>NC_066362.1:76825128-77450128 GCF_013377495.2 Cygnus atratus | reverse complement strand
TTTTTATATCATTATTATGTACAATGTGAAAACAGATATTTGCTCCTTTTTTTTTTTTTAACTTTTAAATTTGTTCCCTGTCTTTGTGAACAAATTACGTCTGACTCTCGTGGGTTCACCTCACATTTGCTGTATGCTTGATTTCCACCACGTTATAGAGACTCTCTGGTTTAATTGTGTAATGTTGGGCTACCAGAATACTTTGTTTTAGCTCCAGGTAGGTGCCACCGCAGCAGGCATGATTGGAGCAAGTCTTGGACATGTGGGCTGGAAAGCCGGCCTCGGTGAAGTCGATGGAGAAAAGGCTCCTAGACTTCAACAGGACCGAATTTCAGCCCTGTGCTACGTCAGGGCTGCAGGAGATGCTCTGGAGATGCTCTCAAGGTGGCCCCGTCCCAGTCGGCAGGGTCCGTCCCATGCCAGAGGGCGGCAGGACTGAGCTCTGCCCTCATCACTTACCGTGTTCGCCTGAGCTAAGGCTCCGATGAACGCTGTGTTTGTTACCTGCACGTTTCCATCTGAGAGACTGCGCTAGAGCCTAGGGTTTGGTCAGGCTATTGGAATGGGTAGCTATAGCAAACTATCTGCCTCCTGCATCTGGATGCTGAAACTGATGCAGCAATGATGAAATAGGAAAAAAAAAAAAAAAAAGAAAAAAAAAAAGAAAAAAAAAAGAAAAAAAAGGCTCTAGAGTCCCAAACCAGCAAAACACTTGTGCCTGTGCTAAGGTTTTGCTGGATCAAAGCAAGAGCGCCCATAAATCCTTTGGCAGTAGAAGACCAGGTTTGAAGACGAGGCCCTATTTGTCCCTCTTTCATTTCTCAGAAAAACGAAACAAAGCCAAACATATATTTATTAAAAAAAAAAAAAAAAAAAAAGGTCTTTTTTTTTTTTTTTTCCTGGGTTCTCTGCCCTAGATCATGTAGGCAAACCAGGTTAAAAGAGATTAGGGTTGTATTAACCTACAAGCGCATGGAGGCCCTACCGCCGAGCTAGGCCTGGCTCCCCCTGCCCTGGGAGCCTGGCGAGCGAGGTGCCGGTGTGGGAGCTGCTGCAGGCCAACGTGCCACCTCCTCCTCGGGCAGGGGAGCTGCGGCTTGGGAGCTTACAAAACAATACCAGCAGTGGGGAAAAGGGGAAAAGAGGAAAAAAAAATAAAAACTGAGGCACTTGCTTCTAAGCTCAACTAAATAACACAGAGTATATCCTTTTTCAATTTATTCATGCCTTATATTAGTAAAATAGGATTTTTAAGTGCATTTAACATCTTTATTTAACCGTTCCGCTGTATTAATCAGGCCCCCAGAAAAGAACACTAGCTATTATTATAGCATTTAATTAGTTTTGTAACCAAATCCTCTTATTACGAATGCATATGGAAGAAATTCTTTCTTCGAAGACATTATTTCAAAGATTTGGTTACTGCAGTAGACTCTCTCTTTAATTAAATCATTTTTTAGAAAGTAAATTGTCTTTAACCTTTTTACAGCACATTTTCAGAGCTTTTTCTTTTTAATCCAAAGAGATGAGCTGTTATTGTCCCTGAAGAAGCCTCTGACATCACATTTGTAACATCGAAAATAATTATACTCCGTGGAAACGTAGACCTTACTTAGCAAGAATTCATCTGCTAGAATGAATGGCAACTATATAATATCTTGTGCGTTTAAGGGCATGATTTATCAGATAGGAAGTATTTTTGTCTGCCCACTTCTTGATAGAATCATATCTTCAATTTTGCAAAGAAATGTGTGTAATTCACTGGATGTGGATTCAAGTGTATCCTCAATTCACAGGGCATGGGCTGGATGTTTAGCTTGGTTTATATTTACATTTTTTCAACTTTATCTTAACTTGTCAGTTTCCCAGATTGAAGAACATGTCAAGTTCATTTTTTTCTACTGACTGATTTCTCTACTCCCCAGTGTTTTTGTCACTGGTTTGCTGAAACAGTATTTATATAGCTCCATTGGCTCTAAAGCTCTTACTCCTTCTAACGTTTTGGATTTTACAAGTGAAATGAAAATAGAAAAGAAATAGAGACAATCAAATGCCTGGAGCTTAAAACAAAGTATGTGCAACCTACCATCTCACTTGAAATTTAATAAAAGAAATAATTATGTAAATATAACATAGAGTTATAGATTTATATTTTGTTCATAACACATAGTGTAATATAAGTTGTATATTTTCATGTTTTGGTTTTATGTTATCATTCATGCCACAATAAATAAAAAAAAACAGGAGTTGATGTACTCTTTAAAAAAAATACAATGTGGGTTGCCACCATCCTGGGTTTTTGTTTTTGTTTTTCGTTTTTTGTTTTTGTTTCTTTTGCATTCCCCTTTTTCAGTATTATTGCCCTGCAAGGCACCAATAAAACAGCAAATGTGTTCTTTACCTATACTGTGTTCTGTTTCCCACTTATTGTAGCAAAGGTTGTGCTATTTAATTTTGTTGTCAGGAGAACAAAACACCTATGTTCGAGGAGGAAAACAAAAGGAGATTTAGGTTCAGCTTTACAGTCCACTCCAAAATTCAAGATTTTCACACAATCACAGGAAAAAAAAAATCACCCCATCTTTAAAATACCAGTATTAAGCTAGAAGAAAAAGGTGGTTCCTGAACAATGTAGTGCAGTACTGCAATGACAGGTACCACTCACTAAGCAACTTCCAGTTCAGAGAGGACTTCTTATATGGGGAGGTGTGAATCCAGAGGTTTGGCACATGCCCACCTTTTCTGCTTATGTTCACTTCCTGCAGGTGTATCTGTTCAGATACCAAAGCAAATTCAGGAAAATACCCAATTATAAGCACCGATGACACAAAGCTATGAAAAAAATAGTCGTGCTTGTAGTTAGTCAAAATGTCCCAACATGCTGCCTAAACAGTTCATGAAGTTTTGACAGCAGCATATGGCACAAAGTGGGATGAAATGAATTTGTACCTGTTTTTGACAGTAAGTTATTCTGATGGGTGCTTACTCTCGAGTGCCTACGGCTTGACAGATGCCATTCTATGGTTCCAGATTTCCTAAAGGGGAAAGGCAATATTTGGGAAAGCAGGAGGTGGCACCTGGCTGATGGAAGTCCTACAAACCTGCCCATGCTACTGTTGTTGTCCTCTGTGCTATTCTTGGGAGCAGGGTGGCACCTAAAACAGCATCCCATCATAAAACCAGAGGTCCATTTTGGCAGCCCCATGATACAGCCTACCATGGGAGGCTCAGCACCCGAAATGCCAGCATCCTTTAGCCCCTTAAAATCCCTTTGTCCTTTGCATATACATCAGTACATGATGAGGGGAGCACTTGTCTACCTGACAGAGGAACAACCATGGCCATGCTGGGCAGTGTGACTGTCAAGTTGTGCCATGGTGCACGTTCAGCACACTTACCAACAACTGACCTGCTACTGGAGCCAAGACGTTTCGCTTCTTTGCCCTTTCAACAACCATGGCCCTGTAACAAGGACTACCACTGCCAAAGCTGTCTGACTCTACCCTTGCTGACATGGCACCTACCCCTGAAACACCACTAATGCCTTGACCTTCTCACTGCACACTGAGACGGAGGGACACATGGTTTTCAACTTAAGTGGGCAAGGTCAAGATTTGTGAAAAAAAAATGGAGTGAAGTCCAGTTAGACTCTAAAAGTGCAGCCAAAATTTTTTAAAAAGTGCTTAAGTGATATCATGGTCTAGACTTGGGAAGGGAAATGATTCTTTCACTAGACAAGTTGTGGTGGTTTTTTCTTTTCTTTTCTTTTCTTTTCTTTTCTTTTCTTTTCTTTTCTTTTCTTTTCTTTTCTTTTCTTTTTTCTTTTCTTCTTTTTTTCTTCTTTTTTTCTTTTTTTTCAAAAAATGCTAAAGCATTGCAGCAATTGCCTGTAGCAGGAAGGAAGAAAATGAGGATAATTATGACATTAATCTATTTAAAAAAGAGAGACGTGTGACAATTAGCGCATTCCTACCAAGAAAGTAACATACAGATATATGTGTGTAGGAAAGTGAAAAGCCCCCCCCAAAAAAGCCATGAAAGGTTATGCAAAAGCGTGTGTGCACCATGAGGAAACACAGTGCTGCCACTTCAGGATCAGCAAGAGAGAGTGCGTGAGAGCTTGTCAATAAGCCTCCAGTTAATAAATATTCAGCAATACTGTAGAGAAGCAATGTGGGAGATGAACAGGCAGTGGCGGTGAGGCCAACCAGTGGAAAGCACATGCTGAAAGGGTATGGAAAGTCTTCTGAACATATTTATCAACGTGATGAAGTGCATGCGACCAGCTGGGGGCGAGGCTTTGTCTCCACCACATAAACTTGATCTGAAAGTCGAGGCAAAAGAGACCTTACAGGTGCCCCTGGATGCCAGAGGCAGCATGGGAAGTTACTTAGGCCACGATCAGGCCTCCCCGTCCCCACCCCTGTGTAGGCCAAGTCAGATAAGAAGAGGGTCAGTACACCCCTCTGCAAAATCCCAAACACTCCAAGCAGGGAGTCCACCTGCACAGCTGGGTCTTGTCTGCACTGGAATGGTCCATACAGAATTGAAATTATGATTAAAAGAAAGAATTGAAAAAGTAGTTAAAAATCTGCCAGCCCCTCATGGGTGAGTGGCTTCTTGAGCTAAATTAAACTTGGTTTAAGTCCTGGCTATCCTTTTAGTCTTAGTTGACAATGTTGGGAAGGCGGGAGGAGGGCTGGTCTGTCACAGGTAACGTAACCTGCTTGCATAGGTACTGTTCTGGCCACGTCAAGGACCATTTGCTAGCACAGAGTATTTCCAATAGAAAATGGCAATTTTGGGGTAGTTTCAGGCAGCTGTGCTGGTGCATCGGCACCTGTGGTTGGTGTCAGCGGCACTGGTGTAGCAGCATGGGATTGAGTGTGTGTGCATGAAGGCAAGGGCTCAAACTAAGCCCTCAAAAGCCCCTCCTGCCCCCCTGCCAGAGCATCCCCTCACAGGGATTTGTGTCAGTTTAGCTTCACGCTATCAGCGCAACTTTCACAGGCAGTGAATGCCTAACCCGCCAAGGATAAATCAATGCCTCCTGTTGTATTTAGCAGAGATATGACTTAAATACATAAGTAAATCAAAGTAATTATTTAAAATTAAAATGATTTAAGAGACTTAGTCTGGGAGAATGGCGTGGTGGTAAGAGAAGCGGGGTGGAGAGGCACAGGACTTCAGCAGGCTATTCCTGACTCTGTCAGAGACTTGCTCTACAACTTCAGGAAAATTACGCAGCCCATCTCCAAGACTGCCATAATAATACCTACTTCAAAGGGGTGTTAGGAGGCTTAATTCATTAATGCCTGCAAAGCACTTTGAGATCTTTGGATTAAAGGCGCTACAACAGTGCAAAGTATTATGAGCTACAGGAAAAAGCTCTCAGGCAAGCGTAGCATTAAATGTCTGTGGTTTAAAAAAATAGAAGGAAAAAAAAAAAGATTGGTAAATTGTGGGTGGGTGGTTGCTTGGTGGTTTTATTTATTTATTTATTTATTTATTTATTTTTATTTTTCCTGTGGCCAGGTTTCCATTAGTCAGATCTGGGCTTTTTTAAACCAAGGCCAGGGGTGGTACAGCCCAAGGCTCCTGGAGCTCCCAGGTTGGACACATAATTGCTTTGACTCTGGGCTTCTTTTTAATCTAAAGTCCCAACTTTGTGGCTCAAAATCCTGTACTACTTCCCTCTAAAGTCATACTTACCCACTGAATTAAAGAACAACAACAAGAAGAAAATAATTTTGCCGTGTACAGATTAGCTGCCTTTTTTTTTTTTTTTAAATTCAATTTAAGCATTCATTCACTCAAAGAAAAACTTATTCTTTTTGACTTAAAAGGGGTAGGATTTTCATCATTTCTAATTATTCTGAATCCAGAGGGATTCAAAATTCACAAAACAGGGCCTTTTGTAGTTACCCCTATACAGATACTCTACCTACTGTGAGTGCAATTACAGTGGACAAATTGTGATGGACAGTCACAAATGGACTAAATGGAGAGGCATTATTTTTAAATAGTGCCTTGGTCCTAAGTATAATTTCTTTCTGATATTAATGAAATTTTACAAACAACCACTTAAAGTGGTTGTTTTCTGCAGGTCCAACTTTGTCTGGTCTTCCCATGCGGCGCCTGCAGCAGCGTCTGTGCACTCACATGGGAGCACTGGAGCCCTGTGGGGCAGGGGTGAGCAGGATTCTGGTGAGGACACAAAGAGGTCTCCCAAAATAATGAGCTGAAGAGCAGTCATAGAGCTGTCGCATTTACCTTGTTAACCAGTTCAATCCAGACTTCAAGGTTTTTATCTTCTTTATATCTTTGAAACTTTCCGAGTACAATTACTGACTTAAAAAAAAAAAAAAAAAAAAAAAAAGACATAACCAACAGCCCCACAAAGAAAACAATGTACCATAACAGTCTAGATGTATTTTTTTTAAGTGTTTCTGACTTTGGTGAGGAAAACCTCTTAACTTTACTTTGTTTCCAGGACCCATTGAAAGAGAACACAGGGGAAGTGAAGTATAAGTGATTCTGGCTCCCCGAGATGCTTTGTTTCAGTGCTGATAGAATATGAAACTTCATGTAGGTGGTGGGTAGAGCCATCATAACCTGCTTTCTTCTGAATGAATAAGGGAGGTCAATATATTATCGTATCAAGGAAGAAGAAATTACATAGGCGATTCCCCCACAGACAATAAAGACAATTCTGACAGCATGATCAAAACAACTGTATAACTTTTCTTTTCTCTTCTTACAGACACACCAGTGTTTAAATGACAGCTGAAAGACGATGATGGACTAAACACATTATTCTCTGTTCCATCTACTTTTTTATAATAGAAATATATCCTGAAGACTATATTCAAGTTGATCAAATAATAAGTCAATTTGTCAATAAAACAGATTAGGCAACCTGTCTGCAGAGATGATATCTGTCAAACAACATATTTTGTTAATACAGTCTGGAAGCAAATGCCTTCATGAAAGACAATACAAAGAAAACCCAGTGCCATTTTTGAGTTTATTGAAACACAGCTCTGAATTTGCTTTCACTCAGTAATAGATGGTTAGACTTTTTTTTTTTTTTTTTCTCTAAGTTCTAGTTGCTAGTTAACAAGCTGCAACTTGGAAAAGACTGGAAACAAGAGTTAATGGTGGGCTCAGCCTGGTGGGCACTGTCTACTGCTACAACGTGGATGTATTTCCAAACCTCTTGCAGGAGTGGCTGGGTGCTGTCCCTCAGTCCCAGCCACCCTGACCGACCTGGTGGACACAAGCCATCAGTGGTGTGGGTGTGGGTGGAGTTTCTCCATTTCTCCATGCACTGTTTGTCCTCCCCCCTCACTACCCATGTTGCCAACTACTGGCAAGACATTTACAGCATCGACTGATCTGCCTTGTCATATCATGAGCCCTGTCACTGCGCCCACCAGATTAAGCTATGATGCTTTGACATATTTTGTACACTGATGCAAATCATCCTTGGAGATGTTGGGCATGGCCTGACCTCAACTGCACTGTGGGGGGAGGCAGGGGAGGGTGAGTCTCTCAATTTGCTAACATACATCAATGAATGGAATGATCAAACACAAGTGAAGTGTTTGAAGACAAATGCCAAAAAATATGGATTCCTAACTCAAATACAGTTTGAGTTATTCCATATAGTGTATAATCCATGTCTGGAAAAGGCAAGAACATGGACTTGAAAATTTCCATTTTGAGCACTGGGAACTTAGATTAACCAGTCTTGGACATTAGCAGAAGTTTTGCCAGGTAAAGTTTGAGCCAGCTGTTGTACTTGGGTGGTTCTCTCCTTCTTCCTCCCTGTACTAATGTCATATTATCCTCAGGAAAGTGGCTGATTCAGAAACACATATTCTTCTTTCTTGATTGAGAAGAAACATGTGATATGCAATAATAGGTTTGAAGGTTAAATTGAATTGTCTGGGGTTTGACTTTATTTTTTAAATAGAACTTGGGAACCATTTTGTTGCTGAACTTTTTTAATGCAAAACATACAGTCTAAGAAAACTGGAGCTACTGAAAAATGTGACCAGGAGCTCCAACAAGAGGATCAACTGTGGTGGTTGAAAACCAACCAAATAAACAAACAAAAAAACAAAGAAATGCTGTCAGAGATGTAAGCGCTTTTCCCACCCAAACTTACCTCTGCAGACCTAGACTGCTGTTAAGAATTAATGAGCTAATTTGCTACTGCTTTCAGTAATGCATTGACACATTGTGGGATAGAAAATCTTTTATTCAGAAAAAAAATATTTCCAAAGCTTCAAATGTGGAAACTATATCACAAAAGGTATAGACTGATAAAAAAATAATAAATCTCCTTGGCAATGTAGGAGAGTGGATTTAAAGGGTGCACTAAAAAGAGATGGTTGTAGGAAAAAAAAAAAAGTCAAATCGACAGTCAAAAATTTATGTCAAAACATTATTTTTTGTAGTGAAATTTCAATAATAGTCAAAGACATTCCCATAAAGTGTACTATTCGGTTCAGTCAGCTTCTTGTAGTGGAAATCACAGTTTACAAAACTGGATGGCACAGCCAGTAGGAATCTGAGCTTCCACCATTAATTTCTCCAGCCCTCTGAGTTTATGTGCCCGCACAGCAATGTCAAGAGTGCTTAATTATCCACCCAGCCCTACAAACCTTGAAGCACAGGATAGTCAGCAATCCACTCTCATTCAGAATAGTTTGGCATGTCTCCACATTGTAACTAACCAGTGTTACCCCTAGCAATTGCTCTTTATAGCAAAAACATGTGCAAAATGTCTTCATTCAGCCTAGTAGTATCATATGTCAATCAGATTCAGGATGCAGAACTGGCCAGCAATATCCTAAAAAAAAATCATCTTTCTTGCTTGAATCACTTTGAATTAACTTGACTCTGTCATGTTACTGGCAAGAATATTCTCTCTTGAGCATCTGATTTCTAATTTTTTCCTCTTTTTTTTTTCCCTTTTTTTTTCTTTCTTTTTTTTTTTTTTCTTGGTCTTTGGATTTGTCTGCAAGTTTCAAGGATCTGTTTAAGCTTTACAAGACCAACTTAGCCTGGGGCTTTGGCAAGCAATTTAACATTGTCTACATCGCACTGAAGTTTATTAACACCTTTCAAAACCTCTGCAAGTTTGTAAATCAAGCAGTGGTTCATTCTCCAGAAACAATAAGGGCCTAGTTTTGTTAATGTGTACAAACACAAATGCCATATATGTATGATACATGCGGGTATGTATGGCATATGTATATTTATATTTAATGACTACGCATTTGCTGTGTGTCTGCAGCACTGAGACCTATCAAACTAAAGCCAGAGAATGACAGCACCTATCCACCTCTAAAGGTCTATCAATCAGATTATTTTTTTTTATGTGTTTTTGTTTGTTTGTTTGTTTTTTGGTGGTGGTGCTGGTTTTGTCCTGTCCTCTGAAAGGGAATGACAGGGCTGACACCTGATGCTAACATGAAGCAAATACTGATTAACTACAGTGTAGCACTGATGTGATTTTCATGCACTTCTGTGAAGAATTACTCTGTTCTCAAAGACTAATTTATCCTTTTATTTTTTGTTGTTGTCTTAGGTGACTTTGTTATGATTCACAGATGCACAAAGTACGCCAATTTTGTCGTGTTTCTTCCAGATCTAGAGGAAAAGATATTGCTTTATATTAAAGTCCTGTCAAGATACACCCCCTTCCAACAGAGCAGGGAGAGCCATGTGTAACTCATAAGGAAAATGAATGCTGCTATTGTTTACAATAAATCAAAAAATGGTTGTTTTATTAGCACATTTTCAGCTTCTCTGATGCTTTCACAATCCTCAATGTAAAGTAGGTTGGTGGACGGCTCACAGATCCTGGATCTGGAGGTGAGACCTTGTAGGATCCATCCTGGATACTGTAAGTGTGGATGACACACTGGGTGGGTTTTATGCCATCATGCCAAGTTGTGTCAGGAGTCATCTCCTGTGCAGCCACCACAGAAATGAGTCAAAAATTGCAATTGCAGCACATGCAGAGTAGTACTGCATACACATATAACAATACAGAAGGAAAGCTTCAAATATATAATATCTGTACAAACTTACGTAGCCCTCCTTGGGCAAATGCATTATGCTCTAGTCTCTAACTATATGGTTATTTGCCCTTTTTTCTTCTTGGGGCCTTGGCTTAGGGCAGAGCACAAGATCTTCTGACCTCAGCACAGAGCAAGAGCCAGAGCTTCCCTTGAGCCTCACTGCTCCAAATGTCTTCTTCACAGCCCACCATGTGAGCCCTGCTGCAAAGACAAATTTATTGACCCTCATTGGTATGCATTATTGTATTGTTTGAATTTTTCTCAACAGTTTGCCAACTTCATCAGATCTCTGGAAGGTCAGAGGGTAGGATAAGCATTGTTCTGTTGATGGCCAGTGAAGGCATAGTGAAATTAAGGTCAGGTAACAAGTGGATAAACCCCAAACCTGCCTGTTCATTAGAGCAGTGTGTGAGGGCCAGCCTGGTTTCTTCAGGGTTCAGTTGCTACCCCAAGCACCATGCCTTTCCACCAGGCAGATTAAGCCCCTGCTTGCATTTACACACACAATCAATAGCAAACTGTGAACATTTTATCAAGAATAGACAAGAGAGAGGAATTCATGCATCCTTTTCATTTTATTATTCTTTCACCCACTGTGATTATTTGCCTCTTATATCCCACTACAGACACCCTCTGCAACAGGTGAGGCAGAGGCCCAACCAAAAGGCGTTACTACATTGCTCCCCCTCAGCCGGAGCAGCCCCCAAGCAATACGGTGAAACAAAGTTGTTGCTCTTGAGCAACAGAGGCAGTGACAAAACTTCACACTGAAAGTTTGTTGATAAAACTTGCAATTTCCTAACTGCAGAAGTCTTGGTGTGGCAATCGTCATCTTACTTCTTACCGCAGCTATTTCTCCATAGTCTCAAACACATACACAAATACAAATATACACACTATGTTCTTTGTCTGGATGGTTTTTTAAGTGTCTTTCACGCTAGTTTTCTTCTTCCCTCAAAATGTCTCCCTTCCACGTGCAAATGGTAAAAGTGGCAGGCAGATGTTCTCCCACAGAAAAATCTTCAGGCCCAGCACAGTGCCATCTGATGTCAGTGTCAGCGTAAATCCTTCCTTTGACCTCAGCTGGCAATAGCTCAACTCTCTGGCTTTTTGTGGCATTTCTAAGGGTGGGGGAAGATTATTTATTTTTATAAGGCAAGAGTTATTGAATTTACTGTACCTGGATGCTGCACAACTCTTTGTAATCATTACCAACAGATGATGTCACTGAAACTTATTTTTATGTCATTATCCTCACCCAAGGTAAATATGGAGCACTGTCATGCCATTACGTGATGTAAATATGTCATCATAATTTGTCTTTACACATCATAAATATTTTATTATGACATTATTACACCTCCAGATATCTTTTTCCATATGAATAGTAATTACTCAAAGTATTTACTGTAATTATGTCACTTGATGAAATTACAGTAATTACATCGAAAAATGATAGCCCATGACTAATGAATTAAAATAGCATGGAAATTCACATTAAAATGACATTAAAAATATTAAGGATCCGAGGCAAATTCACAAAAGCAAGGAAATTCATAATTAAGAATTTAATCTCCAATAACATTGCAGGGTGCCACATTTTTAGATTATATCACAGAAGGAAAAAAAATAAAGTAGAGAGGTATTACCTGAACCAGAATAAAGTACAACTCAAAAGTGAACTGCCACAAAACATAGCCTGGCATTTGGGTATATGCGTATACAGAAGTATATGCAAGTGTTGTCTAGCAGTATTCAATGATATTTCATCAGGAACAAGAGGCAATGGACCAAAATCAGAGGTAGGGTGGGGCGCTGTCACTTTGGTGGAAGTTTTTATCTGAGAACCATCGGGGAACATAATTTGGTGAGAGATCAGGATAAAGTCAGCAAAACACTGCAGCACAGATCTGAGGAGCAAGAGGGCTGGCAAAACACAGAAACATGTGGATCTTATGGCTGACTGAAGGTTTGGTACCTAACCTGTGCTCACAGTGTAATGACACTTACAATACATTTGCAAGCAAACAAGTATTTTCATAAATCTAGCTACCTTCAAGAAGCTACACGATGTATGGCTCTGGTTCTCATGCTGTGTTCTTGCTTCCACTTGCATCATCAGAGGTTTCTGTCTGACCAGAGAGGTACAAGGCCCTCTATTGCTAAGAAAATTAATCAACAAATATTTTTTCAAATGCACCTTCATGTGAATGAGATGATTTGTCATTATTTTCATTGTGGAAATATTCAAAATTGTCTGCACATGTCCTAGGCAGCCTGCTTTAGGTGGCCCTGATTGAGCAGAAGGGAGATCAACCAGATGACCTCAACCATCCTGTGATTCTGTATTTTCTAATCCCATGCTCATTTTCTACATGAAAAAAAAACAATTCTGTGGCCACTTTAAAAAAAGACTAAATGATGATGGTGCCTGAGAAGCAGTGATGAACCATGGATACCATTTTTGCTTATTTGCTGCCTGGTTTAGGAGTTGAGCCTGGCATGGATGTACTCAAAAAAATTGAGGTTGTTCATCTCCTCCTTTCACAGCTGGCTCTCTTGTAGGTCCCAGTTTGGTTGTGGTACCTCCACTGATTTCACTGTGTTCTCCATGTTCTGCTTGTTCTCCATGTACTGCTTTTAAACTGAGGTATACTGGAAGAGGAAACCATACTAAGCTGAAACAGCTTCCCACCAAACAAAAGGAAGGAAGGAAGGAAGGAAGGAAGAGAGAGAGAGAGAGAGAGAGAGAAAGAAAGAAAGAAAGAAAGAGAAAGAAAAGATGAGAAAGAAAGAGAAAGAGAGAGAGAGAAAGAGAGAGAAAAATGAAAGAAAGAAAGAAAGAAAGAAAAAGAAAGAGAAAGAAAGAAAGAAAGAAAGAAAGAAAGAAAGAAAGAAAGAAAGAAAGAGAAAGAAAGGATGAGAGAGCAAGAGAGAGAAAAAGAAAGAAAAAGAAAGACAGAAAGAAAGAAAGAAAGAAAGAAAGAAAGAAAGAAAGAAAGAAAAAGAAGGAAGGAAAGAAAGAAGGAAGGAAAGAAAGAAGGAAAGAGAAGGAAAGAATGAAAAAGAAGAGAGAAAAAGAGAAAGAGAGAAAAACTCTGTTTCCAGTTAGAATATCCAGTAATAATTTAATATATGGTGCCATTTTAGAAAATGTGCTATTCATATTTATGAAAGGCTTAATAGATGCAGCTGCATCCTTTAACAAATTATTATAAGGCATGGTATGAAATGCATTAGTAAGAAATGCTTAACAGATGATGCTGTGACAAGCTGTTACAACGCGTGTTATAAGACGTCAATATTATTAAATCTATGGGCTTGGTTAACACATGAATATAAATAATTTTTATGCATGCTACAAATTGCCATGCTTTATTAATAATGAAGTGTTTATAAATGGAACCTTACTGTAAAGCATTATTAAATGCAGCTACTCAGAAGACCTTAGAGTAATACTGTAGTAGCATTATCATGCTGAGAAGCAGACTAGAAAGGCTGCTTTATTTTACTGTCTGAGTCGACATGGGTTCAAATACACTGGGCTTTGATTCCAGAAAACCCATGTGGTAGGGGCCACCAATATACATGGGCTGAAAGCTGCTGTTGTCACATTCTTTGTTACACTGAAATCACTCCAGCCTCACTTACATAGGATTTACACCAATGTAAGTACCAGCGCCATAGGAGTAACTTGTGATTAACCCTGCTGTAAGTGATACAAGCTGCAGGCCATGTTATTTTCCTTCCCAAATGAAGGCTAGCTAAAATGTTACTGTGCATTGCAAGGCATTCTTCTTGGGGGGAAAAAAAAAAGAAAGAAAAAAGTACATGTGTAATGTACAATTCCCTGCATCTCAGTGTCTGCCCTGCCAAAAATTATCTTCCAAATATCTTCTGAAATTTTCCTTCTGCATTAATGAGAAGCATTTTTGTACAGGGCTTTTCAAAGCAAAATGTCATGTCACTGCAGAAGTTACCATGACTCAGTAACATGCAGGCGTGGCTCAGTTTATCTAGCCTGAACATTGTGTGGAAAAGTATGGTTTACTTTTATTATTTTAACCATGTCATGACTTCATGGCCAATGTTGTCTAGGTTTCCAGTGCCTCATTGTATTGGGCCAATATATTTATAGACAGAGAGCTACCACAGTATATATGTCTTGTCCTGCAGAGGTTGAAGCTAATGAAGAAAAAGACTTAGCAAGTCTAGGACCACATAGCAAGAAAGGATCACCATATGATGACACATAAAGTCTTTTAAATTTTCAGCTTTTTTTTTTTCAAATTATTAAGGATTTAATATTTCTTCCTTTCTTCCTTTTTCTTTTTCTTTCTTCCTTCCTTCCTTCCTTCCTTCCTTCCTTCCTTCCTTCCTTTTTTCTTTCTTTTTCTTTCTTTCTTTCTTTCTTTTTCTTTCTCTTTCTTTCTTTCTTTCTTTCTTTTTCTTTCTTTCTTTTTCTTTTTCTTTCTTTCTTTCTTCTTTCTTCTTTCTTTCTCGTTCTTTCATTATTTTGTTCTTTCATTCTTTCTTAATGAGGCTTTCTCCATTTTCAGCCATCTGCTCATTCTTCTGCCTACCAATGTTAATTTTTTATTATTATTATTTTTCACAATTCCCATTTTTGGGGGGTTGATTACCTCCTCCAAGCTGTAACTTACTATACTTACTTAAGTACTTCCAAAAGGGCTGGAGTTCTTGTTACTAACATTCACATAGGACGCTTTAGCCTTTTCTGCCCTAAGCACAGCTCCTCCCTCTGATCTAGCCCATGCCAGCATGTGCAGGTTTCCACTCAAGGTTGTGCAGCATTTTGCAGTCAAGTACTGGCATTATTAGAAAATACCACCATGGACAACTGTGGGAATAGAAACAAAATACTAATCTTTTGGATAAAATTATGCACTGTTATCAGTATCATCATCTGAATTCAGTCGTAGAGGTAGGCTACATTCTGGTACAGCAAAGCCTCTGTGTGTGCGTGCATACTCACTCACAAGTTTGTGGGCACATCCTTGTTCTTGCTGTTCATGTAAAGTATTTTTGCAGCCGCTGATCCTGCATTATCTCAGTACTTCAGCATGGGACAGAAGAGCTTTAGCTCAGCTTCCCAGGGGGAGCTGATATATAAACAGTGAGACACTGACAGACAGATGTGGAGAGGCGCGTAGCTGTCCATAGTGGGTGGTTTCCGTGGAGGCAGAAACGCTCAGCTCACCTGGTGTTGCATGTCTCAGACACAATGGGAAACCTCTGGGGAAAGAAGGGTGTGATCCTGTGTCGCTCAGGCTATGGCAGCTGGGCAAAGCCACTTACTTCTCTTCCATCTCTTCCCCCTTTGAAGCCAGCAGCCAGAGCAGGCCTCTTCCCAAGTGATGTAGCCCACTTCATTTATCACCTCTATTATCACCCAGGAATTGAAAAAGAAAACAAAAACATTACCTAACTTCTTGAAGCTCATAAATGTTGCATATGGGTTCATTCTAAGTTCTGGGCAAATGTTCAAATAGACTTTTTTTTTTTTTTTCATAGATATATATTTACACTGACCAAAACCTTATTCTTGACTATTTCTTTTTTTTTTTTTTCTTTTCTTTTCTCCAGTGTTTCATGGCACACATAGACTAATGTCAAGCAAGCATGCTGAAGGACTCATGTTATATTTATCTATTAGCCTTAATGTAATTGCAATCTTCTGTATCTTCATGCATTATTTTCTACTCTGGTTTACAGTTCCTCCTGTTATAGTTCATCTCATATCACTTCTTTTCTTTGTCTTCCCATTCTTCATCATTAATTTCTGAGCCAACTTTTTACTTATTCCACGACTCCAGCGCCCAAAAAAATTAGTATTAACCTTGGATGTGGAACTTTGTCAAAAATCCTTTCTGAAGCGTAAACAGCACTGTAATTTCATTACAAAATCCACCACTGTGTTCCAAAACACTCCTTATTATAAAATTCAAGGTCAGTTGCCCTCTTCCCCTGTAACATCTCGGCTCCAGGTGGATCCCCCTCCACCGCACCAGGGCTGGGAAATGGAGATGTTGAAATCATGGGGGTCAGTGCTTCAGAAATTACACCCGGCCTCATGGCTTGGCCACCGGCATTCGTTCGAGGAAATTCGGAGCACAATTTCCACATCATAGTGCTTGGTAGGAACAAAGCAAAGGGCAGGCGCTGTCTGGGGGGGGGCGGGTTGACCTCTCCATTCCTCTCAAGGCATACAAGAGCTGTATGGGAGGCCCGTGCAGGTGCAAAGGATGGGGAGAGGCAAAAAGGTGTCACAAGTACCAATGGGCACCCGAGGTGGAGCTGCCTGCCCTAGGCTGGTTTGGAGCTGAGGGCAGGATACCATGCAGTGGGGAGAAGCCCTCCTGCAACCAGCCATGGGCCCTGTGAGTATGGCACACCACAGAAGTATCCCAAACCTGTGGGCGCTGGGCCTGATCCAGCACGCAGCTTCTTGCCTGCCTCTCTGTGGCATGTGGGATGAGCCAGCAGGGAAGCAGGACCGTCAGTGTTCCTGTTTAGCCTTTATTTACATGCTTCATACAGTCTGCATTGCTGTTTTATACATTTCTCTATTTAGATGATGTGTGAATCCCATGTACACTTTTTTCCTCAGAGTCATGCAGCGAGTGTTTGTTTGTGCATCTGTATTGTGCTCTACTTTTCCTCATGTTCACAGATTTTTATTAAAATATTTCCATAAAACAGGTTGTTACCAAAAATAAATGAACACATACAAATTAATACATAAAAACAGATGAGTTATATAGAATATTTACAAACAATGGGATGGAATTCAAAACTTCTTGTAAACACAGCATATAAATAAGCATATACATACCCCATGTTTACTACCATTTATTTTAAGAGTTGCTTAGTAGATCTGAGGTAGGCTAAGGCTGACAGACAAGATTTTTCTTCCCATTGTAGATTGTGGGTGCATCTAAAAGAACTCATTTAACAGCCAAATCAAAAAGATCTTATTTTATGCACAGCTTGTGGTTCCTCAGCCTGCAGAAATAAATGTACGCAGTGTAAAAATTGGGTTCAAGGGCCATACCGAGGTGACCAAGCCTCGATGTCCATGTGTGGTAAATGAAGCGCAGAGGTTTGATGCAAACTGGACAAGGTAATGCAGCATGTGTATGGCACTGACACCTTACTAGGGGGTGGAATATGGGCATGGGACACACATTCACTCCAGAAGAGCACTTTCACAATAGGCAGGGTTCAAGTTACATGCTTAGCCGCTCCTTCAGCATTGCTGACCTTCTTGGGATGATGCATGCAAAGTTGTAATTGTGTACAAGCTAACACAACCTTCTGTACAAGCTGATATGAGAAAATATTTGCACTTAATAATCTCAAGTTGCAGAGGCAAAGCTGTATAGATCTTAATGATGTTACCCATCTCTGCAGTACAAGACCACTTTCTACACCCTTTTACAAACAGGCTTATTAAGAGACACGAGAGGCAGGGTTGACTTTTCCTCTGCTTCCGAGAGGAGGCTGTTTTGTCAACGTTTTGCCAGATTCTGGGAGTGTGAAATTGGCTGTTCATGTGCAGCCTGCACAAGTACTGTAGTTTGAAAGTGAAGGCAATTAATTTTAGTTGTTGACTTAAACTGCTGTTGAGAGGTACTTCATTTCCCGATTCTTCCTCCTATAAATAGATTAAGGGTTACATGAAAGTCAAGTTGTGCTCGTTTGTCCTCCCTTTAGATAGATTTCCCATGACTGCTTATCTATCAGCTCCCCCCCTTAACACAATTTGTTTCTCAAATTAATTTAGCTCACTCACTCTCATTGGTCTATAGCCAAAAAATTGTCTCCTGTTTCTTTTTTTCAATTAAAATAAAGAAAAAAAACCACTCTGGAATTAATATTTTCTGGAAGGGAGATTGAGCAATGCGTTTCTTGAACTTATGACTGGGAGAGCTACAGAAAATCTCTTTTGGAGGAAGAAACATTTGTGTTAACAGCCTGGAAGGACTACTGGTGTTGGAGAGTGAAGGCTACACACAACACTGCAATGGCTCCTTGCATGCAGTTTTCATCAATCAGCTATCTTTCAATTATTATTTATTCATGTGTTGGCTGCAATCTTTCCTTGCCTTCTGGTGTGACCTGTGAAGACAACCATGTTATCTACAGAACTAAAGAACAATTTTGTTTCCTACGTAAACTTATTTTCAAGAACGAATGTTACCAATGCTGGGGATATTTGAAGTGTCCAACTTGAACACATGCATGCAGACTGGAGAAACAAAGTTGATTGATACACATTGATGTGCCTGGAGATGTTCAAGCTCCATCCTGTTGTTTGATGCAAATTAATCAGAGTGCTTGCCCATGGGCTACCTCATGTCTCCACTCCAAAACAGTTCCAGTCCCACGACCCAGCCATAAAACAGACACAGTAAACAGCTAGTGTGAGGGTTCAAAGGACAGACATATTTTCTGATGCAGATAAGGACGTCCGGGTAAGTATGAATCACAATTTTGACGGCAGCATTTGTATTTTTCATGGAATACATATTTAAAGAAAAAAATTCCTTGATCTAAATATTCTGTAGTTGTCTTACTGCAGTTCATCTGATCTGTGATCTGGAGCTGTAAAATTAATTTACTCTTTACCATGTAATATAGGGCTGAACAGAATTAGGAAAGGTCTGTGTTTTATCACTGGAGATGCCAAATCATTATCTGCTAACACTGCACTGCAGAACTCTTGCCAAAAGAGGAGGAGAAAATAGAAGTAATTTTAAGTAAGAGCAGATATTTGGAGATACTTAGAAATACTTGTCCTTCTAATAATGGTATTCTGGTGTGTAGGAATGTGTGCTTGCTCAGGGTGTCTAAAATCTTTTGATAACCTAAAATATGGAGCCATGTTTTTTAATTTATATATGAACTATGCCATATTTTTCAGAGCTATCACACATGATAGGCCCAGTGCTTGTTTTTGACTTGTAATACATTTGTGGTGCTAGGATTGGAGGGTTTCATATGGCTGTCCCTCAGGTTGGCCAGAACAACTGTTCCCACCTCACTGATGGCTATTCAGAGGTCCCAAATATGTGAGGCCACTGCTAATCCTCTCTAGTGAGCTGGGCGCTTCCAAGAGGTATCAGACTTTGTACTCCTACCACGAGCTGTGGTAACTCTGACATCCTGCAGACCCATTTAAATCAGTGTACCCACACAGACAACTTGGTGGTACACCAGCAGGAGGTGTGGCAGCTCCCAGAAATATTGGGTTCATTGTACAAAGCGGCAGACTTCCATCCAGGAGTATTTCTTCTAACATCCATATGGCTGTCCCAATGCATGTAGGGTCACCTTCTGCAGATGTCCAACATCAGGAATCTTGTATGTCTTTCAAGTGTGTTGTGGTTTAGCCCGGCTGGCAGTCAAACACCACACAGCCGTTCGCTCACCCTCCCCCCTCCCTCTCCGGGATGGGGGAGAGAAACGGGAAAGTGAAGTCTGTGAGTTGAGATAAAGACAGTTTATTAAGACAGGGAAAAGAATAACAATAATAATAATAATAGTATTAATAGTAATAATGTGTACGAAATAAGTGATGCACAATGCAATTGCTCACCACCCGTTGACCGATGCCCAGCCTATCCCCGAGCAGCCGGCCCCCCCACCCCAGCTAGCCACCCCTCTATATTGTTCAGCATGACGTCAGATGGTATGGAATACCCCTTCGGCCAGTTTGGGTCAGCTGTCCTGGGTCTGTCCCCTCCCAGCTCCTGCTGCATCCCTAGCCTGCTCGCTAGCAGGACAGAGAGAGGCTGAAAAGTCCTTGTCTTGGTGTAAGCACTGCTCTACAACAATTAAAACATCAGCATGTTATCAGCGCTCTTCTCATTCTAATCCAAAACATAGCACCCTGCCAGCTACTAGGAGGAAAATTAACTCTGTCCTAACTGAAACCAGGACAAAGTGCAATGATGTTCTCAGCCCATTATTGGTAATAAAATCATAGTGGAGTTTGGCTGTGAGGTGAAATAAAGTAGAAATGCTGATGAAATACTCTAGAAGACAATAAATAGAAGGTGAAAAGGCTATCATGATTTTGCACTATTCCTTTTCCTGAAGTACCTAGATAGAGCAATAGAATATTGAGAAGTTAATCAAAGAAATGTGTATGCAGATATATATTTGAACTCTTGCGTTGCAAACACAAGATTAGACTTTTGGTGGGATGGCACCCAGTAAAACTACCTACAAACTAAACTGGTGTCACTGCAGAAAAGCATTACCATTAGAAAAACAGGGTAAAACTAATGTCCATTTTAAGTACTGAAATATATCAACGTCAGGCAGCCGCTACCCGGCTAAAGATCCAGGTCAGAGCGTGGATCCAAGTAGATGCTGAGTGTCACAACTGCTTTATGCAGAAATAAAGTGGAAAGCACTTTTTTTTTTCAATAAAGACTCTTGAAGATAATAAACAAACAAAACTACCATTTAGCTGTCATGTTGCATCATTTTACATCTCACCCAATGCTCCTGTAATTGTTGCTAGTGATTCCGTGCATGAATTGCATAGTGGGGCACATGAAATTATTACGGTAAAAGGTCAGGGTACATCATTGCCACCACAGGTTTTCAGGGGCTCTCAAACCCTATTCAGCAGAAGTATACATTTAAATCAGACTTGCACTGAATTTCAGAAAATCCTGAAAATAGTTAACTATTGCTTGTTCATAACTCACAATGCAGAAACAGTAGTCATGAAAAAATTCAAAAGCAATTATAAAATAATTTTAAGTCACATTCGTTTGTTGTTTGTTTGTTTGTTTGGTGGGGGGGGTTAACTTGTTTTTTTGGTGTGCAGAGGTTCCCACTGACAATAGCTATTGTGAGTTGGATAATAATCTATTCTGAGGTAACAAATATCATATTGCTGCATCTGATTTAGGAAATATTTTTTTCTACCCAAGTTTTACTTCAAAAAATGAGAAAACACAGCCTTCCTTCCTTCCTTCCTTCCTTCTTTTCTTTTTCGTTCTTTCGTTCTTTCGTTCTTTCTCTCTCTCTCTTTCTTTGTTTCTTTGTTTCTTTCTCTCTCTCTTTCTTTCTCTCTCTCTCCTTCGTTCTCAATTTCTTAATTTCTTAATTTCTTAATTTCTTTCATATTTCTTAATTTCTTAATTTCTTTCTTAATTTATTTCATTCTTTCATTACCCTTGCAGTGATAAACTGAGGTTCCTGTGGAGGTGGTGGTTTGGAGTCTACCTTTGGCCCTCGCTAACGTCTTTGCCCTGCACAGGCATGCAGCGGTACCCAGCTTTCACCTCTTCCTCCTGGCCCCCTGCTGCTCCTCTGACACGTGCCTTTTTAACAACGATGACCCATGGTTACTGCCTTCTTCATAAGCTTGGTCTGAACTCCTTTTTTGCCCTAGGTTCAATCTGTCCTGGCAGAGCTTCCGTGCAAAGGTAATTGTTGCAGTGTTAAAGTTTTAGCTGATGCGTTGAAGACTATGCTCATGACTGAGATAATTTTGTACCTGGCCTAGCTCTTTATTCCTTCAGTTGGCTTCCTTCTGTCTGCAGCACTCTGCATGAAGCTGCAGATTGCAGCCTAATTTTTGACAGATGTATCTGCAGAGAAATTTTCAAACTGAACCTTATTGCCCTGCTCTCCTTTTCATCAAAGGAAGAAGAAATCTTCTTAATGGATGTTAGAGAGTCAATGTAAACTCTCAGTGTCTCTCCATTATTGCCCCAAATTTGAGGAAAAGCTGTATAGAGCCATAGGACATTTCTATGCTCAAAGCTCTGCAGTTCACAGAAATATGCCTCACTTTAATTTAATTTAGATCTTTTGGGGAATAATAACACAGTAGTTGCAAAAGCACCAAGCCCCATATAGGCAAGATGTCTATACATTTATCCAGCCCCTCTCGAGAGTTTTGTAGCCTCTGCTGAGCAATTGGCTTTGAACTGTTTTGCTGCTAGCAGTACCCAAACTGGCAAGATTAAATGATACTAATTTATAGATGCCCATTGTGTGTATATATATGCATGTGTATACACATATACACCTACATTATATATACATACAGGGTATACTCATCTATCTATAAATCTATGCACATTACATACACATGTATTTGTATATCTAAAAATGACAGCTTTGCTCCCAGCCTTCCATGTTGTCAGGTACGGCTCAGGCTGGGGGGTAGTTCTTGCTCCCAGGAGCTGCATGAAGGTGCATCTGGGATCTCCTAAACAGCTAGCAGACGCCTCTTACACAGCATGATGAATCCAAATTAAAGTAATGCGATAACAAGCAAAGCAAATAAACCTATTTAATACTTTTTTCACATTTTGGGTCTCTAAAGGATTTTATGGCTTTGGTAAGTCTGCCGTATTAGCAAAGTCACAAATTGTTCTTCCTCTGGGTTGCACAGCAAGTGCTGTGGTGATGTATAGCATCAATTAATATAGCATTCATGTAGTATAATGTAATACCCATTAGCACAATACAAAGTAATATTATGTGATTTTATTAGCTTGTATTAGTAAACACAGATTGCATTAAAAGCTGTTTCAGTTTTATTTTTTAAATGTTTATTTATGAAAGAATAGCCCAAACTACAGAAGTCGATGATTTTCTGACACTACAAAAATTAGCTGCCTGCAGATCAGCTTAATTTAAAGGCTTTCTGTCTTCTTCGAAAAGGTTAATAAAACTGTGGCTAAAGAAGACCCTGTGAACCTACTTATTAGGATTTCAAAAGCTTTTTGACAAGTTCTCATAAGATGAGAGTATGAAACAAAATAATTACGAATGAGATGATAGACAAAGCTCATAAAGAAATTAAAACCCACTTTAAAGTCTGACAGTTTCACTTTGTTTTAATCATTCTCTGCCACAGTCACATGTGGCTGCATTAAAAAAAAAAACCTGTACAATGCTTCTGCATCATGGCTTCAGCTGTTACTGTATTGAAAAGGTCATTTACAAACATTCTAGTCAATATTAAAAAAAGAAATATAAGGGACCTATCTTACAAATGATAACATTAAAAACAAAAGAAAACAAAAAGGTAACAGTAACAACCCCCCTTTAATTTTAACTGTAAATTCAGTTTAGTCATTTAAATTTTGTGTCAAGCAAGACACAAATACTAGGCAATATGCTTAACTGCTGTCAGACAGTTACATTCACAAACTCTGCAGAGAAATGGCACTTGACACTGGCTGAGGATTTGGGGCAGCAGATCCAATAGTGTCGCATACATACGCTGAGATATCTGAAGATGCAGAGAGAGACACAAAGAGAGCCTCAATAAAAGATGTTACATGTTTGTTGCCAGTACGTTGAATAAACATTTGCCCTCTGGACAATATATATTTCAGTAGATAATTGTCTTTTCCAAGCTTTTCCCTTTTGCCATCAGTATTCTATATGACAAGTTTTTATTTTGCTGCTCATGATCATATTGCCTCAGATTGCATTGCGTTTTATGGGAGCAAACTGTCTCCAGCATAATGAAGACCATTCTGGCTCAGCAAACAATAGACAGGTACAGCTTTCCACAGCACAGCAATTTATTAAAATATGAAGGAGATACTAATGATGCTCTTAAAGGTAGGCAAAGCACATTTCATTGTATTCACTATGGGCTTTCTAATTAATTTATCCAGAAACAATGAAAAGGTATACAAACATGCAGACACACAATTACTCTCTGCACAATCACAGTTTCACTGCAGGGACAATGGCCTTGGTATGGAAATCACCTTGACTAAAGCAGATAAATGGTTTCCATACTTTGGAAAGGCTTCCTTGCTTAGAGAAGATAAAATAACACCAGCTTTCTGTTTACCAGGTAGAATGAATGCATTTTAAAAACCTAGAAGACTTTTCAAATACAATTATTGGAGTTGTTTTTTTGTTTCTTTGTTGTTGTTTCTGTTTTTTAACCCATGGATGCAGACATCTCTGAACCATGATAATACTCCACCTGTATTACAGAATAACAAAAACGGGGCAAGCGCACAAGACAGCACTGCATTCCTTAAATTCACCTTCCCCGCATTGCCTCATTTGCACTCGGTATATCACGAGGGATTCCAGTGGTGACAGAAATATCAGGGTATGGTGGTGTGCTACAGTATTAATCCCCTTGCACTCGCAGTGTGTGTCATTGGTGTAACTGGCAATTTTTTCTGTTGTTCAGGTGTACTGATGAGAGATTAAATTCGTTAAATATGAAAAGGCACGGCTATATGTATATAAACACCATCCAAACTGGGAACATTTTAGTGGTCACAATAACTACACTGTCAAACTGCTCTCAAATCTGCAAAATACTTCATTTCAAGCACCTGGAAGTTTATATATTTAAAAGTAGAAGTGTAAATAATCGGTGTGGGGGCCCTGTTGCTCGGAGCAATCCACCCAGTGCAGCAGCAGCCTTTGCACAGGCAGGTGGAGGAGAAATGCATGCTGAAGGCTGAATCCACCTGCACCAGCTCCCCTTACTCCCGCAGGGAAGCACACTGAAACCAGTAAGGCTCTCCACCTGCAGAGCCCTTTCTGAAACAGTTTTAATTTGCCCGCTAATTTCCTGTTACCGATCCGGGGAGATGAGAGCGCTGGCAACCTGCGTGTCGGTGACCCGGGCAGTGGTGGAATGACACCAGTGAGCACCTGAAGCAATACCCAGCAGAGCAGCCTGGAGGTCGGCGAGACTGCGTGCCTCACTCAGGCGCGTCTGCAACCTCCTTCCCCGGCTGGCCCAAAATTAAGAAGCCCATAAATAAGCACTGTTTTGAGATCCTTCAATAAGAAGCGGAAGCCAAACCATGTTATTAGAGTACTCTGGAGCCTGAATGCAACCTTTAATAATTGGGGTAAAAAATCTCAGAGAATTCTGCTGAGATGTAACATAATGAAATGCCAGACAATGTCACTGCGAGTCTATAGTGGAAAATACAGGCAAAACAATGTCAGCGGATGTCTGTGTAGACAATGTTATGATTTGAGGAAAGGCAAAATGCTGTCAATGGAAGTCTATATGCTGTAGATAGCATTACCACAGTATGTGAATAAAGGCAAAATGATGTCAGGGCAATACACAATATGTTCAAGACAGAATATATTTAGTCTGAATAGAAAATCTGTCATGTAAAATAGTTGTATTGATTCTCATCTTCCACAGTGATGTGCTGTTATTTTTTACACTGTCTTTTTTATTTAGATTTACCCTATATTCTAATCTGCTTTTTCCCACGTTAACACTTCCTTTACTCGCTGTAAGTGAACCCACTACCATTGACTTTATTGTCTTTGGATTATTTGATTTAAAAGAAAAACAAATTTGGACCAAAATCCTCACTTAAAAAAACAAACAAACAAACAACAACAACAACAAAAAACAGCTACATCCACACTAGAATTAACAGGACCAAGATTTGACTGTCTATCCTCTCACTGAATTTCACAGACAAAAACAGAATGAAGTTGCCTATAAAATACATCGGTACACATATTCACATATATGTGCCCAGGTAAAATTCTAATCTGATCAGTTTTGTTTTCTTTAGATGCATGTTGATTACTACTATTTTTTCTTAATTATATGTCATTTCTGCCTAAAAATGCTCTGGTGGTGGCCTTACATGATTTACACTTACATAAAATGGAGGCCTAATACCCAAATTAATTTAATTTGTACATATTTCATTATTTTTCTTAAGTCTCGGATTATTAGACTCTGGGTCCAAAAAATTTCTAGTTTTCTATACAGTCCTCCTAACTTCAATCAAACATTCATGTCCTAAATGGTCAGTTAATTTCTGCTAGGGCAGTAATATTTCAGTTGCCAAGGGAAATGAAATATTTCCGGTATATTTTGGGCCCACCCTTCC
This sequence comes from Cygnus atratus, assembly GCF_013377495.2. Taxonomy (NCBI): domain Eukaryota; kingdom Metazoa; phylum Chordata; class Aves; order Anseriformes; family Anatidae; genus Cygnus; species Cygnus atratus. The sequence goes on along the minus strand of NC_066362.1, from coordinate 77,424,114 downwards.
CTCTTCTCTAAATCAAAGCTCACTTCAACTTCCAGCAGCTCCAGTGCCTTAAAGGTTAAATTTCCCCGCAAGCCCTGCTTTGCAAAGCAAAGTATCTGTACTTATTGATGAAAGACTCTAAAATATAACATGTAATTATCTAAATTATAATCAATCAAGGAAAGCACTGAAGCTCTCAGCCTTCTTCAGCCTGGTTAAAACTAACATTATTGCATTTGGTGCTCTTTTCTCTATTCTTTTCAGTGTTTTGACTCTGGACACTGGCAAGTCTAGCTACATCTACATTAGCAAGTAATTTGGCATAACTGAAGCAGATCTGCAGGCTGAAGCAGCCGATGTTGAGGTCCATGTAGCTACATTACATGTGGTAGGTGTTTTTACTTTGGACAAGATGTAGTTTGGGCTCATTGGCCATGCATGTGGTTCACAGACTCTCCACTGCCTGGTTGTTCATGTGGATCTGTGGAATTTGTGCTTCTTAGAAGTCAAGACATTGACACCTGACATTTATCACATGCACCTGGAGAGGAGTGTCTAGATTAGCTTCCTCCTCAAGGGATGCCATGTGGACATTTGGCAGCACTGCAAACCAAACCAGTGTTCAGCAGCTAGGGGACAATGGGAAATTTGCTTCAAGTGGTGGCGCTTCTGCTCTAACTTAATACACAGAAGGAGGCGCAGCCTCCACTTCAAAGATCTTGTTTTCTAAAAAGCTGCTTTCACACTGACTCCAAACTAAGATTTTGAACCTGTGGAGAAAGGCAGTCACGAAGTTTGGGCTGCTCATCCGGTGAGCTCAGTCTGGACACACAGACTTGGTCTGTGCAGTGTAGTAGGGACATGACCATCGTGGCACCTCCAGAGTGCAAACTCTCTGAAGAAACAGAAAGACAAATTTCCAGGAGCTGCACACTGGCTCCTTTTCATCCCACCTAAAACACTGAACAACCAGAGTTTTGAAAGCTTGGCGGGAGGGTGGGGGGGGAGGGGGTTGGGGGTATAGTAGGATCTACCAAGTCATTAAGGAGCAAAATTGGCATCATCTCAGAAGAAACTGGCAAAAGAGGTGGATGCAATCTTGGGAGCCATATCATCCAAATAGGCTGCTTAAGTTGTGGGAAGAGAAATTATCAATGAAGGCAAATTTTAGACAGAGTCTTGAATGCATTCCATCTTTCCTGCAAAACATTTTTATTTTTATAATCATCATTCTTTGAAAAAGATGAATCCTGTAGGAGCACATCTGTCACTCCACCTATCTCATTTCAAGAGTGTTCCAGCATGTTAAAAAAATACAAATTCTGAACCAATTCCCATAGTCCTTAAGTTGTTGCGTAGAGAGTCTTAGCTCAGATTTTTCTTGATCTTTCGGCCTTGCATTTCAACCTTTATGTTACATTAGTATGGTGTTCTTATGCTTAATTCGCCTCTCATCTGGATAATGATAATGAGCTGTTATTGACTAGCATTTCCAGTTCAGTGCAGTGAACATTGGGTAGTATTCATAAAATGTTCCTCTTATGCCAGCTGAAATTGGTAGTGGTTCTGAGGCAAAAGGCCAGATTCATCAAAAGGATAATGGGCAGATATATTTTTTGTTTGTTTGTTGTGTTGTTGTTGTTGTTGTTTTTGAATTTTAATGACTGAATTGCATTGCTATTCTTTGTTTATCTATTTTTGAATTCCATCAGATAGCTTTAGGGATAAGTATCCAATTTCTGCATTTATAGGAAACTGGCACAAATTGAGAAAACAGAACAATTCCATGTTTATGAAGCATGAATTCTCACAGTAAATGTCAATATATTGTGCATTAATACACAGGAATTCTATAGTAAAGCACATATATATTAAATATTCATTCCTTCTGCACAAACCTTCAGCTTGGCTATTTTGTATGGCACCATATCACACCAGAGTCCTCTTGGGGAGCGTAAGACCCAGCTGTACCTACTGCTGCTTTTCTGTGAGAAGACCCCCATGTCCTGTGGCACTTCTCCCCCACCCCAATCCCAGATGTTACCATGGGGGTTTGAGCCCTGAAGGACCTTGCTAGGTCAAGAGGGGGCTCAGGGAGAAGTGGTCTGGAGACAAATGAGGTGTCTGCCCATGCTGCTGCCCCAGAAACATCCAGAAAGGGGGATGCTCTACCCATTCGAGGAGGCAGGAAGGATATCTGTCTGTACTGACTTTGCAGGGAAGTTTGATTGGGTTTGCAATACATCATAAGCACATTTATTTTTAAGGGAGCTGTATGCTTCATATGTGGCATGGTTGCCAGCCCATTACAGAAAATAAGAAATGGATCTCATTTCAGCAGTTTGAAAACTACACTTGTGGTATGTGCATCTTCTGCCAGCGCCCACTTACATCTTATGCTTAAATTTAGTATGGAATCTCTTCTCCTGGTGAATGACTTGGAAATATGAGAAAACCTGTTTTTTCTCACACTAAAATTGGTTGAGAAACAGACCACAGAGGAGCCTGGATTAGGCAGGAAGAGGACTATGTCTGCTCAGGCGCAGCACCCATCAGGAGAGGTGTCTGCCTAACCACAGCCATGTACAGTGACCAGCCTCTCTTTGTATGTCACGAAGACAAAGATAAAGGTCATGTTCTAAAGAAAAAAAGAGGCAGATGTCACCCCCCCACCAAAAAAAAAAAAAAAAGTAAATAAATCACCTTTCTACCAGCATGCTAGCATGAAAATCCAATAAACAAAACCCAAACCTCATATGAACAGCAATGGGCAGCAGTACTGGATGGAGAGGGTGGCAGACCCCCCAGGTGTTGCAGAACTGCACCCAGGGAGGTTGGGCCAGTCTAGGCAGACTGGTCAGCCATCTAACAGGCTTTCCTGAAGACAGGATCCTGGTTTGTATTTATGGCATGTGGCTTGGAGAAGCATGGTGATATCAAGCAGCAATACAGAATGCAAAATCACAAATATGGAGGTGGCGGGGGGGGGGGGGGGAAGGGGTTGTCTCACTTGTGAGGCCACAGCTCACTAGTGGATGGACATGTGGTTGAAGAACAATGTGCAAACAGCCCGTGGACAGCACCCTTGTTTCATGGCACAGAGAATGTCATCTTCAGAGCAGCATCTCCCACCACTGTTTTGTGATGACTTTCATTACCATCTTACGGATAATTTTGGCTCTATTAAGGAAAAGAACAGTTTTTACAGCATTTGCATTTTCTCCCTGAAGTATGGCAGTCCAATCAACATTTCTGTGGGCACGTAATAGAAGTCTTCACAGACAAGGAGGACAGGAAGTCATATTTAGAACACTGTCTGGGATCAATGGCTAGATCCTACAGAAACTTCACATCCTTTGGTCTCTTCTTCCTGTGAGAGAGGTCAACATGAATATCTGGAGGCTTGCAGTGATGGGTTTTAAGCTGCTTATTCAACTCCATGCAGTAGTGTACTGGGTCAGGACTTGGGCTTCTGCAAGCTGAAATACAAGTATTAGAGGGTAGGTCATCTAGTGACTTGGACCTTCAGTTATCCATACTTTGCCTTGGTTCATTAAAGTCAAATTCTTCTCTATAGAGCTGATGTGAAGCAAGCCCTTAATGACCTATTTCATGGAAATGCAGTGTCTTCAGATTCTTCTGCTTTCCGGACAAGGAGATAAAAATGATGCGTGGCTCACAGACATCTCCCACAAAATGTCTACCCAGGCCAAAGGATGGCACTTTCAGCTCACAGCACAAATGTGGCTTCTACTGTCTTTAAATCTGTTGAAATGAAGACTGTGTCAGGCAGAAAAGATTTTCCACCTCTTAGGTATAGAAATGGATGTTCATAAGCCACCTCAGGTGAACAGACATGAGCTGTGTCATATTCTCTATATTCTCTCCTCCTCCATGATGTGCATGCAGCGTGCCACTAAACACTGAAGCCTTCATTGCTCACCCCTAGATACTAGACTACTGGTGAAAATGAACATGATGTGACAAACAGAAGGGTCCAGAGGAAGAGTCATGTGAACTTTGGCTGGTGCATGCAGAGCTTTTTTTTTTTTTTTTTTTTTTTTCCAGAACTTCATCTGAGATAATCCACTGCAAAACAATCTGTTGGATTAACTGCTTTGACCTTGAGTCCTCCTGCACAAACAGCTGTTTGTCGCAGCTGGAGTTAGGATACTGCACTTCTGAGTCATCTTGAGTGAGGAAGAGTATTGAAGCAAAATTTGCGCTTGCCAAGAGTACTGGTTTACCCTGATTGAAGAACAGGCACAAATTGTGATATGTAATCATATAGCAGCTAGAATCTGGCCCTGCAAGTCAGAAAACTTGGAGATGATGGTAAAAATGACTTGCTGCATGACTCTGCACAAATCATTTAATTTGCTTGTACCTCAGTCTTTTACAGTCACCTGCAATGCATGATTAATAACATTTTTAATGCCCATCCCCTGCTTATGGGGATAATGAACAAATATTCTCAAAAACTGCAAAACACTGTGTAGATAAACACTTCGGTTTATCCCACACAGCAGGGAATTAGCTGAACACAAGAGCTGGGCATCTGTATGAAATGCCTCCGCACAGCTCTATCCGTCAAAGCTCACTGAAGTTGCAGGCATATGGCAATTCAGAACAACGGTGGGTGAACATGTTTAACCTAGTTTGAAACTCGGTGGAAGACTGCAGAATCTAAGACACTGCTCAGCCAATACTGAGTTCTCAGACTGCTTAGAAAAGATTCAGGAAAACAAGCATAAGAGAAGAGAAAAAATAGTGTTCAAGAAAAGGTCATATTAAGCACAGCAAGAATAACTCTTTTACAAAGACATGCCCCTCTCAAAAATACCTAACATTCATAAGGGATCATTGTTCCACAACACAGACGTGCAGATTTGAGTTAATTTGATGATGGGGTTTCAAGATATTATTTTAATTTGTTTTTGTTATTAATTCTTGAAAAGGAATACAGGGAAAATATTTCTAAAGTAGACTCAAAAGTTAAAAAAAAATTCTGCCTTCCTTAATGAGGCTTACCTTTTTTTAATTCAAAGTGAGCTTTTCTGCCTTCCTGTGTACAGAACTGTGAATGTGGGGGATATAAGAATCCACACATCTTCCTAAAACAAGGAGCTGACTTCAGTGAAATGAAAGACTGACCCATACACAGGATTTTTGTGCTACTTGTTACAAAATAAGATAATAATAAAAAAAATGCTTCAACATAAAAGGCTTTGAATGTGTTTTAAGGAACATAAATCCTTTATTAAGGAATTGAATAATAATTGTGGGAAACAGTTTAGCTGTTTGGTTAATTATCCTTTTTGCTCTCAGCTCTTAATGTGATGATGTCTGTATCATTTCTAGGGAAGTGCTAACTGGGTATGACTAATAAATTATGTTATAAAGGGAAGAGCTTCAGAAATAAAGCCTTCTTAGCTATTTTAACCTCTGCCATGTATACACAGTACTTTTTGGCAACTAATTGGTATCTACTGAGATATAGCTATTGCTTTGTACAAGCATTACTAGCTGTTGTTTTCTTTTCCTGTATAATATTCAGGGCTTCATGGAAAACTTTGAAAAACTTTCTAGTCTGATAAAGCTTAGCCTTGGCACCAAACATCTTCCTTATTTATTTTCCCAATTGTTTTATTGAAATAATGACTTTTGTGCATATGGTGCAGTTTCTTGTTTACACAACAAGGCTCCATCCCTCTGTCCTTGCAGTATTGTTTCAACCCCACTTTGGCATCCCTTTCCATTGCCAGAGCTGGGTTTGCACAGATGAGAATCAGACTTCCATGTCAGCTTTTGTTACATCCAGGTGCCTTCCCCCTCTGATACTACGTGACAGTGCTACAGTTATCTGCTATTTGTGATGATCTGTTTTCTGAACGCCAGCAGTGGCAATTCATACTAAATGAGGTCCAGATCCTAAAAATTATTATTTTGTTCATATATTGGATATGTGAGCTGCTACGCTTGGTGAAATTGTCATTCAGAAGTATAACACTTTACCTGATTTACCTTTTGGGTTGGAACATTTCTGAAAGGCTTGTCAGGGATTAGAGATGGGGTCCAGATCTAATAAGCTGTGGACAATTCACAGTGCAATACACATTTTTTGTAGTCGAAAAGATGGTTAAAAGCTATAGAGCACAATATGCAAAACTTAGATACTAAGTCTCTGCAGTTTTAATTCAGGCCTCTTTCAAGTGTACACTTTGATATAGCCTTTCCATATATGATCAGATTCCATTTTTTTCTAAGAATCCTGGTTCATTCACTGAAAGGTAGGTACTGAGCATTTCCATAGAGCTATCCAGCTAAATACCTCTTAAATTTTTCCCTCTTCCGGCAGGGACAGAGGCAATGATGTCCGAATCTCCAGGAAGGATTCAACTACACAAAGTACAAGCAGTTTTTTCCCTTTCCCAATTCCCACGCCTCCTCCTCCTGAGTGGTTGCCTTTCACATTCTGCAAACAAATGAGCCCTTCTTCACTGCAGGCTGCATGGCTCCGTCCTGTGCCCTGCATGAGGCTGGGTCCAGTGGGGAAAAAACTTGTATGTGATCATGCAATTAAATATAGTATGCAAAGGCTTACACGCAAGGTGGAGGTCTAATTAAGACTACAGAAGCAACCTTAATTCTGGAATTTCCTGACTTTTTCCACTCCAGCCCCTACTGTGTTGGAGAATTTAGCTGTTGAAGTCTCACAATTCTTCATTAAGTGTAAGTTTAAGTGAGTTTTTTTTTTAGGGGGAAGAGCCATAAGCTGACAATTTTCTGAGGGTGCAGAGAGAGGCAGATCTCAGGCAAAAAGCAAGGGATTCATGGTCTCCTTGAAATCTCTACACCAAAACATAGAGCTGGTACTGCTTTTCAAAAAAGTGCCTAGAAGAATTCTTTTAAATGGCCCAAACATGGCATTTTTCCTTAATTGCATTTTCAGAACTGTCTAAACCATTCTAGCTGAAACTTTCCAGAAAAATTTCGCTTGAGACACCTGGCATGGAAAAATTCAGTCCAAGTAATTTAAAGCTGCAAAATTATAAGCAACTAAAAACAAAATCTTGTAATGGGAAATGTCAGGCAATTTTAGTTACTGATGATACTACCAGCTCTGTCTGTTTCAACATGAAAAATAAAGAGAGACAAGAAGAAAAAAAAAAGACAGAATTATAAATGATAAAAGGAGAAAGCTTGCTTACTGGAAGAGGTGGGTTTTAAAGAGATTTTTGGAAGTGAATAAAAGGACTTTTGACAGATGAGGTCATGGAGACTGCTTAATGTGTTAGGAAGCAGCATGAGTGAAGGCATAAAGCTGAGTGAGTAAGGGGAAGAAAAGAGCAAGGTAAGACTATTGGAGGGTGTTCTGAGAAGGCAAATGGAAGAAGAAATGAGTAACACTACAAAAAAGATAGTATGAAAGTTCCATTGTTATGACCATAGCTAACATAATACATAGAATATCATCTGGCTTCACTTGAGATTCTCAGGTGCTTTGTTGACAGATAGATGGAGGAGACTGCCTCCCGAGGAGACATCCTGTTCTAATGTAAATACTTGTAAAATACCATGGGGTGGGGAGGTAGGGTGTGTGGGGGGGGGGGACTGCCTAAAATCACTTCTTCTCATACGTCTTAGCTGCAGCTCATTTCTAAATATTTTTTTCCAAGATCTTTACTCCTACTAGTTCTGCTGACTTCAGTGGAATTCAGTAAGAAGCAGAAACCATCTCAAAGGCAGATTTTGATTTCCAGTTAATTTTTTAGATCAGAATGTTCAGTACTGAATTCCTTGACATCTTTAGGGACTTTTGAATATCTACATACTGCAGAGCCAGTGCCAGCTATAGTTCCAAATCTTTCTTCATTTGGCAGGTTCCAGCCTTCAACTCTTGAGATCTTTATTAATTTGAGAAGCCCTCTTGACTGAAGTTGGTCATGCTCAGTTTTGTGGCAGGACATCTCAAGAACTAGCCTTTAACCTCCTTTGTTTTGCAAATGAATGGACTTTAGTCTTAATGATAGTGTAGAATATTCTACTAGTTTTCACGGTGCAATATTGGCTCTTTACTCTTCTACCCGCACCCTATCTCAGGTCCCAGAGATTTAGAACGACTCATCATTTATGAAAAGCATTTTTCTTGATTTACATGCTAGACTCATATTTATTTGGGAACTGCTTGGAAATCTGTCATTATGGTGTTTGTGACAGCTTGACAAGGCCTGTTGCCATGGAAAAGCTTTGTGATGTTGTACAAATATATTCCTAGGTCAGAAGTTCTATGTATTTTTTGGACATGGATGCTAAAGGGAAAAAAAAAAAAAAAAGAATGACTAAACATTAAAAAAGCAGAATAATAAAAATAACAACAACAACTAACATTTGATGCTATATTTCAGTAACTAAACAATTTCTCAAAGCATTTCATTTATGCTGTAACAATCCATCTAGCAATAAAAGTTTATTTATTTCCAGGGTTTACCCCCATCCTTAAAATATTCTTATTACTAGCCCTTTTGCAATACTGATGATTCCTCTATTAATAGACTAGCAGACAAGGGAGCTATTATTCTCACCCCCTATCTGTTTTTCCATTAGGTAAGGCTGACAGTCTCTGACTGCTTGCAGTTCTATAACCTGCCATGTGTTCAGGTCACTAAATAAAACTCATCTTCACGTGTTGTTTTTGGTGAAAATTATGACTAGACAGGAAAAGAGACAACAAAAACATGTAGACAAGTATGAGAGAAAGCTCAATATAGGTTTGCATCCAAAATAGCAATATTTTTTGGACTCAGACAGAAATAAGGAAGTGTAGGCACAATGATGTGGAAAGCCATCTGAGAATGTCTCTGCAGTTTGTCCCTGTTAATGACTGATGCCCTGTGTTTTAGCTCCAACTGTACCTTCATGCTGACACAGAAGCAGTCTTTCCAGACCTTTTTGCTTTCTGTAACACAATATTTATGTATTTCATAAGGGGATTCTTGAGCATGGACAACTTCAGGCTGTCCTGAGCCAGTGTGATCCGTGGGCACCAGCTTGAGGTATTGTGTGCTTGCAGCAACCTCAAGAGAAGACAGTTCTCCCTCAGTTTCCTTTCTCTCTCTCTCTCTGCTTTCTATGCTTGAATGAAGAATTTTTACAAACCTATTTGTTATGATAACATGCTTCTCCAAAACAGTGCTTGAAGTGGGGGAGTGGGGATAGGTTATGGCCCCACCGTTGTGAAAGGCTGAGGCCTAAGCACATGCTATATCCCTGGCTGGGGAACCTGGCTCCTGCTCAGTTCAGGATCCGTGAAGACCTGTGGGCCAGGGCCGTCATCACTCAAGGTGTAAAATACAACTGAAAATATCAGTGGCTTGGTTTTACCCTTAAGAAAGATGCTTTCCCCCAAGCCAACTGGCATTTCCAAAAGAAACAAGGAACATGCTGAAGGTCTAGGCAAAAATACGGCAGCGTAGCATGGCACTGTGTAACACTGTACTTTGAGCCTGACTCAGGAGCCTCTAGGAAACTAGAAATATCTTTGACCAGCTTTCCTCACCTGCCACTCTTGCCCGCTGCCTTCCTCACCGGCCACCCAGCTGTGAAAGCAGCCAGGGGAAAGCCCTTCCTTTGGAGCGTTAGCCAAAACCCGGATCTCCTGTAACTCACTGGGCTTCCTTGGTCATCTCTGAAGACATGAAAGGTTTGCAAAAATGTTGTTATAATCTTTTTTAAAGGTCAGGAGAACTTTTCCAATACTCCAAATTTTCTCATATTCCTAGACTATGTTGTTTAGCCAGCTCTTTTTCCACAGTAGGATCTGTCTGTGCTCTATTTCTTCCATATGGGTTTTGGCTTCTATTCGTCTTGTTTGCTTAATTATATCCCATCAAACTATGAGGTACTGTATTTGAGATCCTTAAACATCAAAATGTCATGTATTTTGACTTAGAGTTCCCTGCTATTTGATCCTTATTTTCCTTAATCAAAGTGCTAACTTAAAAGAAGGGGAAAATGGCTGGAAACAGTGAAATGAGAATCAATCTATAGTTTGAATGCAAGCCACAAATATGCCATGAGAATGTAGACACATGCACATAGTGCCATCAAGAAAAATATCCCAACCCTCCCACACTTTTTACACATTACAACATATTAAAAAAATATTTCTGGTCAAAGTGAAATATGTCAAAAAAAAAAAAAAAAGTTTTCAGTGCCTCCAGAATTTTCTGCAGACAGAGGCATGGAATTAAAACAACTCAGAAAAACTTTCCTGACAGTTCATTAGTCTAATCTTGATTTTTGGAGTTGTGGTCTACCAAATAAAGTGTGAATAAAAGGGAAGGTATTCAGATGACTAGTCTAGCTACTACCTGCTCCAGCAGGAAGAATGGCACTTCTGTGATAAGAATTAAGATACCATTGGGCAAATCAACTTCACTTCAGGTACCTGCATACCGCAGAGCAATAGGAGATCACATAAGAGTACACATTTTGCATGTCCTGTGTATCACCAGCTGTGCTGGTCACCTATTCAGGAAAGCATCCTTAAGTGCTGTTGCACACAATGATGAATGGGAGCATCAGCTGAACAGCACCAATGGCCATGAATATGGGGCAATCCACACATACATAGGTACATATGTTTCAAAAGCTTGAAACAGAATCATCATTAAGTCTGTCTAAATAATCTGGGAAACTGAGGCATAGGATGATGACTATGTAGGGCAGCATTCACAAAGCTATGCCTGTGAGGATGCAATTCATGGTCCTGTGGCCCATCAAGCAGAGTGATTTTTTTTTTGGTGCCCTTTAGAGAAGTGTTGTTATATACATTATAACTCTGCAAAGACGCCAGAAACTTCCCCCAGTAATTTATATTTCAGCTCAGTATCCATGAAGGCTTTTAAGGAGAAGATTCTAAATAAGGACCCAAAAAAAAGGTTGCTGTTTCTCACCATAATTGTAAACTGAAAATAAGCACTTATACAACCTAGCCCAAATATTTAGTTAAAGAACAGGTTTATAACTAAGGATATCCTAAAACGTGTTTGAATTATTATATACACTACTTAAACAGTTAAACTGTCAGCTTAGAGTTTTGTATATCTACCTCATTAGCCTGCCTCCAGGGCCTGTGGTAGGTGAATCTGCATCTTAAAATTTTGTATTTTTCCATGCTTTATGCATCCTGTAAAATGCCTTGAGAACTTTATGAGGGATGTTGCATTAAAATGTGTGATTATAAATATGATTTACATATCTGAAACATTACAGAGTGATTATTGTTCAATAAGGCAGCGTGCATAAAAGGGTTATCTGCATGCTGTGCTTAGGTTTCGACAATATAATGTAATGAATTGTTCAATATAGTTTGTATGCTATTTGTCTCTGTTTCTTCTCATACTCCAGAGATGCCTGATATGCAGCCTTCTAACAAGGCTATCATAAATTGCTGAACAATAAACAGCCCTTGAGATTTTTAGATAGTATGTGGTTAGTATGTAATCCATCTTGAGGATTTTGATTTAGTGCCACAAAGGAACATCCTTGACAATGCTCAACATTGTTTTAAACTGCTGCTAAATCAATTACTGCATTTGGGAAATGGCATGCTTCTTCCGCTCCCTGCTCCATGCCGGTGGCCTGGCTGCTCAAGGAGAGATTTAGGGAGCCCCGCTACAGAGCCAGATGGGTTCCCTGGAAATCACTGAAGTAATCCAGCTTGAAACAGTGATAACTAAGGCCTCCTAAAATCTGCACTAAACTGAGCAACTGAGATATCATTTGGCTGGATTGTCCTAGCTGTGTCTAGCAATGAATGGTTTACAAAACAAACAAAAATGCTTCCTTTCAGATTGGTGCTGTGTCATGGAACAATAATATCCACACGCACATGGTGGCTGCACAAAGGTTTTCATGCTCAGAGTGTGCTATATACATCGATTAATTTCCCCTTGTGACGTCCCAGAGAATTGGAGCAGTGTTATTATCCCCTTTTCACAGATGAGATACACCAATTACTAGTGCAAGGCTGCCAGGGGGTTGGGAGTAGGGGGCGGCTCATGGACCAAAGATGAATGCTCTCTTCAATATAATGGTGTTAGAAAGGGTGACCCAAAAAGTTAAACAAGACCAAGGCCATTCCTGTGTCTTTAATGTTTTCTTTTGCTCATCTGCTGAGGCAATTGCTGGGGACACTGAAGGCAAACGGAGAAGGGCACTTCATGTGTCTGAACTGTAACCTTGCCCTTCTGCTTTAGAGACATAAATAAGGATTCCTAGGCAGTATTTTCTATATCTCAGGAGACTGCACAGGAGGAATATTGAGATGCAGTTATTACAACAATAATGTTCTGACATGTTTCAGGGGCTATGACAGTCTCAGAAATATCACTTTTATTGTGAGAAAAGACGACTCGAGGGAGGGAGAAAGAATCCTGAGATCAAGGTAGAACGAGTCAAATTGTGCAGGATTCATTACTGAGAGCTACATGATCTAGTTTCTGAAGGATTAATATCCTCTCACCTCACAGTCTATACATTTCGGGTGTCACATCACCAGCCAAGGGGACCACATAAGCTTTCAGTCAGTAACCCCTCCAGGCTTTGGAGTTTCGTTCCCTCTCTCTCCAACTCCTGTCTTCAGAGGGTGGTCACCTTTTTCCCTAGATAGCCTTATGTCCCACTGATTCTGTACCTCTCATAAAGTCAATCTGATCAGGTATTGATCCTTCATCTACAGCATTGCTGGAAATGGCAGCCAGCTGTAGCTGTGAAGAACAACAACTGGCAGACACTCTGGTTAGCGCTGGCACTGGCTCTCTCTTACGAGATCCAAATTCCTGGGAACCAAATGTTCCTGTGATTCTGGCTTTCTGCTGCCAATAAAGCTTATGATACAAAGCTAATTGGCTTGTAACTTTTCTTGAAAATCTGGAAGGGAAATGGATAGGTTGCCTCTATTTATACACTGATATACCAAGAATCTGCATTAAGATAAGGGAAAAATATATACAGCAGTAGCCATAAAAAAGCCAATGTTTACCCTTCTTCACTATGAAGTGGTTTCTCAGACATATAAGTAGTTTTCATTTCAAATAAGCTTAACCAAACTGTAAGGGTTCTTTTTCCCTCTATTATCGCTGTGAAGAATAAGGACAGGAGGAGTTCATTGCAAAAGGGTATTTTTAAAGTCTCCTTCAGGGAGGGACTTCATTAGGGATTTGTATCCATTCTGCATCAAAACCGTGGCCAGTCATCACCCAGAAAATGACAGCTAAAACCCACTGTGAGAAAGATATTTGTGGGAGCTCCCCTTTGCTCAGCAACTGATGAATCATATCTCCATTCACATGTATGTAAAGGATGAGTTTATGACTGAAGACTATCTTATTCATCTTTGAATGCTTCCTCATAGCCAGTCTACTCCTATCAGTTGTCAGACGACAGAAACAGCAGTAAAATTCACATCTTCCAGGGATTAGAGGAGAGGAACTCTCCCAGCCATAGAAAAGTTGCTTTAGATTTGGCTATCATGTTAGGATTGGTTTTTGCTAAAAATAAATAAATAAATAAACATAAAAAATCATGAGGGCCATTTAATTCTGAGTGCTTTTAAAAGCATTTCAAGAAGTGTAGTCATGGAAATTTAGCTCCCAGTCAAGTGCAAAAAATAAAATAAAATAAAATCCCCACGGGATAGAAGGAATTAAGATTAAAATTGTCTTGGAGCATTTGTGCCAAAATCCAAGCAAGCTACTTCTGAAAGTCTGTGGGTGAAAAAGCACTCTTCTTATGAAATAGTTCCTCCTGCTATGGGCCAGATCTGTTTTCACCCATGTAACTGAGAGCAGTGCTTGGATCCAGTTCAGCAGACATTTTGTTTTATGGGGCTTTCCTGGAATGAGAAGAAGAGTACTGAAATTGGGGAAGAACAGTTCTTTTTTATCTGTCCTGCTGAAACTGTTTCATAAGACCTGTTGACCACATTGAGAGGACCACAGAAGACCTAAAACAGAGCTGGAAGGACATGCCTAGGTATAAATCACAGACGGACAGAGAAGGAGTTAGGATGCAACTTCAAACACTTCCAGCTCCTCCCTCTGTTCACAAAATACTATTGTTCTTACACTCTTATTAATGTGCCTCTTTCTAAAGCAACAGGGAGAAATAGAAACAGCTCTTTTGCACAAAGTGGGACTGAAGAGGTTAAAGTCACAAAATTCTATCATTCTTTATGGATCTTTTTATTTTCTTCTAGTTCATTTTTTCCTCAAAAGAATACACACATTATTTTTACCCTAGGTGTATCTGCTTCACTTGTTTTACTTCTCAGACAGTTACCTGGCTGTAAGCCAGCACTGCAAAATCAAATCCTGCCATTTATTTTAGGATTTGCTTTTATTATTCTTGCCTGAATTTCATATTTTTTCATTTCTTATTACTTTATGTCATGCAGTTTTTGTTGTTGTTGTTGTTTTTCTTTTCTTTGTTAGCTTTGTTTGTTTCCTGTCACTCACTGTTTGGTAGCTCAACTATCAGAGCAGAATGAAAAAGCTACATGCTAACCCAGGTTATATATATTACTGTCACTTTCCTACCACTGAAAAATGCAAACAGCAACCAAAAAGCAAGCAGATCTGAGGTAGGTCAGTAACTTAGACTACAGTTCTTTGAGTTATGCCAACTCACAAGGAATCTTGAATTGCAGATACAAAGGTTGGGCTTTTAAAAAAGTCATTCTGTTTATTGAAGATGAAAGCAATACAATAAAAATGAGAATAAGCATGAACATCATGAAAAACAAACAAGAAGCAACCCAAGTCTCATCCTGACTGTATTGTACACAGAGAATCTTTTTATTCCTCAAAAGAGCAAAAATGTATTTGTAGCAGTCGGTCGCAACCCAGAAGTTTGTTTGGATCACTGAATCATACCCTCATACTGTTTAGGACTATAAATAGTTGTGACTGAAACGATCCTAGAAAAATCCCCATCTACTGCTTAATTTTTTTCTTCTTGAGGTTAAACCCATTTTCCTGCTAAAGATGTATGTGGAAATGAAAAAAAAAATGGTGGAGAAACACAGGCCAAATTCCCCAAACCAGACACTTAAAAGTAGTTCTTGCACTTTTAAGAGATGGACTGATTTTCCACACAAACTGGGCATCTGCCAACTTCCAGTGCACTCTGAGAACAGGAAAACACAGTGGGTGCCTACATGCTGCCTTGGAGAGCTTTATTGTAGCTGCCTCTCTCTGATTTGCACTGGTTTGAGGATTAAGGACAAATCCACCTTAAAGCTTCCACTTTGAAAAATTTTGTCCCAGATTTTCCTGCAGCCCAGTACCGTCTCAGATACCTCTCCCTCTTTTTCAGCAGTGGCCTGTACCTGATGGAGGAGACAGACTCAGATAAAGCACCAGCCCAGGATGAATGCATGGTGTTACAGTGGCTTCTCTCAGGAAACAGGGGCACACTTTCTGAGTGTCTTAGTTACAAGAATATTTCTGATATCCCTAAGTTTTCCCTTATCTTTCCTTGATGTCTCATTATTCCTCCCATTATTCTAAGGTGCTTCCTACTCTCTAGCTGTTGGAAATCTTTTTGCAATTGTACAGCAGATACATTGTCTGCCTTTCAGTCCCCTTTCCTAATCATGTAAATTCCAACTTGCATGGAAGGAATGAAACTTCTGAGTGGCGTGACTGTTATTTGGGCCCTTCAACATCTGATTCCTTTCTCTGGAATAATTTGCCCTTCTTTTGAAGGCAAATTATTCCAGTAGCCTCAACCACATGCACTGTAGCTATCTCTACATTTTGAGTGGAATGAGAAAACAAGCACCCTTCACCTAGGGAGAGCACTGCAGCTGGAGGGAGAAATGCAACCACACTGCAACCAGCCACCGCTACCACCACGGGAAACGGCCAATGTGGCACAGCATTCACTAGCCACAAGGGACGATAAGGCACTATTTTATCACCAGATAAGGCAGCCAGGCCCTAGTTTTCTTTGGGTTATTGACTCGTAACTCTCTTAATCGGTGAAATCTGCCTCTGGTCAGTTTTGTAAGCACACAAGGACAGTGCCTTCTGTCCTACACTTCCCAACCTTACGTATTAGTGCAATATGCAGTAATATGTCAAATGCCGTTTAATCTTCATAATCCAAGCAGATTATGTTCATAACTTCACCTCTGTCTGCTCACAGCTTTATCTCCTTTCAAAAATGTTACAGCATTTTTTTAGACAAGATTCACCCTTTACAAGATGGATTTATTTTTAACTGCCAGGTCTTATTTTCTCATGTCCTACCTGTACCAGTCTAGTTCAATGCACCATATGGGGCTCCACAATCCTGGTATATTCTTCTCAAAGTGCAATATGGCAATAATATTTGCAGTTCTGAACTTGCATTTCTGAAATCTGTGATAGTTGAAAGTAGCAGTGTGAAACAGTAATTAGTCTACTGATTATTGTTTTTACAAAGTAGAATATTTGCATTATTATTTAGAGAGGTTACAGCCTAGCTGCAGGCCCCGGCTGCTCATTCCTGCTGCGGCAAGATGAGGCCACAACAATAGACTGCAACTACACAAACAGATGATTTACGTTTGGCATAACTGAGAGTGTGAAAAACCTTGTCAGGGAGGAAGAGGTCAGAAAACGAGTGGCTGATGGGGAGGAAAGATATATTCTGACTGCAAATGTAAGAGGAGCTCTTCGCTTGGCAGAAGAGCTGTGCTTGCTGGTCACCACCCACCCCTGGCCTCTGGCCACATCTCCTTGTACTTCCTCCAGAGTTTCTGCCTCCTCAGTTGGACCCAATGTCAAATCAGCTGTCTGTGTGGCTTGTTTTAATTGAGCAGGCAAATAATTCTAGCAGAGGAGAGAGGAAAGCAGCAGGAACAGGAAGGATAACAGGCTGGGGAGTTTTCTCTTTCAGTGCCTTTGTGTTGTTTGGTGGTTGTGTGTCATCTGCCCACCCCTCCACCCCCCCCCTCCCCCCCCCCAAATGATTGCTAGTCATGTTTCCACAACAAAATTAACCATTCCATTTAAGACCATTTCTGGGGTGAAATCTTGAAAAGTTTTGTCATTAAGTTCAACTGAAGCAGGCCCAAGCTCTGAAAACTCTCATATCCTATTCCTTTTGGTTTTCTCATGTACTTAATCCTCACTGTACACTGAGTAAGGCAATGATCCTACAGAAAATGATGTATTATCACATAATTGCAGATTGCATTATACGGTGTATTCATTATGGGGCTAAACTGAGGTTACGCAGACAGCCTTAATTCTGGCATCTCCTAGCTTTTTAATGTTTGACTTTACATCCTTTATGATGGCCTTTGAATGAAGTTTGCAGTTGTAAGTAATGATTAATTTTGATGTAATTATTACAACTTTGCTTTACATCTGTATCTTATGGAGAATTTCACAGCTGTGTCCTTCATAAACAATGAGGATAGGAATTTACTTGTTCACATGCTTAAGTTGCTGAGCTTTTCTCAATATTTTTTAAAGAGCTTTGATGACTTTGGATGTCACTATCACTGTAATTTTCACATTGTGATCCAGTAATATATTGCACTTTTCAAAGTATGAGCTTGGTAACTGATTTCAGTGGACTGAAATATGTCCTCCATGAATCTTACAAATAAATAAATATATATATTTACAAATACTTATATCTGCTAATGATATAATTTTACCTCTTTATACTGTCACTGTTAATTAGTGGATTCTTGCACCAAATCCAGTGTTGAAGCACTGAAGGCTGAGTCAGTCTGATACCTGCTTTGTTCTTACGAATGATTATTGTTTTAACAAAAAGTTCATGATCCATTTTCAAAACACAGTAAACATCAGGGATTTCAAGTGAGGCACATTCACAAGTTCTTGGGATTAGGATCTATATGTAACTGTGGGCATGAAAGTCACTGTGCTGACTTTGAGTTTTCTGAAGAGAAGTGAAGTTACTCTGGATGTAAAATTTGCAGGATTGGAACCCTAATTTGGGGTCACACTATATCCCATTCACTTCTTGACCCTGTAGTAAAAAAATTGTAATATGCACTCTTACTACCCTGTTATGTAAGGTAATGAAGTGCAAGTGTGTAATGCGTGAAGCAAAGTATCTTGGCTATGTAGCTATTACACTCAACTACCTACTTCTGACTCTATTATCCCCTATTCTAACAATTCTAAGGAAAAAAAGAATATCAGAAGAGTGTTAATGTTCATTTCATATTAAGTTACAACCTTGCTACTTTTAGTTTATAGTAGATGATAGTGTTACAGAAGACAATAATTTCACCACCTGCTGGAGAAAGGAATTAAAAGAGTGTAGTATTCAATAGCCGTTTTTCTTAACACATTTTTTCATTGATGATACATTAGGCTGTACAGCATTTTACTTTGAAAGAAATATGAAATAAACCCCAGAAATTTCAGATTACTTTGGTTCAGTCACAGCAAAATTTAAGAAATTCTAAGTCGATATACTTTACAGTATTTCAAAGGATTGTATAACAAAAATGTAAAAAGTCTTGAATTAGACTAAATATGACTTAAAATCTTAGTTTCTATAACTGTGCATACATAGTAAAAATGAGGACTAGTCTATTATCATTAAACTGTTTCAAATAATTCTGCCCATAGACCATACCTGGTGACAAAACTTTGGTTTTGTCAGTGTTTCCATTATCAGTTCTGAGCTAAATTTCCAGTGGCTTTAAAATTAATTCACAATGGTATTACTTCAGGTTAGACAAGAATGCAGAATGTTCCTCTCCTGCACTCCTTCCTCATCCATTGTTGCCACTGAAAGTGGTAGTACTACCATTGATTTGAACTGATCAGCCCTCTGTAGAACTAATATCACAAAAATCTCATATTTCTGTCTTAATTTTCGTAAGGGATCACATTCATTGCTGAACCTAATTCAGGCATGTTCTAAAAGAAACAAACATACTTCTGATTACCAGGTCGTCAGTTCAAATCTACCAAATCTCAAAGTGACTAGAAGTAAATCACAGATCTGGGGAAAATTTAAAAATATGGATTCATATTCTGCACTAGAATGTCAAAATGACGTTTCACTGTATTGGTCAATTTCATTGAATATTTTACTTGTTTCTTCTGGAGGAATCACCTGGAATTTATTTAGTGGTCTGTGATAAGGTCATTGAGAAACTGGGGATTCCAGAATAACATTAGTTAAGGTATTGCAGGCCTTTGAATGAGCAATGGATGAAGCCACAGCCAGGCCTTTCTCAAAGTGAAAGTGCTGTGCCTTGGTCATCCTAAAGTGAGATGAGGGATATGAGTCATGGACGAATTTTACTGTGAGGGAGTATGTGTTGAAACCAAATCACTTAAGTGAGTTTGTCACTTAAGTGACAAACTGTCCCATACAAAGTTTTCCTTAGTCCAAAATACAGGAAAAGGAGAAGAGGACAGGGAGAGGAAAAGGGTAAAAAGACCAAACCCTTCTTGACAGCAGCCACTCTGCTAGCTATTGCAGTATTTTCCAGGGATATCAGATACCAAAGTTCAGGCTCTGAATCTTACCCTCAGATGTGTTGCTAGTAGGAGCTATGGCAGCCTCTTAAACGTATAGATGTATTTTGATTTCAAAATATCTTAAACCTCGTATTTTAATAATAATCTTCATATCTTAAACTTAATCAGACTACTGCTGAGATTGTGGATGGTTGTGGATGTGGATTGTGGAGGTTGTGGATGCCTCACCCCTGGAGGTGTTCAAGACCAGGCTGGATGGGGCCCTGGCAAACCTGATCTAGTGGGTGGCATTCCTGTCTATGGCAGGGGGGTTGGAACTAGATGTTCTTTAAAGTCCCTTCCAAACCAAGCCATTCTATGATTCTATGAGATATTGTGCTCCTCTCTCCTTAGTATTGCTCTGTTAAAAACTTTTTCCTGGCAGAAATAAGAATATCAGTGTTTTTTAATTACTTTGTATATGCATTTGCCTTTAAGAAATCTCTGCTAAATAAGCCTATGAACAAAGCTAGGAGTCCTGTTGTTGCCAAGTTGCTGTTGCCATGTAAAGTGGCAAATTCTAATAATACTTTTTGAAGCCGTCTATATCCATTTACTTTTATTTACATATCATAAACTTCTGTGATTTGTCGCTTAGTAGATGCAATTTTGTTCTTAATGACAGTCCGGCAATTATATATTTATTTATAATTTATTTTGCATGGTGAGACTTCACCTATCTATTGTTTGAGAATATTTGTAATAAAACTATGAAAAAAATTATTAATAAAGAGAAAAGTCTTTTTACTTCATTAAGAATGTTAGCTATACTGTCAAAACATTGATCGTCTCTTCCTCATTTAAATCTTCGTTAGAACAACTTTGTAGAGATCTTCTTCAGTCTTTGGTACAGCTTTGCTACTGACACAGCCCATGCACTTGAGGTCATTCTAACTACTCATGCATGCTTTCTGTGGCCTGGGCCAGGTGGACTTTCATTCGTAGACTTCAGAAAAGATTTGGATGGTCCCCATTCCCTTTGGCATCAGCTGTCTGGCCAATGCTGCAGAGCTCAACGCGACGGGGTTAAAAGAGAAGATATTATCTCCAAATTCTTGCTTGAGAGTTTACACACAGTGCATTTTGGAAAAGACAGTCTATACATTGGGAAGCTGGCTGGAAACTGCTTAACCCCAGCTGGCACTGAAATGTTGATAACAACATTCACTGATATCGCTTGTTGCACTTTCAGGGACAGACAGATAGCATGTGAATTTTTTAATTGCTGTAAGAAATCTGGTTCTCCTGTGCTCTTCCAGACTCAGATTTCTTAATAACTATGCTCTTTGCATGTGATTTAAAGATCCCAGCTTTCCCTTGTCACTAAACTACTGTGCAGACTTTGCACAGTTTTTTTGCATACTTATTTCAGTGTTTTATTGTGTTTTACTGAGTGAAGTGGAACCTGATCATATGTTGGACAAGATAAGACTGTGGAAGTGGGAGTACAAAGAAATTTGTCCTGAGAAATGATATCTGATTTGTCTTCAACAATTGAAATATTGAGTACTTAAGTACAGATCTCAGAGGAAACAGAATGTTCATTGCACAGCTTATCTCTGCAATCCTTTTTCCACCTTTCCTCAGCAAAGAATTCAACAGGGCTTGACTCCTGATGTCCTACCCAAATGTCTTCTCCATTGCTGGATGCTGTGCTCAGCTTTGTATCTTCTGCTTCTGGATCTTCTTGCTTCTCTCAGACCTTTTGTGGTATCTGCCAGGATACCATGAAAAGTGCATCCGTTCTGTTGCTTTTTGCACTGCCAAGGAGGGCTAATCACAGGACATGTTCCACAAGTTCTGCAAATATATTAACCATTCATTTCACAGAAACACAGACGGATGGCCTGAGGATGGGTCCATGTTACATGGTCTCACATTCATCAGGGTCCACATGTTTTCTTCTGTACCTAAAGTTGCCGTTCTTGTTTTTTCATATTTTTTCCATATTGCAAGCATGGAACAGGATCTATGTGGACATAACATTATTTCTCTCATCTCTAATCCTCTTCTTTGAGCAACAGTCAAGTTTCAAGATGAATTCCTGTCTGTTAAGAAGATGTGTGCTTTTCCTGATATCTTAATAATACCTTTCTTTTCATTGATGTCTGAAACATTTAGAATTTCTCTTTGGACAACTGGTCATAACATTTCTATGAAGACAAGTCATTAATGCAGTTTCTTCCTGAAATGAGTATATGCTTGATTCTCTATGAACTTTCAGTAGCTATCTACAATATTTTGCAATCTAGATGACCAGATGGCAAACAGACAAAGCCTGTCCAATTAACACACTGTGCATATCCAGGTATCCTCAAGAACAGCAAGCACATATTCAACATCTGCTCAGTCTCAGCAAATGGTATGCATCTAAAATATGCTTGAGTTGAATTGCAATTATATAAAGTTATGTTATTTCTCTCCATTATGATACCTACTGACTGCCCTTGATTTGAAAGTAAATTCCTTTATGTTTTTGAATTGAATTATTGTCTCCTCAATGATCTTGTGCACAGTTTTCTCCTCCAAAAAGTGTTAGGGAACCAGTCTAAACCAAGAATTCTCTACTTTTATGGCAGAGATGGATAAATGAATAGCAATAATCAAAAGACTCATTTGTACATGGTAGATTGGCAAGCATATGTAACAGTCCACATGCACAAACAAAATTTCAAGGTAGTGTCAAAGTGTTGAGGAGCTGTTTGGTGTGCAAGCAAGGAAGCATCCAAACTAGGCTCTTCAAGTACTGCAATCCTTTCAGTTACTCACCTGCCTCCACCATCTCTCAGAGCAACAGTAATTGTTCTCTTACTCTTCAAACCATTAGCCAGGGGCTTTTCTTGCTGTAACCTAGTGAATGGAGGCTGAGAAGCAGTGATGTATCTTCTCTGCATACTGTCTCCTCAAGTCTATCAGCGTCATCACAAGACAATGTATGGTGACAGTACCAGCTCTTCTTCTGAGGCTGATCCTAGCTTACAGGTAAAAAGTCCTGCTTCAGCCTATTTAGTTTGAAATCTGCTGTATCAGAGTCAAATAAGCTCCACATTGCCTCATAAAGACTGAATGATAAATAGCAGCAAAATGTGCTTGGTGGATGGATTTCTTACAGCAGGTGACTACATAAACTAAATCTTGGCAGTAGAACTTCAAGTGAGTGAAGTATTGTGGTTGATGGTCTTAAATCTTTCTTCTGCTAATGCTGTGCTGGAAAGACTGTGACTGAAATAGGTATAATTAGTGAACCGTGATTGAATTCTCATCATCAAGAAGACAACAACTCTTACAGTTTCTACTTTGATGTCATCGCTCATCTGTAAAGCTGTTCTACTCAAAACCACTTGAAGGTTTTTTTTTTTTTTTTGAATTGGCTGCTTTAGACTGTCTTTAGTGCTACATTATCCATGTTGGGTTTAACACATGCTGTCTGGATGCAGGCTGATTTTTCTTTTCATGATAAAACATAGCACTCTTCTAAATTCTGCTTCCAGTTCATGATGAAGGTGCTTCTTGCTTGAATCTTCTGTTGCTGGCTTCCAAATATCCAGAATCTGGATCAACAATCTTACAATCTTCTGTGTTGCTATTTTTTGTTTTATTTACACTTCACAGTAACAACTTGGGTGATAATGACTTGCTACAGTCACTGTCTCTCTGCTGACAAGAGCAAAGATCTGTCATCATCTTCTATCTAGTAGCATTTTGCACTTTTGAATCTGCGTGTAGTGTATTACACTTAACCAGCACTTCACAAGTCCTTAGTCTTAAGCAATTGTTATATATATATTTTTATTTATTTATTTATTTTTCCTGAAAAAGACACTATTCACCTTATATCTTGTTCCTCCACTTGGAGGTTTTCTTGGCGACTTCCATAAGTGTCTTCTGGATCCAGGAGTTGCTTTTGATGTAATAATTAATATGCAAAAAAAAAAATCCTTATAACCATGCTGCAGAATTGCTGATAACATGTTGTACTTCACCAGTGTGTAAGTTTCTGCTGTAACCACACCTTGAATACTGAAGAAAACTATCCTATGATTTTATGCCTTAAAATGATATTAGATTGTCAGCTGAGTCTTACAAGTTTTTGAATAACACATCATGCATGTGCATGCTTAGAAAGGTGCTGACTGGTATCTTATTTTCCAGTTCTCTCTACCTTTGCTTCAGACCTATAATGAAAACTGTGTGCATTTGCACATTATGAACAAAAATTCAGCAGCATTAGGGAAACAGAAGCACTCATAGCAGACATACAGAATGATTGATACTGTGGTATCCAATTTTCATTTCAGCAGTCATCCTGGGAAACCTACTCCTGCAGAAAAGTTACCACATATGAAAAAAGATATAGTAAGCCATACAAACACCTGCCCTGGATTCAGACTTTGTCCCCCCTTTAATGCCACCCAGACTGGCTGATGGATAAAGTGGCTAGATTCTGAGTGGATATATGGATTAGAAGCACGTAGTTAATAGGATAAACTTCCTATTTGTTTCTGTATCTGAGAAAAATCCCGCACTATTTTTCCACTGAGAATTTTTAAAATAAAGATTTGACATCTAATTAGTTATTTTCTTTTAAACATCATCTTTTGTCTTTGGAGTATTCCATTGTCCCTGTGAAATGCAAGAAGTCTTGCAGATCTAGGAGCTGTGTGAATGAGGAAAATAATTAAATGGGGTCACCATGTTGATGTTTTGTAGCACGACATGGAACTAACAGCCACCTCTTGTTTTTTTAAGTACTAAAAATTCTTAATCTAATTAGTTTCTTTAATCTGGCAAGCAAAGATACCTCCTCTTGACTCTATCGCTTTCTTGCAAACGCGACACCTTGAAGATCAGAGATGTTTGCAGTGGGATTGTATTAGGATAGCTAATTGAAATAAGTCTAGAGAACCTGGAATCAGTCTGTCTGTCTGCTGCAAGTGCTGGTTTGTACGTAAGCCTTCTTGTACTGGTGGAAAATGCAGCCCAGGTGAAAATTCCCAAGCACTTCTGCATCACTCACTTATACATAAAACAAAATTAATTGTGAACTGGAATCAGCTGACAGTGAATTTGGATAAATGAATACTTTTTCTCTTGGTTAGTAAAATACAAGTCACCAAGAGTTGAAATGAGGAGAAAAGACCTATCTGTGCTAGGCCATGGAAAAGCCTGAAGGCAGATTTGTGTGGGGTTTACACGTAATTCTATAAAACCAGCATTAGACATTGCACATACACATGAAATGAAGTCCCTGTTTTAATTTTAAGTCTCTGTGCTTCAGGAGGGACTGTCACCAGGCAGAAAGCCTCCTTTCCTGCTTGGTGCAGCTCCCTTCACCCTGCACGCTGAGCTTTTGCTGCTCCTGTCAGGTTTCCCCTCTCCCCTTCTCCTGCTTTTTTTAGACCAGCTTTTGTCCTTTTCCTTCTGATGTTCCTTTTCATGGGTCAACTTTGTGGCAGATGACTGTGGGCAAGGCAAGGTGACAGCTTTCCCTCTCTGCCCGGTCATCCAGGTGTCCTCTCCTCCACAGTGGACTGGCTGCCGGAGAGTGAGGGGATCCAGCGAACGGAGGAGAGGAGTGGGCAGGGCAGAGGATTAACCCTGGTGCCCCAGCCGGCAGCCTGGCAGTGAGCAGGGAGCCCTGCTGCAAGGGTGGGCAGTAGGCAAATCAAGTGAAATAAAGGTACGAGTTCCTTCCCTTGCACCACGCGTGCTTGTGTGCAGGACAGAGAGAGCATCTTTGAACAGCTCTGTAACGTTGTGATAAGCATTTACTAACTCCATAAGCATTTACCAGCCATGGCTAAAATCTGGATGGCTGAGAATAAGTCTATTTTTTCCCCCCCTCACTCCTAGCTTGGAGAATTTAATAATTAATCTAAAGTTCCACTGCAAGCATCCAAATTTAATATGAGTTTCCATTATTAACAACATTTAGCTTTTCCTCTCTTACAGGATGAAATCCACCTCCCCATCAAAAAAATAAATTAAAAAATCACCAAATCCCAAATTTGTTCACACGTTCAATGCCAAGAAAATACAGATTACAGTTAAGAGGCTAGGATGTTGCTTGCAATGTCATCAAAGCACCGAGCTGAGTGCAGAAGCATTACAGCCTGAGATGAGGCTCATGATTCAAACACATCATTAATACATGCGCTTCAAATACACACATCTGCAAAATCCAAAATCTGCAGCTGACCTTTGCTCACAACAAACCCATCCTTTGAACTGATGCAAGCAGATGTATCATGGTAAAGGTCATCATGGAGGAACAGGGGCAAAGCCAGTCTCTTAGACCTCCAAAGGCAAAAGGTAGTAGAAGAAGCAACATTTAGGTAAAAAGAAAAAAGAAAGCAAATGTTTCCCACCTGCAAATGCTCACCCTCCACTACGCCCTCTGTTTCTCCACCCCATGCCTTCCCCTGAGGACACAGTGCCCGGCACTGCCTCAGTAGCTGCAGCAGAAAAGTCTTGGTGGCTGCGGAGCAGGGGGCACTGAGGTGCCACTGCAGGCAGCAGCAAGCTCCCTGGGAACCACTTCTATGCAGGCGCCTACCCCATCATGCACAGGGAGCCGCAGAACTATTGCAACATGGAAGGAGGGGTATGAAATAACAGATTCCTCCTGCTGCTCTGGTGGCTGTCACATTTCACACCATACCTCTCTCCTTTTCACAGGCACTCTGGCTGGATTAAATGGATTAAGAACTGGTTGATAAATATGAATGGAGTTGTAAGTAGATGTTGAAAAAGGTTTTCACTGTTTCGTTCTCTATGAATGAATCATGAACAGAAATTTCTTCAAGTGCATTAGGAATTAATTCCTAGAGACTCCTTTTTTTCTGCTCAGACTGACAAACTGAAGAGCCAAATTTTGCAAGAAAAATAAGTTTTTCAATTTATCTGAGAACCTCTTGCTTCAAACCCTGACTGCTGAGTGCAATATTCACTATGTAGATTATTCCGATAAAACAACATAACATTACAATCTGTTTCAAGTAAAAGGATCTACTTACAGTAGAAAACTTTAGATTTCATAGCATGTCTGCTGTATCAAGTGACTGCATCTGATCAAGTCTCCCCAGTGTAGTGCTGCACACTTTAGGTGGTCTAAATCTGAGATTAATTGATGTTGAGGAATTTGGCTGAATGTTGGTTTTTGGTTTTGTTTTGTTTTGTTTTTAATCCTGCAATACGAGGCTGCTGTCCCAAAGTTTGGAAATGCTGTTTTATGTTATTCACAAATTGACAGTAGATCTATATATATATACATATATACACACACGCACAAACATATCTATATAAAGATATATATAAAATTCAGATCTAATTTTAGATTTAAACTTCCTTGCAAATTTGTATTTGTTTGGGTCTGATGGCATGTTTAGGCTGGCTACTTGCTGTAAATACATTTCAATGTGAAATTTGTCCATTTGCCTCACATGGATAGTGTATTTCAATCTATAACTAGAAATAAAAATACAAGGGGTGTAAGCAGAAACTTCTGAAACAAAGAACAAAATCTTGGGAACATTTTTTCTGATCTTCCAAGAAAATGGGGCTTATCACTTTGTCCCATATGTGACTCTGTTTAGCTTCTTATCTGTCACTACCCCCACATCTTTCCCCAATAAGTTTGGAACATATTACTTACTGTCAGTCTAATCTGTAAAAAGTCTTAAAGATCATGAGATAGTGAAAATTAGCAGCAGAGTAAAGGAGCCATTTCTGACTGTCACATAAAGCAAACACTTCTCTTTTCCATACTATTTCACCTTCAGAGGCAATGGCTAGTGAAATGAAGGATAATACACCTATGGTTTAAGTGAGCTTCAAACTTGATATAATGCTGACAGCCCTCTGAGAGGCAAGGGAAAAAAAGAAAGGGATGGGACCTGGAGGTAAATGTGGACATTACATATGTCTTGGCACAAGAAAGAAAAATGCTCATGGAGTGCAATGAGATCTTCATGGCAGAGCACAGAGACTTGCAGAAGGTCTAGAGTTTTTTGGATAATGAGATTTTTCCTGGAGATTAGGGAAGACCCTAGGTTTTGGGGGATGGAACACAGGTGAGTGGACACAGACCTTTAGAAAACTGGGTTTTGTTATCCCTTGGCTCACAAAATTGTTTCAAAGGTGGGGAGGGGAGAAACTTCCCCCTTTATAATACTTCTGAACATTCCTAGGTCCTAGCAGTTCCAGGCTTCATTCTCAATGAAGTCTGCTCTGGGACAGTTTAGTCCTGATTAGAAGCCAGTGCTTGTGAAAGCCTCACAAGAAGTCCTCCTGTGAGACTTCCAATTGATACAGCAGTCACGTAAAGCTGAAATAATTCAGTAATAATTACAAATTATATGACCTGCACACATGAGCTGGATTTAGCCTTCCGGCCTTCTACCTGTTCCTCAGAGGAGGGTTGGAATACAGTAGTTCTAGCAGCACAGACCATTCACATAGCCAGATACCAACTCTTGCAGGAAGAGGAGTGCCAGCAAGTAGCCTGGCACCGAGTCTGAGTTTCTGCTACTGTGCTTGCTTTGGAGAAGGTCAAGAGCTTGATCAGTACTTGCCCCCTACCAAACCCGTGGGTACTTACCACCTCTCTGCATCAACATAGCTGGACACTAGGGCAGCTGTGAAGCCTAGAGTAATGTTGATTAGTATATGGTATCCAGGCTAAATTACCTAAACAGTTCTTTTCTGCAGTTTGCTCAGAATGGTTAGGCATTTTGGCAGGATCAAAATACAGCAAGGACTAAAGGCATCAGTGGTAAACATGGCCCTCATGCGGTACATACTGATAAACTGAAAATACTGGGTGGTGAACACATACTGAATTGCATCTTGAGAAGGGATGACTGTATAGATATCTCTCTTCCATATGCTGCCACACAGGAGGGAATTCAAAGTGTGCAGAGCAAGTAAGCTGTTTGGTGATTTGGAGTATGATGCATCACACAGATCAGCTCTTCCCTGAAGAGGCCAGCTAAGGAAGAGCCAGTAAGGATGTGAATTTGGAGAATTAGTCTGCAATAAGTCCAGCTTGGACACTCAGTGCTCTATCACATTACTGCAAGAAAAGAGTGCTCACCAAGGCAATTCAAGCATAGCAGCTAATGCCATAGGAGAGCAGTAAACTCTTATTCTTGCTTTCTTCTCAGTAACGAGTCTGCGTAGTTATATCCTTAATGTGCTTTAGATAGAGTAAGCCACAATGCAATTAGGATGTCCATATGGAGAGTCAGTGCAGCATAGCTAGTACACTGTAAATTCATATCCTCGCTTACTGAGAATTAATTATCTTGTAGACAAGCCATGTGTCAGTGAAATCCATTTATTACTTCATAGGATATATGGTCTTCTAGGGAGGCTGGACCAAAAGAAATGGAGGACTGAAGCTATGATTGGCAAAGTAAAAACATTGGTAGGAAATGTAGTTTTATGCCAAGTCAGTTGATTTAAAAAAATCTGGCTTGGTTTTCAACATCCCTCCCCCATACTCTAATTTGGGTCAAACAAAGCCAAACTGAAATATTTTGTTTTGGTTTTCTATGGGGAAAATGATACATTTTTCTTTCTTTCTTTCTTTTTCTTTCTTTTTCTTTTTTTAAGAGAATCAACATTTTCACATGGAATTTGTTCAGTTTCTTTTATAGAAATTGCTTCTTTGTCAAAGTGATATTTATATGAAAATTTTTCATTTGGTTCCACTTTAGCTTATTTGTCCAAACTTGTACCTGCTGTATGTTCAGAGAAGTCAACAAAGTTGAACCAGAATGAATAATCCTCTTACAGAACATGCTTTGCTGGAATGGCAGCCTTTTTTCCTCCCTGTAATCAAAATATCACTGGAAGTAAATCTGTGTTGCCATTGCACCTATATAACAAAAGACTGTCTTAAGAATTCTTATGATTTGAAAACTAGGTCAGTTAATTGTCCAAAAAATAATATAAAGAAAAGAAGTGGGGAATTACTGTTGGAAGCAAATCCATTCTTCAATTTTCAGTGAGTCTGCTCTTGATGCAGTCAGACTTGATTATGGTTAGTAAACCTTTGAGATGGAGATTGGGTTGTGTCTCATATCTTCATTACGTGTGATTCTAGAAAAACATATGCATGTGTCATGGCACCTCGTTGTTCCTCTGATTATTTATCATATCTTTGTGGGATGGTTTTGTTTCCCACTATGAAATGCAAATTTATCTTGCAGTGCTCCTGCTGTCTGTACAAAGGTTAAAAGATATATAGATATACATTTAATGTTATTTTTGCTACTTTTAGAACTGGCTTTGAATGATTATTCTAACCCAATAAAGATTTTTCACTGCCTACATTTTCTGATTTTAGTTATTTTGCTTTAATTACCTTTTTAAAAAACTTTGCAGTTCAGATTATACAATCATGGACCAGTTGCTGACAGACTAATTCACAGAATACGGTCGGTGCCAAGAAACTGCAGTTTACCATGTTGTGAACATTCAAACGTTGCTGTAGGGCATCTTAAAGGGAAGACTGCAAATACTCTTCCCCCAGAAATAATAATATCCTCATATAAATTCAGGGTTTCAGGCACTGTTGACATCAAAAGGTTTATAATCCTTGTGTGAGTAATCAGCTGAACAGTTGAAAGTACCTTAAGCTTTCTGTGTGTCAGCAAAACTCACATATGACGAGAAGAGTGGCTATGCCACTATTTGAACCTCTCGCTATTCAAAACTTCACCCATGCAAGTCACCAAAATGAAGCTCCATCCTCCAAAGACTATGGAGATTCTCTGACATGATTGTGTGTCTACTTGAGGTTCAGTGCAGCTTTTATGAAGCTGGACAGTTGAATACACATACGATTTCCAATAAGCTTCTAGGCCTAGTCTTCTTCGCTAGTGTTACTCCTAAACACCAACACTTTGTTTCACTGAAGTGAAGCCCAATTCGGAATAAAATGTGCAGCTCACACTGGTATTCATTTTCTTTTCTCATGCAAGGTATGGGACGGGCACTTGTGCTGACACTGGTATCATCAGTGCAAAGATCTCGCTTAGATCAGTGGGATGCACCACAACTTTCTTGTTTGCTACATCACAAATTTCTTGTTTGCTACAAAAACATAAGTGAAATTATAAGCATTAAATAAAATAATAAAAAAAATGATTTCAATACATCATACAACCATACTGTGGACCCACCTGACTACAGATTATTCAGGTATCCACTGGTCATAGAATCATAGAATAACTTGAGTTGGAAGGGACCTACAAGGATCATTGAGACCAACTCCTGTCTCCACATAGGACCACCCAAAAAACAGACCCCACGTCTGAGAGCATTGTCCAAACGGTTCTTGAACTCCGGCAGGCTCGGTGACATGACCACTTCCCTGGGGAGCCTGTCCCAGTGCCCGACCACCCTCTGGGTGCAGAACCTTTCCCTAACACCCAGCCTGACCCTCCCCTTTCTCAGCTCCATGCCGTTCCCTTGGGTCCTGTCTCTGTCCCCAGAGAGCAGAGCTCAGCGCCTGCCCCTCCGCTCCCCTCGTGAGGAAGCTGCAGGCTGCCATGAGGCCTCCTCTCAGCCTGCTCTGTCCTGGGCTGAACAAACCAAGGGAACTCAGCTGCTCCTCATATGTCTCCCCCTCTAGAACCTTAATCATCTTTGTAGCCCTTCTTTGGACACATTAACAGTTTGTTTTCTGCTTATACTGTGGTGCCCAAAACTGCATGCAGTACTCAAGGTGAGGCTTCACCAGTGCAGAGCAGAGTGGGACAACCACTTCCCTTGACCGCTAGCAATGCCATGCCTGGTGCACACCAGGGTACAGGTGGCCCTCCTGGCTGCCAGGGCACTCTGTTGGCTCATATTCAAATTGCTGTGGATCAAAACCCCAGATCCTTTGATCATATACATTCAACTTCTTTCCAGTCTTTCGCTTACAGACTCTTTGCCAATGAATGTGGATTTCTTTTTTTGGTTGGTTTCCATTGCTCCAGAGTGGGCTTCACACCAGTCTTGCTCTTTGCCTTCTTTACAGATAAAGGAAAAAACTGCTTACCACTTTCTGTCCCTCACAGGATGTCTACTGGTAGCTAGCATTAATTATGAATCTGTTCTGTTAGCTCTTTTTTTACTCTGACTCATTTTAACACTTACTAACTTAAAATCACGGTTCTCCCAAAAACCTTGAGAATGCAGATAAAATTTAATTTCTCCTAAACTTCCACCCTTTGCTTTCTAACTTGTTATAAAAATAGTATACACAACAATGAAATCTAGGAGGGAAAGTACATTTCCTGAGAGTAGCTTGACTCTTTACTATTTGGGACTACCACTACAAGTGCTGCACTCAAATACAAAATCTTGTCCTAGCTTATTATTATGTCTATGACAGTCACCTTAACTAACATTTTAAAAATCAGAGGTATAAAATAATACACATACTGGCATAAACCAATATCAAATTAAATCCAGTCCCACACCATATTTTCAGCAGTTTTTAAGACCTTCACCAACCAATTGCACAGTTGGCTGAGACCTAAGTAAAGGGCTGAGCCCACCTACACTGCAACTAGGATTGCATTAGGATGCAATCAAGCACACTTGTCAGCTGAGAGGAAGCAGATAGGAAACAAGAAGGCTTTAAAGCTACCTACCAGCTGATCCTGGCAGCTGGAGTGATGCTCCTCTGAAGAGAGTTTACACTAAGCTGTTTGACTTTGCAATGGAACAGACAGGAGGAGAAGAAATGCTCACACAGTCAGGCGTTAATCCCAGCTGTGGAATAGAAAGAGGCAGCCAAGTGGAAGACATTAGTTGCAAGAGTTTCTCAGTGATGCTGCTGGTGTTCTCCTGGGAAGGCCAGGCTTACTCCTGGTGGGTTTCCAAGCAAAGATGGGTCCCTGGGGAGGGAAGCAGAGTGATTTAGGTGGTCAGAATATTAAAGTTCTCATTTGGACAGAAGCCTGGTCCTAATTAACAGTGTGAAAACACCCCAAGTTAGCTTTCAGCATCATTCTCTCTGGTTAAGGACTTCAATCCCTCACTTCTTACTAGACTCACCATTTCACTTGAAATCAGGGCTTCCTGAGTGAAAATTTTGCATACAGAAGATGTTATTTAGCTCATGTGCCACGGCATGACAAAGACGTGCAACAGAAATGAAATCTGATTTCCCTGTGAAATGAATTAAATAAATAAATAAATAAAATTGTAAATGATCATTTACCTATTCTTAAAGCCTAGGCTCAGATAAGATAAATATATCAATTTAATTTGCATGCCGGTGGAATTTTGCCTCCAGTGAAAGCAGATCAGTGGGAAGAGCTTAAACTGAGGGGAGTTTGAGTGTCTGATGCAAAGAACCATGTTTGATGCTTTTTCTCGTGGCAGTATAAATAATTTTTCAGAGAATAAACTTGTGTATTCATTAGCACCACAGCCCCTTCCACACAGGGTGCTCCTTGGAAAAGTACCAAGCAAGCATGACTATTAATTCAGATCAATATGTGACTCTGACAGCGAATGCGAAGCATACCTAACCCAGCTAACTATGCCCCTGATAAATGTCGTGAGAGCACTGTGTCACCCGTGCCTTTCCTTTCTTTATTTCCATTATCCATCAGGACAGGCCATGAGGGAATGCCTGGGAACTGTGTCGTTCTCTGCAATAAGCCACAATGCTAATGAGGCATAACAAATTGAGGAAGTATCATGTATAATCCTGATCCCTCATTGACACTATTACCAGTATAGATTTCAATTCACCATTTGTTACATGCTTAATACAGACAAAGTGGGAGGGTGTAGAAGAATTACTCCTTCAGTCATTGCATTTTTTAAACAGTTGTCATTCTCCAAGACAAAACTCTCTGGTAATACCCTCTGTTTTTGCTACTGCTGTTTCTCAGCAGGATTTGCTGCTTGTTCTTGTAGGGGGTCAGCCAGACTTTGTCTTTCTCACAGTTTCAGTTTCCTACTGGGATTAAGGGTCTAGCATATTTCTGCAACAAATCAACCGAACCCAAGATAAACAAATGTACTGAACAAGATGGCTCTGGTACGCGCCTGTATTTTAGGAGTCAGCTGCAAAGTTTGTTTTTCATAAGCTACTCCAAAGGGAAACCAAGGTGAACATATGATTTTAGGGAATTCTCATCAAAACGATGGCAGATTTTGTAGTTTGGTGGGGTTTAAATTAGAATGTGAACTGTTTCTTTGTATGTGTTGTTTTTAGTCAAGTACTCTGTCATTCTCCCCAGAAATGGTATTTTGCATTACTTTGAAGAATCCCAGGGTGCCCTGCAGACAATGAACAATGCTTCACTGTATACTTATGATGGAAAATGGTAAAAATTTATCAAAAATATTGGGCCAGGCTATTAATCTTTAAGTCATTCTTTTGTTAACCTAAGAGCTCTGTGATAGAGCTTCTGGCCTATGGAGAGACTCCCTCCAGGCAGCTCATCCCCTACAGCCTTGCTCACAGGTCCTCCTGATGGTGGAATTGGGCAGGAGAAACCTCCCAGCAGCTCGCTGACCTGGGGAAGGTACTCCATCCCCCTGCCGTGGCCAAGGGGATAGGGACGAGAGCCAGGTACTTCCATGGGATTCTGTTTCCTCCTTTTTGGGACCATTCTGCTTTTGTAAGTACCCAGGCAGAGGGAACTAGGAGGCAGGCTGAAGGCCTACCAGAGCAAACAATATGCCTGGACAGTGGTTACTCGAGCATGGGGGGGCCTGGCTGCCAGGAAACACACCTCGGTCCCAGTAATCCAGTCCCAGGTGCAACAATGTACACAGCTCTCAAACTGGTACTTCACCAACACTGGAATCTGCAAACTGATGACTCCATGCTAAAAGGTTAACCTCTGCTTTAGACGTTTGTTAAAAGGTGTGCACCAGTGCAACACCGGTATTCACCTGGGTCAGTGTTTGGCACCTCTACACGTTTTAAGTGATGCATTTAAACTGCTGCTTAATCAATAAATAAAGAACTTTTCAAAGACAGAACTTTTCAAAGTAGAAATTTTTCCATGGTAATGAATGCATTTTAAATGGGGAATAAGTTGAGATTTTCACAGAGATCTAACAAAATAGAAGACTGATAACAGATAGAAGGTATTTGACAATGAGGTATAAAGTTATTATCGCCACTTGATTAGGAAGGTTTTTATTAGTCACCTCTGATTGCTCCTCATAAATGGTGAGACCATCTAATATCCCTATAATGATGGCCTCTATGCATGAGTATTGTGATAGTTACAGTAAACGTACTATGTAAGAGAAAGAGCACTTGAATCTCTTTATAAGACCAGACCTGATTAGGAATTGTACTCCAGATATGCCTGTGTTAAACTGCGTACAACTTTCGGGCCATACATTCATTGTGCTGAGTGCTTACAGCTTTGGGAAGAAGAATTAGTTCCTGTTCAATTCAGTATTTTATTTTCTGGATAAATGCACTGGTTTGAGAGAAAAGGTATTCACTTTAGCTCAAATATGACTATCTCCATAGAAATGTACTGTATATGAAAGGCCTTTGATTTAAGTTCTTGACATGCTTTCAAATGATCAAGTGTCACAAAAAGTGGTAACTTTTGATCTTATTAATGAGCTAACTGAACGATAGTTTAAATGTAGCCTAGCATTTTCATGATTTAAATTTTTATCAGGCTGTTTTAAATGGAAGGACTGATTAATTTTAATAGGATTTCTATCATAAATGGGAAAACTGTCCAAATTTTGTAACCAATTCATTTTTCACTTGAAACACTCTAAAGTAAAAAGCTACTTAATCAGGTGATTCAAACCAATGTAGGGCAGGTCTACACTATTAGCTGCTGTCTCATTCATAGATCTCCCATAAGTTAATTTCCAAATGTTTATGGTCAAACAGAGATGTTTAGCATAAAATAACATCTCTTTGGAGAAATTCATCTGAATTTCTTAGTCATATTAGCTATATATTACAGCTAAATTGAACTCCTGTTTGCTAAACTCTGTTACAAAGGCTGTCAGACAGTATAAAAATAAAAGAACAAAAGGTCCTTCTTAAGCTGATGATAAGGAAGTTTAACCAAAAAGTCTACTGCCGCAGAGGTGAAAGAAAGACTACTGCTCGATTGGCACAAATTAATGACTAGGCTGACAGCTTTGGACAGCTGACTGTAGAGACCTAAAGATTCTGTGGAGTTTTTAGACCTGATTTCTCACTTACAAAAAGATGAGTTTCTAGTGTCCTGATTGTGTAAGGGACTCCTAAGGTAAGTATAATTTTGATCAGGAAGTTTAAAGTAAAGATCAAAGGAAAAGTGCAAACCTAGCTGCTGGTTTTGTGCACTATGTGATGCTACATATTACATAACTGTACAGGGTTTATGTGGCAAGGTTTTGGTAGTGGTGGGGCTACAGGGGTGGCCTCTGCAGAGCCCAGAAGCAGCCTCATATCAGATCAGAGCCAGCTCCAGCTGGCTCCAAAAGGGACCTGCTGCTGGCCAGAGCTGAGCCAGTGAGCAACGCTGTGAGAGAGGAGTGCGAAAATGTAAGAGAAGAAGCCCTGCAGCCACCCAGGTCAGTGCAGAAGGAGGGCAGAAGGTGCTCCAGGCACGCAGCTGCAGTTCCCCTGCGGCCTGTGGAGAGGCCCCTGGTGGAGGAGGCTGTCCCCCTGCAGCCCATGGGTCCCACATGGAGCAGATCTCCATACTGCAGCCCATGGAGGAGCCCCTGGTGGACAGGTGGATGTGGCCTGGGGGAGGCTGCGGCCCATGGAGAGCCCCCGCAGGAGCAGGCCCCGGGCCGGAGCTGCAGCCCGTGGAGAGGAGCCCACGCAGGAGCAGGGCGGCTGGGGGGAGCTGCCGCCCGTGGGGGACCCGTGCTGGAGCAGTTTGCTCCTGATGGATGGACCCCATGGTACGGACCCATATTGGAACAGGTTTTGAAGAACTGCAGCCTGTGGGAAGCCCACACAGGCTCAGTTCAGGAAGGGTGGCATCCTGTGGGCAGGATGGAGCAGGGGAAGAGAGTGAAGATGACGAGTGGCAGAGACAAGGCATTATGGACTGAGCACAACCCCATTCCTCTGAACTGCTTGAGGAGAGAAGGTAGAAGAGGGGAAAGGTGTTTTTAGTTTAGTTCAGTTCTCACTGCTTTAGTTAATAGGTAATAAATTATATTAATCTCCCTTACACTGAGTCTGTTTGATGGTAATTAGTGAGTGATCTCCCTGTCCTTACCTCAACTCATGAGTTTGTTTGGTTTTTTTTTTGTTTTTTTTTCTTTGTGTTATATTTTATCCCCCATCGTTCTGAGGAGGGGGAGTGGGAGTGGCTTGGCAGTTCTTAGCTGCCCACCAGTGTAAAGCCACCAAAATACCACACTTTTTTCCACTTGTTTTTGCTCACTTACTGATGCTTCTTGCTGCTTTTCTCCCTATACTTCATCCCCTTTTCCTTTTTTCAATGTTTTCTTTGATTCTGAGAATAACTGAAATTCAGTTTCTTCAGTGTGATTCAATACTCATGTACCTAGATGAAATACAGGACATTTTTTAAATTGAAGAGAATGATTTGTGGGTTATGTTGTGTTCTACATTAAGATAACAATAGAAAATAATAAAATATGAAAGGAAGGTAATAGCTAATATGGTTTGTTTTGTGATATTATGAAGTTGATTAGCTTTTTATAATGATTTTTATTGCTGACATCCTGTAGCAATAAATGATCAAATCTATTACACATAATTAACTATCATTTATTATTGTATCCACTGTTTATAATTCAACAGATAATTTCCTATTCATTATATACTACATTAGACATTCAGCAAGCCCTAAATCTGCATGGTAGTGTCAGTATGTAAATATAGTTACACAACATGGATAAGCTAAGTAGACTAGAAAACAACAACAACAAAAAAAATAAGTTTCTTCAATTTGTGATTGAGTTTACATTACACTCTATATCAGGCCACATAAATCGAGTGCCTCGGTTTCCTCATCTGTGTTGTGGGAGTAACAAAGCCCGCCTTTCTGAAGTGTTTTGATAGTCTTGGATGAAAGGCTCTAAGTACAAAGTATTATCTGTTATAGCTGTGGCTTTGCAAATCTTTGCTAGTTAATAATGCAGTGTGAGTTGCTGAAAACTGAGAAAATTTGCTTGCTAGTTACAAAGGACGACTGCTTCACCTCATCTCCTTTTTGTCATTGTAATGGAAGCTATGAATATGCATCTTTGTTGCATTATTGCGAGAGGCAGTTATTTGCCCCTTCTGAAAAAGCCACAAATTATACTTCAAAGTTAACTGAAGATGGCATTTTTTTTCCCTTTATGTTTTTTTTTTTAAAAAAAATTAGTTTGGGAAAACTGTGAGATTGAACATAAGCTCACAAGGTCTCTAGGCATGAAATTCAATGGGAAAGCAATACAAATAAAACCAGAGAAGCCAGAAGTTCTCTCCCATAAACTGTGGAACTTCATGTTGATGTTCTAACATTTTAGCTATTTTAAACATGGATTACTACAGCAAAGTCAAAGCAAAAAAATAATCAAAAATAGAAAATAGTAAAGACCTGATCACTAAAGTCTGCTATATGTACAGAGGTATGCTGGTTGTATTTATTTCATGCAAGGAAGAAAAAAATGGTTATACAAGGTTAACACTTAGCTTAGACTACTATTCATTTAAATACACTGATAGTAATATGGACACATGCTGGAAAACTTAGGAAAGGCCACCCATTTAAGCTCCAAGATAGGGCACTCAGAGGAGAAGATGTACTAGATGAGACGAGGCGATCACCTCCAGCAGCATGCAACCAAATCCTTACAATCATTAGCACCTAAGTACTTTCTAGCAGGTGGAGATGCCCGCCTTACCCATACTGAAGGCTGCAGTGCAGGCACAGAGTGCTTCCCCTGTGTGATGGGGCTGGCACGTCCCCATACTTCCAGCAAGAGCAAAACAAGACTCTGAGTCAGATTTCGTGAAGTTTGGATGAGGGCTGCCATCCCCACTCATAGCCTCACCTTTGATGATACCCTTCCCATGCAGTCAAGGTTTAATGGAGTATAAACACAATGTGAAAGAAAAGGACATCTGTTTTATGCAGTATTCTGATAAGAAATTATTTTTTTGTTGTAACATCAATTTTGAGATTTTTTTCAAGGAAGCTAGTACAATCACAAAAATAAATTATAAGTAGTGTTGTGACGCATACTGGAGCACTTGCAAAATTCAGGACTGACAGTCCATGTCTGATCACTCTTGCTGTCCTGGGAGATAAAACATCTATCTGAAAACAAGGAATTGTCCTGAGACAACTGTCAAGTAAGAAGGTATCTGTATCATACTGACATGCACACATAAGCAACTGTATAGGAACTGTACTTTGTCTACATAGTATAATTTGCATTTGGTTAAACGTATTAACTGATTATAAGCACACACAAAGCTTCAGCAAAGACTCTAACATCTGACTTAGCCAAACTTGCATCAGCAAGGCCATAAATGAGGAAGATGCTGGGTGACTCTGGACAGCTGGTCACAGCCAGTGAAAGACTTCATGGGTTATTTCTCCATGCTAACCATCAGCCTTCAAATATTCAGACGATGTGGGTTTCCCTTTTGTCAGCTCCCCGTTGTGGTTTTCATGGTGCCCAGCACTCCAGTACTTAGCACTTCAGAGAAAGAAACCCATAATGTCGCAGCCGAAAGTGCAATACCTTAGGGGAAAAAGTCTCATCTCCAGGCCACGAGGCAATTTTCTTCTACTCTGAAACATGAAGCGTGATTGCCCTTGCTCTGCTTCAGTGCTCTAAATTTGGCAGGAGTCCTATAAAAGTGAGGCATCATTTTCTTTTCTGGAGTCTTAAAAGCAGATTTACAGGATGCCATGTGAAGTGTTAGCTGCACAACTGGCATTAACATTAATGAGAGACTTGAGTGTAACTTCCATGCAGCAGGTAGAAAATGTTTCTCTAAGTGACTCGTTTCAATGTTTTACTTCAAGTATGTTTCTATATTATTTGGCTAACACAACTGTGCACTATGAGTCAATCACAAATATTTAAATGCAGCACAACACATGTTAAGGCCAGTGAATAAGTATTTTGGACCTGTTTTTAAACCATACTGGGACCATTTCACACCAATAAGTCAAAGGAAGGGGGTTGAAAGCGGGTACAAATGCCTTTAGAGTCTATACTTACACAGACAATTCTTCTGCTGTTCTCATAGTCTCAAAATAGTGTATATCAAAACATTCTGAAATCCTTTTTTTTATTGGTACCTTCCTAACATGGCTTTTTAAGTAACTGGCCAACTTTAGCCCAGGCTTTCCTTTCAGTCCTGGAAAAGAAAAAAAGAAGTTGGCATACGAATGTGAATGATTTAAAAATTAGATGCTTTCATCTCTTGAAACATTTCAAATGTGTTGAAAAATAGATTACAATACTGAAAAAAAAAATCAAGATTTCAAAACGTTTAAAATAAGTTAGTTTTCTTCATACTTGAATTACTCTGCAAAACTTGTTGAGGCCCAAAACTCCTTAAAGCATTTGCATTGTAATTTCTTGACTATATAATTTCAAAGGAAATCCTATTTTAACTTTGTGTGTGTCAACTAAACATGAATCTGTATTTTTTAACAGAAAGAACTGGAGCAGGTAGCCAAGTAGCATAAAAATATGCAAACATTTTCATTTGTTTTTCTTTTAATTTACATATGAAAATTTCATCAAGAGCATGTCAAAGTGTCCAGTTCTACATCTCTGTCCAGTTCCAATTGTATTACAAAGAACAAGCTTGATGCAAAACCAAGATTTTGAACTTCTCTTCTTGAGTGTTCTTGTTTTCACATAAAGATTGCAGCATGTCATTCTTTTCGTGATACTGCTTTTGCCTTAGAAGCCACCTTTTTCATTTTTAATTATTTTTCCACAGACTATATGCATGTTATATATATATGTGTGTGTTATTATATGTACATATATATATATATATACATATATATATATACAAATTACCCTTAGCTAACACTTTTGGATGGAACCTACCACTTCCCAAGACTTCAAAAGCAGAATAAATCAGTTAAGAGGGCTACTGAAAGGGGATGGTTAATAACCACAGTCACAGGAACTTGGAAAATCAAGATTTATAGTGGCTTCAGTTCAGACTTCGATCTTACTACTGCAGCAGCTTGGAGATGCTTAGACTTTGCTTTGTGTCATTAAATGTACAGAAGGAGGTGTGGCAGGGATGGGCTCCTGAGGTACAGTGCAACAAATGATAGGTGCTTAAAAGATCAGAGACATGATAGCTTGAGTAAAGGACTGATGACATTTTGCCAGTTTGATTTTAATACCTGGAACATCTGTGGCATCACCAAACAGCCTATGATTTAGCTAAAACATCATAAAGATATTCAGTGTCATAAAAGTAACATTTTATTTAACCTTCCTGTAACAACTTTAAGAACAGTAATCTGTTAGAGTAGGCTGCATGTCTGGCACATGACAGTGGATGAGAATGAGTAATCAAATCTTAAATATGTATTTGTAGCAATATTGCTTCAAAGTTTTTGCAAATATTGCTAAAAAGTGTGTGATGGGAAGAAACAAAAAGAGCTACAGCAAGCAAAATAAAATTTCATTGTCCTTAACTGGGAGTTGGGAGAATAGAGTTTCTCAGTACATTGACATGGGTTTTATTTATTGCTTCATGTCACTTTATGCTGATCCCACGATGGCTTTCCGCCCCTCCCCTGCCACAAGCAATGGAGATAAACAATGTATCTTCACAAAGAAAAACATTCTGAGCTGGTTCCTGGACTCTTAATTTTCTTGCTCCGTGACTCCAATTATGGACCTCAGTCCAGCGCTCAGCATACTTGGCATCTGAGAACGGGGACGAGGCGAAGGCACATGGCACGTCCTGATGCTTTACAAGGGCAGGCTGCAGTAATGGGTCTTGGGATCCTCACCGCCAGCCGTTCCCACCCAAGCTGCCTCAGAAAGCAAAGAGGAATTTCGCAAGCCCTGCCGGGCCTGGCTGGGATAAGTGCCATCTCCCACGTGCCCAGCTCTAGACCAGCTCATCTGGAGAGGTTCATGCTATGGGCAGTGGGGCAAACAAAAGCAAAAACAAAGTGCTAGCAGCTCCAATCTAAAGGAAATATGTTTTCCACAGAAAATAATTTGTACCTTGAAGGCATCTTGTTGTATTTATTTATTTATTCACTCATTCACTTTTTTGTTATGCCTTTCATATGTATTTGATATCTTTCCTGCAAGACAAGAAGGGACAAATAATACCTATGCTGCATTTCTGTAAGTATAGAAGCCCTGAGAAAATGAAGGA
The DNA here is from genome assembly GCF_013377495.2 of Cygnus atratus. Taxonomy (NCBI): domain Eukaryota; kingdom Metazoa; phylum Chordata; class Aves; order Anseriformes; family Anatidae; genus Cygnus; species Cygnus atratus. The sequence continues at coordinate 77,382,213 of NC_066362.1, read as the reverse complement.
TGTTAGAAAAGGACTTTTTACCCCAGTATCCACAGTGTTTTGTGGGATCTCTACATTATTGGCAGCTTTCCTAATCTTCCTCCTGGGCTCTTTATCACCCAAATATTTCTCAGTGCTGTTTACTGCAGTTAATCAGCAGTAACTCAGACATCCCCTTCCCAGCCTCATCCCTACACATCTCCCAAATCAGGGTTTTCCAGGACTACTCAAGAAGAACCCCCAGCTGCCCAGGCACACACCAGTGCACCCTGACCTCTGCGCCTCACTGAAGAGCTGCAGAGCATGGGTAACAGTCTCCATGCCAGGCATGCTCTGGTTGGCCAGTGGTCAGATACAGTGGTGGCTACGCTGGCAGTTGAAGTTGCCTGTGCCATTTGCACACCCTTATATGTTAATGTAGGGAGTACAAGCCAAATAATAGAAAATATGTGTATAAAGTAGCTTTGTGCTCCGACAGAACTTACGATGAGAACTGTGTGACTTCTGAGGTGTTTATTTTTGTTGCCTTAACCAGTTTTCCTGTTCTTGGTTCTATTTATTTCTAAATAGAAAGAGACAAAGTCCTCATTTTGTTACTGACAGACACACTGGTCACATAGCCATTCATTTGTTGCAGGCACTGTGCACACTACACAGTGAATGCCAAGTAGATGCACACATTACTACATTTAAGAAATACCTTTACGTGTTTTAAACATATCTTGGTCTGCATTGTCTTAAAGAAGTATGTAAAATGATCATTTTTAATACTGCAGGGTCTGTTACTGTGCTGAGCCTTGACAATCATGTAAAAGATTGTGCTGGGGTTTACTGTCCCCCTAACAAAGCAGCTGCTCCCACTATGAAATCTCATCCCAACCTGCAAGAAAATCAGCAGGTTGGCACTGACGTAGGGGGTGACGGATGGTGAACAAACATGATCACTGCATGTGTCAGGGAGGGGTTTCCATGAGAGACAGGGAACTATCATTGCCATTTGTCAATAAGGCAATGATGAGGCTCCATCAGAAATACAGAACACAACTTTTGGCTATCAAAGATCTGCAAATATAAACTAAAGCACAAGCAAAGAACAACTGCCAGGAAGATGAAGAAATGAAGAGTACACCATCTGAGCAGAGACTAAGATCTTCATCCTTTTGCACTGAAAAATAATTCTGTGAGGATGATGACTCCTTTTTGCCTATATCTGAGGGTAAACACTAGGAGGGAGAAGAGCTAATTAAGTAAATAATAAAACTTGGTACAGTAAAAAGTTGCTATAATCTGGCCTAAATAATTTTGGGCTGAAAATGAAAAAAAGATTATTACCTGTCAGAGTAGTGAGACTCGGGGTCCATTTCTGAAAGAAACTATGGATAGTGATCACCTGCTCTTCCAGAGAAGGCAGTTCATTAAGCCCAGGGATACTTAGCCTTTGGTCCTTTGCTACTGATATAACTTATAGCAATGGTGAGAAAACTAAAACGAAAAATGATGTAAAGGCAAAAGTGCTTCATGATTTTTATGTGTAAATATGCTTCAGCCTCCATTCTCAGATGCACACAGTGAAGGCAAAATCACTTCAAGATTCTGAAAAGGATAAGGAGCAGTAAGATCACCAGAAACACAACCATGTTTTCACCTAGTTACTCCTGCATGGTGCTCAATAACATGTGTTTGGCTAAAGCATGTTATCTACATGTTAGCTGGGGTGAAGACAGGAGACCAACTCTTGCAACATCTGACACCAACTGGCTTGCAAGAGGTTGTTCTTATTATGTCCAGTCTTTTTCAGTGCTTTGGATTAGGTCTTTAGAGGTCTAGGAATCACTGATTGAACTGCTGGACAAATGTAACCCTCTTTTCAAAGTGATGACTGGATTTCTCAATAGCATAAAAACATACATAACCAGAAACATATTTTGCATGTCCCTGAAATAACAGAGATGCTGCTTATGTCTGTACAAGGCTGGCTTATGTGACTATTTCTGTTCAGGAGCTAATGAAGTCCAGTCATGAAGACAATGTGTTGTGTGGTTACAGCAAGGGCTGGTATTCTGGTTTCTTTCCCAGGCTCCGAACTGATTCAGTATGGTGCCCTCTAGTATGTAAAGTTACTGTCTAGGTACATTCACCTTCATGCCTGTAAAATGGATTTGTATTTATCAACCTCACATTCTATTTCAATACAAATTCACTAATACTTGTGCAGGAATTTGCACTACAATAGTGCTATATAACATTGCATATAGATGAAAAGGGTAACTTGCACTTGAGATAATTGGGAAGAAATCCCGTAATGGGCAGGGGTTTGGTTCTAATCGAAAGAAATCCAAAAGAACAATAGTGTAATCAAGCCACTTTTAAAACTTGCTATTAAGTTACTAATTTAACTAGGAGCAGAATGTGCCCCAGTGTCAGAATCTAGAATATTAATAAATAATGACATAAATAGCAACTACAGAATTAAGCAATTAATGAGTTCTTTTTACCACATGAAAGGTCCTGATACAGACTCTTTAGCTCTTGCTAATGAGAAAACCAGACAGCTTCTCCCACAGGCAGTCTGTCAGCTTTCTTCAGGCATTTCATGAATTTTGGTCAGAGCGTCCATGATACACTTGTAGGTGCACAGGATGGCATGTACTGTCCTCGGTGCAGAAGAATGCCTAAAGCCAGACTGAGGTTGGCCATCAGTCCAAAACTTAGCTTCACGGTTTACCAAACTTAGGTAAAAAGGGCAATCTTGCAGAGTGTTTAGAAACATAATTATTTGGTCCTTCCTATTGTTTTATGTGAACTTTTCTTTCTTTTCCACATTAATCCACTTTATAAGAACAGACATGAGCTGAAGAAAGCCAATTATTTTACAATTTAAAAGGTGAGGGGGGAGAGCTAAAACAGTCGCTAAACAATAATGAAACTAATGTTGAATGGCATTCAATTAATATTTATAATGTGCAGCAATATTAACAGCAGAATTAACTTATTTTTGTATGTCTGACAGCTCTCTGGTTGATTAAGAATTGCATGATGATATTTTGCATATTTCCCATGCAAATACAGTATTATTTGCACAATTATTTTTATCCTTAATTGAAGTTTTGTTTTGAAATCATTGTTTTCTGCTGTACTAAAGCTCTGTAAGTGATCTTATTAGGGATTTGATTTTTTTTCCCATCATCTTATCATGCAAATCTACATTCTATAGGCTATATATTGCTACAGTCTTCTGATGCAAAACAGGAGCCTCAGAAGAGCTCATATAGGAGCTCCTCCTCAGAGATTGGTGGGAAGACCTTGTAGCAGTAACCACAATGACAGGAACAGTAGTAACACGACTGCTTCTGAGCTCCATCAAGGGTGGAAATCTTGTTTGTATTATGGCACTTAAGAAATACAAAGAAAGGTGGTCCTTGCCTAATACAATTAGAGTACAAAATCTTCCACTTTTACAATGCTAATTTAGGGAACAGTTTTGGTAGAACCAGCCTTGACTATAGGAAGGAAATTATTCAGCTAATACTATTTCATAACTATACTTTGATCTTTACCAATTTGCCTGCTTGTCTATTTTTACCTGTCAGTAGCTAGCATTTTCAAATGCATCTGCCCAAAACCTATTGCTGTTTATGCTCCCAAGTTACTTAGTAGAATATTTACATGTGTACCTAAAAGTGCAAATAAATGTTTAGTCAGTTTTATGGAAAGAAGCAGGCCAGGAGAGAGATTACTTGCATGGAAAACCATGGGAACTGGGTGTTTAGCCTAGTTTGCATTAGACATCTATTGCATCTCAACACAGCTAAGAACTTCTCTAAACCTGAGTTTAAGCAACTTTGTAAAAGGACAAAAGAAAGGAAAACAGCAAGGTTTTGGAGCATTCACCTTAATGCTTCTCATAATTTATGTGGAATGTTGTAAGCCTCCCCCAACAGGGCACCCAGTAAAATAAATGCAAATGATACTGTGAGGATGGGGTGCCCAAGTACAAACAGCCCTTTTGCACTGCTGTGCATCAGTACAGTTTTGTGCATTTCATTTCCTACTGGGAATAATTTTATTCAGGTTTTGATTAGACTTACTTGACATAATCCTGGTTTCAGTCCTAAAACCATGTAGAGATTTTACTGAGTTATTGGTTTATGACAATGGAGGCAAAGATCTACACGAAACGTGGATGTAATGGTAAGGACAACAAAGAAAAATAACTCAGTACATCCAAAATGCAATGTCAGAGGAAGGGTGGAAGCCCCCATGACATGAGTCATTTAAAATTTCCCTGGCAAAGGCACTATGCAATAGACAGGCTCAGTCCTGTACTGGTTCAGTATGATGATATAATAAACTTTTCTTTCTCCCACATTAGTGATTCTGTGCTGAAGGTCTGCACTGGGAGATGTTTCTCTGTACTGTTTAAAAAGAGAGGAAAGGACGGAAGTGGATGGAGATGGAGCGAAAAGAGAAGGAAAGGTTTTACTGGTGTTTTTAACTCTTTCCCACTCTCATTATTTTCTCCCTCTAATACTGCTGCCCTGCTTTCAACAATAAAGAAATAAAGGATGAACATGGCAGCAAGAATTTATCTCCATCTCTAATTCCTTCCCTTTCTCTCTGAACGACATTCAGAAACTAGGCTGTGAAAAAAAACATCTTCCAGTAGCCACTTTTTCATGCACTCCTGAGGCACCCAGAATGACAAGTTTTGGATCTACATCTGTATCTTCACACTGTTTTACCATTCCTTTTCTTCTGAGTCATTTACATTATTTGAGATACCCTAGTAACACCTATCAAGTTATTCAGAACACTGTATTAAAGAATAATAATCCGATTTTCTATTAATCACAGAGGAAAAAAAAGTATAAAGATGTAGAAGGGAAAAAAAGAAAATGGCTCTGCTTGCCCTAGCAGGTAAGTATAAGCTCAAAAGACCTGAATTCATGCCTTGCTCTGCCAGAAACTTTGTGTATGACACTGGGCAAATCATAGCCTCTCTCCACCTCTGCTCACAAACTTCAGGATAGGAACACTATGGACATTTTCCTTCTTGAGTGCAGTGGGTAAGGTTAAGGGAAAACATTTGTCTTATGAGAAGATACAAACACTTTCTGTAGAACAAAAAGAACAAAGTGAGTAGAAAACATACTCAAAATTGTGAGGCAAGTGTAGACTACTGTAATGACAACATGTAAGTACAAAATAAAATAACTGGCCTAAGCTGTAAAAATCTTAGGTGTAAAGTCTACTAAAAAATATGGCATGTACTTCCTTTGCTTCGAATAAGTATAATGCTACCTTATACTAACAACATGGAGGAAGTGGCTTGCTTTTATGTATATCCACACATAAACAAGCATCTTAAATGAAGCCTGCCCTGTACCTATCATCTTAAATTTGCTCAAAATATAAATATATTTTTTTAATATATTTTTTTCTGGCAGTAGTGCATACTCCTCTTCCCTATACACACAAAAAAAAAAGTTAAGCTGAACAGCGGTAAAAGTCTTGTGGTCAAATTCTGCTTTCAGCAGTATCTGGGAAATTTTAGGCAGTATTTTCAAAGGAACTGAGAGATGAGGCTGTTTCTAAACACAGCAAGAGAACATAGCTAGTTTCAGCTCACCTTTCTTCATTTTCTCCAGTATCAGCAAATCAACACTGGAATTACTACAGCAGGCAGGAACACACCTTCCTGCACACAGCCTGGATCCCTACCCTGGAGTTAGGCATGCATGATGGCCCTCTTGGCCAAAAAAGGGTCCAGGGCAGACCGTCTTATCAGACATAAGTGAAAGAGAAGGAAAGGTCTCCTCTCTTTAGCGGTTAGACTGGGAAAGCAGGAGAAGCCAGGACAGCTGCCTGCAGTCCCCCACCTGTAGATTTGAGTGACTCTGATCTCTAAAGGAAGGGAGAAAGCTCTGACCACCAGACTAGAAGATATTTGGGGATGAGGAAAACTCAGCAGCTCTTGATGGAGTTTTTCTACTGTTGCCTGTAATTGAAGACTCATTGTGTCATACCATAAGAGAGGGAAGGAAGGATTTCAGCTGTCTAGACAAGCAGACAGGAACTTATGGATTCCAGTCCCTACAACATTGACAGCAAAAGCATTTTTTCAATAACAATTTATCTACTATTGAATAAAGTAAAGAACTATTCCAGGAAACAAGAACTTCTTCCTTTTAGTCAAATATCCTAGCCTTCAGGCTATATTTTCATATACGATCTTATTCTTTTTGATAGATAGATACATAAGAATGTATGTAGAATATGATGCTTATTCAGAGGCATTCTCTGTTTCTGAGTTATTTTTATTTTTATTATTCCCTGACTAGCTTTAAACTACCCACAAATGTGCCCCTGATAATGATAAGTCAGGACCTCTCCTTTGAAGTGGGAGCTGCAGGCTCGAATCCCTTAAGAATAAAAGCAAAAATCAAAATAAGTTTCCCACACCAGGACTGAGTGCTCTAGCTCCTGACCCAGGGAATGGAAGTTGGGGGGGGTGGGGGGGTTGGGGGGGGAGGGAAGGGAAGGCGTCTCTTTTCTGGCATTTCGTGAGAAAGCAGCCTTCATGGCTGTACCCTGCTTTTGGCTTGCCTGTCCAGCTGTTTGCTGGGAATACCTATGTGCACACATCTCCAGCAGGTGTTCAAACTCAATTTAGGAATGAACTAGACACTAAGTAGGTCAGCCCAGTCCAACCAGAGGAGCCTTCTGAGCAAAAGCCAAATTGGAGATCCGAAGGTCAATGGTAAAAAGTGGAGCATGTCCAGGCTTGCATCTGAGGTTAGTGGTGGGTTTCAAAGACTTTAAAATCTTACAGGGGGGATCAGAGTCCCAGTGAATAGATGTGTCAATGAGATAAGCTTGTATCCTGTGCTACAGCAAGGCCTGTGGCCTCCTGGAGATGTGTCATCTTGGTGCTCACTCCTTTCCCATGCCCCTCATCCAGGTAAGATATGGTCATGGTGTTAGGTGCCTGCAGGGTGAGGCAGGCCCCTCTGCCAGCTCCCTAGTACAACCCCCTCCGCCCAAGGGCCTCAAGCATGAGTGGCAGGCCCAGCTTACACTGGTGCTGCACCTTGTCCCCCCTGGCTGGAGGCTCACAGGCCCCTTCTGCCTGAACGACCCCTCACACTGCATGGGGGAGCTGAGAGACGGGTGCTGGCTCTTGCTGAAGTTCAACTCACTTCCATGCAACATCTGCCAGCCATATCCCCACAGCTCCTTTTTGGTTTCTGCTACCGGGGGAGGCAGGCAGGGCAGACTGCCCGTGGAGGTGGCAGCTGATAGGGTCCTGTTCCCTTCCTGCTCACACTGCAATGCCCTCCCTGCACTGGGGTCATGGTAGTCCTAAACATACACCCCTTGGTTTGCATACCACTTGGGGAACCATGTTGATTTCAATCCTATGCAGGCTGCATACAGTTCTGGTGTCTCAACAGGTGGGAATGGCTTACGTTAGTCATTAACAGACATAACACTGAGGTTACAAAAGGTGTCATCACACCAGAACAAAAATATCCCACCAGATGGCTAGTTTTCCTTTCACCCACAGGGAGGCTCTGAGGGATCTTCCCAGGAAGTCCTGGACATGGGAGGAGGCTCCCTGTGACCTCTCGAGGGACTTGTGGCCCAGCTTTGTAAGCTGCAGCAAAGCATCCAAATGTCAGGCTGTTTATTTTAACTGCCCCAAATCCAAACTTTTAAGGTTCCCTCACCCAGCTGCAGCTTGAGGCCAGCGCAGACTTCTTTTTTTGTTGGAAAGGAGACGTGGGAGGGAATGCGGTGGGCAGTAAGCAATAACAAGTACAAGAGAAATGTTCGTTTCAAGTAATTGAAGAAAGCAGTTAGATCCCTTTTTGGTCATGTTCTGAAAGTGAAACGAAAGGGGCAACCTTCTGATTTAAATTGTTTAAGAAAAAAAAAAAAGAAAAATAATAAGAAAGCACACTGTGTATACAAAAAAAAAATCTAAAATTTGCTTAAGCATAAGTATGCTAACGAGTGCAGAGTTCTCCAAATATGGACTCAGTGTGCATCAGAGGGGCATGAGCCAGGTCTCATGAGTAAACAAAATAAAAATACCAGAGGGAATGTTTTAATAGCTTCTTTTAATTCCCAGTTTAAACAGATTCCTTACTTAATTTGTTAAAGTATGAAGCAGTGTTGATTTGGTAGTTGTTATCTGTTTGTATTATTGAACGCGCCGAGGCCTGATCCTATGTTGGGGTGACTTCACACCAGCAAACTGCACTGGAGACAGGAGCAAATGCCAGCAGCAAAGCGAAGGACCAGAACCATGATTTCCAACAGGCTGTTTTGCAAATATGCTTTTTAACCAATGGAAAATCACTGTTCCTCCGACTACTGTAAAAGCACAAGATTTAAAGCTTTGCTGAGACCATGCAAATCTAGTAGGTTGAACTTTCCCAGAAAAGCATATTAATCTGTCAGCTGAAAGAGTTTCGGAGAGAAATGCTGACAGGGAATTGAACTGGGATTTGGGAAACCTGTGTGCAGTTCTTGGCCTGACTCTATCACTCGGCTGCTTGGCGGTTTTAGACCTGTCCTCCCTGCATGGTGCCTTGGCTGCACACTTGGACACTGGAGATGCTGAAACCGTGTACATAAATTAGAGATCTACCAATAGTAGCAAACTTTATCAATAGTTGCAAAGCCTGGGAATTGCAGCCTTCTGGAAACCTCTTTGCTGCTGCATCACCACATGCCTGCATGCAAGTCATGGAGTTTCGCTGCTTCACTGTTTACACATGTGCCAGTCAGACACAATTCATTTTACCCACTGTGCAGAGGACTAGTAATAACAGATTACTCTTGCAAAGTCCCTTGGAAGCTTTAATTATTAAACATGATCATTTGAATCATCCTAAAATATCAGAAAGTTGGCCAGGTAGACAAAAACTTGAGGTACATGAGGTACAGATTCTCATTCAAATTACTGCCCTTTTTGTTAAGTAAATTTTAGTGAGCACAGCCTGATTGAAAAACTATTAGTTGTGAATGGCAACAATACCTACAATTTATAAACCCAATACCTTTCTTTTATTCTCATATTGGTTGAATTAACTTTCCTTTTCAGTTAAATGACTCTAGACAGCCATTATTTCTATCTGGCTCCATGCCTACTGTCCAGTTGGACAGAAAGACATTTAGTTAGTAAACTTAGTGCCATTTCTTTGAGGTTTCTGGAGAAGTACATGTAGAAAGGAAGAAAATTGGTCCAGTGCCATGAACTACTGCTCAAAACTCATAAATAATATCTTCTGCAGGACTTATAATTTAAGGAGGGAGATTAGCTATGGTAATATGAATTATTATATTTTTGTCTCCACCCCACTCTCATATCCTTTGCTCCTCAGATGCATTTTCACCAGGTGGACAGGCAGGTTTTTAATGTGAGCAGAGCTCTGGCTGAGATCTGGGTTTTACCTCCAGAGCTGGATGAATGTGATCAATTTATCCTTTTCCTGCTCTGATTTGTCTGCTGGCAAATCACCAAGCAATTCCCAGCTAAGAAACTGTCGCTGTAAGATGATATATAGGGTGAAATGGAGAGCAGTTCCTTCCTCAATATAGCTGCAGATGATGTAGTCAATGATAGCCATTTTAGGTGGAGAATAAAATTCAGTCATCTAGAAGGCAGGCTTCCATCTTGTTTATACATTCTGAAAAAGCTGTTACACTGGAAACATTTTATTTGCATGGTCAATGAAAGCTATTTTAGACATAGAATAAAGTTCAGTCTCGTGGAAGGCAGAACTTCATTTTTTAATGTATCCTGAAGAGCGCTTACACTGCATCTTACTTGCATATTCATGGTCAAGAAGATCCTATGTTATTAAGACAATGGAAGAAAGAGTGTATGTTAGCTGAGGGCACCTGGGCTCCTTTCACAAATGGGGCTTAGGCTCAGTGCTAGTCCCTCCAACTTGTGGGTGCCCTGAGCCCCAGAGGATTTGACACCTAGATGGCTGTGGAGGGGAGAGCAAGGTGCCTGTCAATGAGATTTGCTAAACAAGTAACGCCCTAAATCAGCACGTAGAAAACATGCCTTAAACCTCTGCCACCTATGTGCATTAAAACTCCAGGTGTCAGGGGGAGGGGAAGTACCAGTGTAAAGATTAGTATTAAATGGGGATTGGGGAGGGGGAGGGGAGTTGAGAGTTGCAGACTCATGTTCTAAGATTGGGCATTTAGGTTCTCAGTTGGACTAACGCCTCTGTCTTCAAACTCTTCCTGGCTGAAGTCCTTTGAGAAAAACTCCTAAGTTTGCTCTGGGTGCAGGTGAGTAACTATATCCACCTTTCAGAGAAATGTGTTTGTCTTAAAACTCTTGAGGTCAGCCATCAGGTTATTTCAAGAATGGGCATGAGTGGGCTGAAATTATGGAGACAGTGCTTTCTATATTTCTTTGATGAAAGTTCTGAAGCCAATCCTTGGTAGAGACTGCCGTTTCCTTTTCTTGCAGTTATGGCTTTGTACATTTCCTTATTACAGAACAAACCTAACCTAGCAAGAACCTTTAGATCTGGAGGGGAGACTGTAAGAGAAGTGAGGGAACAACTTGACCTCATACAATTGAAAGAAAGAGTCCTATGGATATTTATGGTAGGAATGGCAAAGAAAAGAAGATCCCAACAATCTGAAACTGCTTTTTTGCAGGGATGACAGATTATTTTCTCTCTTTGCTTTCTTTCACCATTGTGCGGACAAGTGGGCCTCCCCCCTCCTCTGCCTGCTACTATGATCACAGAAAATGGTGTGGAAGTAACGTGCCTCTCCCAGATGTCAGAAGCTGCTGAACAAGCACAAAAGAAAGTTAGGATGGGAGAATCATGAGGACATGAGTCATGAATTTCTTTCAGTCCTCATTTCAATTACTTCCTGCCTCTTAACAGGAAAATAGGTACCACAGAGTGAGTGCAGGAACATCCATAGACACAGAGAAAGTTTGGAACACAATAAATATTATTTAAGAAGTAGGTGCTGGTTTAAAGAAATGACATTAATTTCTTGTATATTTCTTTATAGAACATCATAAAGAAAAACTCTGTCAGCTTTGCTAATTGAACTCGGTTCAATTAGTTCAATTACCTAGGTTTGCACGGTGTCCCAGTAAATCCTGTACCACATTCTTTTTTCCTGACCCACCCCACTGGTGCTGACAGGGAAAGAACTGGTTCTTCGCTCTCCATAACATGAGGAATTCCTCACAGAGCTGAGGAATTAAATGTGGCTGCTTAAAACAGATTGCCTTCTCCTTAAAATGATGTTAGTTAAACAAAGCTATCATTTCCTATCACAATATTTATGCTTGCTACTAGCTATTCTGTCTCCAAGTTACTTGCTGGTGCAAGGTGGTGATCGGAAAAGAGAAAAGTCTGTATTTTGGGCCTTTTTTATTTATGAAACACTGGAAGAAAGATTAAGTAGCATTAATTCATCTTACAATGTTTTCACAGCAGAAAAAAAAAAGTTGGCAAAAATTACATTATACAAGCTCAGTCAGCCAGCTCCCTGGGTTGTACTGCTATTTGCCCTGGGCCAATTATATTTTACATGATCAACACACCCAATAATTAAATAATGAATTGGTTTCTTTTGGAAATCCTATAAAATGTCATGGACCAGAGAATATTTATCTTGCCTCTGTGATTCCTGCTGAAGAAACATCTGGTTCTTTTTTCTTCAATCAACATGAAGCCTGAAGGGGCCCAAATTCAAAAGCAATTATATTTTATGTCATTTATGTGCATTGCAGAATGACAAATTTAAGTTGTTGGAATATGTGATCCCACCCTCCCTATCCAATTTATGTTGATCACATTTTCAGACAGCCATGGAAAGAGCTCTTGCAGATTGATAAAAGTTGTTGATCTACCAACTTCTATAACTTCATTGCCAGATTTTACAACAACAAGGTACTTGTTTGAACATAAAAGCAACCACTAGACTGTGCTTCCCAGGGAACATTGCCAGGGAAAACCCCAGAAAATGTCTCTTTGTATACACCTAGTAGCAGGTCCTTCAAGCACACTTTCAGCCCTCATTTGATTTTGAAAGAGAAGCACAGTTTTTTCTTTTAAAAATTATTATTTTTATTATTTTTTTTTTTTACTTTGAGAAGGTTAGAAGATTTTAATGAAAGAAGCCTGCAGTTGCAAATTCTGGATGGTATTACTTTCCACTTCTCATAGACGACTTATTTTCATACTCAATGTTTTGAGCTTCACTGTTTCAGACACTGCATGGAAACTAGAATAAGTTTTATGGAGCAATGGTATCTCTAATGTTTGTTTGTAAGCAATAAGGCAGGTGTACTTTATTCCCATATGCTGGCATCCTAGCAGAGCTCAAAAGCTAAGATGGTGAGGAGACCCTGAAGTATCTCTAATGTTACAATGCATGGTGTTGGAGATTTAGTACATGGTAACATTTCTTGCAAGTTTTATTTGAATCAAAATCTATTGGACTGTGCTAGGAAGCTTAAACAGCACCATGACAATACTCTCAGGAACGTCTGATGTGGGTGGATTAAATGTCAGGCTGCTAGAAGTACTGTCTTTGAGAAGAATAGAGAAACAAACACACATCTTCTGTAAGTATTGTTATGTATTCAAAAAAGACAGCATTAGCCTCCTCCAACTTAGAGAGTTGATCTCAAAGCTCTTAAGATTTAACAAAAAATAATAATAGTACATGCTAGGTGAGCTATTGGGATTACTTCAATATCACTTTGAGCTTTTCTTCCAGTTTATCAGAAACTAACTTAAAATTTTTGCCTGCTTTCCATAATACGTTGAGATGTGAAACAATGCAGCCAGAGCTTGTCACCTTGTAAAGGGGATGTCATGGCTGCTCTGATGAAAGTTGGAAAAACTGCCTAATGAGTCTCTTTATGAGTTTTATGAGTCAGTTCCAATAACAGTAACTACATTTTGCCAATGTAATACCCATTTCCAGTTTCTGCTGGGTCCTTTTTCCCTCCTGGTCTCTTTGACTGTTTTACTATAAGAGGGGATGAAGTGGTGGGGAAGATGTGGATTTGGATAGTTGCATTCAGATAAATGCATAAATCAGTTACTTAGCTTTGGAAAGTATTTTAGGATTTCTCAGCTACGTTTCTTCTCTGTGCATATATTCAGATCACTTCTGTTTACTGCAAAACAAACAAACAAAAAAACCGATTTTGCTACAGCTAACCTTCCAGAACCCAAATCGCAATTCAGAGGAGTGATCTGTGACTAGGCCTTAATTGGAAGAAAATGCTTCACTTGCTTGGTCCAGCCCTCTGCCCATCCTCACCAGTTTTGAAGATGCCACTGCTACTTCCTCTTCCCTCCTCCCTGGGATGTTCATCACCCCTTTTCCACTCCAGCCACATCTGTGGGCTGCTGCAACAACTTCAGAGCTGAGCCAGACCAAACGCACCTACCCAGACCACGGTGACACTCCAGAGCTGCGCGGGTGAGCCAGCACACTGGTCCTCCTCTGGGAGCCGTGGGCAAGACCCGGGCTTGTTTTGGGAGGAGGCACCATGGGTCTGGCTGGGTCCTGCCCCGCGCCCCCACTGCAGTGTGCTCACGCTTCCCTGGTGAGCTGCCTCACCGCTTGGAAGCTGCTTTGCTGGGGAATAACTGGAGATGAGGATTGCCTGAGGATCTCAGCCATCTCCGCCTATGTGCAGCTGCATGGCTATACATCAGCTCCCAGCATCATATAGCTAGACCACAGTGCTCCTTGTTTCCAGCTTCTAAGCTGTAAGAAAAGGCAGCTAAAAATACCTTAAATACTTTCCTAATGTTCCCTTTCCATGTAAGCAACTGCTGTGGGAGGAAGTGGCTTGTACATTTTTGTCTGGTAGGGGTGGTTCACTGAGAAAATGTTTAAGAACGCCTATACAAGACCATACTATCTGATGAACTAATCAGTTTATGTTAAAAAGACCAAAAAAAAAAAAAGCTTTGTATAGCTGCTCAAGTTCAGAAAGCTTCTTGAACTTCTGAAGTAACTTTTAGGCTATCCTATAACTTGAAAACTGCTGAACTGCTGTTTTCATAAATATTCCTTCACAGGCATAGTGAAACAGGCTGTGTTGACAAGCGGGAACTTCTGCTTGAGCCAAAACTTTGGCAACAGTTTTTTTTTCTGGAATCCAGGGCAGCAACACTTCTCTGGCCCTGACAGAAAGGCAAAACGCTCACCGGTCCAGTCTACCGCTCTTGACATACTTCTAATGTCATGAAAATGTCACAAATTCAGTGTCAGCCGGTTACCAAGGGAAGTAAATGCTCCATAGCCACCTTTCCCAATACAGTATGTGTCCTGGCACCTTTGCCCAACAAAGCTGGTATTCCACATCTTGTGGTTAAGCTGCATTCCCAAGGGGTGTTGCACTATCTGTGATTTTCTGCAAAAACTTTTCAAGCACAGTAACGCGTATTTCTTGTTGACAGTTTGAAGTGAGAGAGAACTGTCTGCCAGGCTGGCATATAGAGCCCCAAGTGCTGACTGATGCCGTAATGCCTGAGTCAGTGCTGAACCACTGCCCTAGCACAATGCGAAGAGGGCTGGATATGCCTTGATTTGGAACAGGCACAAGATTATGAGTACTTCATCCCGTCACCCTCCTCCCAACAATGGTAATTGTAAGTCCTGTGGTATTTCTTCACAAAAAAAGGGCTGTTAGCTTACGCTGTACTGGCCAAAATTCCACTTCAGGTCATTTCCTTTGCCTTCCCACACTCACTGCCTCTAATTTAGAGCTGATATTCATTCTCCTAAGCTATGCAGTTACTGTTCTCTGACCTAATTAAATGGTGACTCCATTGCAATGGATAGTTGAGAAATTTGTTTTCAGAACTATGATCAAAGCAGTTTCATCTTCCTTATGTGTTCAGCACTTGAGAGAGAAAAGAAAAATAGAATTTGGACCTGGTTTTGTTAAGTAATTTTATTAAGCAAATTTAATTCATCTGTTTGTTGCAAAATCCTGAGTAGTTACAATGGATTTGCAATATTGTAATTTCAGGAGATATGTGCAGAGGTAAGAGCTCAAGCAACAGTTCTCTTGAGGGTCTCAGCACCCACTGCTCACAAGGAATAGCAGAGACTGATGGGGGTCTCAGCATCTTTCAAAATCGGACCCAAAGTATCTCAGGCTGGACTCCAAAAGCAGAAACAACTTATAAAATTTTTGACTTGAACAAATACAAGTTTCCCCACTGAGCTACTGTAAGCAGAACATGAATGAGGCAGTCCTTTGTACAGAGAAGTTGCAGCTATAGTAACAAAGGCAGCTTTTCTACGCAGCTCATTAAGCTAGCATTCATATCACCTTTGGAATATTTCTTATCTCACCCTTGTGCCATATGTTTCAGCCAGTTTCAGTTAGCACTGAAAGACTATAAAATAATCACAGCAAATGCCTAAAATAATGCAGGAGTCAGTAACATTTCTTGCAAGCATTCTGTATCAGCCAGAATTTTTGCTAATGCTAATTCATTATATAGGCAAAACACCAGATCCTTCATGGAAATCGATGGCTATATGCTTCTTGATTTTAATGAGATTTGTGTCTATTCAAAGTAAGTTCAGAGAGAGAGAAGGGTTTGTTTTGTTTGTTTGTTTGTTTCATTTAGGACCTTGGTTTCTCAGGGTTGTTGAGACTACTCATCTATCCTGATATATTTAGATCTTCCAGAGTAATCGCAGGTGGAGTCGTTATTCTGGAATTGCCAAACCTATTTCAGCATCGCCCACTCATGGAGAGAGTTCTTCCAGAACAGCTATGGCAGGCAACTTTCCCACACATTCACTGGTAGCAGTTCAAAGTGACTGCAAATCTCAATCATTTGGTGGTTCTTGGGAGCCCATCAGAAACAAGCGGCTCCCTTGTTCCTGGCCTTGGTAGATACATGCCTGCAGCTCAGTTGGCCTTAAGTAGATATCTTGGCAGAAGAAGCAATAAACTGAACTATTTTTAGCATTTCAGGAGGAATTCCTACATTAAACCTTTGACTCACGGTGGCAGTTTAGGTGGGGAAAGCTCATCCTACTGATGCCCATGTTGCACCTGTTCTACATGGGGGACACAAGCCTCCACAAAATATAAAGCTGTTCCCAACCAGCTTGAGCTATACTATTATATATTTTTGTCCCTAAAATTGGTCTCTGTTATTGCCATAGAGGTCTCAGTACATCTATTCTGCACATCTGTAAAAAGTAAAAGAAATCAGAAAGATCTATAATCTTGTTTTGCAAATGAATTACTTAGAGATACGGTAAGGCTCTAGACAGGCAGTGTCTTCCTGATACGGATGTGTTGTAATACCATATCCCAGCATCTCTCAAACACCCCAAATCCTGAAGCAACTGCTGGCTGGTGGGTTGTTCACACCTCCTGTGGCACTGAAGCTCAGTCACACTATCTGAAATGACTTCTTTAAGCTCTATAAGCTGAATTTTTTCTCTTCCAGGTTAAGAAGTGCTCACAGAAGCTAAGGAGGGTAGTAATGCTGGCAAAGACTAAAAGCAAACAGGTGAATGGTAGCAATTTGTTAAAGCTCACTGTTGTTTGCTAAATTAATGTATGTCCATGGCATAATGGCAAACTTTCAACAGGATTTAGCTGCTCAACTCTTGCCTTATTGCTTCTGTGAATGAAGTCTCTATCCACAAAATCCCCCCTGCTACTAGTCCTTACAAAGTTTAGAAGTACATAGAATGCCTGTTTTTCCCAGCAACTTTGTTAAGTATTGGAAAGTTTTGGTTTTTTTTGGACTTGCTCAGGACTTCCCAAGTTTTCAGTGTCAGGTAGCTAGGCCTGCGATGGGCTCAAGGGCTGAAAGATACCTCCTTTCCCCACTGTGGAGACTGTGGAGTATTGAATTGGGATGTCCTTTTGGAGCACTCCTCCTGGATTGAGCCTTCCCCCACACTGCCCAAAGAAGGTCCAGAAGAAAATCCTGTCTGACCCCTCCCCAAACACCTTGTAACTCAGCCATTACAAGTATTCACCAAGACTTTAGTAGGTTGAGATTTAATTCTACTCTCTTTGGGAAGATTTCAACCCACATTTCCAACTGTGAATTCTCTAAACAAGGGACCATGTTATATACACAAGGAAGGCTTTGGCAAACCTCTTTTTGAAGTGTTTCCACAGTGCTTGGACTAATGAAGTATTCGTTGGGCCAGGGAGAGTACAAGTGAGAGAATAAGCATGACTCCACTGCCTTGAGCTTTCCCCAATGGGAAAGACCTAGGTTTTGTCCCTGCTCTAATGGCTATTTAATGTTATATCATTAGATTATACCATATTATATCAATACACTTTATATTACATATACACATGTACATAAAAGAAAATATGAAAGTCATTACAGTGAGGACTGGGACCCAGATTTCTCCTCCTAACCTCCTCCTCAGGAGGTGCCATAATTACTGGACTATGAAGTCATACATATTCTCTCACTCTCACTTTCTATGGCCAATTAACATTTAATTATTCCAGCCCAAGTGAAAGGTTTTTGATAGGGGAATTTCAAGCCCTGTAGTCAGCTGTAACGTGGTGGTTAGTGCTGGAGTGGGTTCAGTGCCTCCAGGTCAAGGAGGGCTGGAGCTTGCTGCAGTCAGCTGCCGTCCACAACCCCAGTGGCCTTTCCCCAGCAGTACCTGCTAGAGAGCTTTGCCACGTGAGCTGACATTTGTGGTTCTGTCCTGGTTTCAGGACCCGCTCTACCAAGTAACTCGTATGAAGAATGCTTTTGAATGGGGCCCTGAGCAACGACAAGCCTTTGAACAAATTAAACAGGAAATAGTTCATGCAGTACCCCTTGGGCCAGTCCGAACAGGACCAGACGTAAAGAATGTGCTCTACACTGCAGCCGGGGAAAATGGTCCCACCTGGAGCCTCTGGCAGAAAGAACCTGGGGAAACTCGAGGTCGACCCCTGGGGTTTTGGAGTCGGGGATACAGAGGATCTGAGGCCCGCTATACTCCAACCGAAAAGGAGATATTGGCAGCATATGAGGGAGTTCGATCTGCTTCGGAAGTGGTCGGTACTGAAGCGCAGCTCCTTCTGGCACCCTGACTGCCGGTACTGGGCTGGATGTTCAAAGGAAGGGTCCCCTCTACACATCATGCAACTGATGCTACATGGAGCAAGTGGGTTGCACTGATTACTCAGCGGGCTCGAATAGGAAACCCCAGTCGCCCAGGAATCCTGGAAGTGATTATGGACTGGCCAGAAGGCAAGTACTTTGGGATATCAGCAGAGGAGGAGGTGGTCCGTGCTGAAGAAGCCCCACTGTACAACAAGCTACCAGAAAATGAGAAGAAATACGCCCTGTTCACTGATGGGTCCTGTCGTATGGTGGGAAAGCATCGGAGATGGAAAGCTGCTGTATGGAGTCCTACACGACGAGTTGCAGAAGCTGCTGAGGGAGAAGGTGAATCGAGTCAGTTTGCAGAAGTGAAAGCCGTTCAGCTGGCCTTAGATATTGCTGAACGAGAAAAGTGGCCAGTTCTCTATCTCTACACTGATTCATGGATGGTAGCAAATGCCCTGTGGGGGTGGCTACAGCAATGGAAGCAGAACAACTGGGAACGCCGGGGCAAACCCATCTGGGCTGCTGCATTGTGGCAAGATGTTGCTGCCCGGGTAGAGAACCTGGTTGTAAAGGTACGCCATGTAGATGCTCATGTGCCCAAGAATCGGGCTACTGAAGAACATCAAAACAACCAGCAGGTGGATCAGGCTGCTAAGATTGAAGTGGCTCAGGTGGACCTGGACTGGCAACATAAAGGTGAATTATTTATAGCCCGATGGGCCCATGACACCTCAGGCCATCAAGGTAGAGATGCAACATACAGATGGGCTCGTGACCGAGGGGTGGACCTGACCATGGACACTATAGCACAGGTTATTCATGATTGTGAAACATGTGCTGCAATTAAACAAGCCAAACGGTCAAAGCCTCTCTGGTATGGAGGATGATGGCTGAAATACAAATATGGAGAGGCCTGGCAGATTGATTACATCACACTCCCCCAAACCCGCAACGGCAAGCGCCACGTACTTACAATGGTGGAAGCAACCACCGGATGGCTGGAAACATATCCTGTGCCCCATGCCACCGCCCGGAACACTATCCTGGGCCTTGAAAAGCAAGTCCTATGGCGACATGGCACCCCAGAAAGAATTGAGTCAGACAATGGAACTCATTTCCGAAACAACCTTATAGACACTTGGGCCAAAGAACATGGTATTGAGTGGGTGTATCACATCCCTTATCATGCACCAGCCTCCGGGAAAGTTGAACGATACAATGGACTGTTAAAGACTATACTGAAAGCGATGGGTGCTGGGACATTCAAAAATTGGGAAACACATTTGGCAAAGGCCACCTGGTTAGTCAATACTAGAGGATCTGCCAACCGAGCTGGACCTGCCCAATCAAACCTGTTACGCACTGTAGAAGGGGATAAAGTTCCTGTAGTGCACGTAAGAAACATGCTGGGTAAGACAGTCTGGGCTACTCCTGCCTCAGGAAAAGGCAAGCCCATTCGTGGGATTGCTTTTGCCCAGGGACCTGGATGCACTTGGTGGGTAATGCAAAAGAATGGGGAGGTTCGGTGTGTACCTCAAGGGGACCTAATACTGGGTGAGAATAGCCCATGAGTTGAATTGTAGTATGTTAATTATCATATAACACTGTATGTCATCACTACCATGGTTGCTATATATCATAGATGAAAATGGTGACTAATTAGAAGGTATTGGAAAGAGTGTAACCTGAGCATGACATAAATGGTATGGAATAAGGGGTGGATATCTGTCCTGGTTTCAGGTAGGACAGAGTTAATTTTCCTCCTAGTAGCTGGCAGGGTGTTATGTTTTGGATTAGGATGAGAAGAGCGCTGATAACATGCTGATATTTTAATTGTTGTAGAGCAATGCTTACACCAAGCCAAGGACTTTTCAGCTTCTCGCTCTGTCCTGCTAGCGAGCAGGCTAGGGATGCAGCAGGAGCTGGGAGGGGACAGACCCAGGACAGCTGACCCAAACTGGCCAAAGGGGTATTCCATACCATCTGACGTCATGCTGAACAATATATAGGGGTGGCTAGCCGGGGTGGGGGGGCCGGCTGCTCGGGGATAGGCTGGGCATCGGTCAACGGGTGGTGAGCAATTGCATTGTGCATCACTTATTTTGTACACATTATTACTATTAATACTATTATTATTATTATTATTATTATTGTTATTATTTTTCCTGTCTTAATAAACTGTCTTTATCTCAACTCACAGGCTTCACTTTCCCGTTTCTCTCCCCCATCCCGGAGAGGGAGGGGGGAGGGTGAGCGAACGGCTGTGTGGTGTTTGGCTGCCAGCCGGGCTAAACCACAACAGGTTCTGATCCTCAAACACCTCCCTCTCCTCACCTAATGTATAGGCAGTACTGCACCGGAACCTATTGCATAACTGTAGGTGCCATGACATTAAATAAGAGTTAAAGGCTATGATGTCTGAGCTCTTTTCTACATCCACCTCAAAATGACCTGCTAAAGGCCAGGTTTTACGCCAAGCAGCATCCTAAATCCTGGACCATCCTTCCTTCGTTTTCTCTGATTTCTCAAGTTAGGCAGATCTGTGTCTAGCTAATAAGCAGATGGATGAGTTCAGAGGAAAATTGAAGTGATAACGTTGCTAGGAGTTTCAAAATTATTTCATAGTGGTTGTAATGTTTTAGGGAGGGGTATCTGTAATCATGCAGCTTATGAATCATGGTTGATTTTATGAGGTTGTCAGACTGAAAACTATCCAGCCTTTGACCTAGCGTGGACTTACAGGCACGGGTAAGCCAGGAACAACTGAATGATGTTAGGGAGAGACCTTTAGATAGTGAACTAGCTGTTACACATTTGTGATAGTTAGCAAGAGAAGAACAACGATATACAGTGGTGAGTGTATATCACCAGAGGATTTAAAATAAATGCTGAAGGCCAGGTAAGATGGACAAAAAAGTTAACAGAATAAAAGGAGACCTTCAAATCAAGAATGCAAAACTAAAGACGAGGTCCCTCAATCAGCAAATAATGCATTGCCATAGAAAATAAAGGCACTCTGTTAATGCTATATTAAGCTTAAAGAATACCTTGTCATGTTCAAGGGCCAGAGGTGGTGAAACATGTTCACAGATACATATATTGTATTACCAATGTCAGAGTAAGTGATGCATGTGACTCTTCTGCAAAATCTGCAGGTTTTGCTTCCTTGTACATACTTTATTCTGGCTAAGGGAGCCTATATCAGAAAGTTCATGTCTTTTGGAAGTTCTGGAATGTCTGGGCTGGAAGTGGTTGGGATGGGGGTATGAGGCACCATGGCAGGCACCCAGGCCAGCTGGTGCAGTGGCCAAACTGTAGATGCCCATTTTCAGCAGGAAAGCAGTAGCAGATGCTCCTGCCAGAGTATCTAGAGTAGAGAACCAAAGCCAGAAGCAGGGGGTGGCCTTTGGTCACTCCCTGAAACCATAAAACTTCAGGGGCCACCAGGTGTCTTCAAACAGGCAGTGTAACTTCTTATAAAAAGCTGTGAAAACAAGATTTTGAATTAACTGCAATGGCTACCCATATTTCCCTTAGCTTTGCTAGGACACACTGTTCTATTTCATGTCTAAGCTGCATGAGAGCTATGAACCAGCCCTGCTGTGAATACGCTCTGACAAAGAGGTGGCTGTGTTTTGTTGGGCGGGAAAACATATGTCTTCCTACATCCTTCATGGTCAATGTTAACAACACTGCCTAATGCTAATAAAGATCTATAGATAGATGGGGGGAGGGGGGAAGAGACATCTTTTGTAATTAGGCCTGATTACATAACACTTCAGCTTTTAACTACTCCATTGCTAAAAGTCCTCCATCCATTGCTTAACACTTTCTATTGCACCTGACTTATTTTTGAAATGTAAAAAATAATAATAATAATAGTCTTAAAATACCAAACCATATCTCTACTCTTGGAGGATAGTATTCTTTTTCACTTCAGTGGATGTTGATCTCCAGAACATTTTTCATTACATATCAGTGGAGCTGGATTTGATGATTCTGCCCCTAACACCTGTAAATCAAAGGAAAGATGTGCAGGGTTGTGCTGCTCTGACACCTCATCTCATCCCTGACCGTCACATTTTCACCTGCTCATTGTGTGAACACCTGTGGCGTGCTGGCGATGCAGCTGGTCTCAAGCCCAGTGATAATCTGAGCCGGGCACAGACTGTGGGCTGTTTCAGCACTGGTTTGTCTTCCTGGCTCCCAGGTCACTTCTCTGGCTCTGATTCTGCACACAGGCCACGCTGCAGGGATTTCAGTTCTGGACTAGACCTGAACTGTCCTTGGATCTACATCCCTTGATACAGCTTACTTTTTAAAACATGTAAAGCATACATTTTAGTAAGTATATTAGAAGCTGAAAGTTAATAAAAACTCTCTTCTCCTTTTGGAAACTACTTTAAAATATCACATAATAAGAAATTATTCTCTTTCATCTAATAAAACTATTCATAAACTAAAAATTCTGGAATGTAGCACCCATATAAAATAGTTCTTTTTAACAGGGAAAAAAACAGCTGTCTGACCTAACTTGAACTCATCATAGTTAGGAGCCTTTCTTTCTTCTGAATGAACCCTGGGTGCATCCCCAGAAAAACTTTAAAATTACCTTCCCTCTGTATGTCTCAGGCACATGTTCATGCATACCTGCACATGCTCTCTCACACACACGCATGCATACACACCCCTTCATTTTTTTAAAAGCAAATTTCATGCTGATTCAGGCTAAGGAACTCATAACCCTAAAACCACATGAAAGTTTGACATTCTTCCCTCTGTCCAGCCAATGAAGTTTTGTTTGTTTGTCTGTTTAATTATAGCATATAATTATCAGGCCCTTGCCCAAAATAATTTTATATTCTTTTTGATGAGAGGTTTGCTATGCTTCTCTCATGAGGGTATGTTACAGGCTGAAGAACCCTGCTTTCAAGAGCCTTCCTCTAGTCTTTCACCTCACTCATCTTCAGCTCAGGACAGATAGAGCACAACATATCACAGTCTCTTCCCCTGCACTATGGCCATGCACTGTGACATCTGCATCTAGTGGCAAACAACCACACACACACACAAACAAACAAAAAACCACCCTTGTCTCAAGTACAGTGGGACTCTTTAAAGCAGAAACATCTGTCTACCAGAATTTAAACCAAGAACAAAGCTCATTTATCGTAAGTTCTACCTACACCAGCAGCAAGCATATACCATGCTTCCTGTCAGGCTGACCTTTATCTTCAAGTAAGAGAACAGCAAAACAAGAAAAGAACAAATACAAAGTTCCTAGAGGAGAGCACAGCATGTTCTGCCTCTGCAACACATTATAGGAAAAGTAAGAATAAGAAGCTTTAAACAAAGACATCACAAAGGTAGATAACATGGCAAGAGCAGACAAAGTTAAAGGAAGAAAACAGAAACATTTAACCAACCACACACTCTGGAACACTAATTTTTCTCTTTCAACAGCAGTTTTAGGACTTCCAGGAAGTTTTACACCATTGTTTGTGGTAAACAACAACCTGGTCACAGCTCAGTATCAGCAGAGGATTTGTTGTTCTGGTGACTGTTGCTATTGTTTAGGAAAACAAACGGGGAACTGATGAAACCAGGTCCTGGGTCCATGCTGTCACTGAAACAGAAGCCCAGTGACAAACAGAGGGGGGAAATAAAGGAAAAATTTCGAGCCACTAAAAGCCACAGAAGAGCAACAAAAATCTCAAACACACAAGCAAGAAAATGGGAAGCAGATAGGAAAAAGAAGACCTATGCCTAAATTAATCTCTACCTTGGATTTTCCTTTTTCTACACATCTTTGGTGGTGGTGGTTTGTTTGTGTTGTTTTTTTTGTTTGTTTGTTTGTTTTGTTTTGTTTTGTTTTACAGGTAACTATCTCTCTAGCAAAAAGAGCT
This sequence comes from Cygnus atratus, assembly GCF_013377495.2. Lineage (NCBI taxonomy): Eukaryota > Metazoa > Chordata > Aves > Anseriformes > Anatidae > Cygnus > Cygnus atratus. The sequence continues at coordinate 77,358,185 of NC_066362.1, read as the reverse complement.
CCACATTCACCCTGATATTCAGAGTATTATTTTAATACTGTTCTTTAAAACAGGGAGACATGCTTCACTAACAAAAAGTTGTCATCAGCTTGATTAGACAATCTATCATGCCCTTTGATGAAAGGCAAGAACTTGAAACAGCAATAAAAAAGATTCTAGCAAGGCATACCCTGGTGTGGGCTAATGTTTTCTTATTTGCCACTGTACATAAACTCTGTGTGTAATGATGTACAGGAGCACCTGACATACACAAGTTCTGCTTGCAAGGCCACATAATTCTGCATCTGGTTCCCCATTTCTGATGTCAGTGTTCAAGATCCAACATCCCCCCATGGAAGCTCACTCCATGCTGGTTTTGGAAGAGGATATGCTAGAGCTGTCACTGAATACTCCTTTCGTGCCTGTGTAAACCTATTTGGATTTGTCCTGTGTACAGCAGAATCTCATTTCATATAGCTCCTGTATAACAAACTTTCTACAGCTGGGGAGGGGGCAAGACAAGGTTCCCAAGGCACCTGATTTCCCGAAGTACCAACATCTGGAAACTGCTTCTTGCCACAATCGATTCAGAAATTCTGGAAAAAGCAGCAATATTTTTAGGCATCAAATTATGAAGTTAGCATAGTTATTTCAGTATGCGTATCTTCTACGAAACTGGGTGTTGAGCCGATGAAAGGCTAAATTTTACCTTCAGTTACTGCAGCCCCTCTGTCTTGGGGGGCAAGTAGCTGAAGTGTATGTGCAGAACATCTTAAATGTACGAAATTGGGGCATTTCAAATTTCCCTCCATTTTGCAAATACAGCACCAGACACAGCCAGTCTTGAAGCCCAGTCAGAACACGTTCCTATAGAAAACTTGAAATGATAGCTTTACATTCATCTGTTAAAAAAAAAGGCCCATATACTTTGTCCTCACTTTTCACACCTACTCAGTGTCAACACCTGTTTAGCTGTAGATTTTTGAAAAGCGATAGCTTATTTTAATATTGTTGCAAAACTACTTTGTTTCTTCATGAATTATTTTATTTCATATTATTCAACATATATTGTTTCTAATATATATCTACAATGTATTTTGGATAGAAAGAGAATCTCTGATGAACACGTACTAGTGAGTTCTAGAAATGCAGATAATTTCCTTCACTTAATAATAGTTTTCTTTCCTCTTGGCTGCAGACTCTCATAACTAGCACCATGCCAAACATTCGAAGATTGGATTATGGCCTGTCGTACTTGATTATTTTTGTCAGCATGCTGACCCAGGGTGCCCTTTTCTTGTGTTGTTCCTTCTGTTTCCATTTTTCATGTCATCCAGCTTTTCATCTTGTCAATCAGCTTTTGACTTTCTGATTAAAGTGTCTGTCACAGGAGCAGCCTGGTCTCCAGTCAGTTGTTTAATTTGTTCCTCATGGCATCCAATTGAGTTATTCATCTGGCCCAGCTGTTCCCAAGTGCTTCCAGCATCACTTTTTCATGTGTTTGGGTTTAACCTCTATATCTATGCACAACAGTGTGAATTGTTCCATTCATTCTGTTGACTGTGGATTGCTTTGCCTCTGTCTAATGCCTTGACATCACTAGGCCGGCTGCTACTGTATGCTGCGGCTGAACCAGCTGAGGGAGAAGCAGTATTTCACCCTGGTGTTATGGTAACAAGTACAACCAAACACACCAGTTCTCAAGTATTAAAACAGGCCTGATTTTTAACAATTAGGAACATGTAATGGAAAATTCTGCTCTCTGAGATTTGAATCCACCCAAAAAATACTGTTGATGACGCTTGGCAGGAGGAAAGAAACGTTAGTTTGCCAGGAATTTTTAGCATTCACTCAAAATCGGTTCGCTTCATTATCATGAGAGATGCTTTCTCAGTGCCAAGTCTAGGCCTGGTGTAACCCAGCCATAACTCCCAGTGACTTATGTGCGAGTTGCACAAGCTCACAGCAGGGCTAAATTTGGTGATCTGACTGAAGTCGTGCAGGCATCCAGTCGGAACAATGGAATTTGAAGCAATTCAGTGCTGTCACAGCAAAATGCTCAAATCTTGTTGTCTTGCTTTAATTGGTGCTTTCAGAGAGAATTAGGTAAGAGGGATTAGCATTACATCCTGACTCTGTTCCATGACTTTTCCCCTCTGGGATAACAAGTGGTATGCCTCAGTTTCCCTACTGGATATAAGAACACCCACATCACATTGGGACAAAGGAATCATTGCTTATTAAATAAGGTGAAGCTGAAACTAGAAGCTAATCTACTTGAGTAGAATGCTGGAATAGTTTTGAACTGTGAAGGAGCACTCACCAGGGAGGAAGGTATTTTCTACAGATGAAACGCATATTTGACAAAAGTCAAGCAAAACCCATGTTGCATACCACGTGTTGATTGTTTTAGGGTTTGGGAAGAATCTTCTTCATCCCATTTGCACTACCACTTGTTTCACTTCTTTTCAGTTTTCTACCACATCACAAAGTATTATCATTTGCTAATGGCAGGATGACTTAATGACCTTCCTCATATAAGAAATTCTCTGTTTCAGTGTAAAAGCACATTGCGTTTATATATGTTTTATCTCATAAAGTTACAAATGAAAGAATTTGATCCTAAGCTGGGTAAGTAAACTGCAGCTTTTTTCTTATTGTGCTAGCATTCGTTTCTCCACAGACACATCAAGACTCTAAATGCACTGTGAGTTTTTAGTAGAGTTTTATATACCAGAAGAATTTTATTAAAACAATATTAACTCAGTCAAGTCCCTGCTGGATGGCTGTCCACATCATAAAAACCGCCAGCTTGACTGGCACTCACTGGCACCCATATAGGAACTCTCAGCAGGGAAGCCAAGGACTGAGCGGACCCAGGTCCTGAAGCGCCCTTTCATCCCTACAGGTGGTCCTTCCAGCTCAGAAGTGAGGTACGTTCTTGGAGCAGTACCATACCTGTTCTGGGGCTAAACAAATGACTTCAGCTTTCATCAACTTCATGCCAAAACTCTTCAAGAGTCTTATTTCTTCTTCTTTTTCTTTCTTTTTTCCTTTTTTTTTTTTTAAATAAAGAATCTAAAGTTTTGCTTCCTTGTTTAGGAACCTGCATTCTTTCTGGTTGTAGTTTTTGCATTAATTTAGAAAATAGGGGTATGCATAACAGAGGATCAGGAAGTATCTCCAGCAGCATTTTGAGTTTTGAGCCATGGTAAGTCTAATAAAGAAGAGATTTCTGCCTTCCTCTTACTTTCTCACTGACTGTCGAAGCAGCCATAGGACCCTTTTACAGAATGCAATCTGGCTTTAATCACTGCTAAATGGTTTCCATCCTACTAGAAATTTGTTTGGGAAGGACTGCTTCTGGAAAACACTGCTGTGAAATGCATGTTATTTGGAATGGGTTTGTATTTGAAATGCATTTGATTTGGAATGGGTTTGTATTTTCTAACCTCACAATGTTGTAGGATGGGTTAAAAATATGGCAGAACAGAGTGAATATGTGCATTGGACCTAATAAGTACGCACTTTCTATTAGTATCTGAGTCTCTCTTGGGTACAAAAATGGAAAAGGAAGAACTAGTTTTGAAAAATAAACTGCATCCCACAGCTGTGTGCAATATACCCAACCAAAATAGGCTGTGCAGCTATTACTGCTGGGCTTCCTTGGAAACTTTGCCCCAGGTCCCCTGAATTTGGTTTCCTCTTACATTCTTCAGGAGGTTGACTCCTTCTTGGTTAGTCAAGAAAATAATTGCACAATATCTCAAATCTGCCCTTCCCCCAGTTTCTTGTATCATAAAATAACTCTAAGCGCAATATGTTATGCAAGTCTGTGATCATCCCTCTAATTTCTTATAAAAGATATGACCTCGTTATCAATGAAGTTATTTTTAACGTACTGATCATCTGAGCTAAAACCTCACAGATAGAAATGCAAAATACGTTCTAATCTCTCTTAAAGCTCAACTCCACATTGGTTACACTCAATTCAAATTCTGTGTGGTTTTCTTTGTAATCAAAACCAACTACACTGCTTTCAAGATATACAAAAGATGATCTGAAATTCTGGGGTACAGCCATAATCTTAAGGTTATGCTGCAATGCTTGGGAATGTAGAGTTGTACTGAAATTTCTAACACCTGAGAATGAAATCTGGCTGCTAGCACACATTTATTATGATCATTCTAAAAATTTGTACAGTATACAGCCTAAATCAGGGTGAGCTATTCAACTGAATTTCTTTATCATAACTGAATTGATTTTTTATGCAAAGAGAAAGCAGTATGCAGTTGTCAGATTATGACTCCTTTTTGTTTGTGTATAATGAACTGTACTTCTAAGCAGTTGGGAAGCCATTTTATTCTTAAAGCTCAATGTGGACTGCAAAAGATATATATACTCAGTAATCTTTCACAGAGATTTTACATTTGTTCTTTTTTTTTTTTCCCTTTTGTTCTGTTCTCAACCTAAAAGAGAGGTCACTTCAAATGATGCTATATATATTGTGCTCTTTATGCACCTACCAGTACAGCGTCTATGCTCTAAGAAGACGGAAGATCTGCAGCCCCTCGTTCCTTTTACCTTTGATGTCTTCAAGAAGTGACTGAAATATCAATATGTTTACTGAACATAGGGGAAAAACTACTTCCCCCAGGGTGAAATAACTGGGTTTACGATGACTTACAAGACACCTCCCCTGTAGAAGAGGACAAGCTTCAGGGCACATATAAATATGCATCATATACACGTAGTCACCCTCCCAGCTAGAAGACATACATGTGTTTAACAAGCACATTTTGAATGCAACCTGCTTTAGCTTCTGTTGCACTAATAACTCCTGCAATTAAGCAATGTTGGTAGCCAATTAGCTCACATTTTTCTTCATGCTGAAGGAGCAAATACAGGCAGGTATTTAACCCCTTTTGTGCCCTTGGGCCATCAGCATACTTAATACTGGGGAAACTGTAATCGTAATCCTTTCACATACAGTTTTTCTTCTCTTATATCAGGAGGTGATAAAACGAAACAGCACGATTGAATATTGAAAAGGCTGGATAACTTTATGAGTATTGCTACTACTAATAGCCACCTTATGTTTAAGTGAAATCTTTCGCATGGGAGGATCTAAAAACTTCACAATATGCACATAAGGATAATTTCACTTATCATCTAACTTTTCTGAGGCAACCCTGGTGTGTAAAAGGAAGACACTGTTAGATGAACAGCAAGCTAGGCACTTAGTAGAAATGCTAGTGCTACTCTATAACCTCTAAACCAGGACCTTCTTTGTAATGGGGTGATTACATGGTGTGACTGTCCTGACAGAAAGCCACTATGGTGGTTCTAGAAGTTGTCACCAAAAAGTAAATTTTTCTCCCTGAGAGTAGGTAGAGGCTTCAGTCTACAGTCTTGTCCTCATAGTGCATTTCATTTTTTTAAAAGCTATATAGAAATACTATGATATTATATATATAATATTAATTTACTTCCATCTTCTGTGTATTCAGTTTCAACACATCATCCCATAACTACCTATTGCAATGCTGGGCTAGGTGATATTTTAATGTGCTCTAATTTCCATTTAAAATTCTACTGGAAAAGTGTGAAAAATCCTTTTTGTGTGTGTGTGTGAATAGAGCCTTTAATGCTCAAGTTTAAATGAATGGTGTATTTTTTGGCTAGGTGTCAAAGACTTAACAGAACTTGTACTATAGTCTTCTCACAGGAAAAAACAAATAGTTTCACACTGAGGTATTTGGAAACAGGTGTGCTGAACAATTACAGAATGTTACAGCTCTTGGAGGCAACTCTCCAAGAAATTAAGGCCCTAAAATGTATAGTAACACTATCACATTGATAAAATATCTAGTATTGAATCCCACTGGACAGAAAAAATACTGACTGGAGCACAAGGAGAAGATGTGATCACTATTATGTCAGAGTATGAAGCAGCTAGAGTTGTTGCCAACAGGTCTGGAAAGAAAACAATAGAAAAGCTTCACTTGGAATGTGGCTTGGAACAACAGATCAACACTGTCTGCTCCCACTCTCAGGGCCACCACCCTGCCTCGAGCAGCAAAACACTCTCCTGGCCATACTCAGCAATGTGCCTAATGGAGCCATCTCTGCTTATTCAGGACACTGCGAAACGGCTCTACAAAACTGAGCAGCAACCTTATTTGCTGATAACCCGCTCTCCTAAAGCACCAGTTCCATGTTTCTGTTTCACCTTATCTCCCCCCTGTTTTGATTCTCTCATGAAAAAATAATATTTCCGTGCTTCTCTTCCTTGGTTATGACATAAGTAAGTCAAACTCTTTCATAAAACTCGTAAAGCCAAGATTCCACTTCCACCTCCCGATATCTAACAGGCATCCAGAAACAACAGTAAGCATTTCAAGGTTGTTATAAATCCACAAAAAGGAACCCGACCTTTGGTTTACCCCTGTGAAATGTTGTCCTGCTCTTACAAAAATATTTTATGTCCTCAAAACTTCACCATAACCTATTAATTTACTTTGCATTCTCCCACTTTGAGGCCAATATTCTCAGAAATCTGAAGTGGTCTCCTGCATCATATCTGATTTATCTTCTACCCCAAGGCAAGGTGACCCCACCTCCTCACCCCCCCAAATTCATCAGCTTACACGTGCAGTGCTTCCATGTAGTGTAGAGGGGAATTCCTCCCTGACTCTCACTGCATTCAGGTTATGGCCCTATCATTATTTTAGCATGTGTAGCTACACAATTTATTACTGGTCACAAAATTATTCCTCTCATTTTCAAATCCAGCCATGCTATTTGACTCTATGACCTCCCGTGGCAGCGGATTCCAGAGACAATTCTTCGCCTTTGCCAAGGCTGTAACAGAATGTTTAATGTTGAAGGATGAAAACACATTATCCCATCTTTGATGTTTAAAGAGAGAGCAGAGACCTCAAGACCTTTCTGCATATTATACAGTGTAACACATTTGTATGCTCTCTGCAGAGCTGGCATGCCTTATTCAAGGTCAGTTCTGCTCCACACTCTGGTCCAGCAACCTCCCTCCTAAGTTTTCAGCTTTCTGTTATATACCAAGCTGCTGAATTGTAAAATAAAGGCTAAAACGAATGAACACTCAAGTGACAAATAGAAGAAATCCTATGCTTCGTACTGCTGTTGTGCTTCTCCAAAAATGTATACCCTATAGCACCCTTCATTCAAAGACCTCAAAGAATTGCTGCAAAGGTGAGCAACTGCCCCGGTACCAAGAGATCTCTGAAACACATGCACACTCCCAGAAGATGGGGTAAGAAGTTATTTTCCTGATATTAGTGCAGACACAATGGTGCAAATTAATTATATTTGTCAGGAGAATCAGGCTTACAGAAACTGAGGTGTGGATAAGAATTGATTTGGCCAACAGTCACAGAGCTAGTTAGCAGCACAGCGAAGAAAACAGTAGATGTCTCGTGACTTTCAGTCCTTTCTCACTAGTTGCTGGGCAGTACTGCTGCTGTTCCCATAATAATTGTACTACATGCTTAACAAATTGTGTGAATGCTAGTGAAAGGCAAGTTAGACTAAGGATGCTCTTCAGGCCCCAAACAGCCCTTCTCCTTCTGTAAGGCTTTATCAAGCTCAACAAGCTAAGTCTGGATCATCAGCCACTTGTAAGACGCAGAAAAAAAGTAAGACTCCAGGTCTCTTCATGATACTGTTTGGGCTTGTCAAGGGACAGGTGTTCACACACAAGTTTGGTGAGACTTTGGGATCTTATTATGGCTTCCAATGTGGCAAAAAGTTTCATAATTATTACTTCATATTGTGAATTCTAACCAGATTTCATCAAAAAGGAGCTTTTTTTTTTTTTTTGAGAAAACTATGTTCATTCTAAAGACACTAAGAAAAAGAGCACTGTCGTTCTGCTTTGTCCTGACTGAAATGCTGTAGACATTATTTCCTTCAATAAATAAATAAATAAATGTAGTTCTCCATCAAATGACAACTGTGTCTGTCATTTCCCCTGTTCATGAGTGACATTTCATGATTAGTATTTCAAAAATCTCTTGACTCCTAAAATCAGAGTGTACTGAAACCAACTTTGCACCTGGTCCTCAAGCCTCAGCAGCCAAAGTTCAGCGATGGAGATCTCTGTCCTCGTCAGGGTAGACTGCTCCCCACCTCAGTCCTCTGCTGCTTTTTCCTTCTTCTCAGGTGGCTGAAAGAACAAAACCAGCCACCAGACTTCTGCTCAGGGAAAGCCTGTGTTAGGAGGCAGAATGACTTCCCAGGCACAGCCTCGAGAGGCCCCAGGTTCTGTTTCCACCTCTGCTGTTTCACTTTCCCCTTTGATGCAATACTAACAACAGCCTTGCAAAGTGGTTTAAGATTGGTGTTGAAAATCCAACCATTATCTCATGGAATATGATAATTCGGATCTGCCATTCCTGCTGACTTCATGTTTGGCTTGAAAAGTGCATGCCAGGCTTAGCTTGCCTACTGATCTTGTTGCTGGAATTTTTTTCTTTCAGAGGGGTGAACAGAGACAATGGGAACTCAGTACCAATCTTAGTGATAAAACATACACTGCCACATTATAATATTACATTACATATACATCCACACACTAATATACACTCACACAAACTCTGTCACACCAGTTCTTTAGCATTCCTTGTTGTATGTAAATGTAAGTCATTATAATCCCCATACAAAATTAATTACAGTCAGAAATTCCCACATTCCTATTTTCAGAGGGTTAACAGATATTCTTTTAATTTGGCTTTACCATCATTTCAAAATAAAAGCTCCTTGCCTAACGTTTATGAGGGCTCTAAGCTTAATTGCATTCATCTTTATCAAGTCTTGAAACTGGCTGATATATTTAAATGAGCTAAAATAAAAAGGGTTGCGGCATCTGAAGTCTCTTCAATAAACTGAAGAAAAATTTCCAAAAGACTATGGAAGCAATAGTGACCAAAGCTGTAAAGAAGAAGGATTTTAAAACTAATAAGTTGCCAAGTGGATCCTTTTCTTAATTAGTCTTCCTTTCAAAGAATTAGTGAGTAAAAGACTTAAAGAAGATGAAGTGAAATTTGAGTGTTACCCACAGTCTATAAATAAGACTTGAATTAGTCTTTCATTTGGCCTATGATAATTCTATTATTTCTCCTTCCATATTCTAATTTCTTTGTCTTCCTTCCCTACATTTCTTCACCATCAGGAGATATGACATTGATTAGTGGAGGAGACTTTGAACATTTTTCAACCTATAAAAGCACCTGAGGTACATTGCTATTCTTCTCCACTTAGGGTCTTTGGTGTTTGGTTTTGTTTTCTTTTCACTGATAAATGTTTATATCTGGGCTAGACTTGGTAATGGTAGTGATAGGTACTGTCTTCAGCTCTCAGCTCTGCTGCAAACGTTCTCAGCAGCCTTAGGAGGTTGCAGCCAGGGACAACAGTGGAGGTGGCTTTTCTCCTTAGGTCTGGTCCCTTTTCTGTGACTGAATTCCCAGCCAGCAGTGTGATGGAGAGGTGGGAATACTGGGAATGCTTCCCACTCTGCCTTCCCTGTTTACTTTATAAACTCATAAGATTATAAATTCTGTTTCTAAAGAGTTGGTTTTTTTGTTTGTTTGTTTTTCTTTCTCTGCAGGCAATGTTGCTCTTTTATCTACTGTTATGAGTAGTATTGAAGCAGTGATCACTAGTGAGCTTCCTCTCCACACATGGCACTTCACAGCCTGGTGCATGGGTCCAAATGGACAGCGCAACTCTGACCCACACCACGTGCAGGTGGTGTCTTAGGCCATGACAAGAAGCAACAATTTAGAATAAATGCAAAACTTCTGACCCTCAGAGCACTCATTGTTTCAGACTTTTCTTTCAAGTGAGACCTGGACTGGAGCTGAGCTGGAACTAGAGGGTCCAGATTCACAGGTCTTTATTAATCCATTCCTTGGAGGCCAGGAGCTAACATCTACTTTATCGAAGAATTTTGTATTGCTGTTTTCTGCCACACAGCATGGTTGATAGCTCTGCCTGTGAAATTTATTTGATGCCATAGAAACAGGTGATGTAAAAAATAGCTTTGATTTAAATTTGTGACAAACTCACAGAAGAGCTATGATTCTCTAATGGTTGGAACGAGGAGATGCAAACTATGGCAGATCAAGGCAGATTCTTATTTTGACAGAAGCAATGACTCACTCGGTGACCATGGACAAGTCGTTCAATTTTCTTGTACTTTAGTCAACAAAACTATAAAATTATTAAAAGTCAAAAAACAAAAAGTCCCCAGATTTTACTGAAAAACAAATCCTTCCTCTGAGCTCAGTTGGTGAATAAATGACAAAAACAACAAGACGAAACATGGGTGTAACCCACAGCTTTGCCAAATATACCACAAAAATATGGAGAGGGTACAGAGGAAGAGAAGACAGAGGGAAAAAAAGATCAGCAAGAACACTGAAATGCCTCAAAGCACATGAAATCATATTAACAGCAACAACTTCAACAAAAGAGAGTATAGATGCCCACAGGGTGGTGAGTAGGAGGGTGTATTCCAAAGCAAAATAGCAATCAAATGATCTAATGTGCTTTTCATCACAAGCAGCCTTTAAGACTAGATAATTATTGTCTCACCCTTTCACAGGGTACACTATGACAAGTATTTAAATGTGTCTGGAAACAACACCAATCAGACTTCAGTACGGTTAATGAAGGCTGGTTTGTCCAATGCTGTTGCAGGGAGAAGCATGGATGCCTAAAGGCACTGCTGCCTACCAGTGATGCTCTCCTATTTTAATTTGCACAGTGACACCTGCCTTGCCAGGGCCACATGCAGAAGCCAGAAGGGTTTAGGCACCATGCATGCTGCAGGAGTCTGAAGGACCTGCACCACGTGGCAGGGCAAACAGGCTACCTTGTGTGCTCTTTGGAGTCCCCTGTGCATTCAAGAGGTATAGCATGCTGCACAGCATGCTGCAACAGGTGCACCCTTTGGAAACCCTACAACATGCTGGCATCTGGCTTTCTTGTTCATCTTTGTAGCTGGGGTCTCAGGCCCTTTTGGGCCTGGCTGCTGCAGAGTATCCTCAGATCTTTTCTGGGACGAGACAGTGTGAAAAAAGTAACACCTCCTGAAACATCAGCATCTGTGTTGCCTGGCTGAGGTTTTTACAGAGCGAGGTTGCAGCAGAAGGTGCTGTTGCTTTATACTGCTCTTCAGAAAGAAAGCAGGATGACGCTTTAGTGCTGGCTACAGCATCCAAGTGGCTGTAAGAGAGAAAGAACATGAAACACAGAGGAAAACAATGAACAGCGGAAAAGTCAGAGTTAGGCCTGCAGCAGAAGAGAGGCTACAAAGGTATCTTCAAAGGCTTTTCTGGGGAAAAAAAGAAAAAAATAGTAGCAGACAACATACATATTAATGAACCAGAAACAATATTGAAAAACAACCTATTATCCTTTCTCAGATCAAAAGAACATGAAGATTAACACCTCAGACATCAGACCTCTGTGACAGGGAGAGAGTGGGCTTAGCAACAAGTCTGCTTCCCCCAGCCTTCCTCTGTTCTTGTGACCCGGATCAGGCAAAGAGGGTTCACTGCGAGGAGCTATAAATTGGGCCTTCAAGCCCAGCAGCTGCACAGTGGAAGCTAAAAAAAAAAAAAAAAAAAAAAAAAGGCATTAAAACTGAGCAAAGACTCAGTAAAATCTGGACAGGCATGGAGAGAAAGTGAAGAAGAAAATTATCTGGGCTACAATGCAAAGACAAGATTTACTGTCTTGCCTTGTTAGAGGGGAGTGCTGAAGCACTCAGGGAAAGATGTGGCATTAATTTGCACACCCCTCTCTGAACTGCCCAAAGGCTTCCCAGTGGCCATCCAGTCTCCTCTCCCCTCCTCCCACACCCCAGCCTTCTTCTCCTACAAGACCATGAGGCTCCCCGGCTTTCCAGGAGAAAGGGAGTCCTACAGTGTTCTTCCCTGAAAAGGCATCTTCATCTGAAAACCAAGGACATTCTCTGCTGGGGATTGCATACACTTGCAATGGGAATGGCTCAATGATCTGATAATGCTTTTCTATATTTAATCTCTTTGATAAGCAAAATAGCAATCTGACCAAAAAGGAATTTTCTCTTATTAGTTTTCCTCAGCACAAACTGTTGTTCAGGGATGCCTGCCTGGTGCACAAAACCACTTCAGCATGATAAGGGCATTTACGATAATGAAATGAAAGCCACCCCAGAGGTGGCTAGTGTAAAGGAAAGGTACCTCTAACAATGACAATGGGGAGATACACATTCATTCTCTGTCAGAGACTTCATAACAAAAATTCCTTTTTCAACACACCTATCTGCTATTAGCAGCTCACACTTATCAGGGGAGTTGAATTTCAGATCAGGTTCTTTCTGATTTTTGCACTCATATTCATACATGCACTGACGATGAAAAAGGATCAAAATACAAAATCAGAAGCCAGCACATTTTTCATAGTTACTTTGATGCTTCATAAATTATGTGATCAAAAAAAAATTAATAATAATTAATAAAAATAAAAAAGAAGGAAACAATTTGGTTTTGCCACAGATGTGACTGAACCAGATTTCAGCCCTTCTGAGATCAGCAGAAGTTTTGGATTTTCACTTGATTTCACAAGAAAGATTCATTAGATAAGAGTTAGCTATGTGTTTTTTACTACAGCCTTTTTCCTGAATCTAGCCATTTCAAAAATGATCCAGACTTTTCTCAGCTGTGACAGGACAAGAGCCACAAGACACAAGGTGGAACATGAGAAATTCCTGTAAGATTTAAGGAAAAAGCTTTTCAAAATGGAAGTGGATAGCCACTGGCAAAATTGACCAGAGACACTGTAGGATCTCCACCCTCTGAGAAATTCAAAATTTGGCTGACACAGACACAGACACAGATTTCTAGGTTGGAAGAGACCTCAAGATCATCGAGTCCAACCTCCGACCTAACACTAAGTACTCCACTAAACCATATCGCTCGTTCCAATGCTTAATAACCCTTTCGGTAAAGAAGTACTTCCTAACATCCAACCTAAAACTCCCCTGTCGCAACTTTCGCCCATTCCCCCTCGTCCTGTCACCAGGCACGTGGGAGAACAGACCAACCCCCACCTCACTACAGCCTCCTTTAAGGTAACTGTAGAGAGCGATAAGGTCGCCCCTGAGCCTCCTCTTCTCCAGGCTGAACAAGCCCAGCTCCCTCAGCCGCTCCTCATAAGACTTGTTCTCCAGACCCCTCACCAGCTTGGTCGCCCTTCTCTGGACTCGCTCGAGCACGTCCATGTCCTTCCTGTAGCGAGGGGCCCAAAACTGAACACAGTACTCGAGGTGCGGCCTCACCAGAGCCGAGTACAGGGGGACAATCAATTCCCTAGACCTGCTGGCCACACTGCTTCTTATACAGGCCAGGATGCTGTTGGCCTTCTTGGCCACCTGAGCACACTGCTGGCTCATATTCAGCCGACTATCAACCAATACTCCCAGGTCCTTCTCGGCCAGGCAGCTTTCCAACCACTCATCTCCCAGCCTGTAGCTCTGCTTGGGGTTGTTGCGCCCCAGGTGCAGGACCCGGCACTTGGCCTTGTTGAACTTCATACAGTTGACCTCAGCCCATCGCTCCAGCCTATCCAGATCCTCCTGCAGAGCCTTCCTGCCCTCGAGCAGATCGACACACGCACTTAGCTTGGTGTCATCTGCAAACTTACTGAGGGTGCACTGGACGCCCTCATCCAGATCATCGATAAAGATATTAAAGAGGACCGGCCCCAGTACCGAGCCCTGGGGGACACCACTTGTGACCAGCCTCCAACCAGATTTGACTCCATTCACCACAACTCTCTGGGCCCGGCTATCCAGCCAGTTTCTAACCCAGCGAAGCGTACGCCAGTCCAAGCCCCGAGCAGCCAGTTTCTTGAGGAGAATGTTGTGGGGAACGGTGTCAAAAGCCTTACTGAGGTCAAGGTAAACCACATCCACAGCCCTTCCCTCATCCACCAAGCGCGTCACTTTGTCATAGAAGGAGATCAGGTTCGTCAAGCAGGACCTGCCTTTCATAAACCCATGCTGACTGGGCCTGATCGCCTGCTTGCCCTGCAAGTGCCGCGTGATGACCCTCAAGATAATCTGCTCCATGAGCTTTCCTGGCACTGAGGTCAAACTGACAGGCCTATAGTTCCCCGGGTCTGCCCTCCGGCCCTTCTTATAGATGGGCGTCACATTGGCTAGCCGCCAGTCAACTGGGACCTCCCCCGATAGCCAGGACTGCCGATTAATGATGGAAAGCGGCTCGGCCAGCTCCTCCGCCAGTTCTTTCAGTACCCTCGGGTGCATCCCATCCGGCCCCATCGACTTGCGCACATCCTAGCTCCTTAGCAGGTCGCCAACCATTTCCTCATGAATAGCGAAGGCCACATCCTGCTCCCCATCCCCTTCTGCCAGCTCAGGGCACTGGGTATCCAGAGAACAACCGGTATTGCCGCTAAAGACTGAGGCAAAGGCAGCATTAAGCACCTCAGCCTTTTCTTCATCCTTAGTAACTAGGTTTCCTCTCGCATCCAGTAAAGGATGGAGATTCTCCTTAGTCCTCCGTTTCGCATTGATATATTTGTAAAAGGATTTTTTGTTGTCTTTAACGGCAGTAGCCAGGTTGAGCTCCAGATGAGCTTTGGCCTTTCTAATTTTCTCCCTGCACAGCCTCGCTACATCCTTGTAGTCCTCCTCAGCGGCCCGCCCTTTTTTCCAAAGATTATAAACCCTCTTTTTTCTGCTAAGCACAAGCCGCAACTCTCTGTTGAGCCAGGCCGGTCTTCTTCCACGCCGGCTCGTCTTTGGGCACGTGGGGACGGACTGCTCCTGCGACGTTAAGATTTCCTTCTTGAGGAGCGCCCAGCCTTCCTGGACTCCTCTGCCCTTCAGAACCGCCTCCCAAGGGACTCGGCCAACCAGCGTCCTGAGCAGCTCAAAGTCAGCCCTCCGGAAGTCCAATACAGCAGTTTTACTGGTCCCCTTCCTGGCCTCGCCAAGAATAGAGAACTCTACCATTTCGTGGTCACTCTGTCCAAGACAGTTTCCGACCACCACATCTCCCACCAGTCCTTCTCTGTTTGTGAAGAGAAGGTCTAGCGGGGCACCACCCCTGGTAGGTTCACTGACCAGCTGCGTCAGGAAGCTATCTCCCACGCTCTCCAGAAACCTCCTAGACTGCTTTCTCCGTGCCATGTTGTGTTTCCAGGATATATCCGGGAAGTTGAAGTCCCCCACGAGGACAAGCGCCGACGATTTTGCAACTTCTGTCAGTTGCCTATAAAACTCCTCATCCGTCTCCTCATCCTGGTTCGGCGGTCTATAACAGACCCCGACCAGGACGCTAGCCTTGCCGGCCTTCCCGCGGATCCTAACCCACAGGGATTCAACCTTATCATTCCCAGCCTGGAGTTCCACAACATCAAAAGATTCTCTAATGTAGAGAGCCACGCCACCACCCCCTCTGTGCTGCCTGTCCCTCCTGAAGAGCCGATAGCCAGGCATTGCAGCACTCCAGTCGTGGGAGCAGTCCCACCACGTCTCCGTGATGGCAACTAAGTCGTAGCCTTCCTGCTGCACGATGGCTTCCAGCTCCTCCTGTTTGTTGCCCATGCTGCGTGCATTAGTGTAGATGCACTTCAGCTGGGCCATCGCCTTCTTCCCCAGCCTAGCCATTGTTTCCCCCGGCACGGCTCCAACAAGCCTTGTTTGAGCCCCGACCCCCTTCTTGCCTAGTTTAAAGCTCTCTCTATGAGCCCCGCCAGCTCCTGGCCTAGGATCCGTTTTCCCCTTGGAGATAGGGACCCGTCTGAGGCCATCAGGCCGGGTGCCGAGTAAAGCTCCCCATGGTGAAAAAACCCAAAATTTCTGTGCTGGCACCAGCCTCTGAGCCACCTATTAACCACGTGAGCTTTCCATGTCCTCTCCATGCCTCTCCCTTCCCCCGTAGGGATAGACGAAAACACCACCTGCACTCCCGCTCCCTCCACCAATCGTCCCAGCCCCCTATAGTCCTGTTTGATAGCCTTGAGGCTTCTCTTTTCAAGATCATCACTGCCAGCCTGGACTATCAAAAGCGGGTAGTAGTCAGAGGGGCGAACCAGGTTTGGAAGCTTCCTGGTAACGTCTCTGACCCTGGCCCCAGGGAGGCAGCAGACTTCCCTATGCGTGGGGTCAGGCCGACAAATAGGGCCCTCCGTTCCCCTGAGTAGGGAGTCGCCCACAACAATCACCCTTCTTTCTTTCTTGGTGGAGGCAGTCCTGAGGCGTGGAGTCAACTTCCTCACCTCAGGCATCCTCCTGGGCAGGCTTCCTACCTCGTCCTCACCCACCGGTCTCTCAAGCTCCAGGGCCTCAAACCTATTGTTCAAGGGCACCTGGTAAGGCAGCGCCGGAAGGGGAGGGTTGGGCACACCCCTGAGCAACCTGCTCTATATGGAAGTGCTTTGAGCAGGTTATTGGACTAGACGGACTCTGGAGGTCCCTTTCAGCCTATTCTGTGAATCTACATATGGGAAGCACAGTAATTTACTACATAACTGCAGTACGTAGATTGGATCTTTGACCCTGCTAATCTTTAGATGCTAAAGAAAACAGTGTTAAACATTAAGAATAAAGCCAAACTCAGAGTTTATGAATATTGAAATTAGAACCATTTACAGGAAGAGATAGATTTTGGTGCAAAAAGCTGTTTTGCATAGTAAAAAATGCCGTTGCTAACAAGCTTATGATTTAAGCAGTCTTTCATTTTTTACTGAAAGTTTGCATGGGTGGTTTGAAACCCACTCCAATCTTGTCTTTCTACAGCAACAATAAGATCACAGAAAACTTTGTTTTAAAATCAAGAAAGTAGACCAAGTTCTGGGTTGACTTATACCTTCTGCAACTTCAGTAACAATTAAATTTCACAAATAGCAAGGTAGGACAGGACCTGCTCTGGAGCTCTTCACAGCTGTAAAGCTTTGTGCTCTTCATACTGCATGGGAATTTTTGCAAGAACAGGATGATAACTGATATTTCTAATGCTAGATTTGAAATATCGAGAATATTTCTCATGGGGTATTTTTGTATTCCTTTTTCCAGTTTTCCAATTCTCCAACTTTTCTTACCTTCTCTTTCCATATATTCTGTCTCTGCCTCACTCCTAAGAAAAAGAAGGTAAGTAGGAAAGATGTAGAAACTTGCATTTCTGTGTGGGTGAGAGGAATTAACAAACCAGTTTTCAAATTTCCATTCCTGCTACAAACAGGACTGTTCTAGTTTTATACACATAATCTGCAGGTCCTGATTTCCTGTCTTTCTTGTAGCAGTAAGTAGGTTTCAGATGGCTATGGAAAGCCACTTAAACCGCCGAAGTTTTTATGGGTTAACCCATCATAAATTACTATTTATTCAATTACGAATAATGCCAAGCAAAAATATATAGCAACTGTGTAACTGTATGATGGAAAATAATGAATAAAAGGTTTAAGCAAATGAGTCAAAACACATCATTGTTTCCTAAAGTCTGAGACATATCCCCTTGTGGGGTATGAAGAACTAACAATGGGTCACAGAAGATGAATACATTAAAATGGGCGTGTATTTACAACATATGGTAGTTTAGCAGGAGAAGCAAAACTGTGTTACTTTAAGTGCAGCAGAACTTAATTTTCAAAAGTTTGGGAAACTATCTAGATGCAGCATGTTCCTACCAGCCCATGACACAGGGAAGCTGTTTTTATAAGAGTTTCAGGCAATTTTTGCATGTGATGGGGGCTTCCATGATCATTGAATAATAGGACAAAAATGTGACCACACTCAGCTGACCCAATATGTAGTTAAGTTCTGAGCTACTTGCCAACTGCTATGAAAAAGAAAGAGGTTTAAAAGATATGTGGTAGGGATGAAGTCTTAACATACTAAATTGAATGGAAATTCTTCCTGGACTTCAGCATGTCCATCACCTAAGTGGTACAGCTCACCAAAAAAGTCTAACTGCTATTCTTCCATCTCTTTGGCTATGGTTTCACAATGGGCTCAGAGGTTAAATGAGTTGGCGATTGGTGCCCATGCATGAAACTCAACAGCTCTGAAATGCTTTCATAAAGGCTGCATTCAAACAGGAGCTTAGACCCACTAGGGAATAACTGTGTTTATCCCGTTCTTCTGGAAAACAGCATTACTTTTCAATGCAAGTTATATTTCTGTATAAAATATGTTGCATCCTCCTGACATTAGTCAGGAGTCAAAGTTTTTAGCTGTCTCCTTAAGATGGATTTTTAAGAGCACCCATCCACAAATCAAAGCTTCTATCTAGACAGTAATCAAAGCTTCTACCTAGACAGCAAAAAAAAAAAAATGGTCAGGCTTTCAACTGAGCTAAGAACACAGGGCAAAATTTTCTCACAAATAAGCTGCAACTCTAACAAGAAAATTGTTGGGGAAAGAGTTCTTCTGAAAACGTGGCCCCATTTGTGGGTATCAATGCTAGAAATTCTGGCTCTGTAGTGACATAGTAAGAACATTGTCTCTTTTGCCTCCAATCCCTCAGCCTTCTGCTTTGACTACCAAAGAGATTATTGTCTTGAACTTTAAGGAATTAAAGTTAAAATATGCTTGCATACATACCAAATCTTTCTCAGATATGTCTAGGCAGTTACACACAACAAACACTTCTTTCCTCCTACTATCACCAGAAAAGACACACAACAAACACTTCTTTCCTCCTACTATCACCAGAAGAGATGTCTGTATTCTTTGTTTTACACCTGAGTTTAATTTTCAAAGCTCCTAAGCTGTTTGTGGCATAGGAAATATCAAAGACAAATTGTGTCCCCAGTTATAGGGGACACATTTATTTTGAAAGAGATGCCCTTCAATTCATAGCTGAATTTGGTCAAACAGCAGTTCTCAAAATGCGTTCCATTGGCTGTTAGCTGTCTGTGGGGATCTGTCACATGGTCCACGTTTTGTTGTTTTCTTCCTAGCTATGAAATACTTTACTAAAAGTTAACTTCCAATTAGTAGAGAAATACATCACTTAAGTCAGGTATTGGACTAAGATTGAGAAGGCTTGAGTTTTGTTCTTCACCTCCACTTTGTCTAGCTTATTTTTCTCTGCTTACCTTCTACAACTGTTTAGTAAATATTTTGCTAGTTGAAAAAAAAAAAAGAAACTTCTGGCAGCACAGATTTATCAAGGGTAACTAATGCCTGATCAACCCAGTTGGTTTCTATGACAAAATTATTGGATCTGTGGAAAAAACAGTAAGGAGTAGATGTCGTTTACCATGATTTAAGCAAGGCTTTATCCTCCTACAGTATGCTTGTACCCAAGTTGAAGTGTCACAGACTGGATGGGTGGGCAACTACATGAGTAAAAAGCAATTGGATGTTCAGGCTCAGAAGGTCATGATTAATGGATCATACCTTACCGGGGTGCCTGTGGCAAATGTAGTATAGGGGTCTACAATGAGACCTGGCTTGTTTAATATCGTTATGATTGACCTGGAGGAGGTGATGGGCTGCCCTCTTGCCATGCTTGCAGATAGCACTGATTTGAGGGGACCACACTTGAGGGCAGAGATGCCATCCAGAGGGACTCAGACAGGCTGGAGGAAGAGGCCAACAGGAACTCCATGAAATTCAGCAGGGGTGACTGAAGTGAACAGCCCCTTAACACTGACCCCAGCCCTGGGAAGGAAGAGCCCTGCCAGCACACAGGCTGGGGCCAGCCTGCCTGGGGAGCAGCTCTGAGGAAAGGCCCCAGGGCCCTGCTGGGTAGTGAGCAGAGCATGAGCAGCAGAGGCACCCATAAGCTTCTCAGGCTCTATCAGAGGGGGCAAGGCCTGTAGCTTGCAGGAAGGGATCATCTCCCTTTTCTTAGCACTCATTAGACTGCGTCTAGAATATTACACTCTGTTCTAGGACCACCAGTACAATAAATTTGTTGATAGACTGCCTGAGAGACTGTGCAGTCTCCATCCTCAGGGACCTTTCAGCTCTCAACAGGGCAAAGCCCTAAGCAGCCTGGTCTGAGCTCAGAGCTGACCATGCTTTGATCAGGAGGTTGGAGATCTCCAGAGGTAACTTCCAAACCAAATTATTCTGTGATTGCACAATTTCTAGTGAGCACTGAATCAGATCCTCTGCCAAGGACTCGCACTGACTGTGTGCTCTTGTCCTCCCTAGAGCTCCCATGTTCCAGCCTGTGACTCCAGGAAAAGAAATCCTGGTGTACTTCCCAGGTTACATTGGACTTACAGTGCACTCTGTGAACTATGTCTCATTCAGCTCCTTTCACTACACATGCACTGAACGTGTGAGCAGGTCACAAACAGTAGGTCCAAAACACCTGACAACACTGTCCTGGACAGGGTCAATAGAGAATTTAATCTGCCACTTACACCTGCACCCCTGCCATCACTCTGCAGGGTATTGAGCGAAGTAGCTCTAAATCCTTCTCAAGAGAGCTGTTGCATGTTATTATTACGCTGAAATATAATAAAGTGCTTAAATAGTCACTGTGGCAAAAAGCAAGAGAGATCTATGGAGAAAAAAAAAAAAGATTTTTAGCCATGTATCTGGGAGCCATGCTCACTTTCACGAGAGCTGTTAGCCAGATGAAGCAGGCACCCTCTCAGGATGTGGAGGTTCACATCAGATGTGGAAGGAAACTTTTGCCTACTGTGTTCCGGGCACAATGATATTAGGAAAGAGCCTTTTACCCCTTTAAAAGTCTAGTTTGTGCTTCCTGTCCCTGTGCTACGGTCACATAATGAGCTGGGGTCACCATTCAAATAACAGTCATGTATATACACAATGTGCCACACACCAGTTGCTAGGTAAAAAGCACTGCCTCCTCTGAAAACCTTGCAAATCCCAGCTCTTTATTTCCTTTACTTTTCCTCCATGCTTCAAAATGAACATTTTTGTTTTGGATGAAATGGAATGTATGTTTGCATTTTGCACTAAATAAATGTTTTCAGATTTCCATTTTGGCAAGAAAAACAAAAAATGAAGTTCCATTTGGTTTGACTCTAACTTATTTTTTCTCCCTCTTTTTTAAGTTAGGCACTCTAGCTGAAAAAAAAAAAAAAAAAAAAAAAAACAACAATTATTCTCACAGCCTTAGTCACACGTTTTCCAGGCAGTGCCTGAAATGTTTCCTTTCAGATCTTTGCAAGCAGTTTATAGGTTGTCAATTCGCTGCTGCTTCAAGAACAAGAGACGGCAGTTCTTCCAAGTGAACAGCTTCGATGACTTTCCTGACTGATGCAAATGTGTTACGCTGTTGACAAAAACTAACTATGAAAGTTGACTGGGCTATTGCTGTTTGCAGTAACTGGTATTTTCCCTGAAAATTCTCCTCCCACCCATCAAATGGAGCATGCTATTTTATCAAGTCAGTTTGTAATAATCTTTTTGTACCTCTTATCTTTTATTTAGACAAATAAGAACTAATACATTTTCAGGAAGTATAATTTGTCACTTTAATGGCTAGAAACAATTCCCTGAGGAGAGGCCAGGCATTGAATGCATATGGAGGCCAGAATATCTCGTACCAATAAAACTGACCTTTTTAGCCCAAACTGAAACACGAAGAGAAGGTAGCATGGGGAATTTTGGCTACATCTCTGTGTCTATATTTCAGCTATTTGCAGCTGAGAAGAAACAGGGAATACAGCAATTTTATTACCGTGAATATTGTCAATACCTATAGCACACAACCACTGATGTGGCTCCTGCCCTGAAGAACTTGCAATATAAATTAATACATGACAAAATATGTGAAAAGATGCAACAGATGACAGAGGCCAAAATCTCAAACCATACAAACTGCAGTCAAAATCCTGCCGAGGTAGGCAAAGCATCCAAAAGGTAGGCAAGCATCCAAGTTTATGGATCCAAGTGCTGAACCAGCTCCTTAAAATATATGAAAATATGCACACACATTAATAAGAAGCTAATGATAGCAATTTTGTTACTGTAGGTTAGCTGCTAGAGGTAGTGCTTACAGGCTTCAGGAGGAAGCTAATCTGGTATATACTAACTATGACACTGTCTTTAAAAATGGTTTTCAACCTCATCAAAATTACAAGAAAAAAAAAGTAAATTACTTATTATAACTACTAATCCACATAGATTAACAGCCATCAATCAGTTTCAGAGAGATGAATGGATTTTCATTACACAGGCACACACACACAGAATAGACAGCAAGATATTGGGGCTCAGTTAAATATTGTTAAAAGATCAAAATAAAATTAAAATATTTTTTATTTCATATTTATATTTTTAATTGACAGGAAAATGGAAAGAAGACATTGAAATACCATGTTAATATCTGTACTATCTCCACTGGCCACTCAAAGATTTGCTTCTGATTTTAAGGTTTCTCAGCTCAAGAAGATGTAGATTTTCTTGGCAACAGCTGCTGTGTAAAATATTCTGAGATAGAATTTTTTATCATAATTAATAATAGATGAAAATTTCTGCGTTTTTGATGTTCTAAACTCTATGCTGTTTGATTTACGATGTCTTTAGAGTTGTTTTTCTAGTAATTCTATTCCTCTTTCTGTTGGTATAAGGCTGGTCGTCTCTTTTATTTCCCTAGTGGAGTTGGTACAGTACTCTTTTCTTCCTTTCTCGCCTTCTTTTTCTGTAAATATATTTCATAAAGTTCCCCTTTCTTCCTTAATGAGACTGATCCCTATGCTCTGTAAGTTTGTTGCTGCAGATTTTTTTTTCTTTTCTCTCCCCAACCCCCCCCCCCTTTTTTTTTTTAACTCTGCAGAGGGTAGTAATAAAACCTCGGTGCAGGCTATTGCAGCTAGGAGCATGTTCTGTGTGTGCTCTTGTAGAGCTAGCTATATTCTCTATAATGAATGTTTTAAACTGAATGGTGACTGAAGAGGCATAGTCTTGTTTGGGGGTTGAGTTTTTTGTCTTGCATTGTGATTTTTTTCATTTGGTGTTGGGGTTTTAGGGAAGCGTGTCTTGCAAAACTTACTGGATAATGCCCCATAATTGCTGGTTTATGAGAAGTTCGATACATGTGCATATAGGCTGTTATTATTGCATCAGCACTCCCGCTCTTGTGATAATAGAGGGCCATATGTCATAGCTGGGACATTTGTGACAGCTGTAGTTAAACCTGCCAAAGAGTTTCCTAAGAAACCCCTTGTTTTCTGCCATTCGAAACTTTTTTCAACATTTCACCCGCAGAGTGCAAATTTTCCAGGAAATATTTATACCACAAAAGGAAAGTTTTTGGATAAGCTCGGCCAGATATAAATACAAATTCCATCATTTGTAAATACAACAGAGTCCAAAGAAAAGGACTCTTGCATGCTGGGATCCCACCTGACAAGCAGAGGTTCCTTCCTGCTTCTTGGCTTGACCACGTGAGAGTAAAACAAAACAAAAATCTACCATGAAGTCATTAAGAGTCTTTTTTCAAATCTTCCATTCATCAGGCTGTGGAATGAGAGTCAGGAACACCCTCCGTGGAAGAAATTAGCTCCAGCAGAAACTTAAGATACTTGCTGAGGTTGTGAGGTACTGACTTACTACAAACAATATGGAACAAAAACTAGCACCAAAACCAGATGCAGGTGAGCTGTTTCTCAGCTCACTTGTGACAGGCTGGGCAGGGTGGGTTCCCACAAGGCTCCTTGTCAGTCCAGAGAGACCACACAGTGCCCACAAGCCATCTCCGTCCTCCCTTCATTCTCCCTCCATCCTCTCTCTGTCTTCCCTCCACGCTCTGCCAGCCAACAGGCTGTGCTCAGGACAAGCTGTCTTTATGCACTACTGGCATAGCCAGTAGTGTGTTTGCTTGGGGTAACAGTGGGGAGGCAAATATCGGGTGGCTTTCCACAGCGCTTAGGGTATAATAAACTACAAGTTAATGGCCTAAATTAGTTCCCCCCTAGAGGGGGAAATTGCTCCTAGGAGAAGAGCCAGCACAAGGCCTAATGCACCATTTAGGTCTGATTTCAGTCCAGGTTTGTGGTCTCCAAGGGTGAGCAAGGCTCTTGCTGGTCTGGGTGAATTTCACAGCCCAAACCAGGGCCAGGAGAGCAAGTAGTGAGGTTCAGGGGTGCAGGTTTGTGCTCAGAGGCTGCCTGCAGTTGACATAGACAGGAACAGTTGTGTGGGGTGGGATCACACCACTGCTCAGGTGGGCAGCTTTCACTCATGCTTTGCAACTTCATGGGGCCTCCTGCCTGCCTCCTTAGGAGCATTTGATCCCTGTCTGAGTTTTCTGTGCTGCTCTGAGCAACAAAGGCAAGTTTGCTTATCCCTGGTGTCAGGGCCGCAGGGGAGGGCTGCGCATGACTTCTCCTGGCACACAGGGTAGGAAGGAAACAGCCGTCCAAGAGGCAGGAGCCTTCGTTTACTGAGTGGGATCCTGACATGTGATAATTCTTTTCTCTGGAGTCCCTTGTATTTATAAATGATGGAACTTGTATTTATAAACAAACAAACAAACAAACAAAAAAGCAAATCAGCTCCAAACAAAAATAATACATACCCTCTCTGGCTCTTTGTCAGTGTTATTACAACATGAGAGCCAGTAAAATTTCACCAGAGAAGCCACTGCTTTCAAGTAAAAAGCAGCAGTAAGAAATCCCGTCTGTTCTCCTACACCGCCTGCTCCCCTGCTTCAGTGCTGTGCAAGTTTAAAAGGCCACTTCCATTCCTGCCTTGCAATACCATTTAAGTAGCATTTGTGCAGCATGACTCTCAACTACCTCCTAAACATCTACAGCAACACAGTTGTTTGGGTAGCTGGTTCTCAATATATATCCTTGTGGAAGTATAAGCTTACCACTTATATTATTCAGTTTCTGTGGGAGGTGGTTTGTTGTTGTTGTTGTTGTTCAGTAAAATCTATATATTTGCCTATATTGCAATATGCCATATGGGTGTGCTCATGGTAGTGTGGCTTTTCTACTGTCTGCATTTTTATTTGTAACACTGCACTTTCCATAAAAGATTTTGGCAAAGGCAATGGAGAATCATAGTTTAAATTTAATAATATTAATTTACCATCCTTTTTCCCCTTCTTTTTTTCTTCTGGATTTTTAACTTAACAAACAGCCTCTAGTGCACAGACACTAATTTCTTCCATGATAACCCCAGGAGATAACATTCTGGCATTCCTTAGTAAATTGGGCCTTGTAAAAACTATGCCTGGGTGGCCCATGATTATCTTTCTAGAACCAGGCTGTTCACAGTCAGATCATTTTTTCTTTAACAATAATAATAAAAAAATGCTTACTGAGACATATGTGTCTTTCAAATCAATGCACTTCTAAATACTGGCTGGGAAATAAGAGTTAGGCATACTGCACAGCATTGTACTTCCATTTCTAAAATATTGTCACTATTGTCTTAGAAGCACAAGTTTTAACAAGTGTGTTACTGCATTAGTACCTTGTACATCATCCTGAGACATCCCTTCCCAGTACTCAGAGGCCTGACCAGCCACACATTCATCCCCAGGTCTGACCAAGCATTTCCTGAGTTGGTTCCTGCACATAATTAGCATTTTGCAACAAGATCTGTGCTGAAGAAGAAGATGGGCAGAAAAATTAGGAAACCTATCAAGGGCATGTGTGGTAGTTTGAAACATCAGTGACTATGCAATAGCATATGCTAGTTAATAGTGGAGTTAGCTGTGTTACAGCACTATGGTCTGCAACTTTGCACACAGAAATAAATGGGACTGACACTGGTATGTGACCACACCTTCATAGTGAGGACCACACAAAACCCATCTAATAGAGGCAGTTAAATACTCCAGACAAGGATTTGGCCTAACTCTTTGTGGCAGGGAAAATACACACATGCATCATATAAAATTACTTTGTTCAAATGCGGTGAGAGAAAATTAATTTTACATCTGACCGCAGCCTCTGGTATTACAATAGCCTAATATCTCTAACAGCGGTATGTTTGGCAAAGCCTGATTCAAGTAGCCTGGAAAAGAAGATTTAAAAATAGGTAGTAAACCTTCTCCACTCACACAGACCACATTCATTAACACCAGAATCTTTCCCTGCTCTTTCTTTTCTAGCTCAACAAAGGTCTGAGGACCAAATTGAGCCTTACCCTTCCTTCTGCAGCTATGCTCAGTCTGCAGAACAAACAGCACCAAGCAATGAAAATGGTTCTACCTACCAAGGTTGGAAAAGCCACAGACAAAGGAGACCATGGTTGCGAACAAACTTAAAGATGCCCCTTAATTGCATGGTGTAATAACAACAGCAGCAACGATAATAACAACAATGAACTATCTCATTTTAAAAAATAAAAAAGAAAAGAATAAGCAGCAATGATACATATCCTTATAACCAAAAACAGCAAAAATATATAAATGGATGAAGTCATTCACTATTGCAGTCAATCGCAAATTATAGACACCTTGTGAAAGAAAATAATCTTTCCTTAATAGAACCAGCAATGCAACACAATAAACAATGAATCTTAAGGTTAGAATAGGTGGTGTACAAGCAGCATACAGACCCACAGTTGCCCCAGTGGTATTTTAAAACTAAAAGGTGTGTTTAATACAGGTAAGTGCTTGTGGCCTTACAAAGGCTGAGAAGTGGCTCACTAGTCCAAAAAAACTTGAGAGCCACTAGCTTAGGAAAAGAGCAAGGAGAAATACCTTACAGATGAAAATACAGGAACATATGGAGAATAATATTTCCTGGTCAGGTTGGTCGGATGTCCAAGCACCCCATGATTTTTAATAACCATAAAAAACAGAAGTCCATTTTCTGTTTTATTTGGAAATGTACCTTCTTGGCTCTTGCAGATCCAATGGTATAATTTGTTCAGCCAAACATTTGCTTATTACTGATTCAGAAGGCAGGCCAAAGATTCACTTGGCAATTCTCTATGTCCATTATCCAACTTCAAGCTTCACTCAAAATCGCTCCATTTATGAGCTTAGATGAGATAACAACCTACAACAGTATGATAGGTGCCAGAAGAAGTCCAGAGGTGCTCACTTAGTCATAAATGTTTTGGACATAATTTTTAATCAGAGTTAATAATATTCAGACCATAATTGTAACAGTCCAACATTTTATGGATAAGAATTGCAGAATTTATCAATAGATGTGAAAGTCCCATTTGTTCTATTACTCCAACTGGGACCATTTTTCTATAAAATATATTTTTTTATGTCTCTATTAACGTAAGATTGGAAGGGACCTCTTGAGTCATCAAGGCTAGACAACCATCCAACTATCATAAGCAATCACATCACATAATCTCTTATAAAGAGATTGACTGAACTGTGTTTTGCGAGCAGTTCCATTTTTATTCCCACCACATCTCTCGGAGATGCTGTTCAGAACCTCAATAGTTTAATGTTTGAGGACCTTCTTTTGCCTTCTGACTTTCTGCAGTTTTTTTGACTGGTTAAATACATTTAATCTTTTATTTTGATATCTAGTTTAACCAGCTCTTCATTCCCCTGGCATATGCCCTCGTGATGAGTTTACAGATTTACAGATGCTACTTTGCTAGGTTTAAAAAAAAAAAAAAGTTGTTTTTAGTATCCTCTCAAAACATAGGTTCTCTGCTCCCCTACTTCAGGCCCTTTGAATCTTCCTCTGCTCTGAGTTCACCCTTTTTGAATGTGGTTGACCTCAGATGTACAGAGTATTTTAGGTGAGGTCTCAAAGATTGCAATCACATTAATACTTCCTTATTACCTCTAGGGTACTTGTCAAGAGTCCTCTTATTATTCTCCTTGCTGAACATATTGCAGTGGGAAGCCTACCACCCTGTTCAGCCTCTTGTGGTTGCTTTGCTGGAGTCTAATGGCACAAGTAAACACCTTTTCCAAGCCACAGTCTTTCTTCATGGAGCTTAGGGAACTATGGGAAGACTTGACTGACCTCCAATCATCTTTGCACTCTTCTATCAAATTATAGCAACCCACTACAAAGGTGTCCTGAGAAAAAGCATTAAGAATACTCCCTAGACCTTTGTGTTGGATTCTGTAGTTTAAAAACAAGCTGTATAGTAACAGATTGGCAGTGTTTCATGATGACTCCCTTGGTTCAATATCTTGAAGCTGTAAGTATGGAAATGGTAGAAAAAGTGCACAACAAAATATGCAGTCCAAATAACATCTACAAAGCTCTCCATCCCCCTTCCTTTTAAATACCAATGAAGAGGAGAACATAGCAGGGAGGAGTATATTTGTTCAATCAGTTCTATCAGTCTTGTGTTACTTCTGTGGCGCCCTTCATGCAGAATGATCACAAAGAACTTCACTTAAACTAAACTCAAACGCTTACCAAACTACAACTGAGGGGAAGCAGAATAAAACAAATTAGTCTAGTCAAGGCTAAGGCTTAAAAATGCCGAGGGCCCTATTAACTATAAAAAGCTTACAGTGTCTCTGTGTGTATGCACTTGCAAGCATGAGAGAGAAATGATATATGTACATGAAAAAAAAAAAAGAAAAAAAAAAAAAGGAATTAGCAATCCAGGCTGCTTCAGAGAGATTGTGCATTTCATTCCTGATTCACAAAGAAAACTTGCCTTAAAAGTGACCCATATTCAAGAATTCGAGACCTTCTTAGGATACCATCCAGATTAACATAGGTAACAAGGCTGGCTGGGAGCAGCTAAAATCTCTCTCTACAATTCAGTTATGATACAGCATGGGGACATGTGTTTCCACATGGATTTAACGTGGAGCCTTATCCATTGGGATAGAAAGGCACGGCACAGCTTTCCTTGTGCTCATAAATACTGGAAACATGCAAAGTGCAAATTAGCTGGAATTGGCAGGACCAATATCTGTTACAACATCAGATTAAAAGCCTGCAACTACTGGCAATTTTATGTAGCATGCTGCGTTAACATTTTGTTAATGTTTTGCTAGGGAAGTAGGGAAAATAATTGTAAAACTTCCCTGCATAAATGTACACTTGTATCTTAACAGAATGCTGGGGGAGAAAAGCAATGAAAGAATCAACACAATTATAGACAAGAAGCCTGCTAAAAAATACTGAAGGCACAATCACACGGCCATTTCCCTCCTCATCTACCCCAGCCATTGTGGGCTGTTCTCCCAGGGCTGGAGACTAACAGAAAAAGAGATTAAAAAGACTTTCATGGGAGAAGAGAGGTGTTCAGGGAAGTGTGATCTCTAGGGAGGATGGTTCATTGCTGCGAGGAAATATCTTCTGAATCACCACTGCTCTCAGTGAAGAGCAGTTTGCTTAGAGGGATGGTCTGGTCCATGCCTTCTGGGAGATGGGACTTTGGGACACAGTGGCTGTGTCAAGGCCAGGAGGTACATCTCAGGGACTGCAGGGGTCTGGAGGGAGGGAAAAATATGATACGGTGGCATTGCTGTGGTATTTAAGATAGTTGGACTTGGTAAGTCAAAGCCCAACAGGTCACAGAACTATAACTTTGTGGAGCCGCAGGAAACATTTGTTAGTAAAACAGATCGCCAAGAAGGCTTGTACATAAACGGCACATTTCCCGCTCACACATAAAGATCCCACCCAAAAATGGAGGGATATAATAAAGAATGACAAAACAAAACAGAAGCTTCCATCAGCGGGATGATTTTGATTTTACCTAACATAAGTCAGGTACAACTTTAACAAAAGCCAAGAGGGCTTCTGAGTCACGACAGTCTCAGAGCAGGTCAGTACAGACACACAGCCCCCGCAATTGTTGCTTGGCTCTTACTGTGAACCAACTGCCCAGCTCCGTCTGCCTGTGTGGACACAGCTCCTGTGCAGCACCAAGAACAAAGCTGATTAAAATACATCAAAGCGAACTAAGTATTTCTGCCAGGGGAACTTTTATTGTGAAATAAGCACGTGCATCTCTTAATTGAAAAAAAAAAAAAAAAAAAAGGAAAGAAAAGAAAAAAGAAAGAAAAAAAGAAAGGAAAAAGAAAAAAGAGCTTTACAGCTTTAAAATTGTACTGCTGCTTTTCCTTGGCATGTTGACTGTGCAGAACAGTCCTTACTGTAGTAAGATAACCTGAGGAAAAAAATCCCATTGAAATTTAATTTTAAATGGCATCAGAACGAATTTTGAAAAAATTCTCCCAGTTGCAGGGTGGTAGTGGGGAAGTAGTGTCTCTAAATAGTCTTTTTTCCTGGGTAGGGGGGGGGCAGGGTGGGGTGGGGAGGTGTGTGTGGTGGCTGGAAATCAGACTTCTGAAAAAAGCTTTAGCTACAATAACCTTTGGTTTTGCTAGTTCAAAGCAACTTCATAGTTCAGAGATTTAAAGAATGGGACCAATTTCAAATTAAAAAAAAAAATCAGTTATTGAAAGAATGCATCCAAATTGCTGTTAGTTAAAATTGTGAGCATTCTCTATAGCCATTTTCAATGTTTCTTGCTACTGAAAATTCAAGATTTGAAAAAAAAAAAAGTCAAAACCAAAATATTATGGAAACAACATTAACGAGATTACATCCCCACAAAAAAATTAACAGTACAAGTAGTAAATACTGAATAGAAGGCAAGACGGTTACACAGAAATGTAAAATGGCTTAATACGATTTGGTACATTTTAGGATTATTGATGAAAACTAGACTGTTTGTGTATTATAGAGCATACAGTTTTATCCAGCTATTCCTGAATCATACATAAGGCAGAAATGGAATCACACTTATCTATGTAAATGTATAGATATATTTATAAAGATGCTTATTTAGCTTTAAAGTCTTAAATTAACAGGAAAGCTAAAACATCTCTTGCTTCATCATTTCAGTGCTCATGAAGTTAGAATTTACACCTTGAGAAGAAGAAGCATAGAAGAGAGAAAGTTCTTTTAGAAGAACTAAAATTTACAGGAAAGTCTACTTCAATTAATGAAAAGCCCTGGTCAGAAAGCTGATTAAATAAAAATAATAAAAAAAAAAAAGATTAAAAAAAATCTGATGGAAAAAAAAAGCAACAAAAAAAATATTAATTTCAAAGCAATGCAAGCAAAGCATTATTATTACATGTATTTATCAATCAGGAAAGATTCTGCATTAACTGCCAATGGTAGAAAATTATTGCTAAAACATCTTGGCTACATCTCATAATAGAAGGATGAAACATTTTTTGAACACAGGGTTTCTGCTTCCATCACACCAAATCAAAATTTTCTGAAAACATATTGCTTCATAGTTATTAAAAATAAATCATAAAATGTACTATTTTCTCATATTACAGATATACACATGATAATACTTTGTGTTCTGTTGCATCCAAATCTTCAGCCTCAATGACATAATCCTTTAGGAGGGTGTCTACTAGTTCTTAAATGGAAGACACAGTGTACTTTTTTTCAGCTGAAGTTACATTTCACAAGAAGTGCCCAACTATTTTAAACTAAGACATTGTTTGGAAACATATTCCATCCTTTTATAGAAACATGATTGCCAGCTAAAGCCATGGGTATAAATATTAGAGAAGATGAAAAAAAGCACATCTTCACAAAGATTTTCCAAATGCATGTGTCACCCTCCCCATACCTATAACTGGTAGAAAATCAGCAACTCTAAGTTTTCCCAAACTTCATTTATTTAAAAATAAAGGTTACACCCAGGACCAAGTCCAACAGTGAAATCAGCCATGTAAACAGGATGGAAAAATCAGTTATTCTCACATATGGAGAGTTATAAAAGGTATGTGACATATGGAATCTGTATTTCAGTTAGGTCACAGTTTTGCTATAACACTTTTTTTGCTTTTTTAACCTAGTAGAAAAATGGTTTTCAGTTGAGAAGATGGAGATGAAAAAGAAAACCTATTGACTGTTGAATCTGAAGCCCTATCAGGGCAGGATGTTGTACCCAAGAAAGATGTGTTAAATAACAAATATGTAACGTGTGTGGAGGATATGTTAGATAAGTGTGTAATGTGCTTGGTTTTAAAAGCAAACAAATAAAAACTTAGAAAAATTAATCTTTGTTTACTCTATTATGAGAAACTCCAGGTTCTTTAATATTCTGTATATTCATCACAGTAGGAAAATATGAAAACTAAAATTCTTGTGGGATGGGAAAACTGTTTTCCTGCCCATCTTTGACCTCTCAGTGTAAAACTGCTAAGCGCTTTGGTTTACAGTACAAATATTTCTGGATATGGTATCCATCTGTTATGTATTAGTGAAATGTTTCTGATATTCAGCATTCTTTTAAACAGCACTATTACAATTTCATCGAGAAAGGTTAATAGCTAAGTAATAGTCTGACAGGTTTACAGTGGATGGTATTTCTGGAAAGAGTATTTGCTGTTTAGCATTTCTTAAGCAGAGCTGTTAAAATTTCAACCAAAGAGTTTTTGAAACTTCAGGATGATTTATCATATGTGGGGTGATTACACATAGTATTACTCTTAAAATGTTTCTTCAAGGAAATTTGACTATTTTTAACACATAATTTAAGGCTTTAAATGGTATGCATGAATTTACCATAGTTATCATAAAGTATCATAAAGATAACTCTATCAGTTTTTGAAATATTCCTTGTCTTAGCTACATCATGACTGTTGACCTTATTTTCTCAATAAGTTTAATAGGTATAACCTGCTTAAATAAATGGAAGATATGCTGAATCCCTAAGAAGTCAAAGAACGTAGAGAACAAGGAAGAAAATTTAAAATCCCAAACCAAAGATCTATAGGAAATGCCTGCTAAAAACCATGGATGAACCCCATTTCCATTCCAATTGCTTCCAAGCTACATCAATAGCCATGCTGAATGTTTTCTTGCCAGGCTTTCCAATCTTGTATGAATAAATGATTGGGAAGCTGTTTCCCCAGACACCTGGCTGAAAATGGTACTAAGGTGCAGAAAACTCTCCAAATGCTCCTCACCAGCTCCTGCCTTAGAGCTGAGTCAGAAATCTAGATACTTATGAATCTGTCAGGATAGGGTTCCTAGGGGCTTGCCGTTAGCTTCCTCTGCAGTCCTCATAAAATCTTTAGAAGATCCTTTGCTCTTTGGCATCAGCAGCAGCAGATTTTAGTTCAATACACTTTTTCCCAAGCAGCCTCTCCCAATACCGTGCATTGTGATGCCATGGTCATGGCATTTTCATTCCTCAGGGGCATGGGAAAGGAGAGATGGTTTCAGATTCCTTTCTAGTTTGTTTTCTCTGTTGGTAACCAAGCACTGGAAGAGGTTGCTCAGAGAGTCTGTGGAGTCTCCTGCCTTGGAGATCTTCAAAACCTCTCTAGATGTAGTCCTGAGCAACTGGCTCTTGAGCATGGGGGTTGGACAAGATGACCTGCAGAGATGCCTTCAAGCCTCAACCATTCTGTTATTCTGTGATTCTTTCATGCTGCCCTGTGTCTCAACCTCATTTTTGTTTCTCCTTAGTGTGTGGAGGGGTTCCTGGTTTCTGACTGATAGTGAAGGTGACTTTTCCCCACCTCATTAGTGGTAATGGCCAATAAATTAAACATAAATTATGCAAAGCCATGTCCAACCACATTAACTACCAAACCATGATGCCTACAAAAATATCTCTGTGTGCTGTTCTTCTACCTCCTCGTTTTTCCTCCAAGTCTTCCGGGAGTTTGGGACAGTGCTACCTGCTGAGCTTTTCTGTTCCAAGAAAGAGGACAAAGGATAAGCCGAGGGAGCAACTTCCCATTATTCATCCCCAGCCAACAGCACCACTCCCTCTCCTCCTGGATAGGATGGAGCAGAGCAGAGCTGTAAGTGTAAGGCATCAAGCAGGGTAGCATTTTGCTAGGACGTGGGATCTCAAACCCAGCAGAAGGTCCTAGAAACTCCAGTGCCACTTCTGTTCTAGAACCAGGGTAAGGACTGCCAGGGAGAGGCCCCAGATGGAGCTGCAGAGAGAACCAAGAAGAGAAAAAGAGCAAGATCCCCAGCACCAGCACTGGTCTGCCCAAATATCTCCATGCCTTTGTTTCCAAAGCTTAGAAGTATATAGAAACGGGTGATGTTGAGATGTCTGTACTGTATCGATACTGTTAAAGAGTCCAGCAGAGTTGCACATCACTACCCTGTGGGGTTTCTTCCTGAAGGAGGACCTTTTCTTCCTGTTTCAGGTTCAGCTGAAAATGAAGCTACTGTTACAAGGCTTCATGAGCAGCTTTGCTTGTGGAGTCACCCCCTGCAAATGGGCCTGTCTTTATGCAAAACAGAACTCACTTACTTTTCACAAGTTCTTCAGCAAAATGCTGGCAAGGCTGACAAACAAATGGGAAATCTCACATGCAGGATTTATAATTTTAAACTAAAAAGAAACTTGGGTTTAAATGTACATATTTTTAACCTGGAAAGAAAATAAGCAGTGATGGCAAAAAGCAGAATTCACAGATAAACTGCAGTAAATAAACATGATGTACAGAGAAGTCTGCCGGGATAAAAGGCACTCTGAATTTCACCACTAGATCCAGGACCAACACGTACAGCACCACAGAGCTACATAAAGGAGGCAAAATGAACTTCAAACTCTTCTGCAATCAGGGCAGCAGACCTATTTCACACAATGAACCAGTTGATCAACCCAGACACAAAACCAACTTGATAGATCCAAGTATCAACTGTTGTGAAAAGCTGTCTGTGCTTCACTGATTAGGTTGGTTGAATACATATGGAGCTAATTAGAAAAGAAAATTCCAGCTGCAAACAAAATGTATTGTCTGTCCCATCTTGTACAGCAGAATGTAAGTTCCATCACAAAGTTTTGAAGCCTTAAAAATATTGAAAAACGCTGAAAAACATTACAGCTACCCTCTATACATCCATGTGCCTGACAAAAGCCAGCAAAGAGCAACTGTCATCATTACTATAGGAAACAGTTTGTGTTTCTGTCAGAAGCACTCTTTGAAAGGGAATCACACCCACCAGACTCTTTCTAATTACTGCTCCATTTCCAGTTTCCTCTTTCTGGCCAAAATACATACATACAAAAGAAGTCATCGTTAAGTTCCTAACATCCCTAGAGCCTGACAGTCAAGCTTGGGTGGTGGTGCAAAACTGAGTTAGATCTACAGAAGAGCGTAGCTTAGAAAGGAAGGCGTGTGAAGAGCTGCAAAATGTCTTTACTGAAAACAGTTGTTCCCCAACTCACCAGGGGTCTGAATCCACATGGTGCATTTGGCTGTCTATTAAGCATGGGGATTGGGTATCCAGGAATACTTTCAATCAGGTTGAGGAGTCTGAAGGCATGAGACTAAGCCCTAGGAGACTGTTGCCTTACTTCACTCTAAGCTGGGTTACTATCAGTAACTTCAGTGTTGTAACCAACGCTGAATATGAAAATAACACACTAATTTCTCCAGGAAGGGAAAGGAGCTGCCTGCCTTCTCCATATTACAAACCATGCTAAGGATGTTCTCCTGTGGTCTTCAGTTGACTCCTGTCACCTTCAGCTGGTTTCCAATGCCTATTTAATGCTTTGGTCTCAGTCTTCAACAGCATGACTCACAGGTATGTAACTGAATTTTGAACCCCAAACCAAAATGGTAGGTGCATACCTCTGTAGCAATGTCTATCACCAAGCACAAACACCACAAGAACTTTGGTCAAAATATAATCTGATAAAGCCACTTATGAAGCTTTTTTTTTTTTTTTTTTTTTCCCCAGAGAAAGCTCAGTGTTATCTAGCACCTGACCATATTAAGGAATGAGGCAAAACTTTCATAGAATCACAGAATGGTTTGAGGTGGAAGGGACCTCCTTGTTGCAACCCCCCTGCCATGGGCAGGGACACCTCTCACTAGACCAGGTTGACCAAAGCCCCATCCAGCCTGGCCTTGAACACTTCCAGAGATGGGGCATCCACAGGTTCTCTGGGCAACCTGTTCCAGTGCCTCACCACCCTCAGAGTAAAGAACTTCTTCATTATATCTAATCTAAATCTGCCCTCTTTTAGTTTAATACCATTCCCCCTTGTTTTATCACTACACTCCCTGACAAAGAGCCCCTCTCCAGCTTTCTTGTAGGCCCTCTTTAGGTACTGGAAGGCCGCAATGAGGTCTCCCCAGAGCTCCCTTATTTTCCATATGCCTTAGTATATTTTTGAAGAGGATCTGCCCCATGATTGTGCCAGGCACAGGGCACAGAGGTGAGACTAACTGGCCTGTAGTTCTCTGGGTCTTCCTTTTTTCCCTTTTCAAAAATGGAGGTTATGTTTCCCCTCTTCCAGTAGGAACTTCACCAGACTGCCATGACTCTTCTGAGAAAGTCTTTCTCCTCTAAGGGATACTTGCTTCATATGAAGTATACTAGGTAACATTATAAGAACACTGAGCTTTTGCAAACTGAGACCAGTTCCTCATGAGAACAACTTTCTGAGGAGGTACAGCTTCACAGTCACATTTCTTTTTCAACCCCTAGAAATTATTCTCTTCTGCCAACGCCTGTATTTGAATCCTAACACTTCCATCTCCTTCCACATCCCTATGAGGCCTTACTCAAACCTCCCACAACACCCCCAGGCTCCCTTCCCACCTTAAAAAGCTCAATATCTTTCTTCCAGACAGCATTTCAGTGCTGACAGTTGAAACATACAGAGTCTACTTTTATTGATTCTGTCTACCAATATTGGTGTCTACTAAGATTATCATTAGGATGACCAACAGCCTGCCTAGGTCACTGTTACACTTCCAAAACAGCAACTAAGGGTAGGAGGAAAGAGGTTAAGTCACTGAAGTTATTGTACTAATAATATTTTAATAATTTTCCAGTTCCAAGACGAAGCATAATTCTGTCCAGACACAAAAGAGTCCATTGTAAGGAAGATACCAGTATTCACCAAGAATAGGCTGTGAAGTGGTCTGTGAGATCCTGGTAACAGCAAAACAACAGACAAAAATGTGCAGTCCACTCTGGGGCATCTTTTGCATGTATCAACAAAAGGCACTGTATCTCTTTTTTTACGTTTGGGTATGTGCAGAAATTATAATTGGTTTTGACCTTTCCCCTTGTATTTGGTAAATGAATGTCAGACAAAAAGAACAAGGCAGTTGTTTGAATATCAGAGCGTTTGTAGGCCTCCATCATGAGCATTTCTATCCATTGCATTTCTTAGAGCACTTCACAGTAGGAAATGGTGATGCTAAATCTACATAAAAGCAGTAAATAAATTAATAAATAATCCAGGAATTTGGGAAAAAGAAAATGTGCACATTTTTAAAGCTCAGGAATCATAATGTGTAATGGTTCATACCTATTGCTGACAAGCTGAAGGTAAATGAAAATATTGTTTTAATGGATAACTACCTGAAATACCATAAAAATAAAAAAATAAAAAATTAAACCAAGACATCTCACCTACCATACAGAATAGTAACCCAAGGCATTTTAATTGACCAAGAGTCAAGAGGCAAGATAGAATACGAGTTGACAGCAAGTACTGTTCATAGTAGGTAGCACTGAAATGTCTTGGTCAAAATTCAAAATCTTTAGAATTGTTCATTTTTAACAACAAAAAAAAAGCACTTTTGGTTTTCAAATTATATAAATAATACAATAATAACACACTTTCAATTCTTTTCTTGTAAAGCAAGAAAGCAGATGGTATAAATCCAGATTCCCTTACATAAAAAACATTCTTCCAAAATTTGTGCTAATCTCTATTTTTAAGATGGGCTTCCATTTTAAAACTGAGCTGCTACTTAATAATTTATCTTATTGGGATTAAAAACAGTCTCAGAGTAATTCACAAATAAATAAATAAATCCATTGTACTGTGACACTTTCTGTTTGGGATGTTCAGTGTTTATTTCATGTACGGTTAATGGATGTTCAGGCTTTCTCAGAGTAGGAACAACAGAGCTGCATCAACAACTGATGGAGGAAGGAAAAAGTGGAAATGCAGGAGATGAGAGTGATAATAATCTAAATGTCTGTTTGCTTGTTCATGTAATCAGTCATATCTTTGATGGAGTACACAGCTCTTCACTAACACATATGTTGCCTATACTTGGGTATACAATGACACACCACCATTAACTCCCCCTTAATTTTCTTTCAATAAACTTTTTTATATGAGAGTTACTTTTCTGGAGGGGGGTTAAAAACATAAAAAATACAAAATAAAAAACACTCTTCCTACCTGCACAACTTTTACCAGTTACCAGTTGCAATTTTGATAATAAAATACTAGACGTTTATTCATGGTGTATGTGGGGATAAAAGGCATTGGGAGTTTTTTTCACAAATGGTTCTGTTTAGAACAAGGCACAGTAGGAGGAGGTGCTGGCTCTGGCATTGCATCTCAGTATTACAAGCTGCAAAAGATCTGTTATTCTTCCAGACTAAAGCTGTCAATCACAAGGGACTGTGAGAAATGATGCAGTGGTTAGAGATGTGGACTAAAGTTCACAAGAGACCAACTGATTTGCTCTTGCGACCTAGCACAAATTTGAAATTCTGGTCTCCAGAGGTAAAAGGTTAATGGAATAACCTGTTTTTTTTCATCTAGCTCCCTACTACCCTTTTAATTATTGCTATTATTTATTGATTTATATAGTAACATGCAACATAAGGTACTCAGCAAGGAAATTATGAAGCACATAAAATACAGTTAAAATGATCAAAGAGATATCTGATCTGAAGAGATCTGTGATGACAAATACAGAAAAGCACTTCTCCGTCTTGGAGAGAAACATCAACGTCACTATGCCTGGTTATGCAGATGCAGAGAATGAGAAAATGAAAAAAAAAATGTGGGGAGATC
This sequence comes from Cygnus atratus, assembly GCF_013377495.2. Lineage (NCBI taxonomy): Eukaryota > Metazoa > Chordata > Aves > Anseriformes > Anatidae > Cygnus > Cygnus atratus. Next base: position 77,319,451 of record NC_066362.1, on the reverse strand, counting down.
CATCTGTAAGCAAAGAAAGAATGGGGATTTTAAAAACATACACTTGGTTCAGAAATGTGAAGACCATCATATTAAGAGCCCAAACAATATAGAATAAATCTCACCATAAGACAAATAATTGATCAGAGGACTTGACTTCTTTTAGTGTCCAAAGGAATCATTTTGATTATTTTAATGCACAATATTTGAAGCAGGACTTCAAGCAATATTGCCCTGGAGTACTAAATAGAAAACAAAACCCAAATTTTCCCTGCGTCTGACTGGAGTCAGATCCAATGTTCCAGCGCTATGACCTATAGCGAGGCTCCTAAAGGGTGCAAGGGTGTCCTGAGAAGCTGCAAGAACTGGAAAATATCAAGGATGTTGATGTGTTCTCAATGCATTGCCAGTAGGAAATGGGAACAGGGGCTGCAAAAGAAAAGAGTATGCTGTGATGGAGACCTGCTGTTGTGTTCCCCTGCGTTCAGCTGCCACGAGAGTGTTAGGTGCCCCCAAGTCCGGTGTGCAAACACAACATGCTACCAGCTTCCACACGCAGTGCTCGGGCTGCATTTGATGCTGTGCTAATGCAGCCTGGAGCCAGTAACTTCAAAGGAGCACATCAAAGCTGTTATTCACAGCGGAGAAGGGAGTGTGAAGCTGGGTGGCATTTTTTTTCTCCCCAGTGAATATGAAACTTTAGGAGGCTTCCCAAAGGACATAAGAGTGATTAAAAAAAAGGAAAACTCTCCTTCGTATCCTAGGGAAAGGAGGGTAGAGGCCCCATAGAGGCAGATGGAGGAAGAAATGAAAATTTCTCTCTATTAATACATCTCCTAGATAGCCTGCTATGCTGCGAAGCGGGGGGAGGGCAGGAGAGAAAAGAACTAAGTTTCATCTTTGTTTCATTGGTCTTTTTTTTTTTAATCCAAGTCACAAAAGCTTAAAATGATGAAATGAGCATGTGCAGTCTGACTGAGATAGGAGACAGGCAATTACTGAAACTCTGGGCCACAATATCAGCTGCCTGCTGACTTCTGCGATTGAATTAAAACTATCATAAGAATAATGCAAGGACTTGCCCTTGTCCTGCTTGTCTATGTGTTTATTTAATTTTCTGTCCAACTGACTCTCAAATAAATTGGAAACAGCTGCCATTTTTTTGATTCAGTAGCTCCATTACCCCCCAATGACATCATTCTGGGCACGCTCACCAACAATAGGTCATTATGCAGCAATTACTTTATTGATTTATGGAAGTTTTTAAGCTCCACCAGGAATATGCACATTCAAGGAAAAAAAGGACTTTTCCTTCTGCGCTCTTGTAGTGAGTTGCTGCGTGAGGCAGGGATAGTATTAAGGACATAATTTGAAATTTAGATTACAAAGGAAAAAGAAGGAAACGTTTTTGCTATCGGTCACATAATCAAAGGAAAAGAAGATTTCAGAGAAAGATCCAGCTGTGAACTGATGTTTAGAATCCATGATTTAATGTGGTAATTAAACATATGACGCAAGTAAAATTGCTACGTAATAAGCTGGCAATAAAAGCATGCAACATTTGCTGTAATCCACCCTAATGAAAGCTCTGATGCATGGGCTTTTTGAGGCAGTGCAAAACACATTTAAGAATTATTATCACATGGAAACATTTGCTTTCTTCTGTTCCTATCAATATATTAGATCAGCCATCATTTATACATTATACACAATTCTAAGAGAGGAATGCAAAAATCACATAGTGGAGATCTGATTCATTATGGTCTTTCAGCCTTTAATCATCTGCTCTGTTTGAAAGTGTGGAATTTTGAAGAAGACTGACACCGCAAATTAAGACAATTTGTCATTTTCTGTATTCAAAAAATGTTGGAATATGCAGGGAAAAAAAAAGTATTTTTGTACTTAATAAAATAGTGGTATGCAATGCAAGAATTTTGTAATTTTTTGATATAGAATGGGTATTAAACTATACGGAACGTAGATGTAGATATCCCCTTTATGAAAAGCTTAGAAGTGGGAAAATAATACTAACAAAAACTGTGTCCGAACATGTATTAGAATATGTGAATGTGGCTCATATTCATACCTCTTACCATTCACTTCTAAAACATCTGTAAGTTGCTTTTCTTTGTGTTAATGTTTGGAGTCTAAAACTGGCCATCTACAATAATCAGTAGTGCAGCCAGTATTTTCAAAAATCTAGAGGAATTGGGTGCCTGAGCTTCACTCTGTTTAGCAAGAGCTGTGTGCCTAACTTGGATATTCAAACTTCATTCTTTATTTTCTTTCTGTTCCTGACTTTGATACTTAACATGTTTGAGTCATCCACTGAGGGTAAAGAAGTCAAGCCATGTGTTTCAGGTGACTCATCAGAGTCATGCAACACAGAGCCTCTGATCTTCAAGGACAAATAGGTGATAGCAGCAAGCTCTTAATTCAAAGGCTGAAATGTACAAACTATCAACATTTCTGCAATGATTCCAGTTACTTTGAAGACGTGGCCACGCTGGATAAGTGAAATGAAAACTTTAAAACATCAGAGTCAGATATTCCTTCACATTAGCTTTTCTAGACGAGTTGCAAACAGCAAACACTGTCACAGAAACTAGCCTCAGCTTGCCAATGATTCATAAGGAGAAAAAAAATGGTTGGATAAGTTAATTATAATGAAAAAAAATGGTGGTTTCTAGAAAACACCTCCAGGAAATGTCTGCAGGTCTGCAATCAGCACCATGTGGGTATATAACTGTGCCCAGCAGACTCTCATATTATGACTTGCAGAATTGGGGCTTAGCTGTAGATTGCTATCACAAGTCCTTTGAGAAAGTATCAGAATAATATCTGTGAATTTTTATTCTTTTATGGCTGCATTTTACAGTCAAGTCATTTCATTTGTTGTGATATGTCCAATGTCCATTTTCACATCAAATATATGTTAATATTTGAAAAGTTGGGTGTTTTTCAGCAAAATGGTCCTGGATGAAAGAAATATCCTAATTTTTAGGAGATCATGCTTTGAAATGCAAAAAGCCCTAAACAGCTCATTAGATCTGCTGGTGTCACATTGGAGAGAACTACATAAAATGCAGTAAGATATTATGATTAAAATAATAACATATCTGTATTTGATCATATTTTTGCATTTCACGCATTCAAATAAACATGCCTGAATGATCAGGATGTTCCAATGGCATAAGCTTAACTCCTTTTTTTTTCCTACTTGCAACACACAACCAATTGCACTTTGATTCAAAACCATGGAATGAACTGAGATGTTTTTCCATGGTCTGAATATCCTTGTTTCTTACGTGCATCATCATGAAGAATATGTCATGAAGTCAGACACAATACCTGTTTCATTATGTGCCCATAAAGTACTTGAAACTGAAGCCAGGACTCGATGATAGCAGTGGCCATACCGTTATACGACCTGGTTATGTGCTTATGCCATTTTTACCACGTTCTACGCAAATGTGAGTGCTCTGCATGGCTCAGGTGTTGTGTTAATAAAGCCACACCAGTAAACTGCTTTGCTCTGACCATTATAGTTTTGTTAACTTTGCCGGACTCCCCCTGTTTAACAGCAACCTATGAGAAAAGGCCTATCAAAATTGACCAGCTGCTTATTAAAATAATTAGCATTAAATTCATTTAAATAGCTGTTTCAATACCAGAGCAATGCAGGGAAGTTAAAAAACTGAAACAACAGCAGAGAGAGATTTTCACACTGATAACGGGGGACCCCAGCCTCCTTTCTTCCTCCTGTGCACCTCGCACAGGCAGCCTGGGAAGTTTTCATGCATGTTGAAGCTGTGGTTAGTCCACGGGTATCGAAACTCTGATTGCTCATTCTGGTCACAAAGTTGGTCAGGAGTGCGGAGAAACACTACAGTGGGCATTGGTGCTTGCAGCTGCGAGAGAAATACGCGTGAGGAACAGTTCAAACTGAACGTCTCTCGCAACCCCATCCCGTGGTTCTCCCTTGAATGCCCATCCCGACCCTTTGCCTTGCTGCTGCTGGCTGGAGCCCCACAGGCACCAGGTCACAGTGCTGTGTCAAACCATGGTGGGGCTGCTGATAGATCGATGCTGCTGCAAGGGAACAGGACAAATACGCTGCTGACCTGCAGAAGCAGAGCAGGGTGCTAAAAATCCCCCTTGGATACCGGAAATCCTTCAAAGCCAGCAAACTGGCTTACTACCAAACCAACCACTGGTGCCAGAATGCATTTCTATGGTAAATCCAGTGACAGGTTCTGCAGTCGTACCATAAATAGTGCACCTTCTCCTCAAGTGGGTTGAAATGTAGTTCTACTGAAATTAATAGCGCTACCTCGATTTATGGCAGCTGAGAATCTGGTTCAGCACGTTAATATCTCCATTGACAGCTTCTGCTTTTAAGTTATGGCTCCTCAGTTTAGAAATTCCACCAGGAGTTATTTGTAATAAAAAGGAAATTCCTCTCTGCCACTGTCCCACTCCGCTGGTATTGAGAAGACTGCAGACATTACAAAACCACACATTTTGTGCCTTTACGATATGCAGGTTCCCCCATGAAGCAGACTTTCTTCGTGGTACAAGGGTGACCAAGACCCTAGGTTTCAGACAAGTGAGGTAATTACACTTTAGTCAATGGTAAAATAGTAAGCATCTGTTATACTCTGGCATTTTCCTGTTTTGAAACCCTAGGTAAACAGTCCTCTGTGACATTATTTATCTCTAAAAGGCAGAGTAAGTAAGCAAGGCAACAGTTAAATGAACTGCATGCTACAGACAGTCAGTGCCAGAAGTAGGATCAAAAGCCATGAATTTCTGGACCTGCTAACCAAATTTCTCTGTGTAATTATATTCACCATTTACAGTTAGTAAAGATATGTAGATATTGAAAAACATCAGAAAAAAATCAAACACCTTCTGTAATGGTGTCTGTGTCTGTCCCATTGTTTGTATAGACTTTCCAGGAAAATACAAAGGCGAACAGCCAGTTAGCTAGATAGTTACAGACACAGCCAAGGGATGCATTAGCAAAAATAATCACTGGTTATCCTCAACAAATGAAGAATTTAATTGTGCTCTTTGGCCTAGGCAGCCTGGCTTTCAGTCTGTGTTTTTTCTCTCTGCGCACAATTTCCATTTTGCTCTGGATACTTCCATCACTTTTATGGAAGGGGTTTTATCTTCACAGTAGCCTGTGAGGTAAACCTAGCTTCAGAATTAGGAAACTAAGGCACGGTGTATTTTTAAGTATAAACCAGAGAAGCTGAGTTGCAAGGGAGACACGGGTTTTTTCTTTGCACCAGATCACCTCTCGCAACTCAGGAGCATGAGGGGTTATCACATAGGAGCGGAGGGAACTGTGCGGTACCCAGCTGAGCCCCCCACACCAGCACCCTGCCTTTGTGCTTTGTGTAGGAAGGCACCTACAGGAAGGTGGTACCGCAGGCATGCTTCATTAACTGCAAAAGCAAGCCTGAGGTTGCAGCTGTGGACAAGTACTTCGATCCGTCCTGCCCCAAACTGGAGTGCCACTGGGAAAGGCTGGGAAAGGGTGGTGCTGGCAGACACGGTCACCTCTCCCCAGAGCCAAACCACCCCAAGCTGCATTTGCTCCTTTAGCGACCCAAACTACCACTGCTCTGCAGCCCTTCCCCTGGCTGACATCTCTCAGGCATCACAATAAAATCTGATATATGCAAATTGACAAAGAGTATTTGCTTTTTACCTTAAATATAGTTTTTCAGCTGAACTTTGCATTCTGTGGAGATACATTTTTGAACACCAGAATTGAGCATAAAATTCCTTTATTGAAGTGGCATATACTAGGCAGGTATGGCCTAAGAAACCTGGCAGTAACTTACTCTGTGGTTTCTACTTTGTTAGACTCTGTGGAGCCATGAATCTATCTTGTCCTTAAAAAACTGAAAGAGGGGGCCTTTAAAATGAATATAATGCTAAATTTATGTGCCACAGGAGTAGCATATCAAGGCCTCTGTGCTGATTAGACCCAGATGTTGGTAACAATGTTAGTGTTATGGACCAACTGCAGGTGTGGGAATAAATCCCTTTCCCTGGGACCCTCAGCAATCAGACGAGTGGTTTCTTCTGGCTCTCAGCTCACAGTTTTCAATTAGCACTACAATGGTATTGTTGTTCTCCAGCATTAGATCATATGTCATGTAAATGAAGTTGAATATACACTTTAACTCGACAAGGTGATTAAGGCCAAGGATACATATGTTCACTATTATAACACGATCGAGGTTAAAAAATAATAATAAAAAAATAGCCCTGACATGCCATAAAGTTTTTATTATTTTGGCTTATCAGTAGATTTTCACATTTTACTTTCATAAAACAGAACACAGTGTAAAGCAGGGCTAGACTAGAATTATAATAAAAGGCAGACAAAAATATTGTATGTGTAAAATTACATATCTATGTGTGTGTGAGTATAATGCTTAATTTTGGATTTTGTGTTTTTATGTGACAATCTGACATCTGACAGCTTGGATTGCTCTTTATTTCCTTTCCACATTTTCTGTCCACTCTCCTTACCCTTTTCTCTTTCATGTCAATGAATAGTGCATGCACAACTATTTCCAGAGAAGAAACAGGGGTATTCCTGAAAAGCCATCCACCTCAGAGCAATGAATCCAGCTCATCAGTGCCAGAAGCTGTTTTCTCTATCTCCTTTGGGTTTCATGATATTTAGAACACCACCATGGCTCACTAAAACATATTAAGGGCTCTATTAAGTAAAGGGGCCATACTCCTCTTCCACACATGCATAATTCCCATTAATGTCAATGGCCATTACCTCTGCAATGAAGAGTGCAGCCACTAATATTTTTCTTATATGTTCACTTTCATCAGGTTCTCTGTGCCAGAGCAGTGGGGCTGCATATTTTTCGGTGGTAGCAAAACAAAAATAAAAGGGAAAGCCATGGAAAAGTAAAACAGAAGAATGACACAACCCAGCACAGAGACAGGTTCTGATTTATTGATTTCAGGAGAGCAAGGTGATTTCTCTTTTCTGGCAGAATATGGGAACTGCAGACACAAACCTGTCAGGAATACACGAAATACATGGAGTCCCTGGGGTTTTCAAGTCTTACCAAAGGTTATCAAGCATCACTCTCTTGCCACCATAGGCCATCACAGAACAGATATGGGACCTAGCCTGAACTCAGAACAAGCCACAGAATGATGGGACCCACAGGCTGGCAGACCCCTACACTGGCAATTACATTTCCTCTCTTAGAGGGTGGAGCTCGAGAGCTCATCAGGTTCTCACTGATGATCTCAAAAAGGACTATAAGCTTCTCCATTGCTCTCCATACAATCTGGCAGAGCAGGTGCCATTGAGTGTTCCTGGACAATTGAACACAAAATCACAAAAAAAATATCCTTTAAGGAGGTGCATCTTGGTATGAGAGAAAGAAAGTTCTGTGTCTCTCCTTCCAATAGAATGGGTACAATATCTGACAAATAAGAAATATATAGATGCAATTCTGGCATTTACATATTTTTCAATCCAGGAGCCAGGGAAAACTGCATAGCATTGCCCATGCAAATATTCAATTAATAAAAATAATTGTGTCATCATTTATTAGTACTAAATATTTTCTATGCATCTTTACTCTGCAGTAATTTTTCAACATGTTTTGTCCACCTGTCTGAGGTTCATACCCCTACTCTTTCCTTAAACTTTTCCTGCCAAGTTTGGAAGAGAGACTGCTATTGTACATCTAGAGGCTGTGACATGATGAGGGATGAAGTACGGAGTCTCTAGGTGATGGTGTTACATAGCTAAATACTATTCATAGATATTCATAGATTCGCTTTTGTACAACCTAACTTCTGTTTTAACAGCATTAAGAGACATGTACTGTACCTATGAAGAGTAGTAATTCAAGATACCCAGAGGAAAGTAAATCTATTTCATGTAGGATTTGAGAAGTCAACAGTTCTTTTCTGCACAGATTTGAAATAAGAATTGAGAAAACTCATATTTCTCTATGAGGAGTTGCAAATCCTCAGCAGTCAAATATTCCTGACTCAAAGGCAGGCTAGTGAGGAACACAGCACAGAACTGGCAAAATTAAAAGGAGAACAAAAAGCCCAGAAAGACATCCAAGTCAGAATCCTACCTAGGCTTTCTACCATGAGTTAAGGTATATTCCAATGAAGGGAAAAAAAGAAAAAAAAAAGAGAGAAAAAAAGGTTGTCTGGCCTGCTTCAATTATTTCTGGCTATAAAAATAGCAAGTACTTAAGACTTATTCTATAGCAATGAAACAACCTGGAAACCTGCCTCATACAGTTTTATCTACACTGTGCTAATCGCAGGACACTGGAAAGTCTCAGGATAGGTAATGTGTGGAAAAAAGGAAAACTCTGTCATTAATGACTAATAAACAGGGATAGACCAGACAGCACTGGTGTGCCCGCTCAGAGGTGACAGGTCTCAGAATGCACTAATGCAAACAACAATGTCCTGTGTACCTCCTGTGTATGTCCTGGCTCACACGCAAGAGATGCCATGCAAAAAGTCACCCTTTCCTGTTCCTGAAGTACTGCCTTTGTAACAATGTCAGCATATATTAACTTCATCAGAAACGTTCCCTCAAATGGTGTGCTCTGTATGGCTAACAATTCTGCTGAACAACAATTAATCCATGCTGACAAATTTGTCAGATGTATTGGAGCTATTAGCTAAGGTTTCAACAAGTTATTCCCACGTTAGCACAACAGGAGTTTTGTGGACAGTCGTAACAGTAAATCATGATAATAAAAATGCTCGTACTGCTATATTAAAATGTTATTAATAATATCTAACTGTTATATGGAACCTTTAAGGTTGTTCAAAAGTTTAAGGGGAGAAAATGCAATCTGGGGAGGAAGGAGGAAACTATCATAAAGATACAAGTATGTTTGTTTAATATGAGCTACATAAAGGAGAGTTCATAAATGGTCTGTCTAGGAAACAAACACAACAAGAAATTGTCGAACTTACTCAAATATACGCAGTATTCAGGAATACAAACCACTAAATATTTTAGGCCTGGGATACCCCTTTTATTCAGTGACCATAAATGTTCCACAGCACTTGCATCTTTCCTGTTTTAGAGACCAATACAACAATATATAGGTAAAAGAGAACTTTTTACTCTGCCCCTTTTCCTCTGCAAATACCCCCAGATCAATGATGTCAAATCCTGCATGCACGTGGCAGTGAGAGAGCATGTGTGGAGGAGAAAAGAGGGGATGGAGATGTGGTCTCAACTCAAGGTAGAGAAGTTGTCTCTCTGCTGTAAAAGAAGATGGGCTTGTTCCAGGAACCATATCTCAGAGGATGCAATGATGGTACCTGGATATACTATTTGAACCAGGAAATGATAAAGGAATTTCTACAGAAACTTTGTCTCCTGCAAGTATTTCCCAAGCAAGAGGAGTCCTCTGGGACTTCATTCTGCCAGCCTTAGGATCGCACTCAGGGTCAGAGGAGGTGGTACAGAAGGTATGGCCATTAAGACCAAATCTACCTCCAGTAAGGTGGCCACAGTGAAAAACAGAAACCAAATTTTGAAATGTTACCACATGATTTCTACTTTTGTCTTCAACCATTCCACCTTCCTTTCATTTATCATTTTACTCACTATCCTGGACACCAAAGGCAAAGTTAAAGCTGTAGGCGAGTAAAGTAAAGCTGTAGTCGAGTAAAGTAGCAGCATGAAACTAGTAAAGGCCAAGCTAACAGAAGTTTATTGTAGCAGATATTGATTCATAGTTGTTAACCACTGTGAATAAAATATAGACAACAAGTGTGCCACTTAAAACTGACTAGGTGTGCCATTTACCCATTGATTGGAGAGAACAAAATCAATGGTGCAGGCTCTGCTCCACAGCAATCACGCCACAGACAGAGGAGTGTATTTCAACAAGGCACCAATTAAATGGATTCTTCTGTTGTTATAGCCCCATCATGATGTGAGCAGTTTTGGTCCTAAGTAAAAGCAATGGGCCTGTGTAATCACAACCCACTAAAAAAAAAAAAAAAAAACAGTCTATAATTCAGATCATTTAAATGCAGGTGTCAAAGCACAAAAGTGAATATGAACTCGGGATATGTAATAAACCTAGTCCATGATAGACCTGTATAGTTATCTTTCCCAGCTCTGCTTCCTATTTAGCAAGGCAAGCACTGAGGAGCAATGCCAACCCTTGCATCTTGAGGAGGACAAAAGACTGGAGAAATTGAGAAGAGACTGTTATCCTACTGTTTGCTTTCTGTTGACAGAAGGTTAGGGAGTTCAAAGGGAAGTCTGTAGAGACAAAGGTCATTTCTTTTGTTATAAGAAACTCCCAGCTCCTTCCCACCCCTCTGCCAATGGTTTATAATGAAAAATGTAAAAGTGGTTTAGGCACTTAAAGACTTCTTCTAAGTGTAGGTAAAATACCTTTCAAATTAAATACAAGTACTCAGATGCAAACCACCAGCACAGCAAGCACTGTAAACAATACTTACATAGAGTGGGTTTAATGAGTCATATATCAAAGAACTAGAAATACTCACCTCAAACAGACCCCTCACAGTAATCACTAAGCTCAGTGGCTGAGCTGTTTACACTAAAGGCCATTCGTTATGCATGCCCTAGCAGCGAACAATAGGAATATTATGCTGAAAAGTTGAGTAAATCTATCCCACCTTTCATCAATACCTTTATGAACCAATGATTCCGTGGGGATGAATGGCATTATTCCACAAAGTATTGTGAAAACAGATGCCATTGTTAGACCCACAATACATTACTGATAACCAAATAGAGGCAGAGCGGAAAGGAGCATATCATTACTGCAGGTGAAGAAAAGAGAAGTGTTCTGCAAACACATGTAGAGGAAAGAATATGCTTTTTATGCTTCTCACTCATAGTTAAAGTATAACTGATTTTCACATTTAAGCAACGGCTTCCTAAATATAGCCTTGACAAACATCTGCCTTTCCTTCACTCGCCTGTCTGTTTTTGGAACAAATTCTGACCAATTCTAAGAGGAGGAATTTAAAAATAAATGTAGGATGCTTGAAAAATTGGATCTTTTTTGAAGTTCTCTCTTACTTGTACTGGGAGATCTTGCCTGAAGGCCAACAGTGGCTGAGGTTGCAAGGGGAGAGGAGAGATGTGAAGGAGAGAAGGGTGGTGATGAAGGGAGGGAGGATGAGACTTAAAGTCCCTGCATGGATGTCTTGTTAGTGCAAGAGCATCCCTCACTGGCCAAGAGGAGGCAATGACCTAGAATAGGTTTGCCTCTCTCTTCTGGATGATATACTAGTCCTGAAGCCACCAACAGCAGAAACATCTTGAGGTGTAAGAAAACATGTTAGAAAAGCATGGTCAATATCTGAGTGAATACAGATAATAAAGGATTTCTCTGCCTCAGATTCATGCCTCACACATTGCCTGTGTTTATGCCTGTATTAAACAGAGGTAGAGAAACATATTAATAGATTATTTCCATATAGACAACATGTATTTCTAGAGAGAATTTGTGAGCATACACCTATTTCTGATTAATTCAAATTACAGACATTTCTTTTAAATTTTTGTATTTAACTTACATCAATTAATCAGGTAAGGACATAGCAGGGTCTAGATTTTGGCAGTTCCCCTGGGACAAACATTAAAGCAGTGAAAGCAGCTGTAACAGCCGTTCTCATGGTTTAATGCAACTGTTCTGGAAGCAAGCCATGTACACATCCCACACAGTCTGTTTGTAGTCCAGAGGAGATATAGAGGTAGGAAATGTAGACAACCAAGGCCTCACTGTCCTCACTGCTAGGCACCTTACAAACACATGAAAAAGCCAAGTCCTTGGCTAAAGGAGTTTATAACCTTATTTAGGACTAACTGTAACTTGCAGTTAGCCTCTGACTACAGTATCCCCCTCTGTCATTTATATCTATTGGACATACGTGCTGCAAGTGAACATAAAGTAACCACATCTTACTCAAATGTCATACACCCCTTAAGTGAAAATTAACTAGGCCCCGTGTTTATTACAGTGGAGCTTGCTAGACCTCCTTGGGTCCAGGGTCAGTTGGTATTTCTTTATGAACCCCTTTATGAAAGTTTTCAGTGCTTTATAGCTCAGCCATTAAATTTTGCTCCAGGCTGAAGCTTCTCACAAAAGGTTTAATTCTAGGAGATTTTTATTATTTTTTTTTGGTAATATATTTTCAAAGAGATCTCTTTGGTCATTTTAAAAACATAAAAAGAGTAAAAAAATAAAAAAGAAAAGGAAAAAAAAAAGTTAATTGGTTTTAGGCTGTCTTTAGGGCTCACCATAATTCAGAAACAACGTAGAGCTGGGCATTTTTGGTGTTTGAAGCCTGTCTACTGAGTTTGTACTGGGACTTTTTATTGCATTTCAAATATGCATGTCTATAAATAAGCAGTCCTACACCTTTTAATGGTTATTACAGTGTGTTTTTCACCCCCATGGGCTGAAATCCTGCTTGTCTGACTCATGCAAACTACTCCATATTGAGTATGACAAGCAGTTGTAAGCCTCCATTGTCAATAACAAACTTCCAGAGAACTGAAACTTTCCTTCATTTAATTGTGCAATTTTGGGATGTTCCTTAGATTTCCATTTTTTGCAGAGTTTTGGTAATGTTGATTGTTCCATGGCACTTCCATGTTTTTGCTGAAATTCTTCCTGCCCTGGCCACAGTGGTGTTTTTATCCCAGGTCTAGGAAGACCTGGTCAACGGTTCTATGTCTGGGTGGAGGCCGGTCACAAGTGGTGTCCCTCAGGGGTTGGTCTTGGGACCAGTGCTGTTCAACATCTTTATCAATGACATAGATGACAGAATCAAGTGCACCCTCAGAAAGTTTGCAGATGACACCAAGCAGAGCGGTGCAGTCAGTACAATAGAGGGAAGGGATGCCATCAAGAGGGACATGGACAGGCTGGAGAAGTGGGCCCATGTGAGCCTAATGAGGTTCAACAAGGCCAAGTGCAGGGTGCTGCCCATGGTACTGCATGAGTACAGACTGGGAGAAGAACCTACTGAGAGCAGCGCTGCAGAGAGGGATTTGGGGGTTCTGGTAGATGAGAAGCTCGACATGAGCCAGCAGTGTGCGCTTGCAGTCCAGAAGACCAACTGTATGCTGGGCTGCATCAAGAGAAGCTTGGCCAGTAGGTCAAGGGAGGGAAGTGCCCCGCTCTGCTCTGCCTTGTGAGGCCCCACTTGGAGTGCTGCATCCAGGTCTGGGGCCCCCAGTACAAGAAAGATGTGGAGCTCTTGGAACGGGTCCAGAGGAGGGCCACTAAGATGATCAAAGGGCTGGAGCACCTCTCCTATGAAGAAGGGTTGAGGGAACTGGGTTTGTTTAGCTTGGAAAAGAGAAGGCTCCAGAGAGAACTCATTGCGGCCTTCCAGTACTTGAAGACAGCGTATAAACAGGAGGAGAAATGCCTGTTTACATGTGTTGATAGTGATAGGACAAGGGGGAATGGTTTTAAACTAAGACAGGGGAGATTTAGGTTAGATATTAGGAGAAAGTTTTTCACTCAGAGGGTGGCGAGGCACTGGAACAGGTTGCCCAGAGAGGTTGTAGATGCCCCATTCCCTGGAGACGTTCAAGGCCAGGCTAGATGCAGCTCTGGGCAGCCTGTTCTAGTGTTGGAAATCCTGTCCAGAGTAGGGGGGGTTGAAACTAGATGATCTTTAATGTCCTTTTCAACTCAGGCCATTCTATGATTCTATGATTCTACGATTCTACAATTCTATGATTCTATGATTGTATGATAAGATGAGTTTGTCAGCAGTTCTACCTAAAACTGATCCTGTTCAAACTTCCCTACTAAGATTGATTTCTGCATGTTCCCAGCTCCTAGAGTCAGGAAAGGCTGAGGTTTGAATGTTTAATAATATCCCCCTCATATGTGACTGGCACAACAAAAAGAGAGGCACAGCTTGTCCTTGTGAGTTTTGGTGAGTTTCACAGGAAGGCCACTGGGACTAACGTTTGGACCAATGCATGCTGTGTGAGCATCCTCACATGATTTCTTACAAAGAACTATAAATGAAATCATTTACAAAAGCATCCATATGAATATTCACACTGAGCAACTCGAGAGTAGGAAGTGCTGAGAGGTGTATCAAAATCTCAGCGTGGCTGACTTTTGGCTAGGGATCTTGAGAGCTGTGAAACCCTGATCGCAACAATGCCCTGGTCCTGGCACAGCTTGTACATCCCTCTATCACCAGCTCCGTTATTTCCCTAAGCAAGTTTCAGTGCAGAAATGTTTCTATAAAAATGCTGTAGTTTCCTTTTTCTCTCATCCGGAAGCCAATCAAAGCTCATCTTCAACCTAGCTTCCTCACTGGACCCCAGCTCTTCTCACTACAGACTAGTGCCCCTGCCAAATGCATATATTCCGCACCCTTCCTCACTCTTCCTGCCATCTCCACACCATGTCCACTTTCCTTCCACCCTGCCTCATGCCTCTTCCTCCCAAAATCTCCCCACTCCAGCCCCATTCTGAAAGAATCAACATACCATTATTTTAAATGCTGATACGGGCAATATCAAGGTTGGTTCAATTGGTAAGTGATAACTGCACCATGCAGGCTCTGTGTGCCTGTAGTTACAATGATCCCACTGCATTTATTACACAGAAATTGGTACGTGGCATGTAGAGCACATGCCTCATGTGTCCTGCCAGCCCCACAACACGGCAGCTTGATGGGAGAAGAGATGTCCTGCAAGCATGATCCCAAAGCTCATGTGCATATTACGTCTACCTATGGGCAACCCTAAACTTGCCCAGGCTAAGAGGGTTATGCTTACAGTAATTAGTATTGCTGTGCACATCATGTAATTAATACGACACAACCGATATGAAATTAAAGGAGCAGCAACAAAGAAAAGTTCCTCCTAATTTATGATAAAAGGAGAAACAGATGTTTATAGAAAGACAAAGGAAGCAAAATATAAGGAAAGACACTCACATGTTCTATTTCTGGTAAACCTCAGGGGCAAAACTCAGGTTTGTGCAGGAAATAATATCTGTTGCATATTAAACTAAGATTTATTAGGATTTGTAGGACAGCCAGCATAAATACAAACCTATACTTTACCTGTAAACTTAAACTTTTATTAGATGGTTTCATCCTAGACCTGAATCTCTCTCTACAACCACCCCTTCAGGCTATGTCTCTATCTAGTAGATTCTTTCTGCATAACAGCTCTAATATATAGCTCTTCCTATCCACTAATCACGGCACATCTTGATTACTGCAACATTCTTTTCTCTGGCCTTGACAAAAGCAATCATCCTCATGTCCATTAAGAATATGTCTGGCAAAAATTATTTTCTAGCCTGTTTCTTTTAACCATTTCACTCCTCTTTTCATATTTTTCTGTTGGCATCTTTTCCCTCTTACATCAAATACAAAACTACTTCTTGTTATTTTAAAGGAACCTCAGAGCTGATCTCACTCATACTTCCTATCAGCTTTTCTTCATTAATGAGTTGTTTACTCCTGTCTGGCCTATTAAAATTTCAAAAAAACACTTTCATGGTTTGTCCCACAGGTTCTCCTCACAGACTTCAAAACCAAAGGTTTACATGGTGACAAATAAATGCCATTTCAATGTTCTTCTTCAAACTTCTTAAAACATTCCTCCTTCATGAAATCTAGAAAAATTCATCAAAGGTTAAGATCACGGTGTGCTGAGACCACCGTCTACCACACTGACCAATATTGTCCCTTGGTTTCCTTGAAATACCCTCAGTTATGTCTGCAGCCATATGTTGTCTCTTGTCTTGGGCTCAGATGCATAATCAAATTGCCACAGCTTAATGAGTACCACGTGTTAGCTGAGCCAAAGTAGTCATTTGCATAGTTCTAAGCCACAGCACGTGCAAGTTGAAATGCACTAACTTAAACCTCAGTGAAATGGGTTTAAGATATTCAGTTTACATTATGACAGCTAAAAGTATGCATGCAGCGAGTCATCGTGGCAGCTTGTTAGACCATTGCAACTTCATCATCTCTTTGGAGCCTTACACATTCAACTGTTTTAGGAGCAAAATGTGTTGTGTTTTTTGTTGTGTTTTTTTTTTTTTTCATAGATCCATGTAGCAGTTAGAGTTTTTGTCCAGAACAGAGCTGCTAGGATTTACTACTATACAATAAATAATTATAAGACATGGCACCACAAAAAGACAATGTTATGAGAAACACCAGATGCACTGTTCCTGAAGCGGACTGATCTGTCTCCATTCTTACAACAGCTCCCTGTTGTAGCATGCTTCTCAAGAGGTGCTTATACATTATCACATTGTTCAGAGGTCTAATGTTTCTCTTTTTATTCCATGTCTTTTCTACTGAACACATCTTTGACTTCTGCATTTGCATCTTGCCCCCTCCTTTCCTGATTTTTTTTTTCCTTCCACTTATTCTTCAGTGTCTGTACCATATATTATCAACTTATTTTTTCCTCTTCTTATTTTTTCCTCTTCTTATTTTTTGCTTCCCCATTCCCCACCTTTTTTCTTCTCCTTTTTAGCAGCAGCTCTGGGAAAGAGAAAATGAAGAAGTCTTTTTCACCCTCTAAAACTCTAGAGTTAGTACTGCCAATGTAACAAGGTATCATTTTCTTCGAATAAACACAACTTTTAAAAACCTTTTTTGTGTTGGAGTTTGCATAATCTGGGGCCATGCTGCAGTTCCAAAGTCACACACAGCCATGTGGCCAAGTTTATGTCAATAAACAAAAGTACATTCCTTCACTTGTGGTATTGAAGAGGACACAGAGAGGAGTTGAGGGCAAGTCTCAACAAGAGCTACTGAATAATTTGAAAATATTAGAGGATGAGCTCTTTTGTCAATGGGAAAGAGATAATTGTTGTTAGGCTTCCATTCTGTCATTCCCCAAGTGACAGCTCTTCTGTCTAGCATCTCTCTCTCTCCCCTCTGCCAGTTCATGCTTCTAAACTGCCTGCAGCAGGAATCCTGGATTGCAGCAGTATAAAGCGGTATATCTTTATACATAATCCAAGTGGCCAGGGAGAGATGAGAAAGTTAATGATACATCCCTTGATGAGCTGGAGAAGATATGAACTGGCATATTGGTTTTTAAATAAAGAATTCCCTCCATCAGCAATACAGGCTTGTACAAGCAGCTATCAAATACAATTCTCAGAATTACTAAAGTGTCTTTGGAATACAAGTCCAACTGAAAAGTATTATTAAAACTCAGACTCTCCTAAATTGTTTAGCCAGAAAATGCCATGAGAGCTTCTGAATGCCTAAGGAAAAAAGCATGTACATGTTCAATTTCAAACATGCTCAGAGACAAAATAATTAATTTGCTCTGCAATCCAGTGAGGCAAGCCTTTTACCCTCTGAAAAAAATGGAGGAGCAGGGGGGAGGGAAAAAGGGAAGAAGGAAAGAGAAGAGAAGCGTTCCTGGCTTGGATAAGTATCACAGAATCACAGAATCATCTAGGTTGGAAGAGACCTCCAAGATCACCTAGTCCAACCTCTGACCTAACACTAACAAGTCCTCCACTAAACCACATCACTAAGCTCTACATCTAAACGTCTTTTAAAGACCTCCAGGGGTGGTGACTCAACCGCTTCCCTGGGCAGC
The DNA here is from genome assembly GCF_013377495.2 of Cygnus atratus. NCBI lineage: Eukaryota > Metazoa > Chordata > Aves > Anseriformes > Anatidae > Cygnus > Cygnus atratus. The sequence continues at coordinate 77,301,804 of NC_066362.1, read as the reverse complement.
CCATTCCAATGCCTAACAACCCTTTCAGTAAAGAAGTTCCTCCTAATATCCAACCTAAACCTCCCCTGGCGCAACTTTAGCCCATTCCCCTTCGTCCTGTCACCAGGCATGTGGGAGAATAGACCAACCCCCACCTCGCTACAGCCTCCTTTAAGGTACCTGTAGAGGCTGATAAGGTCACTCTTGAGCCTCCTCTTCTCCAGGCTGAACAATCGCAGCTCCCTCAGCCGCTCCTCGTAAAACTTGTGTTTTGTTCATGAATAAGATCTCCAGCAGATTTAAAGAACGACCCAGTGAGTTTCACAAAACAAGCTTGGAAGTGTCAAGCACCATTCTGCAGACACGGGAATCAAGGAGTATGGGATCCTGACGTACCTATGCAATCGGTGAGCAGTTCTTTGCATAGTAACCCTGCTTAAGCTAAGATTGCAAGACTATGGGGTTTGCTGTTGAGGATTTTTTTCCAATGTTACTGTCTAAAAACAATAACAATGCAAACTTTGCAAGAAGACAAACTAAATCATCAGCACTTCTGCAAACAAAATAGCTAAATACTGATAATGCTGCTTCTATGGATTCCTACTTCCAAAAACTAAACTATAATTTTTTTCAAGGATGTGGTTGGCTCTTTTCTAGATCATGGTCTAGAACTGCAAACAGATTTGCAGGCCAAATTCTGTGTTTTTTTCATAGCTGATCTATCTCAGATTAATGGAATTTATGCAACAAAAAAAAGAGGAGTTACAATGTGAAGAACATCGATAAGGATAGTTGCAAGGTATAGCCATCCCCTTTACCTATCTCAAATATGCACTTTGCCTACTTGGTCCTCTAAACATTTCTCATAAACATATTGCTGTGACTGAGCTAAGTCATTGTCAACACAGGTGTTGAGATCTACTATCTCTTTGAAGATGTTGCAGGAAGGATATGACACAGGAGACTCACCTCCCTCTGTGAAGGCAGATGGAGATCTGACAGGTTAACCTACAATGTCTAAAATGGCACTAAATGGCTATGTTGAAGCAAGCTGGTTGAACCCTTAAAGCCAACAGCACAATATCCACCAACCATAAAATAGGTAACATATTCTTACTGGATATCTCCATATGCCATAATTCTGATCCAAGACATAGATTGGTCCTACCCTGCTGAGGATATCTGGGTTATTTTGCTGACATCATTGTATTTTGAAGCTGAATTTGAACCAACATCATTACCTCATTATCATGCTGTTCATCACTGGTACCTAGGCCTGTGCTGAAAGCCTACACCTTGGCTAGTCTGTAAAGCACTTTTTGACTGAACCAGTAAGCATGGATATAAACCAGTCATTTAATTTGTGCTCTGTTCAAATGGTGAGAGAATGAAGGGGGTCTCACAGGGATGGAGGCCCAGTACAGAAACCATCAGAGACCCTGACTGCACAGTCCGACCTGCAATCTGCAGGACATGGGTTGTTTTTACAGGTTCATGTGTAACATGGAATCGACTTCTTTCTTCTGCTGTTCCCATATGACAATTTCCATCCTAACTAGCAACAGGACACAAAATTAAATTATTTGAACATTTTGAAACCCGAGAAATAAATGAGCCTGGGCCCTGTGCTCCCGAGTTTTAATAATGTTTGCATTTAGACATTATTGTGCAGTAACTACCATCCATGTAGTAGGCTGAGAGACATTCCTAGATCTCAAGGACCCCATCTTTAGAAACATTGAGGTCTGGATCCTTCCAGCCTTATCAATATTTCCTTTGAGGAGGGGGGAAAAGATAACTTTGGCTTTTTCAGTGGCTGATTTCTTCTCTGAGGTGAGGGAAATATTATTATTTTCCACACCAGTTCACCTAGATCTGTTTGTAGCATAAGAGACAACCCCTCTAATTACATGTTTTATATTTTTCTAAGATTCTAGGCCAATTTATTTCTGCAGAAAACCGTATCTTTAAATTGTGAAAATCACTCCATAAATTCTGAGTTAGAACAGTCAAGGTCTGATACCTTATCTGTGCTCTTACTGTGTACAAGGTCACATCATCAGCATGTAGATGTACAGAATATTTCATGAACTATACAGCGTCGACAGGTCATTAATAAAAACTGCAAAAGTAAAAGCCCTCTAATTAGCTCCTGAGGTAACTTCGCATGTAACATTTTCACCTCAGATTCAACACCATTAAACAAAATGACTGGTGTTTGCTCTCTAATGTAGCCAGAGAGCCATTCTACTGTAGTTAAACTCAGCCAAATTGAGGGAAACTTAGATAGCAATATGTTGCGATTTATTGGATCAAAGGCCACAGTCAAATCAATATAGATAGTTCCAGCATAAAAAATTATAATGTATGTCTATAACAATATCAAGGTTACCTTGAAAAGGGCAATGTAGCAGGCTAAAAACATGACTAAAATAGGGTCAATACATTATCTTTGAAAGGAACGCTCATTAATATTTGAGCAATTTGGAGAAAACAGAGAAAACACAAATAGATTATAATTAGGGCAATACAACAGGGTTACTATAGAATCATTTCAAATGGTCAGGTATCTCAAATTAGAAAGTAGCTGATATAATAAAGATCCAGCAACAGGTTTGAGAAGAGATTACAAAAGGTATTTAAAGAAACGTGATAACGTTTCCAATGGCTAGCACACTGGCTGGCTGGCTATATTGGGCGCATTGCCTGTCTTAGAGCAGTAAGGCTGCTGCTTTTCTGGGGGGACATGATTTTCCCATTGCAGTATGGATGACTGAAATGGCATTTTCATGAGCATTTTCTAAGGCAAGGTAAGGTTAGGTACACAGGTGTTATCAGACACCACAAGAATGCAGAAGGCAAAATAAGAGATTAAATCATTATCTCTTCCTCCTTATGCAAAAAATGCTTTTCATATAGGAAGGGAGGATTGCAAGATTAACTGGGAAACACTAGCTGGGTTGAAAAGCAGTAAATTCCTCTTCCTTCATTGACCGCATGCAATTGGGAACAACTTGCTAATCAGAAATTAACTGCTCCAAGGTCTCCAAGGCTGCACCTCTGCTAGGAAACAAAATAGGACAAAGGCACATTCAGAACAACAGCAGGCAAAGTGTTCTGCTGTTACCCACGGCTTTGGCCCATGCCAACTAGCATCTCCCAGTCAGTACATAGGTACATATCATGAGGCAGCATGTGGCAGGACTACTCCCTGTTGGTATCGTGGCCCGCTATACTTAGTAATTTAGATGCAGCCCCTGAGTCTGATCAAGCTAAATGGATAGAGTAATATGTTCCCTGGGAGGAGCAGAGGGAACTCCCTCTTTCAAACAATGTGTTTGGTAAATGTCACCCTTTCTTCTGTTTGCAAATTGCCACTGACTGATTTTTCATTAATGCATTTGTTATTTGATACTGTCTGATGAATAGGTTGTGAAAAAAGGTACCTCAATCTATGCTGTTTTTGTTTGTTTTTGGTGAGCATATTACTTTTGACTGTTTGTTATTTGATATTTATAGTGGTTGGTCACCCAAAATACATTTGCATTGCTTCTGCTTTCTGGATTACTTGAGAGAAAGAGATTAATGAGAATTTGAGATGTCCAGACAAACTAATCCAAGTGTGAAGAGATTAGCATACATACCCACGAATTGCATTCTGTAACCATCTTGTAAACTTAAAGTCCTTACTGTAAAAGGTACACAATGCCTTTTACATCAGTACCTAAAGTTGAATGACATGTTGACAATTTTAAAAATCTGGAATTTATTTTAAAGCCATTTAAAAACCTGATAACCCAATTCACTGCTGATATAATGGAGACATTAAAGCTGAAATGAATTAATTTGTGTCAGCTTATAACAACAGTAAATTTTGACATCTTTCCACCCGTTAACCTGAACAATGTGAATTTATGTTTTGAATTCTTTGAAATCATTCTTAAATGCAACACAGAAGTAGCTCAAGCTCAATGCTCTGACATTCCCCTCAGAGGGGCAAGTTGCCAGTCTTTAAATCAGACTCTCACTAAAATAACACCCCAACTGCTCCTTCTGTCACCCCTCACATTCAAGAGAGGTTATTTCCACAGAGGTATAGTGGTCTTGAACATGGAGCAAACAAATGGGTACAGCTGAAGCTATGGGAAATTCCAGTCTCACCCAGAGTGATGCCCACCCAAAATGAGCAAAATAAACAAAGAAACAGGAAAGACAACTTTCCTTTTACATAACAGACTTCTCACGACCATGAGGCAAACTTATTAGACATCTGTAGAGTTTTTCAAAGGCAGCAGAGTCATTGCTTGGTGCTAGACAAAGTACAGTAATGGAGAGTGTATTCCTGGGAACCATTCTGCAATGGCCCATAGTGGTTCACTGCAAGACCTAATAGCTCTTCAGCCAACTGTCCTGTGATTTCTTTCTACTCAGGCTTAATAACTTTCTTAACAAGTTTCTTTGTAAAACTATATATGAAGCTGTTTTTTTCCCAAGTGGTAATTGCCCCAAATATCCTGGAATAGAGCTATTATCATTACCAGTGCAGTTGTTACCATAGTTCCTAAGCAGAAGATTGCAATAATAACCCAAGAGCACTTGGGTCCTGAGCACTCGGACTGTGCCTAGAAGTCAATCCAAGTCTTCCTATTCTGCCACAGACTTGCCAGGTTGTGGTCTCTGTCTTATGTTCCCCAGTTTGTAAGTGGATAACAAAAATATAATCCATCTAGGCAAAATACTTTCAGATCTAGTTCTAAGATCAGATGTATTTCACCTATATATCACCCTTTCATCCATACACTGGGCAAAAAAATAAAATAAAATTGATATTTATTGCTAATTGTTTAGCTGAAGTAGGAAACATGGGATAATAATACTATAATAGAAACTCCTTATGGTGTTAATTGAAATAGTTGAACTTTGTCCAGATATTATTGAAAAATATTTGATGAGGAAAATGCTAAAAACATAGGCAAGAAAAAGTAAAATCATGTGTTAGCAGGCAAGCAATGATTTCTGCATTATTACAGCATCAACTTGTTAATCATGTTAACAGTTTTCTATTACATTTAATGTCATGTAAGTCCTATGCTGACTGAGTTGTCAGCGTTGTCTGTGGCAGCCATAAGAAATACCAGCATCTGGGTCTAACAGTAGAAAGTTAGTAACTTTTACTTTAAATCAAGATATGATACGATTGGATAGTTACTACTTGACATGCTGAAGCCTTTTCTTACTAAATTTAATCTAAATAGTGACTAATTTAGAGGTAGAGGTACAAGATTTTTCATAACCAAATGAGAAAGGGACAAACTGAGGCCTGTGTCTCCATGTCTCTGTGAGCATGATCACCCTTCCAGATGTGGCAGAGTGGTATCTGTCTACACAAGGACAAGCTCCAAGGTACCACTCAAGGAATGGGATATAACTCGTGACATAACCAGATGGTTGGCCATGGTCTTTGTCTCCAGGTACTGTTAAACTGCACCAAATTTAACTGAGGGAGAATGGCTTATAAGTTTCAGCCTATCAATCAGCCCTGCTTTACTTCATGTTTTGCTGACCTGTTTTGATTTGGGTGGTTGGCTAATGAATAAGTACCTGTATTTACTCCAGAATTCATAGTTTAATGTTATTCAATAGGCACTTCCAAAACTTTCTATTAAAATGAACATACTGTTCTATAAAAATAAACTAAACGTCAACTCAAACACTGATGGAAAAGGATGTTAAAACAAAGTGTATGTTGTTAGTGAAGAACTAGAGACAAGCACTAGAACTGTAATCTCTTCCACTGAACAGCATGTTTTCCTTCTGGAGCTACTGAGATCCAGGGATCCTCAGTCTGACTGTTATCCTTATTAGAAGAGACAGTCTTTCATGCTGTGTTTTCAGTTGTCCAGACTGGACCTCTGATAGATTGCCAGGGCCCTTCTTTCTGCTTTAATTGCTAACAGAAGAATAATCTTTAATACAGACAAAGTTCTGACCAAAATTAGAAGACATTCAAAAAGCACCTGACAGTGGCCTACTCAACAGCTTGCATTGTTCTTCCCAGCAATACACTTGACAATGAACACAAGATCTCATACATGGAGATGATTACAGAAAGTGTCTATGGATTTGAAAGAATTGGAGCAAGAAAAATATGTGTGGAGCAGATGCAGACACGTTGTCACAATGAGATTTAGCAACAGGAGGCAGCAAACCAAATGGTAACAGGTTAGGTGAAAAAGGAGCTAGACCAGTTTCATCTCAGCTGGCATTTGTTCCTTTTTTTTTTTTCTTTTTTTTTTTTACAGTTTATAGCTGAAGGCAAAGTATTCCAGTTATTGAACACAAGGGGCCAATTCTCTTTGGAAGAGCTGAGCCCAAGTAAAGAATGAGGCATTTGATCCACCAGAAATACGCAAATGAAGAACTACAATATAATATATGGAGGAAAAGATTGTGTTGCTTTCTTCACCTAAATCTAAGCCTTCATAGAAATCTGATGATCTTATTTAGTCCATAGATTAAGATCTGAGGAGAAATGTAATAAAATTACAATAAAGGTTATGTATCAATAAGGTGTCAGTTGTGCATAGGGATGAAGTATTCTAGTCATAATTAAATTTCAAATCTAATTATAATTTGAGGAGTCCTTTTAATTACATTGCAATATTTTGCTTTTGTAGGAAGATGATTGCTATAGCATCTTTTATCTGTAATTTTCTTTTAATTAAAAAACGTAAATAAATCAAAACCACCTACTTAAAATATTTACATCTTAAATGAAAACAAACAAAAAACATAGGAATTTCTCCATCCACTTCTTATCAAATCACACATAGGTCTATGTTGTTGGGTTGCTGTTCTTTTTTTTTCCTAATGAAGTGGTGAATTTTACACTAGCATTTATTTCTTCCACATAACCAGAAATGTTGAGGACTTTGGACAAAGTAGAAAAAAGAGCTTCCTCAAAGCAAAGACAGGAGAGATATTAAACACATCTTTGTTCTAAAGATATTGGGCCTGCAGTGCAGCCTGTGAAAAGCTGCTGGATGACTCTCTGCACTATACTCCTTCACTCTGTCCCACCAAACTCAACTGATCAAGAGTACAGCAATTTTGGGTGCCTTGTCTTTGTAATGCAAGCCTCCTTGTGCTTACATTTCTTCTTCTTCCTTGTGTTTCTTTGAAGCATTTAGTCACGATCAGTTTATGTCACCTGCCTGCATGCCAACACTGTACGCTGGCTTGACCAGTTCCTTTTTTTCCCCATCATTAGGCTTCCTGATGGCCTGATTAAAATATATTTATAAATGTATATATATATATTTATTCTTGGCTTTCATTCATCTTAGCAAAACATGCAACCATTTCTTACTCTTTTAATACAGGGTCTCTGTGTGCCTGTGCACCTGCTCCAGTTTGAGTTAGCCTTTCCTCAGTAAAGAGAAGAGAGAGCACCAGGTGCTCCAGGCAGGGATTCCCCAGAGCCTCTGCTGTGGCATAAATCCTCTGCTGTTACTGTAGAAAATTCTTCTCTTATTTGTTATTATTATTTTTCTTATGATTTTTAATAATTTCCTTCAATCTCTACCCTTCCTTTGTGTCTCTGGTGTACTAAAATCCTTATTTGGTTGTTTTCATCTACTGTTCTGTTTATTTTCCTTTCTCCAGTTGTATTAATTGGACTACATATCAGACAAAACAGACTGGATATACCACTTTTCCTTTGCTTGGAAGATCAGCTATTTTATATATATTAAAAAAAAAAAAAAGCTATCAGTTTAATCTGGCATAAACTTTTGTAAACTGGTGTTGTATTTTATGTTATTTTCTCTTTGTCCTGCACCTTTACTCTACAAGCTTTGCTTTAAAGCACAACTTACAATTGATGACAAAGAACTAGGTTTGTAATTGTCCAAATACCTCTTCTGACTCCTGAAAACACATGTATATTGCAAATGTATATGTAAATGGATATGTATATATGTGTATGTGTGTATGTGTAGTTACTCTCTTTCCACACAGTCCTATCTTCCCTTGGTAGACAAAACACATCAGAAATCAGTTTCTTCAAAGTACTGGTGTGGAAGTTAAATGGTACCCCAACACTGGAATGAGTTAAACTCTGACCCTTGTTGCCTTGCTTATGATAATTGTCTTCACTTTCATTTCCATACCTTTATTCCTATTAGCTCACCTTCCTTTGCTTTCCATGTTCAATATTACTATGTTAATGGCAAAATACAAATTTATTATCCATATTTTGAGGCCTTACACTAGTTTTCATCTCTATCCCATGCTACTGTAGGCTCTATCAATACAGCTCCTGACCTTTAACACATAGTTTGCTGTCCATTACTTTTTCATTCCTCTTAGGTTTTGTGCTTATTTCTACTATACAAGTAGTTTGGTCACATTTTTGGTCAAATGTTTCCCCTTTTGTTGAGATACAAATTCTTAATTGATTTTGAAATGTGGATTAAAGAAATTCTAAATTTCTTCTGTATTTAATTCCATAGTTTCTCATCCCAACACATTTCAAAAACTACATTTATTAGAGCCTGGGTTTTATGAACTCAACCTTTGAACCTTCACCTGTCCTGCCATTTAAGTTAAGTTCCAGCAAATCACTTTGTAAGGGTTATTTTCTACCACCCTGCTCCCCTCAAACAAGCTTAAATTAGTATTGATTCTCAGTTGTTCAGTAAATTTTGTTGAAAGAAACAATCTTTCTCCCATTGCATTCAGTCACAACTAGATTTTACCATTATTCATAGGATTTGATCTCCAAACTACAGTTGACCTGTTAGCCCCTAATTAGTAGAATGAAAACAAATGTAAGCACCACTTTGGAAAGGATTGGGCACAGAAATTAAATACACCCTTTAAATTCAAGTAGATTATTAACATGTGTATAGTTAGTCATATATATGAGTTATTCCTGGCAGTCTTGTGAACTGGACCAAGCCAATTATTTAAAGTGTCCTTGACTGCAAAAATGTATGATAAAGAAGTGTTGCTAGTGCATTCAGACAGGTCCTTGGATCATTCAAAATTAATCAAATGGGATTTGATCCTTATCCACAAATTCTCTTCACCAGTAATAGTAATGGAGATTGTTTCTTCACTTCCATCATTTACAATTTCTGTGCAAGTGAGGAAGAGTGGCTGGTAAGGAACAGGTTTTTGCATTACTTAATCTATACACTTGCCAGCAGGGAGGAAGCTGACCGATCTGTTCCTGACCCCTGACAACATTCCTGATGTATGGGGCAGGAGGGTGCAGAGAGGCAGGTAGAGGAGGCAGATGGCATAATCCACATCAAACTTTGTATACTCAGAGAGGGTCACTGGTACGTATGGGCTGTTCTATGAGATTTCTTAGGCTGTGGGTTTACACCCAGTTTTTCAATGTCAGAGACACTTAAGATGTTAATGCTCCCTAGCTTCTTCTTGACATTATTCTTCTGGTGATGACCAACCCCACAGCAGACCCAGTCGCAGGGAATATATGAGCAGTTCTCATTTGTTTCAGCACCGAATTAGACAGTTAGTTTAATCTGCTGATTAAGACAGTTTGAGCTGACCTTGCTGAGTCTGCAGTAAGGCTGACTGGGTTGCGTTCACACATTGGCTTCTCCAGACAGCACTGCGAAAGTGAGAGCTTACAGCTGGTATGCAGCCTCCCAAGCAGCTGGGTAGCCTGTAACGTATTCACCACACAGATGTTTGCAAAATGAGTATCTATCCACAGCTTTTCCAGAGGAATCAACTTCAGGCTGCAGAGGCCCCAGGGTGGCTGTCACCCAGGCCATACTGCTTCTCTACAGGTTAGGCCCTTAGACATGGGAGACGTCACACACAAAACAAAAGAGAAGGACACAAGTACCTGTATGTCTTGATGCCCCACCTAATCACTGGCCTACAACAGAAATATGCTCCAGACTGCAGGGAAATGCAAAACATCTGCAAGTAGCCAGTTTAGCAGCCAGTTGTCACTGCGGTACAGCGCACTCCAGGCTTGGCTTTTTCTCTCTATCTCTCATTTGAAGTAACAAGAGTGCAACATACATTGGATAATTGCAGTGTTCTCCTTAGATAAATGAAGTTATTGGCTCAATGCCTATTAGCATTACCTAACAAAATCTTAATTAGGCTAGAATTGCAAAAACTGTTGAAGTTCATGTTAGCACATCAAGTGACTATAGCCAGACAGTTTTTTTAAATCAGTGTCCCAGCTTTCCTGTTAACAGTTTTGGCTTATTGGATTTTACCTTTAACTTTAGCACTCACATTCACTAATTTTCAAGTATGCTTTATGTGTATGAAGCACTCAGAAACCACTGGATCACATGAGGACTTAAAAATTCCTCCTGTCTAAAATTATCCATAAATTAACACTTTCACATTGACAAAGTCATCCCCAACCAGCAAAAACCTTACTAGTTGCAACAGATGTGTAACAGAAAAGAAAGGAAGAAAAAAAAAAGAGGAAAATAATTTAAATATTTGACTACATTTTGTAAACGTTGGTAGCATGTGGCCTTGGAGGTAGAAAAAAATAAATCAAACGGGGAGTTTCTGAGTCAGATTCTAAGAGTGAAAGCAATACTAAGTTCTTCAAAAAGCTCAAATATCTGACTCTGTATTGCTCCCTTGGCCAGAAGCAACTTGGTGATGGTGGTCAGACCTGAGCAGCTACAGCAGCACGTTCTTTCTCAGCACAGCGCCATAGGAAAAAATAGATCACAATTATTTTTGGACTGGATGCAGCTGAAGCAGTTACCATCACAGTCAGATGTACCCCCGCCAAAGGTCACCAGCCACTGAGGAGCCGGCAGGATATGTGCCTCTCGCCCGCCGCAGCTCACAGCCCAGTGAGCTAATGGGAAATGCCATCATCTTCCTCTGCGCAGTGAGGTACAAGCTGCGGTGTCTGAGGGGGACCACAGGGCCCTTTCCACCCGTGTGACTGCTGCGGAGGTGACCTCCCACCACGGCTGGGCAGGGAAGGCATTTCGCTGCCGTGGACAAACTCAGCCAAGCTGTTTGACTGGAGTCCGGGAGCAAATGCAGCCAAACGGGGCATTTGACAGTACCAAAGTCACTGCTGTGCTGAGCTGAGTGAATACTGCTGCTGAGTGTTTTAATGAATGTTTTAATGGATGGATTAGGGCCCATATAATTCTGAGTGTGTTTTTTAAAAAACTTGCTGTGCTGGTGTCGCTTCCACTTAAAAAATCAAAGTAAGATTTCACATGACTTCAGAATTAGGCCAAAGCCAAACGCCTCTGAAGTCCTGCCCTTCATGCATGCTGAACAGGACAGGGGTGGGAGAGCAGCAATGTTTTTCATTTAGCACGTCCATGTCAGTGCCAGTTTTCTAACATGCTTTTCTGACTGGGCCACATTTATCGAGCTGAGCTTGCTTTCCTTTTTTTTTTTTTTTCTGGTTTACTTTGTTGTTTTTTTAAATGTGACTTTTTTGGACCAGAGTAGTTGTTACTGGAGTGCTCTTTTGCAACTTGGCTGTAGCCAGTGTCTCTGGGTGATCGCAAAAGCTTACGCTGTTTTGCAATAACTCCCATCTCGATGCACAGCACTAGAGCGGCCCTCTCACAGAGCAGCTCAGGAGTTTCCTCCACTAATTGTATCCCCGCCAGTTGCTGATTTCCCCACAGCAGCACAAGCCAGACTTTCTTACAGGCTGTTAATATTTTCCACTCCAGCCTCCCATGCCAAATTCTCCCACGGCTCGCTACAAGTTTCCCGAGGAGATAGGTTTTTCACAGGCTGTTCAGTGGACTGGCATGGGCTGCCGAGGCCAGGCCTCCACCACCCCACCGACACTGGCCATGTGTGCCCCTGGGGATGGCCCACATGGCAAGGCACAGCCTGGCCTTGCGAGCTGGGGCGTAATCTCGAGAGAAGCCTGGGATTTGGACAGGCAGACACCAGTGTCACCAAAATCAAAGCGCGGCCTGCTTGGGCCCACAGCCGCTGCTCCCCCGGCGCGAGGACAGGAGGTTTCCTCCTGGACTTCCCGGGGAAAACAGGCACTGGTGCCGCCAGCAGCCGGGGAGGCAGCCAGGCATGGCTCCAGGCAGGCAGCGGTGACTAAACTGTGCCAGGCCCAGAGGAGCCTGGAGGACGCGGTGACTCAGAGGCACACCTCTGGCTCCCTGTCCTTCCCCCGGCATGGAGGGGGGCTGGCTGCAGCCCCCATGCTGTCTGGAGGGCAGCATCTGGGTTTCTGCGCCCCCAGATCCCTCACCTTGCAGGGGTGGGATACAGGCCAGCCTGCAGGGGATGTACCTGCCGTTGGGGATGCCACAAGGGGAGCTTGGAGCTGCCACAGATGAGGGAGCCCCCCAGTTAAAACCTGACCAAGCAGGAGCAAGGAGAAAACAGAAACGGTGTCTGTCCTGGCCAGGAAACAGAGAGACAAGCTTTTGATGGTGTCTGACAGAAAAATAGGCCCAATACTGCACCAGTTTTGTGGTGCTCAGGAAGATGTCCTGCAAGGACTGTGTGGCTGCAGACACAGGGGACAAGTGGTAGGAGTCACTTCAATCCACTCATTCTTACTGTAAAACAGAAAAAAAAATAGCCCCAAGGCTGTTTTTTGGAAGTTGCGTTATTATTTTCCCAATGAGGCTGGTCAAAGCAGAGATCTGCCCAGCTGTTGTCAGGGTGAGAGGAAGCCAGAGGCAGATGCAGGGGCTGTGGGCAGCAGAGGGCTGTGTGCCACCTCTGCCCTGCCCAGCAACATCACCCAGCATGACAGCTACAGCACATGGGAACATCCCTGGGAATGGCAAGAGCTTTGCTGACCATGCACATGATGTAAAACTTCAGGCTTCCAGAGTTGGGGGATGATACAAGGACCTGTGCTTTCTTTCATTTCTTTACACGGTAGTTGTTTAGACCTAAAAAGACCAAAAGGCTACAAGTGTGATCTACAAGTATACTGAAAAGTATGCACAAAAAAAGACAAATGCATAGAAATCCCAAGCTTACTAATGCTGTAAAACACTCGTGACATTTTTAAATCGTCCTTGAAATTTTTAGGTGGGTCAGCTTCCAGTTCTGACTTGCAGCACTTTAGTTGCTGGAGTTAGTGACACTGTATACCAAAGAAACACTTCAGACAAAGCTGCAGCATATACTCCCCTCGTTCTTCTGCTAGTAGCAGTGTGTTCATTTTTAATAAAAGCACTAAGGAAGAGAAGCACATCACAGTGAAAGCAGCAGATTTACAACACTGCACATGCCTTTTCCTAAGACACTCCTGCCTTCTTCTGTCCCCAGCCCCAGGGAACTATCTACACATCATGCACCTTACAAGGTCCAAGCCAGGACTATGGTGGTCCACCGTATCAGCTTTTAGTTGGGAAAAACAAACTCCACGACTGTGACAGGCCTCACCTCTCCTAAACAAAAGTTGCCAAAAACAAGTACCCAGGAGGTAATGTATACAGTTTGTTGGATATTTCTGAAAAAGTGTATACTTATTTCTGTATCCTGGGGAAGCCTAATCAACACAGAGCTTTTTCCCATTCTGCTGCAGGCTGCTTGGCTCAGTAGTTCCCACAATACCGTAAGTGTCAGTTTATCTTTGCTGGCTACAACTCTCTCAGTCTCCTGCCCTTCACCCTTCTCTCACAGATCTCTTTCCCAGACAGCTACTATTTTCCATGCAGCAGAAGCAGCCACAGTCTCTCAAATATATTATAATTTTTCCCAGTACCATTGTCTCTGTGTTTGCTGCTGCTTTGGAAGGGCACAGCTTCTCCCAGCTTGCTGATTTCCCTCCAGTCTTCCAGACATCATCTCACATAATTTTATCATGGCTTTACTGCCCAATCACTTGCCAAACTACTTGTAGCTTTTTTTCTGAGCTGCTCTGCAGAGATTCTGTGCTTTGGTTCTGTACATGCCTCTCAGTGTCAATGTTTTTTCCCCTCGTATTCTAACAGCCAAAGATTATCCATATAAAGCAATGTAAAATACACCATTAGAAGGACTTCTTGCCATGGTGTTCCCAGTTATTTTAGCTTTAGGCTTCTGTCCTGGGTTACTACAATATTTTTTTAAGTTCATTTTTCCAAGATCAAGACCAAAAATATCTGATCTGACAGGCTCTAGTAGAACACTGTAAAAATACCTCCACAAAGCTGAGGAGTGTCTTTATGATTTACAGCTTTTGTTCCCCGTTTAGTTCAAAGATTAGAATCTAAGCATTTGACCCCAGCTGTTTTTTCTAATTCAGCTGACAGCCCTTTTTGGCAGAAAGCTGCCATCTTCTCAGTGCAAAGAGCTAAAGGCTGGTTCTTCAAACAATTGACAGGTACTGACATCCACAGAAATCAGGTACTCGGCACTTAAAAATATTTCAGGAATAGAACATGGTAGCAATGGCTTGGGTCTGGGCAATACCCAACTAAAGCCCCAAAGAAGGTTGTGCTAGCATAAAGATGGACCAATGCCTGGAGCTGAGAAGTAGCAAGGTTACTTAGATTGTGCAACAGAAAATTTAACAAGACCTTGAGCCATATCCAGCACCAGAAATGATGCTTATGCCTTGGAGTAGTGTGGTGTCAAGATGATTAACAATGCTGCTAGTAATGCTGTTTTCCAAAATGCTCTGCACCAAGTCATGTGCATGTATTGCTTCTAGCTCTGCTAGGATAGAACTGTGCACTGTGTCTCCCGAACTCTCTAGGTGCTGAGCTCCTCAAATCACATTTAGATGCTTAATAAAATTAAAATATTTAGTCAAAGACAGTAAATGGCTTCTGCTCATAAAGTAGGAATGGAGAAAGCTGGGGAAATATGGTGTGACAAAGAGAGTGAATTGAGTTGACATATGAATTTGATTTTCTCAGGAATAAAGCTTGTTTTCATGAAGCAAAATGAGGAAGGTGGAGATGCCATGTCTCCACCCTTCATGAAGGGACTGAAATATAGGACAGAATTCTGGGCAAATGACAACATCTTCCTTTCAGATCTGTTAGGGTACTGGTCTTAGAAGCTAGGGAGCATCCAACAAGACCTGTAATATACTTCAGTATCTCATGCAACAAAAACTTTTAAGTACCATTAATGAGCAATCTCTAGAGTTAAAAGGACCCAGTATCAGGTTATGGCCAAAGATTCTATTGGACTGAAGGATCATTGAGAAGCATTTTTTAAATCTTGATTGATTTTTTAAACTATAAGTGTGGATTCTATTTCTTTTGGCACATGCAGTTTGTGTCTTTGAATAGGTAATATGACATATTTATGTGTGAGATTATCAATTACTGTGTGATGAGTGATTAAATTTATATGTTCAGAACCTGATTGACTTTCACTGACTTTTCCATTTAAAGAAACCCCTGCTTATACGCAAAGCACAAATCATCAGCCCATTCTTAAAAGGTAATGATTGCAGAATAATAATTTATAATAGCAACATTAATATCAATTATTCTGCCTGTAAAAACAGTTCCCACATACACTAAAATTTGAATGTGAAAGAGGCAATAACTTACTAAGATTATATGTTCTGTATATGAAAAGGGCACAAGCTTTCTAGCAACACTTCTGACAATGTAAATGTTACTCACTTTGAAATTTTACCACTAGCTACGCAAAATTCAACACTGTTGGTTTAAAACGAGTAACTCTGCTAGAACTGGAACAAGACCACAGAGAGACTCCAGTGAAGGACTTTGGACAGGTAAAAATGCAACAGAGTCTCAGAACAAGCTAAATCCTTTGTTTTCAGAGCAATAGGTAAAAGATGTGTGTATAGATAATCCACTAGAACATTCTTCATTCTTGCTGTTAAGATTAAAAAATACTTTGGGTTGACCAGATAGATATCTATCACAGAGATTTCTGAACACTGGGAGAGCTGTGGGATTTTCCCCAAGGACAAGTGATACAAGAGACATAAGACATAAACCAAGACACCTACCGAGTGGTTGTGCTTTTAAGGCTGAGGTCAAAGACACTGTCATTTCAGTAGGTTTAGTCAATTTCAGTGTCTCATGTGAGTGTCATTTTCCTCAATTTCAACCCTTTGAAGGAAAGCTTGAAAACAAGAGCCACTCATATACGATTTGCTACATGCCCATGTATACATGAGAGCCTTAAACAACTGTGCAAATGGCCTTGTGAATCTCACGTAGATCTTAGCTACATGACTCACATGACCTCCACCAACATTTTCACAGAAGAAGACATTAGCAGGGAGGAGGATAACAGTAGAGCAGGCCTGACCAGCAATCATCTATCAAAAAGAAACCTCTCAGGAGCAGAGAGAAGAGAAGCACCTCACATCTGTGTACTAGAACCCCCCAGTATCTCTTGGTCCTGTCTCTCTCAGTGTCCTCCTCTTCCCCCAGTGCTGTCACAAGAGGAAAAAACTAGGTCCTAGAGAAGGTGGTAAATGATCCCAGGCTGCTGGGAACCTGATCTTGCAGAAAGCCTTCCAGATGACAGAAATGGTCCCTGCAGAGGGGAGTGGGCTACAGAGCATGGCAAGTCTAAGTATATCCACCATCTCAAACAGCCTAAATGACTATAAATTACCACAGGCTTTGCCCCTGGTAATTACTTAGTCCCTCTTCAAGTAAAGCTTCCCTTGACTTGAAGGAGGAAGTACTCTGCTGTGAATGGAAGGTATCTAAGGAGTAGATATACCCCCTTGGTTTGTTGCGACCATTATCAGACGCTAACTTGGCAAATACGTTCCCAAACTTAAACAGCTAGGTTTAGCAATAGAACAGTACAGTCAAGAACCATGTTGGCTTAAGAAATGGGTATGTTCACATAAAATAAGAACTGACCTAAACTTGATCATGATATTTTCTGAGATTTGTAAAAGAAAAAAAAAAGGTTTTGTATGTCTCTGCACTTCAACACTCAGTGTAGAGACTACAGTTATAGGTTCTTTGGAAATGCAAATTAGACAACAGTGCCTGATTTTGCCTGGCACAAGGAAGGGAAGCGCTAAAATATTTTCTGATGGGTCTGAGCCAGAAGTCTAGAAGACTAGATTTAAAGCTGGAGGTTTAGATAGATATTTAAAAGAAAAACTATTGTCACAGATTTTTTGTCTCCACTGAATTCAGGACGTACTGAAGTCTCCTGACAACTGATATTCTTTTGAGATTTTCTACCTCCCACTTTCCATCGAGTTTGTACAAAAACACTACCTCATTTCGTGGCTAGTTTTGAAAACTTGCATAAAGAAATGTGAGACCAAACCACAAAGTTTGGATAGCAATCTGCACTTTTTGCAAGTTTATGGGAGGCATTAGGATCCCAACTGCTCTACTTTGAATAACTCCCACTAGGTCTGAACTGAAAAATAGAACTAGACATGTCTGTAAGCACTGGAACAAACTCTGATCCAAGTTATGTCCAACAAAATAATGGGCGGGCATAACTGGCCTGTTTTCCTCTTCCTTCTGGGACTACTTAATAGATATATATCTATTCCATCACGGAACAAATTGGCAAATTGATGTCCATCCATTTGTAATGCTTTTCTAGCACTGCCCTGTACTTTTACGTCAACATACATATTTCTATTCAAGAGATCATTACTATTATTTTAAAACAGATGGTTTGAACATAATCCACATAAATAGTAGATTGGCACTGCCAGTCATGATGGCATGTGTAGAAAAGAGCTGGCGGATGCAACAATATTTAAAGATTAGCAGTCTGGGACACTAAAAATGACAGTGTCTCTTGCCACTGAACCTAATGCTCATGCTGTGGCATTCAAATAAAGCCACAACAGCCATCATGCCAAGAGATCTGATAAACTTGCTGGTTAAAAAAAATAAAGTTTTACTGCAGTGATCTACTGATACAGTGGGGAATGGCATAAGCCCCTCTGTCTCAAGGAGGTATGAAACAGACTTCTTGCTGTCCTTGTGTTGGGATCAACAGATGGAGGGCAGGTGACAATCTGTGCATTGACCACTTCCATGAACATGCCAGGCATGGCTTTGGCTTTTTCTCTGGGAAACTAGGAAACTATCATTAATATAAAATATATAATTGTTTAAAATTACCTATAATCAGTGTCCAGTTGAACCTGTAAAAACATAGCATATTTTGGAAGCGCTCTCAGTGTATGTGTGCCCTGCAGATGACCCTACCCCAGCTGTAACTATCTCAAGTTGCAGCTGATGGGAGGAATGCAACATCACTCCAAGCTGGAAATCATGTCCATGAAACTTCATCAAAATACCCACTTAATAGCCCACATCTCTGCTGTCTGGCCAGTTTATTCCCTCTGCTTGGGTTGCCATGCTGACTCATCTCCCATTCCTAATTTTGTGCATATTAAGGCTGGCACATTAATTCAATTCTCCTGGGTCTGGCTTGCTTGCAGGCATGTTCAGTCTTCTTGACCAGCCTACATCCAACCTTCTCTTAGCTACAAGAGCATCTAGGACCTGGTTGCATTTGTCATTGGGTAGTGGAAGAATGTCGAGCTTACTCTTTTGACAAACAGGTTCTTATTTTGGCTCACTGAGGTCAGTTGGAGGAGAACTGAGCCCACACAACACCCCATAAATACTAAGAAACGGTAAAAACAGCAAGGCTGTCAGTGTGGCTTCCATCACTGGTTAAAGGGAGTGGATAATGTGCTAGTTCAAACAACAGAAGCTAATAAAGCACACATTTTGAATTTCAGTAGCTAGTTGAAAGACCGAAAGCTTCAAGGGCATGACAAACCCTTTGAGGGTTTACACATGATGCACATTCACAAGTCATGAAGTCTGCCCACAATGCTTGTTTAACCACATGACACTTCAGTAGAACAGCCAGCCATATGCTCAAAGTGCCACTGATGCCTTCCTGGCCATGCACCGAAATGCCTTAAGGGTAGGGACGGAGATTATCCAGGACCCAGGGAAAAAAAAAAAAAAAAGGGGGGAGAGAGAGCGAAATTGGTTGAAGACTTAGCATGCAGACTCCTAAGACCATTACAGCGTACATGGAATTGTAAAACAATTTCTTGCGCAAGCTATAACACACCAACAGAAAAAACACTTAAAACATCTTCAAACTATCAAAGTCAGGGATGATTTGATAGAACCTCACAAATCCCATAATCTACTGTAAGTAGTAGCTAAGACTTTGGCTTCACCCATGTGTCTGCAACTGGGGAAGAAGCAGGAGGATAATTTATCCAAGTCTGGGGTAATGAAGTGTTAACAAAAACCATATGAAGTTATTACTACAACCACAGGCTGCAGAATGTGAAGGAAGGAGGATCTCAGGAGACCTACCTATTTTCAGTCATCTTCTACTTCATAGTTTATCAAAAGGTGTTCACCAAAACAGGAGGCAAGCAACAGAAATTAAGTGATTCATTAGGCCTAATGAACAATGCTGATCATATCATCTCTAAAATACAGTCAGACGACATTGATATATACATACTTTAACTCATTCTTCCCAACTTTATTAGGTACATATGTCTACAGCAGCCACAAATGAAACATTCTACAACTAGGCTGCAAGCCAAAAACTAATTTATTCTTTAATGTGGTAGTGATTACTTGGTGGTTCCTTGAGCAGAGATGACAGGTCTGAGCTAATGGAGTTGTACTGTAAGTTAATATAAATCATGACAGAGCAATTAATTACAGAAACCACTGCAAATCCCTTTGTTAGTTTTCCCCATCACCAGAAGGATTTAATAATGTTCATTTTGCTAAGTTCCAGTGACATTTACAAGTCTTAAACCATTTTTAATCAAATCAATATCTCTGGCTGCTAAATTTAGTTGTGCTTTGCTAGCAAGTCCTGGAATGCATCGATACTAATGTTTCCTACCTTCTGTTCAAGTAAATTGTACCGAAGCCCCATACTCCCTCTTCGTTTGTTTACATTGAGTAATTGGGATTTTTTATTTATTTATTTATTTTTTAATGAGCAACATAAGAAATAAGTGCATCCAAAGAGCTAGGAGACAGCAAGCTAGACAGATATACAAATATCAGTGCTTATGATGCATATCACGTAGTTGAAAAATTTAAGGAAATTTTCCTTAATTGGTTGAAGGTGCTCCAAGCCAAAGAACTATGGCTTGTTTGGGAACTGTGGTGCTCAGATGGAGCTACGGTTAAGTCTCTGTGGTTAACAGAAGATAGGGGGCACACAGACCTCTTTCTGTCCCTGTGTATTCTTGGATCTGTTACCAAAGCGTCCAAAACACTTGAATGACAACTAATTTCCATTTATCTCAGTGTGAGCTGAACACATACCTAAATACCTTTGAAGACTGTGGGTGGTGATCTCACACATTGTTTTTGCATGGGAGAGTCTCTTGCTTCCTTTGTATCTCACATTTATAGCTATAATCTAGGGATAATCATACTCCCTCTGTTTGTCATATCCACTTAGATTTTAAGTCCTTTGAGGCACATGTTGTCTATAATTATATGTGCATACTATGCCTAACAAAAAGGGAGTTCTGAGGCCAACTGCACTACAAGAAAATTAGCAGAAATATCAACAACAATCCTCTATGCTTATATCTAGGGACCTTTTCCAGATAAGTTACTGTACAACACTGAGTATTTGCAAAGCAGTTTGAAACGTGCCATTACAAGCATCAGGAGTAATTAGGTCCAGTCTGTGTTTTCCTGAAATGTTTTAGTTTTGAAATGGACTTTTCTATAAGCAGGATTAAAAACATTATTTTTTAGTATGTTTTTTTTTTCATTTATATGCTTTTTAATATTATTGCTATCAAACCCAAAACAATTAGCTGG
Organism: Cygnus atratus; assembly: GCF_013377495.2. Taxonomy (NCBI): domain Eukaryota; kingdom Metazoa; phylum Chordata; class Aves; order Anseriformes; family Anatidae; genus Cygnus; species Cygnus atratus. The sequence continues at coordinate 77,281,036 of NC_066362.1, read as the reverse complement.
TTCCCGAGTTGCTCATCAAAGATATTTAACTTTCCTCTGCAAAAATAAAATGCAAAAAATTTACCAGTTCTGGGTTGTTATTCTGCTCTGTCCTTAACAGCAACACCACCAAAAAAATCGGGAGCAGTTGGACATTCTGCTGCATTTAGATCAGTATCTTTTTCTTCATACCTAATGAACACATGCACAACAATGGCTCTCAGATCTCTGACACCCTCAAGGGACTGCACACAGGTCGTGGACTCTGAACACCAGCACATCAGCACAGAATAATAATAATAATATAAAAAAAAAAGTAAAACTTCAAAGTCACTGCTAGCTGCAAGGTTTCTTCTTTAGAAACCTAGTAGCAAGTTTTACCTTATTTATTTCATTTTAAGTACTTATTTAATTAATTTTGGTGAGATTCAGCAATAAAGTAGTAATACAGTTCCTTGGTCTATGACCTTTGTGCTGCTCCCCAGAGACAGGAAAGAATCATTGTAGCTTTTAAATTTTTCATTTTTCTGCAAGCGTAAAAACAAAACAACAAGATCTAAAGGAAGAATGGGAGAGAAAAATAATCCAAACTTTAAAAATAGAATTATTCCCACTGACGTTCAAAGGTTGAGCTGAGACAGAGTTCCTCATCTGCACTTTCCATTAATGTTGGGTCTTTGTGTAAATAGTGTAGATTGGTAACTAGAGTTTCATTTCTTTTGTTCTTCCTCTGGACAATTGCTTTCCATTTTACCTCAGATGACACCGAGTCATTGTGACAGAAGCCCCCAAGACCTTGCTGTGATTCTGTAATGACTTAAATTCCCCACTTTCCCAGAGTGCACTAAGACATCAGGCTTTTATGTCTTGAGCTGCTGCATTAAGTCCTAATGGAAAATTTCTCTCCTAACTTAAGAACTACCTTACCTCCCATGAATAAACAATGACAGCATATGGATCAAGAATGACCTCTGATACATCTGTCTTCAATGGAGTAATCACTGTAAAAATTGATTTCCTTTCACCCTAAAGCAAAAAGGTCTTCCCTGTGCAGAATTAAACACATACAAAGCATAAGATATATTCAAATGCAGTGCTGCAAGTAGAGGCATTTCATTTAATATGCAGCTACGCTGGAGGCTCAGACCAATCTGAGATTCAATTTGCATTATAATTCTAAAAATAATAATTCTCTAATGAGAATATTTGAGTGTATCTAAGTGTACAGACATAAAATTCATTCTGGAAAAAAAATGACTAAACACAATTGATTTTCTATGGGGAGCAGGAATTTAGGAGCTTAAGGGAAACTAAAAAAAAAAAAATAAAGAAAATCACAAGCTGACCTTTTTTTTGAAATTTGCTTAGTTGACTGCATGTTTTCTGAAGTAAACATTGAAAGACATCTGAGCAGGAAATGTATTCCCTTTTGTAGAAGGACAATATACATGGCATGAGCATGACTCTGCTGTTATAGGTATGGAAAAATCATGTTCAGCACGTTGCTGGCTAAATACAATCTAACTTCAGCTAATTACAATCCATGTTACCATGTCCATGTTAATCACAAACAGGATTTCTCTGAATCCACATTAAAAACAGCATGACTCCTGGACTGGATCAGCTAACTTTATATCTCTCACAATTTTTAATGATGTTACAATTTCTCTTCAGTGTACAGAAGCACCTATTGTCCAAGTAAGTATCACACTTACTGAGAGATAGTTATTAACAGAATCAATATTTGGTTATTAGATATTGCAAGATAATGGCTTTTAGTTTTTTAATACTAAAAATCATTATTGTTGTTGCTTTCCCTTCAGTCAGGAAAAAATGAAATTTCCATGGTGAAAAAAAAAGAAATCTGTAATCAAAATATTAGAATCTATTCACAGCCTGCCTCTTTTTTTTTTTTTTTTTCCTGGATGGAAGATGGACCAAGAAGCAAAAATTACTGCATCTTCTGAATGTAGAGAATATCCAAAACTGAACTGAAATATTGTGTCCATCTGACCAGCTATTTTTTCCTATTAATATGATACTGAGTCCCCTACTTCCCCTACCACGTTGGAAAAAAAAAATGAATATTCGCTACTGAATTATTAGAATACTAACATGGTCTAATATGCTTTACATTCTTTTCTAGGATCTGGCCCTCAAAATATTGTGGAGTGAAATGTCAGGCAATATTACAAATTACTCATATCACACCCTGTTTGTCTAACAATGACTTCAGTATTAATTCAGAGTTTATATGCATGTGCAATGAAAGAACGATACCTAAGCTGAAAGAAGAAAATGCAAGGTGTGCTATTTTAATAAGACATAGGAACATACCCATTCTTTTAATGTGGCCACTCCCCAGAGCAGTATTCCCAGTTCAGCATTGAATTTTTAAGTTAAATATTTAACTTAATAGAGTTAAAGGGTGTGTATGTATTTGTTTGCACAGGAGGTAGAGAGAGCCTTCCTTTATCCTCTATATGCTGTTTAAAAAAAAGAAGAAGAATGCATTAATTTTCTTTCAAGATGCTCTAAGGGCAAAACATGAGCTTTTGAACACTCTGCTGTTTGTTTTTTTTTGTTTGTTTTGTTTTTGTTTTTTGCCCCCTGTCAGAATTCTCAAAAACTCATTCTAGGAAGATGTGTGGCCAAAGCCTTTCTCTCTTCTCACCCTATGCAAAAGCTGAGAAGGTGGTTTCACAAAGACATCCTGCCACTTCCACTGTCGTTTTTCTTTCTGAATGGAAGGAGTAATCTGTACAGCTCTTCTTCCAGTGGCACAAAGCTTAAATTAAAAGTTTTTCGGCACACTGCCTCACAGGTCCACTGCTGAGCACAGCTGGACTTCCTGGTCCTTGCTATCACTAACCTCCACAATCATCCACCCTCCCCTGCTTCTGTAGGCTCCCGCCCTGGTCACTGGGAACTCCATGCTCCCTTCTGGAGTCATGGCTCATCTCTTGCTCACTCCAGCAGCATCACTTGCAGAGAAATGGGAAAAGGGAGTTTGTGGTTGCTGAACAACCCTGGGTAAGCCACTTTTTCTTGACTGTCTGAGCATGCCGAGCAGAATGCAGCCTTGGGTACCATTGAAGACTCTGGGCTATAAATATTGCAAAGTATGTTTGGAAGACCTCATTGGTATAAAAAAACTGAGAGATAAAAGTGTTAGCATATAGACCAGATATCAGCCAAATAAACTCAGATTGTATTCATGGAGGATTCATACAGCCGCATCTGGAGTGAAAACTGCAGCCAACATAGCATGTAGCTGTAAGGAAAAAACAGTATTCCCTGGCTTATTTGTCCCTCTCTTAATTCTTGCAGGGTATTTACCTTTCATACTGCTTCTCTGAACAGACTAGTAGCTGATTTGGGTAACAACATACTAGGAAGTATTCTGAAGGTATTGTTCTTTGTTACAGGCTTCTTTATTTGATACTTAATTAAGTTATAAAATTTCCCCCCAAAAAAAAGAAAGAAAGGAAAAGAAAAAAGCAAGTTCCCCATTGTCTGTATTTCCAGTAACAACAGCACAATTTGGACTTAACTTCTATATCAGCAATTTCCAGATATCAGTTCTTTCCACTCCTCTGAGGGAAGCTGAGTATTAGATTTATCAGGTTGATAGCCTTATTTCCTAGATGGTGTTTGGACACTCTAGAGATGGGAGCGGCATGGTTATTTACATGCTTTTAAGTTCTTCGTGGCAATATCTGTCATTTGCTGTGGATTTGTGCAGCACAGAGCACAGTGGGCTCCCAGCTTGAGACCACCCAGGCCCTAGCAGAGAATTTTGTAACTGGCCGCCAGTACATGCCTGTTAGCAAACCCTTGCTCTTGAAGTGCCAGCTCACTGTGAAATCAAACGGGATCGAAGCTGGCATGCAGCTCCAGCTGGCCTCGGTGCGAACAGCAAATCTGGGTACAGCTGCTCCATCCATAAGCTAGGGGTCTTTGCAAAGACACATCCATATGCTCACCACACAACAGTGAGCACGTACCCTGCTGAAGACGCAGTCATGCGCTTCCCTCTCAGGAGGAAAGGTATGGTACCCCATGCCTCCAGCCCCAATAATTCACCCCTGGCATTTAAGGGAGTTTCTGCAGGAGCACTCAGCACAATATAGGATTACAAATTAAACTGATACAGACGTGATTCAAAGCCCATTTGAATAATGGGAAAGACCCCCATTCCTTTAAGCATGCTTTGGCTCAGGTTTTGGAGGTGACTGAAAGTAAAATGTATGGCAAAGAACTGTCACAGAAACAACAAACATTCAAAGGAAGAAATTGAAGTATTCTGTGTGGCCAGATCAATCCGATTCACTTCTTCACAACTGTGTCTCTCCCTCGGCATTGCAAACTGCCATCTCTAAATTACAGTACTTTAACACCTGACTGATACGTTTTCCCCCAAATAATAATACTTCATACCCGAATAAGTGGCTTGTAATTAGGCTTACTTTTTATCCTTACAATGCCTTTTTTAATTCAAATACTGGTGACCATTAGAGGGAGTTGAAGAATTCACATATCCTAGAAGATGGTTTGATTAGAAATAGTTGTTAAATTTTAAGATCAGAGTGATTCCTTCTGCTCCTCGCTCGTTCTCCTGCATTCACACTTTACAGGAAGCTCATTAATAGATCAGTTTGCCCAGTTTGTCATCTGTTTCATTATGCAAAATACATACGTTTCATTTACCTTTCCTGTGGAAAAATCAGTTATCTTCATCTTCATCTTCTATCTAAAATGACTTCTTTGGGTTTCTTTTCAACCCCTGAACAGCTCAAAATCTCTAAAATCTCAACTGGTGGTAGAATACCAGGGAACCCTGATGTGTGCCAATTGCAATGTAATGATCTTTATGTTCACATTTAAATGGGAAGTGCAATAGCTTAGAAAGCTGACCACTAGGAAAACCTTACACTGACCTGAAAGGAAAATAAAATAGTTTAAAAGCTCTCTGAACATTATCAAAAGATCTATTTGACATGGAAATTAAAGAAGGAATTCCTAAAACGGAGCTTCAGTTCCCAAGTCTTTGGTTTTACATCTATGGGAATTAAGTGTAAAAAGTTTTTTAGTTGCTTATCTTATTTCTTGACTTTTCGTAGTAAAGTTCAGGCTTTCTCTTCACTAAATAGCTTAGAAAGTCCTAGGCTGGATCTGCTTCAAAACATTTCTATAATAATTTAGATGGTATCTGACCAGCACCCTCCAGAGACTATTTATTCTGTTTATTGATATTTCTTAGAGATGCACTGCAGACTCATAAAGATGCATGAAACATGATAAATTTTAAATAATGATAAATTCATTCCACTAATTGGTCACGATTTAAGTGCTCAGTTCAACCAAGCATTTAAACACGTGGTTAATTTTATGCATCTTTGTCCCCCTGACTTCGTAGAAATTAGAAGGGATTACCAGTGTGATGATGTGCATCCCTTGCCTGTAAGCCTCGTGGCCTGGTGGCCTTGATGCTTTTATCACCTACCAGAAGATGGGCATATACTTAACACGTTTGTCATTTAAGGTTTCAGTCGCGTTCATGAGTATGCATAAGACAAACTCTTCTTCAAGATTCCCCCCTGAATTCAGCATGAATCACATGCCTAACTTGCAAGATCAAGGTTCAAAAAAATATGACAGTAACTGAAAAACAGAAGACTGAAGTGGAGAAGAAGAATGCAAGATATGCACTGCACAGACAAATAATTATAAAATTAAATCTTGCATAAGGAAAGTAAACTCTTAAAGCACACTGCTGCAGAAAAAAATATGTTGAGAAAATATTGAGATCTACTCTCATCAGCAAACCATTAGATTTCTTTCACTTGATGCTGGTTTCACTCTCAATCCCGAAAAATATGTGTTTTATAGAATAGTCTATTGCAAAAACACCTTTGTCATTCCAGGATGTTTAAAGCTATACCTCAGATATGCACTGTGCTGGGACACCAGAACAAACTTTCAATGAACTCCCTTGGGCAGCAAACAGATCAGCCATTGCCGTGACGCTTTACTGAGAAGAGTGTGTCCCTTTTCCATATCAGATAGCCAGTAGCACGTATCAGCAAGCTTCTTTATCTAGACTCCAGATATTTCTGGAGTTGTTTCTTTCAGCATCAACTTAACAGCCTTTACACTGGGCCACAAAGACATACACCATAGATGCATACAATCAGAGCAACCCGTGAGTGACTTTTTTCCATTTATGTAGCTTTTTATGCAGTCACAATATTGGAGCACCTCCTGGTTAGCAGGAGAGAAGGCAAACAAATCACTGTCTTGCTTTTGTTTCTCTCTTCTACACACAGAAAAGCTTCAAAAGGAAATTTTGTCTGACAGCTTCCTCACTTTGGTGGACTGAAGTTCTAAGCTGAAAGTCATGTTTGTCACTGGATTTATAAAGATAAAAGGGATATATATACTAGACAAGTAAGAGAAAGATCTACATTTAATTTCATATGAGAGTATGCAATGCTTCTCTGAGGTTTATTTGATCCATAAAACTTCTGGTTTTTGTAAGTGGTTTCCAGAAATACCTCTTTCTAAGCAATAATAATAGAGGAAGAAGAAAATACAGTCCTTGTATGTGACTTCAACCACAGGCAGATTTAGGCTGATCAATATTTGGATGGTGGGGATTGAGTTTTGAGAAGACTTTGTCATTGAAGCTAAATTAGTGCAAAGTTCTTTTTGGGATTAATCTTCCATAAGGGTTTGAAACAAAGCCAAATGCTCCGAGATGCAATTTCTTTACATTTTTTAAGAAGAGAAGATATCATCAGGACCTCTGGAACTACACAGATCACAGAAACTTGTTCAGTAAACTTATATTTAAAGTTATAAAAACATCCTTGACTGAAAAGCTTCGTGAGACGAACTATTACAACCTTGCATAAATTATTCCAACAACTGACCCTCTACTTTAAAAATTATTTTATTATTTCCTTATTATTATCTCCCTATTATTTTGTTTGAATTTTCAAACTACTGGATCTTACAGTACCTTTTGTTGGGTTATTTTCTTTTGTTTTACTAGATTAAACAGCTGTGTCCTAGAAGTCCTTTCCTTGTGCAGAAGCTTAGAGCCAACAATCGCCCCCAGCCTTGTCTCAAACACTCTGATAGTTTAGGTTTCTGAAGTTTCTCACCAAAAGGAATACTTTCCAAACCACTTTTTGATTTTTTTCCAGTTTTACAGTGTTCCAGCTCACACAGTTTTCTTTAAACAGTCTCAATAATTCCGAACACAATGGCAATTTTACATTCCTACTCCTACATCACAGTTTCTGCTCATGCAGCCAAAAATCATTTTATCTTCTTTACTCAAGTTTCATACCAGGAGCTAATTTTCAATTATTAATTCTAAAGACTTTTCATTGCTGTTGTATCCTGAATACAAACTCTTAAACTGTAAACATGGTTTACGTTAGTTTTGGACAAATGAACATATATTTATCCATGTTAAAAGGCATGTTTGTTTAAATGTGTCCATTATATCAAGCAATCCAGACCTCAGTGCAACAGGTGACTTGCTTCCATTACAGCCTTTCACTTCACAAATAAAATACTTGCATTATTAACAATTTCAGCCAAGAGATGCCATATGTTTTCCAGACAAAAGACACTGACTAACCAGATACAGTCTCATAAATGGCTTTTTTAGGTGATGATTCCTATTTATGGTTCCTTTTGAGACAATTTAATAAGATTTTAATTAATTGAATATGGATGCAATCAGTTTAACCCAATATGACTTATTTCATGTTTTTGCTGTATTTTTTTCTGCAGAACTACGTCAAATACTTATAATAATTTTAATTATATCAACACAGTTACATATTAATATACAAATTAGTGATCCTATCTGAAGACAACATCATATGCTTGAAAAACCTTTGCCTTATATAAAATCATTCTGATAGGCAGTGGTAAGTCACCCATCATTCCACTCTTTAATGGCAATGCCCATTTCAACTTTTCCACATTTCTTCCAGGATCTCTATCATAACCAGCCTACTCATGTATTCCAATTTATTTTTTTAAATACTAGAATGACATTACCATTTTTCCAGTACTCTGACACTTTTCCTTTCTTTAAAGATTAATTCAGTGTTCACAAACTTGTTTTAATACACCTCCTTGGCCAATTCTTTCAACAGTATTGGCATTAACTTACTCAGTTGTGAAGAGTTTGAAACATTTCACTTAAAATGTTTCTATTCAATCTCACAGAATCACAGAATCGTCTAGGTTGGAAGAGACCTCCAAGATCATCTAGTCCAACCTCTGTTCTAACACTAACAAGACCTCCACTAAACCATATCATTAAGGACTACATCTAAACGTCTTTTAAAGACCTCCAGGGATGGTGACTCAACCACTTCCCTGGGCAGCCCATTCCAATGCCTAACGACCCTTTCAGCAAAGAAGTTCTTCCTAATATCCAACCTAAACCTCCCCTGGCGCAACTTTAGCCCATTCCCCAATCTCCTAATATTAGGTACACAAGATGAAAGTATTTCAATATCAAGATAAAATATCATCTTGTTTCTTTCCAAATATAAAATATAATATCTATTGATTACATCTTTATTTATATAGTTACAAATATCGCCATCCTTGTCCAATTTTGAACATATACCACTACTGAGATTTAATTTGTTCTTCATGGGCTTTAAGAATGCTTTCTTACCCTGCCCTTTTGGGCATAGAGGTTTGTGTGTTTTTGTTGTTGTTGTTGTTTTTGTTTGTTTGTCTGTTTTTATTATTATTTTTAATGATGCATTTAGTTTTCTCTGCCAGTTGATTTAATTTCTTAAATGTTGCTTTATGCTCACTATGATCAGCTCCCCCTTTTTTCATTTGCTACATACTGTTGTTCTGTAGGTTATTTGATTTTCAGAGAGTGTTTGTAACTGTCTTCACTTCCCTTTTTAGCAGGATTTTTTTTTCAGCAATAGAAACCTTTCTTGATTGCAGAGCTGGTTTTTTTTTGGCATCTAATAAAGCATTCTTAAACAATTCCTAATTATCATGCACATTCTTGTGTTTAAATTTTTCCTCCCACTCAATTTTGCTCATGATTGTTTTCCGCTTTGGGAAATTGGCCTTTTTAAAGTACCAAGAATATAATACTGTTTGCACAAAACAAATAAAATTAGATCATGATTGCTTGCACCTAGGCAACCATCTAGTTCAGTGATCAATTCATCTTTATCTGTCAGAATATGTAATTAGGAATGTCCCAATTTGGCTGCAGTGCCAACAATACTAGTTTTAGAAAGTTACCTTTTAGAAGTAGCAGCATGAAAATTCCAGCACATGTGCCAAAATCTAACAGCACAGTTCTTTGCAGGACAAAGGGGTGTTTTAGAAAGTTGCTTCAAGTTCTTCATTTCCTTCATCTCATGGTCGGTAACATAGTTCCCTTTTTCTACATGATCATCAGCAAGACCCTCATTTATTAGATGTTCACCATCTTGTGCCAAAAATCATTAACAGGACATAATGAAGTAATACCTAAATTGGAACTGTAATCACAAAATATGCCCTTTCTGGTTTTGATTCAGGACATGAGCTAAATCTTTTGACGGCAGATCCTAGCACATGGAACTGATCCAGCCCCTCTAAATATAGGGTTCAACATTCCAGCTTTTATCCATCATTTATTTTGCCTCCAAATAGGAGAACAAATGTGGCAAGTTTTCTTTGTCATCTTGAAGCATAGACTGAAAACTAGAAGCATGTTCTTAAACCCATGTCTGCTCTCAGGGTTTTGCAGAACTTCCTAATCCCACAGAAAGACAGATTTCTGCATTCCAAGACTGTCATTCTGTGGTTAATATTCATTATATTTTAATGGAATCAAGTCAAGGCAGAATACAAACCTCTCATTTTCCATAGAAAGTCTAAAAATTGATACATTCTTAACTTTCAACTTTGGGGTTTTTCAGAGAAGCTTTAAAAATGCATTAGAGATTACCTTCTGCAGCATCACCTATTTTACAAAATAGTTCATTTATACATTTGTGGGCAAAATCAAAGGATAACAGATGAAGAAATTTTGACTCTTCTTCTAGTTTTAATTCTTGATCTTTTCCTATGTTTGTGTTGCCAAGACACTAATAATTAAACCACAGAGATTGCATGAAAATGGAACTCCCAACCCAAGAAAAATGCTGAAAAGCCAAAACTTGCCTTTTTTTTTTTTTTTTTTTTTACTTTTTCTTTCAAAGACAGCTTTACTTTGGAAATTCCTTCCCCCCCCCCCAAGGCAGGAGCAATCTGCAAAGAAATATGCTCCTCAGATTTTTTGGCTCCTGCTCACTCAGCTGGCAGGATGCTAAGCTCCCAAAATTTGGAGAAACATAGAAGCCAAATAGCAAGCCTACTGGGGAAACTGGTGGACTACAGGAAGGAAAACAGGCAACTCCCCCACCCAAACTACAGGCACCAGCCAATGGGGGGCTAATTATACTGGGGATGGGGGAAGTCACAAGCAAGGCAGCCTGCCTGGTAAGCTGTAGGCCCATGACAGATTTTGTTATATGAGAATCTGGAGATAATCCATTGACTGGGCTGTAAAGTTGGTTGAAGTCTTCCAGTCCATCAAAAATCGTGGCAGGGATATAGGCTGGCCAGTCCACGTATACAGGTTATGTCAGACATTGTAAAGCTTGAGTGTTGAGACAGCTCTTGGTTTAAAGTACTGGTATGCAGAGAAACTCCTCTCCCAACGACCTCACAAAATACAGTGTTTTACATTTACCTGAGATATATATATTATGTATACATAGGTATGCACAGAGCTTGAGCAATACCATGGTCTTTCTTATGTCTGCCACCCTCTCAAATGAATTTTTATCATAGAAATCATTCAGAGTTCATCACTGGTGAGGAGCCTGTTCATTGAAGCTCATTATTGTTCTAATGAATTACAGGCGAGTGCTGTAAGTGATTGCATTATAATAGTCAGACTCAGCCATTCAATGAAAATTTAATTACAGAGTACAGGGACATGACAAAAAAATCCATGCCTGTGTTCTGGAATGCAACCTCCCCAGCCCCAGCTGGCTACTGAAAGTCTTCATGCAATTATGCTTTCTCTTAATCACACCCATTTTTTAAGAAATGAAACAGGAACTGAAGTACACAGCAGCTATAACAGCTCCTTTGCCTGCCCCTCTGCAGGCAATTCCAAAAATCTTTTGTTTGCTCTTTGGGTGATCCACATACCCAAAATCTGGTAAGCATTTCTGAGAATATCCCACTCCTTGTAAGTAGGAAGGATGGGATCCTACAAGGCTGACATAAAATAACTGACATCAACAGTTACACCAATTTAACGCAAATGAGGATCCCCTCTTTATGCTTACAGGAAAAGATCCAAAGCCGTCCTACTAGTCTCTGCTGCAGAGACTTTGCCTCAAGTCTCCTGTCTCCTGTAAAACATCACATAAATTAATGGATTACTATAAGAAATTAGTAGTTTGCTCTTTCAGTAGGGTCCACACTAACACCTGTCTTGGTGCTAACAGCATAGTGCCTGATGAGAATGACTCCCTGACATGAACCTGAGGCTTGTGTGGCCCTGAAGGAGCCCAAAGGCCTCCTGCAATGGCTTCTCCTTGTCTGCCAACTCCATTTTACAGCCATTGAAGAACCCCCCCCACACACAACTGTGCCGCAATAATTGGGTTATAAACCAACATAACCTGATCATCAATGAAAGAATCTTCTTAGCAGGCAGTACTGTGCTGAAGATGACAACCACCAGCACCATCTACTCCTTGGCTAACAACACAAAGAGGCTGAAAAAGGAGAGATCTAGTACCATTAAAACAATCCCTGAACTGAGAGAAAAGATTGCACCGACATTTACTGAACACCAATTTATTGCTTAGTCAGTAACAACGATCTCTACGCATTAAAACAAACTTCGTTAACAATTGTGAAAATAACCCTAACTTTGTTTATGCAATGCTATGAAGTTATTTCCTACACCACAATCACTTTTCCCTTTTGTGCTTCTTTATGATGTCACTGTGAAAAAGTAAAAATTTCTAAGAATTTTTGAACTTCTTCAAAATTTTATTGACATCCCTTTGGGAGATTTATGGAAGATTTTGCCAGATAAGTTTAAGAACAATTGCTGAATACGTCATATTGAATACCCATGACACCTTTTTTTCAGCAGTCTTTATAAGATGAGAAATAATTTTACCTTACCCTTGAGGTGCTGTACAGAAAGACCTTTTTGCCCTTGAGATAGGGGAAATAAATAGGGTAGAACAGAGTCAGTAATTGTGCAAAGAGAGCCCACTGTTCCCTTCAGTGAATCATCTAGGAGTCTGAATTTCTTCACTTCCCTTAAAAAATTTCTCTTCACATAACATCAGACTGTTGCTAAAGTTATACCGCAGTCTAATGAGATAACATAATTGCTAACACATGCCTCCAAATCATATACTGTGATTAAAGCTGAGTATGTTGTATGAGCACATTATGGATTGTACATCTGATATTAGCAGGGCAGCGTTATTAAAATAGAGTCAACACATCCTTTCTGCTGTTTTCAGTTTATTCTCTTTTATATATGCATAAAAAATGCTGTCCTGCACAGAGTTCACATTAGCTATTTCTGTGGGCACATGAATGGTTAGAGTATTTGACAGCACATATTCACAATAGGGACATTTCCCAGTGGAGGATCAATGATGTTCAGAATTAAATCACATCTGTTTAATATTGCACTTGTCCTAGTCTGCAGACTGCAAATACAAATCTACTGAATTAAAGTCACTATGGTCTTACCTAAAGAAATGGGCACACCAGAAAATATCTGTAACCATGAGTGACAGTACAGACAGCACCTGGAAACGGGGAAGGTATTACTGATGCACCTTATCATCAGATCCCCTTGGAAAGGACTTCTATGTTTTGTACTAAAGTAGCCAAATGCCTATGCCTGATTCTTTTTTTCCAGCTGATGCGTAATTATAAATAGTGTGTTACTTTAAATATCAGAGTTTTTAAAAGTATGTATTTTTACAAATTAATTTCCGGTAATAACTGGATGTCAGGGGTATATTGCAAAAGTCAAGACTAGCATCATCCAACTCAGCTGAGAGCTGCTTTAGCACAGGCTGGAGGTGGCTGGGCTTCAGCTGCAGCTTTGCTGCAATCACTTACAAATGTCAAATGATTGAGGAGGAGGCAGAGAAGGAGGATTTTTAATTTTTTTTTTCACTTCTAAGTGCAAGTATTCATGGAAAAAAAAATCATAAAAGCCAGCACAACATTTCTGCTTTCAGAGAAAGTTCTGGCCTGGTTTGGGGTTCTTCTAAATAAAGGGTTAGGGTCTGGTGATGTCTGATCCCAGATGAATTTTTCACAGTATGAACATTACAGATAGGCATGGAAGAGGACAGGAGACAAGGGCTCTTACTGGAAGTTCCCCTTGCTCAGAAGATCTTGAGATCTTGCTGGTGCTGGACCAACCCTTCTAGGGTTTCTTCCTATGGTGCTTTCTAGGATTTTTGTTTCCCTGCAGCCTATGTCCTGCCTTCTCAGCCCAGGCAGCTTCCTCACCCACTGCCTGGGCCCAGGGACCCTTCTAAGCCCTTCTCAGCTCTAACATTTTGCTGAAAAGAAGAGAGAAAGAGAGACCAGCTGAGGTGGAGAAGGAGCAGAGGCAGTGAAAGTGAAGGGAAGTAGTAAGGTCCACAGGAGCCTACAAATGAGAGTTGGGCCAGAAGAAGAGCATGAACCTACCGCGAGCACTATAGTGATCCCATCAGTGCCTGATAGTTTAGCATTATACACATAAAGCACTGCAACTCTGACATGGCACAGGTTTAATGCTCATCATCATTCCTTCATGAGAAACCTCAGAGAATAACAAGAAGAAATAAACCGGTGGATCCACCTCATGTAGATGTTACCATGAAGGTCACTGGAGAGAGGCTGCTTAGCAAGAGCGTAATTCAGTAGGTGTGCTGTGCCCTGACAGAAGTGACACTGGTATTCCAGTCCAGGAGAAAATGAGTTTGGACCCCTAAGCCAGTATCCTACAGTAGGATTTATTACAAGCCATGAGACCTGTTCAACACCACGTGCTTTGTCGTTTCCTCTGCTTCTGCCCCCTGTAGATGCTAGCACTCTGCATTCATTGAGTACAGCTTTTCAGGTGTCCTGGTCTCCATCTTTACAATTAAATCCTAATTAAAACACACAGGATTCCTGGCTGCTGGTTTTCTCTTCTAGCCCCAGAGGATGGCAGAGACCACATACTTAGCTCTGTGGCTGGGACAGTGTTGATAGTTTGCTTCATGACTACTGTCCATAAAGCCTGTCAAAACTGGTTATACTTTGGATATCAGCTGGATATGTTAGATATGTATGTGTCAGGCAACCCTCATAAAAGGCAAGTGAAATAGAGCAAATTCGTGGCATACTGAACACTGAAATCATAAAACAGCGGTCTATGTTAATAGTATACAAACAGAAGCAGACTTATTTGAATTCTATCAGATGATGCCACATAGTTTAAAAGATATAGAAGAGCTCTTTTGAGCTATGAAAGAAATGTTTTGAATCCGTACAATTAAAAAACCTTTACTGTGTCAGTGTTCAACCTGAGAGATAACAAAGGTATGTGGACTGTTAAAATAGTATTTTCCACTAGCATAAGAGAATCTTAAATTTGGATTACTTTCACATCAATCAGATTCTACAAGTTGGTTGTGATACCAAACAGAGTATTTTAGTAAGTGAACCACTTCACTTTATATACTAGAGCAATTAATTATCCTTTTAACAAAATTGATTGTAGCAAGAGCACATTTTTTCCCCCAGGAAAAAAAAAATAATAATTTAACCAATTAAAATCAAGGAACTAATAAAATCCAGCAGCAATTATCATGCAAAATCTTTTGCTCTTTTAATATGATTTGCTCTAATTCTACTGAAAAAGCAGTACAGAGGAAGTAAGCTCTTTACTGTATCTGGCAGGGAAAAAGAGAAATAAAAGAATATAGAAAGGGATGAATGATTTCTTTTTTTTTTAAATGTAGATTTGGTACAGTAGTGATAATTTAACTTGGTTCTAAGTACACTGGGCAATAAATGGCCTCATAAATGTGGTGGGTAAACTCTGAGGATACAGCAAGGAGCCATTTATTGCCTTGTAACCTCAACGGCAAACTAAAATTATCTCCTAAATAACAGATTTTTGAGTTTCACTGAATTATTGTGTAACAGAGGGGTAATAACTTGCCTGTATCTCTCCCCTGGTTACCAGTAAAATGAACAGCACGAATTACTTCCAGGTAATATTAGGTGTCACTATTTTTAGCAATTTCAACCTTGAAAACTTTTCCAAGGTAATGAAAGTGAAACCCAGGCTGGATTTGGGATTCATATGCTGACAACCTATTCAACTTTCCAGAAAAAAATAAAAAAAAAAAAAAGCAAAGTAATTGCTACCTTCTGACTCTGTATAGAAATTCAACTTTGTATCCCCTGACACTTATGCTATGGGGCACCATGACTCTGCAGGATAACATGTGATGCTGACCAGTGGCATCCAAGCTTCAGCAGCTTTGGGGGTATCACTGCTGGTGCAATTCATTTTCAGGCTGGCAAAATCAGCCTGAAAACTCCATGAGGCTGTCACCTCCTCAGGCTGTGACCATGCAGGTTCCTGAGGCAGGGCTGGAGCTGTGCAAAGTGCCCCTGCAGACCAAGCACCTCCGAGGCTCCCCCAGCAGCTTGCGTTCAGGTGTGGTGAATGAGGAGATCAGCTAAAGAATACTGAGAGAGAGATGTATTTTTAGGGGGGTGAGGGGATTTCCGCAAAAAGACAGAAATAACTGATGTAGGGTAATACAAGAATTCACAGACTACTTACGTAGGTATATTAAGTTCAGGTGGTCTAAATGTCTCTAATCAAGGTCCTCTCCCCCTTTCCTTTACACAAATACTGCTGTATACACTAATGGAAACAGTACTCTCATGCACATTTCTGAACTAGCAAAGCCTAGCTCAAGTTTTGGAAGATTTATTTTACCCAAGCTATGTCACCTGTCACTGAGTACAGAGAATTTGAATGAGTCTTTGAATTGTTAAGCTACCTACATCTGCCAGGATTCTTACATCTCACTAGAACTGGCATTGTAACTAGGAGTTAACTGGTCTTACAAAGTTTCTATATATGGAAAATACCAACAAACAGCATAAAAGGGTAGAACAAAACGTTCTTTGTCAAACGCAAGTTCAAGTTTGCACTCAGAAATACACAAAGATCTATAATAATAATATTTATCCATCACTTTTCTAGTATCTTAGACATTTTACAATGAAACAAACAGATAAAATAATTCCCAAGTTACAAAACAGTCCAAGTTAATATAAAACCATAAATAAAATTGAGATACAATGCCAAGAGCTTTTTGGAATGGAGTTTTTTTATTTATTTCAAAACAACTAATGCTGTGTTGATTCGCAGGTCAAAAAGTCATATAGGCAAAAATACTGGCAATGCATCAAGTGCTCCTGAATACGCCAACTGTCCCATCTCATTCTTAAAGAGATAAATATTCATAGAAAACAATTTTTGCACTTTGAGATCTTCTTGGCAGCAGAGGAAATTGTAGGCCTATCTGAATAAGGAGGTAAACCAACAAGCAGGTAAATTCCTGATGCTGGGAACAAGCATGTGGATCAGACGGAATGCAAATCTAATCAGGCTTCCCAAGCTTCAATCACTGCTATGTGAACAATCACCAAATACACTGTGTTTTTCACATGGCCCGCATGGATTCTGGAGAGAAAGCAAGGCCAGATAGGCAGCATAGGTCTGGTAGAATAAGGGAAAGATGCCTAGCCCGAGGCTTTGGCAAGGAGAAAACCATCTGTGAGCTGAATGTGCTGCTTCTGTTCAGAGGATCAGACTCTCCCCTACGTTTTATATATATAGCAATTATGCTAAGAAAATACGCTGACTCCATGACTCCATTTATTTTTTTTTTAGCCAAGTAGAAACTAAGTTTCAAAGCCCAAAATAATGTTTGTTAATTAGTCTAGAAAGGAAGAGTATAATGGTCAGAGGTTATGAAGAATGTCTAGAAAAAAAAAAAGTTCTTCAAAAGCCTGGAAGTCAAAAACTACCTTCATAAAATTGAAGTCCAGCTTTGCTGGAATTACATGGCATAGTCTTGGCATATCTGAGTTTCTTGCAAAGCTGTTGTAGAGATGGTTTTCAGACCTTTTCTAAAAAAGCAAGCAGTTCTCTGGGTAAGTGGTGACATACAGTCTTCTTGGCAGTGAGGTGTGCCAAGTAAAGCCACTGGATAGACGTGAGACCTTCCAAAAGATGAAACACCTAATCAAAGTAAAAGTTTAGGCATGACTCAATATTATTAATTACGTTGGAGATGCTCTGCTAAAGAAACAGTTGAGCAGGGGAGAAATGCACAGAATTTAAAAGAGAAAAAGAGGCAGAAAGAATACCATCCTAGAGATACCCTGCCAGCATCTGCCGGAGGGACTCGAGCAATAGCCAGTTTGGCTAGTAGCCAGTACCATCTGTGTAATATCTCATACTATATGAAAAAGAGAGCCAAACAGAGATGGTTTACTTCATTTAATACCAGGAGCCCGTGACTCCATCTCTGAGTTTGTGGAGCATCCTACTTCCAAACCCCCCTCTGAAAGTCCAAAGGAACAAAATAATACAAATAAGTAAGTAGAAACTTTTTTTTTTCCAATAGGAGAACTTTGAAATCATTGAATGGGACAATAATTTGATGGCATATTTAACAATTTTGAAGGTACAGAGATAAAAATTCATAAATCTGAAATATAGCTGTTTCTGCCTTTTAAAAAGACTCTAAAGTTATAGACACTCTTACCTAAGAAATGCATCCATAAATAGGTGCTATCAGTATGGTCAAATCGGATTTAAAAAAAAAAAAAAAACTACCAGCGTATTACGGGAAAGTGCCTCTTTCTATAATTCTGTTGACCTCAATGGGTGTTTTTAACTCCTTAAGTTAAATGTAGCAAGTTCTTTTTCAGTCAATGAAAAATGTAAATAGAAAAGAAATTTTGCAGAAGACAGAAAGACACTTTTGAAAGGAAGATTAATAAATAAGTAATGCATTTACTTTTTGTTAGTGGAGAATGAAAAATTGAATGGAATCTTGTCCAGTGTGTATTAGCAGTACATTTCCTTCTGAAATACTTGATGAAGCACATACGTTGCCTTATCATAGCTATTAAATTTTGTCTGGAATTCAGCATACCTCTTAACTTCAGGAATTTGACATGCACATCAGCCTTCTGGAGATGGACTAAAGATTTCAGAAATATCCCCAAAGACTCAAGACTTTGACTTCATAGTTACATCCATTAAAATAATAAATGTTTATCCAGGAACATTCTGTTGGAAAGCGTAGAACTTTATATGCCTCATTTGAAAGCTCTTGTAGGACTTAATCCAATAAGACATTCAGAAAACACTACAATAAAAAGACAATTTGTGTTGGTGCTTATCGAGTCATTTACTCTTTCAGTGAAAGCACTCTGATGCCTATTTTGCCATAACATACAGATATCTGATAGAGTAACCTTTGTAGAAAATAAAGGCTCTGAAGCTCTGTGAGGAGACTATACTGTCCTCTTCTCCAAGTGCATTCCTCCATTTCTTCAGCATCCACCTAAATCTGCTAAAAAATATGGATATTGCTCATTCAGAAGAGATTTTAAGTTCTTGCCTTTCTCCATTTTGGCCTCTTCAGATATGTCTGGCTCCTTTCTGCATCAGACCTCCGTTCCTAGGAGTTATGCTCCAACTGTGTTGGACATATTTAAAGTGCTTGGTGCTGCTCATACAATTAACATTCTGGTGAACTGTTTCATCATTTGTATTTACAAATTAAGAATAGCATGTCAGCTCAAAATGTGAAATTATTTGAGCAGTTCATATTACTGAATCACTGCTCAAATCTGTTGTGAAGTAAATTATTTCCCTTGAAAACTGAGAAAATTGAATGAAGTCTGGCTTGGACAACAAGGTGCCATGAACATGTTCAAAGTCCATTTTGTAATTTTCATCCAGGGAATTTTAATTAACGTTTCCTGAATGCAGGCTTCTATGCTAGCTAGAGCCTTTGACTTCCTCCAAAGCCAAGAATTTAAAGTGCATTTCTTCCACATTGGCTGGAGGTGCAAATAGATCATTGCCACTAGAGTCTGCCAATTTTTCAATTTATATTGAGCAATTCTGCATTCTCAGTTCTGTAAGTGACTTGAATAATCCTACTTATGAAAAACTGCTTCTCTGGGGAAGTCATATAAGGGAATCTGTACAACATCCTCCAGGTAGCAAGTCAGTATTACACCCCCCCCCCGCAAAAAAAAAAAAAGCATATATGTACGTATATACATATTTATGCTTACATGCTTATATATTTGTAGGTATTTCTGCAGCCCTCATTAGCACTCCAAAAATGATACAAAGTTGACTGAAGTCTGTGAAATAATCCCCATGTGTGCCAAATGCAGGTAAACTCAAGGAATTATTCCATGGATTTGAAATACATCCATTCATTAATCTGAATCACCATCTCATAAGTAATTACATACACTGAAAAAACTCCAAGGATTGTGAACATTAGCACGGGTCCTCTAGTAAAAAGATCATAGCTAGGTATTCTTATGGAAGAACACATAGTAAGAAGTTCACACATAAGTAACTTAACACTTGTCATAATGCAGTTCCATATATACGGAGGAAGAAACTACATATTTGTAAAGTAATGTGGTCACTGCCACTTTTTAGTCACCAGTTCAAACAGAAAAAGCTGAGCATGCTAATACATTAACTTCTCCTGCCAGCCAATATAAAATTGATTATCCCATGCCAATTCCGAAATGTAGATCAGACGGTGTTACTGCAGTTCTTTGCCTGTGACATTTTATTCATTTTTTTAATCTCCTCTTCAAACCTTATCTCAAGATTCAAATTTTGTGCCATTTCCTGTCCTCCCTACAATCTTTTCCTCTAGAGTAAGGTTTTAAAATCTTTCTTTCTGTGAAAAATAGCACTTTACCTGACTCACTCTGACCTTTCAGTATTCCTATTTTACTTGGATGGACAATTTCCTTCCCTACTCTTCTGTCTTTTTAGCAGGTTATAAGAAAGCACTGGAAATGACAAGACCTTAAGGGTTGCCAGCACTTAAAAAGTTAATGTGTTGTTTGCTTCCTAAAGGCTAAGTAGGATGGCTGAGATCACTGTCATCACCAAGACACTAAAACTGTACAGTCCTGATTCCTTTTTAACCAAGGTTCCAGGAAAAGAATCCAATAAATGTTGGATCCAATGATCAAAAAAAAAAATCCCTTGTCATGAAAAAGATATTTCAATAACTGTATTGATCTAGACAGAAAGGAAAACTGTCAGTATGAATCAAAACACAGCTAACTGTCAGCAGCTCAGCGATACCATTTAAGACACAGAAAATGTAGATTGTCAGAAAACCAAAGCAAATGAAAGATTTGCCACATTTCAATATACAACAGAACAAGTAAATTACCTCTTCATAGGCCACTTCTTAAGCCCTTTTAATGGTCTATTAGAAATAACCTAAGAAAACCATAATATTTTCTCTGCATTGAAAAATGATCTCCCCCAACAGGATATTCAACATGAGGAATTAAGTATACAGAACTGATATACTGTACTGGGTTACTATGTTACTGTGATAGGTAAATAGAGCTGCAATTAAGAGCCAAACTTGCCTGCAGACAGAAAAATGCAACTCCCAGTGAAGCGCGTAAGCAGCTTTGTGAATATTAGATAACTGTACAAGAGAAAAGTAAAATGTACGTTACAGGAAGACAAATGACCATTTTTTCTAAGAAGTTTACTGTGGACAACACAAACACTTAGCAGAACCCATGATAGTCTTGCTGATTTCAGGGAGCATTAGAGATCTGGATCTGAGAAATATATTCAGTCAAGAATTTTGGAAATGAAACTAGGTTTTATAAATTCTGCATGTGTGTTAGTCAGACCATATATATATATATATATATATATATGCGCAGTATGAAATGAAGACTTTTGTCTGTCTTAAATTACAAGGCTTATCAGTACTGTCTTATCTAAATCTTTCCTATCACATTTTCAGGTTCTTCCTTTTGCGATGCTCTGAAAATGTTTGCAAACTGTCAGGGCTGCTATGCAGAGGAATGGTCAGCAAAGCATAAACGGCAGGGTAACGTATGCCCCACGGCCCTCACCTTCCTCCCTGAAGCTGATTGCCCAGGTGAGAGCACACAGCTCTTTTCTGTGACAAGATTCTTGTGTAACTACATTTCCAGCAGGAACAAAAAAAAAAAAAAAAAAGGTTTGCAACCAAAATCCTTCCAAATTTTGTTTAGATATTGAAGTTACAGCATGAATATTTCAGTGATATTAGCTTGGCTTTCAAAGGCAAAATATACCCCACTCCCAACAAAATATGCTGAAAGTGTAACCACTATAATTATATTCTCTAAGACATTTCAAAGTGCAGATAATACCTAAACATTTATAATGAAATTCTACACTATAAAAACTTGTTTTATTTATCTTAAATGTACCTTTACCAATTTCCTGTTAAGTGTATCAATAATATGGTCCAAGATTTTTCAAGTATATATATCATTACTGTGTGACTGTTGACACCAAAGCAAAAAATTCTGCACTCAAGTTTTTTCTAGTAGTTAATATTGCAATAATATTCTTTAGCTTTTGTCAGGCCCAATTTAAGGCTACTAAAAGAAGTCTGACTTTCAGAAAATGGATGTTTAGCATTTTCTGATTTTCAGCCATATTTTAAGAGTTTCTAACTGGGAAACAAATTCAAGGGTGCCTCCTCTGAAATCCTTTAGTCCTTTAACCCTTGGCATATGAGGGTGGCAAATGCGCCCACCACCTCCCTGTCAGATGGTTCACTATGAGTGTAGGATTCTGCCTGGCAGTGGAGGTAATGGACTCCTTTCTACTGTCAAGTTAAGCTACAGACAAGGATCCAATGAAGCCAACAGTATCACTTCTTTCAGACATCTTTACTTGCCTTTGAGAAGAAATTAAGAGTTCATCTGGCATCATTAAATTTCTATTCCATGCTGCTGAAAATAAATGCAGCTTAGTGTAGGATTACCCTCCTGAGTCTGCTGAAACTTTTGCTAAGAGCATTTATCTCAATTCATCTCACCTGACTGAAATTAATGACAACCGGCAGTATACACGTCCCAGAGATATCATCCCTTATCATTGCAGCTTTTGGACTTCAGGTAACGACTGCTGAACAACAAGTCTCCATCCAATGAACCTTGTTATCAATGGGTCAAAAATGCAGGAGGAATATAGTAAAAATGAATATTGGCACTGTGTCAGTAGATGAACTTTACCGGCAGCTAAATCTATGTGTGGAGCTAAAATTTTCACAAGAAAGTAAAGGACATAGCTGCTTAGCTCTGAAGCCGACTCGGCCTACATGATGGACAGGCTGTGAATAACACCACGCAAGTGGAAATGAAGAGCTCCATGCTCCAGCCCTGCCTGCTCAGGGAGAGCCTGCTCTGATGGCGATAAGTCTCTCCGTGATGGAGGGTGCTGCTCCGACAGCAACAGAGCTTTGGCAGCAGCATGGGGCTGTTATCATATGTTCCCACATGAACTGCATTTCCAGTGAGTTTCTGCTTTGGTGCGTGAAGGGTTTAGTTTGTTGTCGTGAAAGATCTCAGAGTGTACCACAATGCTGGGCCCATCACTGAATGGGAAAGGGAGAAGAAAGGAAGGGACACCAACAGGCAATTGCTTGGAGCATTTATTCAGGATGCCAAATGTCTGATGACATCTCAAAGGAACTGCAGTCCATGCTTTCTGCTTCCAAAAGCACAGCAGAGGGTGAGAACCCCCTTGACAGACCCCAACCCACCTGACCTGAGGTGGGACCCTTTCACAGGATGAGTAACAGTGAGTTACTAGCTCATCCTGGCTCCCTGGTCAGGGATCACCAGCCCTCCTTTCCTAGCCTCTCTCCTGATGCGCTGACCGTGGTGACCAAAGGACAAGGGTGTTGGCACCCACTGCCAGGGTGCAGACTGTCCATGCAGGCTGCTGCTATGGGAGGCAGGGAGCAGCCTCGTCTGAGGAGCTCAGCAGTAACCCGCAGTGATTCCCATACCCTGAGATGGCCCCGGTTGCTGCTGAGGCTGGATTATACTGATCTAATGCCTCAGATGTGCCAGGCATTGCACAAGGAGTCCAACAATTTAACTTCTGCTAGAAGCTGAGGAGAACACAGAGAGGCTTAAACACAGATCCTCTTCCAAATGTAACCCGACAGGCTCACCGATAACAAAGGAAGTAAAAACACAGAAACAGCCGTGGAGGAACATCGATGGCAATAGAAACCATATAGCAGGGGGTACAGGGATGCAATTATAAAGAAGAATCTTTCATGATGTATTTTCTGATATCTTCAAAATACAAGCTGATCTGTAAGGTTAGTAATTAGAGTTCTGACACTCGGAGGATGAGAGATCTGAAAATGTACACGGGACAGACGCCTGAGACTCGAACACTCATCCTAATTAAAATCTATTATTACAAATCAGTATTGCCTTTTTCCTTTCTTCAAAGTTACATTAATTTGATAAAACAAGCTGCAGAATTTCAAATGTTAATCAAAGAGATAACAGTTTCACAGGACAGATCTTTAAAATTCTCCCTCTTGTAGTTTCACAGAGAAGACTGTAGCTGGAAAAAGAAAAAAAAAAGCTGAAGAAATATTTTCCTATTATTGCTTAACAAGAAATAGGCAACTAATCAAAAGAAGATGCAGTAAAAACAAAAATAAACAAAACCCCACATCTGCTATCTCAATAAGGTATCAGAAAAATCCTCTTTTATTTCTGTGTAATGAGACAGCATAGTTTAAAACACAACAGGGTAAATTTTCAAAGCAGCAAGCTGATCTATATACAGATCTTATTGACTCTACACTGGCCACACAGCTAAATCCCCAAGTGAATCTCTGACGACAGAGAATCTCTAAAGACGAGTAAAGGTGTTTGATGTTAAAGATGCGGGCTGCCTTGTGGAAAACCCTATAGAAATAAAAATTCATTTTCATAAAATCATAAAAGTTAAATGTCCATCTTCTCACAGGGGATCATTCCTTTCTGTGCACCAGCAAAGAGTTTCTCCAGGAAGAAGAGGAAATTATACTTTTACTTACAGGCCACAAACCAAAACCTGAGTTTGCCAATCTGACCAACTTTCTATGCAAGACCTGAAACTAGATTTTGTACCTAATAATTTTGCAGCTACAGTTATATATTATATAAAAGATAACCAATGTGCACTTATCTAGCCTATTATCAGCTACTGCAGTCCTGCCAGAGCATGCTGCTGTGCTTACTTACACTTATTTTTCCTGTGTGGTAGATGTAGCTTATAACAATGCTTCAACATAAAGCAGATGTGCTCTTTCAGGGAAAGCAGAGATGGCCCAAAGGTGAGCTGTTAGATAGCACTGAAATCAAAGACATACTAATGATTTCCACAAAATATATATGTCAAGAGGGAAAAAAATGAAACAAATAATGAAACAAAGGCAAGAAATGGTCTTCTGGGTTTTTCAGTAGCTGTAGGGGAATATATCTGGTAGCCTTTAAAGATTCTATGATTAGCTTTTCACAAACACAGTTCTGCATAATTCTGCTTTCAGATCATTCTGGGGAACTGTGTAAATATTTTCTTCAGCATGAGCTTTTTAGTGAACTGTATACTTCTGAATTTTACTTTGAATTTGGTTTTTAAAAGTCATGAAGAAAACTAATTCTCCACTTCTGAAGAGTACCTGGTCTCACTTGGAACTCTGTATCCAAAACCAAAACAAAACTATGCAAAGTTTTATAGCCTGTAAATACATTCAACCATCTGGGATGAGCTTCAGAATTGTATTTTGTGGTTGCATGTTTTGTTTTCAAAGTTTTACATGGTTCTGTGTAAATAATTTATCAAGACTGAGATGAATAAGAGGTGTTCTCAAAATCAAGAAAATTACTTTAGGACAAAACTCAGAGAAACTAAACTGTGTGACTCACATAAATATAACGTAACAAAGCTTCACTCAAAGTCCACTCTGAAACAATCAGCCTCCAGGCTATCCTGACATTTGAGAAAGTTTGCCTATTATATTTGGTTTATCAGTGAGCCTTTAACTATTACAGAATGACAATCATTTTTACTTCCCTTTTTTAGAACAGAAATACTTGCAACAAGATGCTACAGAAAATGCTGTTCTTGAAATATATCTTAGTTAGAAGTAAGAAAATATCGATTAACTCTCCAGAAGGCACACTCTCTTGATACCTCCAGCCCATTTTTTTCACCCATGTTTCAGGTACATTCAACCTTACTTTCAAATAAAATTCAACTCTAATTGCTGTTTTCTACATAGCAAGCACTAAGTATTATGCTTTCACAGAATAAAAATAAGTAAATAAAGGGAAGGTGTCAAAATGACAGCAAAACAGAACATTTAAAAGTCAGCCTGCTACAAAATTCAAATGGTAAACAAATATTAAAAGTGGTACAGAAGCTGCAGCCTTCTCTCCTTCACATAAGGGCTGCTAAATTACTACACTGCCCAATCTCAAAACTGTTAAATAGAACTTCAAACTAAAAATAATTGCTGCCAGAAACACTGAATTTTGGAAATGAAAATGAGTCCAACTTGTAAAGACATTTTCAAACCCTCCCACAGTTCCAACCAGCTCTGCAGGCCGAGTCCCCATTTCCCCTCACATGTCCTCTGCTTTCTCCTCCCCTCCAGAAGGTCAAGTCCTTCTCACCTGCCTGACCATCACCCCTTCATCAACCTGACACAGGCAGCCTTGAGGAGGGAAGGTGGGGAAGGAGGAAGATATTGAGGCCCATAGCCAAGCGAGGGGCGGAAAGCAAAGAGTCTCAGTTGCACGCATGGGGAGCCAGAGCTTGGAGGAGGTGGTGGGGAGCGTGGGGTGCCCACAGGGGAAGGAGCTGCCCCATACAGGCCTCAACCAGACCCCTGGTTCTGTGATACTCTGGGGAAATCAATCATAGGGGTTTTCTACCTTGTATTCCACCTTTTTCTTGTATTTGTCCTCACAGACCTGCTTGTTTCTTCGCTTCTCCCACATTTGGAGTGGGTGGGAGCAGAAGAGGGTGCCACATTGACCATTTCACTTCCAGTTCACTTGCTCAGCTGAGGGAAAGGATATGATCCACTTCAAACCTGAACAGTGTTGTTTGCCAAATATTACTCACTTTTTAAATAAATGGAAAGCTCCTCTATGAGTAAAATTGTGGTATCAATGCTATGGATTCCTTTCTTAATTAAAAATGTAATATAAAATTATATGTTGCCAGTTTTTTGGAAGAGAAAGTTATTCATCTGAGTCTGCTTAGAGGTAAGTCTTCTTCCTTCCTTTTAAGTACAGTTTTGGATATGGCCTTTGCTGCTCGTTCTCCCCAGATCATATATTAGCTGATCCTCGCATCTCTAGAGTGAACATGAAGACTTCATGGGAAACAAGGCCTGCTAACTGGTGTGGGTATTAACTCTCAAGGAATTACTTTTATGGCCACAATTCTGTCAGTAGAGGAACTGACAGGCAGCAGACCTCAGTCTAAGGCAATGCAGGAAACAGCTTCTTAGCCTAAAACACCCAGAAAGAGGGATTCAAGCCCAGAGGCACTGCCTGAACTCTGGCATAGCCTCATGAGGGCAGTGAAAAAGAATAAGAAATATTTCTGCATATACAGACAAGGACAGAAAGCTGCTTTCGGCCTCCTTGTTAGTAAATCCTTGCCCCTATGAATGCAGCAGTCTCTTTTGTTAGGCAGTAACCAGCAGAAACCAATGGGCATATTTGCTGCTGGCACGTGCTTCATCAAAGCCAGCAGGATTACTGCAGGTGCAGCCTTAGGGTGGGTGGTCCAGGGCGTCCCTGCTGCTGCATTCCCTCTGCTGCTCTCAGCCCCTTCCAGGAGAGATCTCCCCACCTCCTGGCACTTCTTGGTCCTTGGAGGATCTACATACGAATCAGTAGCGTGCTGTCCTCTTCAACACAGAGCTTGTGGAGATGCTTGGTTTGCCTCAGCCATGAGCGCTAGCAGCTCCCATTGACATACACGTGCACAACACATCCTCCCCATTCAAAGCACGGCTGCCAGGGTCATCTTCTCTGTCCAGAATTTGAACCGTGTTATTTCCATCTCTGAACCTCCAAAACAGGAAATCACTTAAACATATGATTAATCATAAGTGTGTGCTTAAGCCCAGACCTTTAGAAATTCATTTCTATTGATGTCAATGGTAGTTCAGATTGTGCCTGATGGCTTTACTAAGACAACGTAGGAAATTTTGCACAAACTTCTTGTATTTTACAACATTGAGTCAAAGTGCCATTTGGATTTAGGATGAAGTCCTCATTGTATTAAATATATGAAAAAAATTGCCAGTTACTTCAACAGAGAAAATTTTGTTTATAAGGTGCATGCTTCAGAGAGATTTTTTTTTCTCTCCCTAAATCAATCTCCATTAAAAACAAATTAAAGGTTAGAAAGAAAGCTAAAACCTCTCAAAGGATGAGTGAGATTTTCTTATTTCATATAGTCCACAGCCACTATGTCAGAACATGACAGAAGCTATACGATATTCATGTTAAAAACGGGGCTCAACAAAACAGTAAGCTTTTCCACACGGTAAGGTGGCAGAGTACAGTTTGTTTGCCACTACCAGTTTTTTGAAGAGTAGTGAGAATAGCATCAGTCTGTATATCCTGTACTAGCCAGTAACTCCCTTGTAGCACTGGGATGCAGAATTCATTGACTATTTCACAAACAGAACCCCATAATCCAATATTCCAGGATTCAGCTCCTAAAAGGAGAAGATTCTCAGTGATAACTCTTCTTCTTAAAATGTTTCCATCTGTGAATCTCCACGTGTGGAGAATGCCAGTTACTAATACTGTACTCTGGCAACTAGAGCTCTAATTTGTGCAATATCAGCTCTTCAATGTTTCAAAGATTAATTTAAAGCATTAACAGAGAAGAGTTTACAATTAATATGTGGCAGGGGCAAAAAGAGAAGCAAAGCACATCCTGAAAAAGAAAACATTTATAAAATGGTGTATACACCATCACTTGGGCATGCTGAGTCTCAGAAGTAATGCAGAGAGACAGAGTTTGTTTTCCTTTTCTTCTGCAAAACTACAATGAAGTGATAATGACCTCAGGAGTGTGTGTGTGTGTTTATTCCATCTTTGGCCCATTTGATGTGGTTTTGGCCTAAGGAAAAGCTAAAGGCTAAATGTATTTTAAGTGGGCTAAAACCAAGATAAACACATGTCCCTGAGGTCATTATTTCCATTAGATGACAGCTTGCATAAAATATCAAACGCATTGTAAAAACAGTGTAAACTTTAAAAAATATATTCTTTCATAGGTCACCACATCTTTTAGAAAGTGTATACTGTTTCTAAGCAATTGTTTCTTCTATTGTCAAAGTTCCTTCTTCAGGAACAGAGAAAACAGTGTTTATTTGGACTTTGGCTATGCATGACATAGTCTGGGCTTTGCAATTCCTACACATAGCACTGTAAAATGCAAACAGTGTATCCAAGCAGTAATCATGCTCATCATGCACATAATAACTGTGTACATAGAAATATCCATCAGCTACACAGCAGCTTCAAAGATTTGATCTACATGAGGAAGATTGTTGGTGTTTTAGAAACCTTGCTGGGACTTCACGGTGGGCACACATGCTGTTTAATAAGATTTGTTTTTGCGTCTGGTGTGGACACAATCCATGCTCATAATTGAGAAGATGACGTCAGCATAGTTTTGTCTTGCTTCTTGGTACATTTTGTGGGCAGTGATAACCAATCAGCCCAGAAAGCTGTCTGAAAAACACACGTCCTCTTCAGGTGAGTCTGGAGCAGGCAATTTGTCCTGGGTGCTGGTGCTTCACCTTTCCCCATGCAGCCTTGGACTGTGTTGGTGAGGTTTATCACCCCCATTTTTCTTCTCCAGTCCCTCAGATACAAAACTCACATGCTTAGTACAGCTTGCTCTCGAGCTGCCTGAGCCTGCTGAAGCCCTTAGAGTGTTTTTGTGGATCACAGTTTGAAAGCTATCTTCTGCATAAGAGGCCACTGATGGAAAGATTTATTTGGGGGGAAAAATAACACACAAAAAATCTTGAATCGTTCTTTTTCTCCTCTGCCTTTTAGAGCCCTAGTTCTGCATGCCGTATGCTCACCCAGACCTCCTTTTTTTCTCATTTTCTGCATACCGAAAATCATAAAGGAACCCACAATTTTACATTTGTTTTCTCAAAATTTTCTTGCTGAATCCAGTGTTGAATTAAATGCTGCAAGTATTTCACAGTTCCCAGCAAGTGAGCCCATTTGGGAGGCATTGTGCATCAATCGTGCTGCAGTTAATTTACAACTTCTCCTTCCCAGCCACTCAGAATAGAAAAAGTGAAAAGCTGAGGTTTTTAATCAATGAGCAAGAGCATGTCAGAAGACAAAACTATAGCTAAGTCTAAATCCACACCTGGATTTAATCTATTTTCAGTTTTCCCCCTTCTCTTTAGTCCTGTTAGACTTCAATGTTGTCCACACTGTTTCTCTTATGTAATATTATCACTTGGCTGTTGGTTTAGGCAAAAGACAGCAATTTTTTAACCTTCTCTGAGTGACACATGGAAGACCTTCCTGCATAGGGGGCAGGAAAGCAAGGAGAACAGACAGCTTGTAACAATGCCATCGCTTTGTTCTTAGAGGCTACTTTCCTAAAATTAGCTTTTAGTGAATGTTTGTTTGCAGCAGACTGGAGGGAATTAGACCATTACAGCTAAGACTACTCTTCTTTTTTTGGATCATTCATCCTTTCAAAGATAATCTAATTCTACCACACCTTACTCTTAGCTCTTTTTTACCTGGCATTAGATAAGTAACTTGCATTAAATATGTGGATTAAGTTGTGTAATCACTGAAGTGCTGTGCTTTTTGTACTTTTATGCAATTACAGAATATAAAAGCATTGTTATAAGTGAAATATGGGGTTGGGTTCTAGCAGGAATTTTAGGATTCAGAGTGGAAGATTGCATGAGGGGTTTAGCAATATGACAAACATTGCTTACGTGACCTTAAAAGGCTTAGAGCCGATTTCAGTTTTGTCATTCCAGGGGAGATTTCTTCCATTATTCTTTGTTACAATATGCTGAACTCTTATTAGCCTCAGTAAATCAACGTTCACACTGAATTGGAATTATTTACATGTAAATCTGCTATTGTCACTTCATTTGTATGAGTACAGTTGTAGCCCTATTCAAAGTAAGAGAAAACTGCATTGTCCAATTTCACTGTATGTCTAGCTCAGCTTCTCCTTCTGTGCAGTTACGGACAATATGTTATTGCTCTGTAACTAAAAGTGCTGGACCTGACAAAGAAATTTTAGGGGCCAATTGTGTTAAGTTTCAATGACGTGGTGAGCTGTGGCTCAGGATTTCCCTTCCAAGTCCACTAGTTTGGATAACTGGCACTCTCACTGCCACTGGTGCTTATGAGGGTCATGATTTCATTTCTGGGATTGTTTTTGGTTCCGCCATAAAACTTTCCTCCTGAAGGTGAATGGAAGCAACCAACAGCTGCTTGCCAGTTGTCCTGGCAGTAATGAGCTGAGAAACTAACTGGAAAATGCTGAGAAGGGAAGAAAACAAAAAAAAAAAAGAGAAAGAAGGAAGAAGCAATTCAGCAGGAATGTGATGTTTGGGTTGGACAGCAGCAAACAGGGCAAATTGGACACGGATGATGAAGAGCAATGGAAATTAGATCTCTTACATGAGAGAAA
Organism: Cygnus atratus; assembly: GCF_013377495.2. Lineage (NCBI taxonomy): Eukaryota > Metazoa > Chordata > Aves > Anseriformes > Anatidae > Cygnus > Cygnus atratus. Next base: position 77,250,063 of record NC_066362.1, on the reverse strand, counting down.
GTCCATTGACTTCAGTGGAGTTCCTGATGATTTCTGTCCAGACTTGTTTTCAAAGAAAACAACAGGGAGAACTTCACGAAAAAGAGGAAGTGGAAGAAAGAAAATATGGTTTAGAAAGGAAAAGGAAAGCCTGAGATAGTATGAAAAGCCCCCAAATGCTAGTGACTAGTACAAACTGCTGTTTCCTTCTCTGGTGCTCTGTTCCAGCTGTTTCTTCAAAATAACTACATCCAAAAAATTTCCCCCAAATTCTTCCACCTTTAAAAAAAATTCCCAACACTACACAGACAACTCTGTACATCAAAATCCTGCAAACATGAGAACAATGACTTTCAGTTGTTGGGAGCAGTGGAAGCAAGGCTCTTGATGCTGTTGTGAGCAGCCACTGCTCTGCTTAGCACAGGAGCGGAAGCAGCAAACCTGCCCTCTGGAGCTTTTGCTAGCAGTTGCCCATTTCTGAGGTGTTTGCAACGGTAGTATTTCAGTTGCTAGGATTCCTGGCCCCCTTCCCTACAGTTCTCCCTCACCCCCTACAACATAAGAAATGACTCTGAAAAGAAGGGTGGAGAGATGGCTTCAGAGGTTTGCTCTTATTGTCCATTCTCTTCTTTCTGTGTCTAGTTCTCCTACAACAGCAACAGCAAGGCACATTTCTTTTCTTCCTGAAACAGTCCCATTCTGCGCGGCTCCAGTGATATTTGTAGTTTTGTTTTTATTAGTGGTTCTCTAATTCCTCAATTTCTTTTTACGGTCTGATCTTTATAGCATTTTCCCCTGACTTTTTTTTTCAAAGAAATATACAATTGTGTTTAAACTTGGTCGTTCCCTCTCTCTCTGTTAAAGAAAGGAGTAAAATATGCAGGGAGGAATAAAAACGCCTTTGAATAAAAGGCCAATTACACTTATATAACATTACATTTCCTGCATTGAATTTGCATACTGCATCAATAGTTTTCAGAAGACTTCCAAGAAATAACAAAGAAAAGAACAAGAACGGTCTATGCCAAGAACATCCCTAAAGAAAAAACAGCCATTCTCTTTGAATACTAAGAAAACAGTGTTTTACTGCTCAGAGCTCCCGATATCTTCCTTCATTAGGGAAATATCTGCAAGCTGTAAAGTATCTGCCCTGGCAGAGGATTCACAAATCACAACAATTACCTGCTTCTTTTGGAGACGGAATCAGCTAATTACCCACCAAAGTTTGGATTGGACATCTGCTACCTGACTTACTTTAGTATCCACCACAGAGTGCTTCTTGGCAAAGGTTTTCAGCTTTTCTCCTCACCTACCTCTCACTTGGAAAATGATTTGGATGCCATCACTAACCATTAAGTAAAATGAGGATGCTTTGGCCTAGGGTACCTGATCCCTGGATGACCGATAGGATTTCTCCATGCTTCAGGCCAAAGTCAGTACTAACACAGGTGGAAGAAAAGTAGATGAGAGGAAGAAAGAGTGGGGAGTAAGGGGGGAGGAAGATGAGATGGAGGAATACTCAATTAGACTTCTAGTGGGCTGAAAAATAAATAACTGGTAGCCCCTAACGTAATATGGATTACAGTTTGGCCAGCACTAGGGATGAATCACATCTGGCGTCCTAGGTGTTACTGTTTATCTAAACTACCAATAGCATCTGTGTAAGCACGTCCTGCCAGTATCATTGTCTAGCATCATCTTTTACGTTAGGAAATGAGTATAAAAATGTTATACAAACCTCTATTAAAAAAAACATACAGACACACTTTTAAAACTCACTGCCAGAAATCCCTCCCCAAGGAGAAAGCGGACCCGTGTGTAGGCAAGGGGCACTCCCGCTGAAATCATAGGAAGTTCCACCCACTGAGGCGAAGGATGAATTTGCCCCTGGTAATAAAGATTTCTGCCTCACACAAATGAGAGACAGCTGCTTACACTGACGGTATGTACAGAGCCAGTGACTCATGGCAACACCAGGGTAGGAACCCAGGCATCCTGACACCAACATCAAACGATTCGCCTTTCCTGTTTTCTCTTTGAGCATACCAAGTTTAACACTCCATTTGTATTCATTCTCTAAATTTAAATCTAATGATTAAAGATAGATTTTATATGGCAATTTACAAAAAGGGGCTGATTTCTTTACATGAGAACCACATCCACCATAAAAACCACATTCGCATTGAGAAGGATGAACCACAGGGCCTGACCTGACTTCTACATCTCTCCAGCTTCCAAGATACTAGAAAACATAGAACAATTGAACTTAATAGGGATAATTTGCCCTGGGATCTTGGGCCAGAATGACATTGGTCTGATGTTATAAAAGATTAAGGCAAAACGCTGACTATGTTGCTGGGTCTGACATATCCTGCTTTTGCTTGTCCTCGAAGCTCATGCTTACATTAGAGCTCAGAGGTCTCCAGCTGCATTTTTTGTAAGTTCAGCCATTTTCTTTATTAACCAGAAAGAAAATGATAGACCTCATTACAAAGTCCTGGAAAGATATGATTAATTACATGGCCACCCACCAGGCTCAGTAGATACTAAGTGTATGTTCCACTAGGATATACACAGAGATACTTCGATATCTTGAAAGCATATTCCTACATATTTTGCAATTTCACCACAACCAATTATGTTTGAGAATTATCCCTAAGTAATTGTGAAAGACATCACCTTTTCTTAAAACAAAAGGTGGTGGGTGGGGAAGAAAAAAACTTCCAAGAGCAGATGTGTCACTCCATTGGTCATTGAAAACCTCTGAAACCACTCCACATAGCCAACTCTGTGGCTACACAGCCATGGACAGGTCACTGTGCTTCTCATTGCTTCACTTTTTCATACGAGCTTTCTATAGGAAATGAGTCTATGCGTGGATCAGTCCTGGGATGAAGGTCTGCCCTGACATTGGTCCCCACAGTATCACACGTAGCAGTGTTACACTACATAGCACCACACTGCATCGACACTTGCTGAAAGAACAGCAAAATGTAGACAATGTTAGATCTAGCACTGAAATATAGCCAATTAAATGCCAGCATTAACTATTTTCACCTTCGGGAACAATTAGAAAACTGTTGATTCAATATGTAGTATTTAATATTGCAGATGCAACGTTTGGGTTTTATCAGTTCATGCACAGCCAGACAAGCAGCTTTTGGCCTAAAGCAAAAGAGAGTGTCACGGTTTTGGCAGGGACAGAGTTAATTTTGTTTGTAGAGGCTCACACAATGCCATGTTTTGGATTTGTGATGAAAACAGTGCTGATAACAGGGGGATGTTTCAGCTGCTGCAGAGCAGGGCTCACACAGAGCCAAGGCCTTTTCAGCTCCTTGCGCTGCCCTACCGGCGGGGAGGCTGGGGGTGCACCATGAGCTGACAGGGGGCACAGCCAGTAGAGGCGTCCCAACTGGCCAGAGGGACATTGCACTCAGCAATAAAACTGGTATAAAGGAGGAAGGAGGGGGGACATTCGGGGTGATGGGGCTTGTCTTCCCCAGGGACCGCTCTGCATGCTGAGCCCTGCTCTCCTGGAGGGGGCTGAACTCCTGCCTGCCCATGGGAAGCAGCAACTGAATCCCTTACTTTGCTTTCCCCAGTGAGCCTCTCTATCCCAGCCCCTGAGTTCTCGCACTTTTAACTCTCCAATTCTCTCCCCCATCCCACCTGGGGATAGTGAGTGAGTAGGTAGGTGTCCAGGGTGTCCAAAACCCAAGTTCTCTCACAGACTGGATGTTATGGATCTAAAGTGTATCCTGCACAGAGCCTTGTGTTGTTTTTTTTTCCTGCTGAAAACTTTTACAGTGCAGACATACATTATCATAACAAAGTTTCATGGCATGTTGAAAATGTAGGGAACACATAAAAAAATTGCATTTGATAATGCAAACTGCAAGGATTACTGTTCCAATTGTATTATTCATGTACATATTTAATTCAGTAAAAAGGAACTGAACCTGAATTTATTTGTAGCTGCTACAGAATTCCCACTTTATCACAGGATTCCCCAGGGTGCCACAGGAACAAGAGGGCCTTGATGCAGAATTTAGATCCAGCCTCCACATGGCACACGAAGTACGTGAAGTGCAAACCAAGAGCAGGCAACGAAGCAGATTCCTTTTCCATTTACACTACATTACAGAAGTTAATGACTCTGCGCAAACTAATACCTGCCCGAATCAAAAACCAAACCAATGAACATTATTTAAGAGCCCTTAATTTTGAAATGTAGCAACCAGTGATAAGGAAATCTGTAGGGGCCAGCGAAGGCTTTAGACTTGGGACATAAACTAGATGTGGAGGTTTTTATCCAGAGCTCGTTCACTTAATTTGAGCCTCCTCCAGTTCTTGGTTAATTTTACTTTTAGCTGAACTTACTGTTTTGAGAGTCGTGAAACACTCTTCCTAAGTTAACCACAGCAATTAGCAAAACACTATATTTGTCATAAGATATATAAAGATCTGCGGGAAGACACCTGCATTCAGATTTAAATTCATGAAGAATCGCTTGCTCCATTTTGTACCTTTCCCCACTCTTTCCTGCCCCTGGTCTCACAGCAAAAGTTCCTTGGCCGGCCACATGGGAAGGGCCCAAGTCCCTCTAGCCCAGCTCCCCCACAGCCTGCCGCAGACCCCAGACAATGCCATCCCCGTCCCCACTCCTCTCCCTGTCCCCAGCTGCAGCATAAGCTCGGAGCCCCAGTGAGAGCAACGTGGCACCACCACCAATGACGGTGTTGGGCCCTGCACCGCCACTTGGGCCCTGCACTGCCGCTTGGGCCTGATGGCCCACAGGGATGCTTGGGATGCTCCTTGGAAATGCTCTTACTGCTAGCCCTTGTCAGGAGCAAAAGTTAGAGGAAAAGAATACAGCTAGAGGTTTCAGGTTGGTTAACATAGTCATTTCTCCCTTAACTTCAGTGGAGTATTGCAGGCTTTAAAGGCAGAATGACCAACTTCTAGGCACTTACTCAGTCTCAACACTTTAAGGATGATCTAAAATCTGCTATATGGCTCCAGAAGAATCCTGCACACTCAGAAAGATCACAACAGATGGAAAAAGACAGACAAGTTAAATAGGACAGAAAGAAATTCCCTGCTACCAGGGAAGAGCTGGACAAAATGATTTCTGTTACTTTTTTATTTCCTTTAAAATACTGAATAAAAGTCAGTTGTTTGAGAACTAATCTTCTGAGATTGGATCTGAGAAATATGACTCACAAGCATTTATCCTTCATAAACAAAAACATAAAAAAAGAAGATTAATAAAAATTAGCCCTAACCTACTATTTAGCTTTAACCATCACCTCAGGGGCCAACCACAACCTTCTTTTAAATCTCTGCAACTACTAGTTCAGGATTTCCAGTTTTGAATTTAGAGGTTGGTTGCATTTTAAGTAATTCATGGGAAAGAATTAAAGGCATGCATTACCAGCCAGGGATGAGGTGGAGCATGAGAGCTCAGTAAAGCCTTCAGGAGTGAAAAATCCAGCTCCTGCCTAACACAGCTCTCTGAAGAAAGAAGCGGCCAGCATGGAGGTCTACACATGGTGCATACTCGGTTCGTGCTAGTGTGGCCACATTGGGTTACAAAGAGAGGCTGCCTTACAGTCATGGAAGCAGTCTTCTTATCGCTGCACACTGCACAGCACAGACAGTTTGGGGTTTACCTGGTACTGAATCCTGCTCCTCATCTTAGACAACTGTAGGCAAATGAACTTCAAAATACTTGTATGTGTCCAGACTGAGATGACTGATTGAAGTTCAACAGGCAAACAATAAGCCACCTAATATTTGTAGTCTCATTGCAAACCATGGTAGAGATCTCTGCACAATTATTTTTTCAGTTATTAATGAGTACCAAATGCTTAATTCTCTCACAAGAGCATCTGAAGTCTTCCAATTGATTTATGTTTTAAACTATTTGATATTTTTTTCCAATGTGGAAGGAGCTATAGAGATGCCTATCATATTTCTCTCCTCAACTGTACAGTTTGAGTCAGCAGCCCTACATCCTCCATAAAATTCTGAAACACCCATTCTTCCTCACACATTTCTAATAACAGTGTGTCAGGGTACTTAGGCACATGACCAGCATTAAGTGGAACAGAGCCTACCTTAAGCAGTGATTAAGGTAGCAAGAAATGCCAACGTCAGTCAAAATGGCATCTCCCTACAAACCATGATAATTTGTCTGTCCAGGGCACTGATAAGACTGCTTCTACATAACCATTTCAGTTTGGGGTGCCTGACATCAAAAAGAAGTCTCAGAAGAGTAGAGGATGAATTACTAGATGACATGAAAAAGAAGTAGGTGGGCATATGGGTATATAATAAACGAGGATGGGAATGTTTATTTATGGACTGGAGTCAGAAAAGAGGGTGATAGGAATGGAAATAGTTTAGTGACTACAAGGGGTGAACTAGCAGCAATGTGATAAAAATAAGCAAAGGAAAAATTTAGTCTGAATAGGAGGAAATATTTCTTAACGGCAAGGTACGTTAGGCTGTGGAATAGCATCCCCAGAGACACCACAATTGCCTGAGTAATTTAAAACTAGATGAGACAAAGCACTTGAGAATTCATTGGGGGAACAGTCATGCCCTGCCATTATCTAATAGGTGTTTTCCATCTCTAACTTGTGTGATTCAACTGACATTAATTGGCATCAGGGTGTGAATCAAAATAAAATACGACTCCTAAATGCTACCAGACGTCACAGTGATCAGTTTTCCTGTTACTGCTTTTCAGCAAAATGGAAGAAAGCAACAATAACTTCAGAGACCTGAGTGTCATGATCGGTTACAGCAAATTTACATCATGCTAAAAAATATTTTTAAAGTAATTCCATTCTGGTACGTTATGCTGACAGCTAAAATCCTTAGCACCTACAGAAGTGCCTCTCAGTTGAGATGCTCCTGGTGCTCCACAAAGAGTAGCTGAATCATAGACTGAAGAGTCTGGGATAGGAATAAAGAAACAAATTTCTTTACAGAAACATGTCCTAACTCTGGGGAAAGAAGATAAAGTTTTCAAGTACAACAAGAGCAACATCAACTCTTGAAATGGTTAGTTACATCAAGGATATTTTTCCCACGGTCCAACTACTTGTATGTTTAATCTCCAGCTCTCCAGTAGATATCTAAAGTTTACATGCTGCACCAAACTCCTATCATGTTTCTTAGTGACTTTGCTTACATTTTATGCAGCACCCTTTACTGTAGTATAATCCAAGAACTCTCTTTTCCTTAGCATAATCAGTTCTTTATGTTAGTTTAGCTCTGCTCCCACAGAAGTCAGAAGAATAAAACATTAAACCAACACTAAAGGCATTTGGAAAACTCATTCTCCACTCATGAGATCGCTACTGAATATTTTGAAATATTTAATATTTTAAAAGCAAAGTCTATTCAGACTACTTGGTAGATTTTATTTAAATATTGAAGGTAAAAATAGTTTTACTTTCTAGAAACATGGGACTGTAAAACATCTTCAAAACCCTAACACAGCACTAGGGAAGAATGAAAAGAATACCTTTCCCCCATTTTAGAAATGCAGAAACAGGAGAGTAGCTAAGTAATTTGCCAAAGGTCACCCTACCAAGAGAAAAAACAAAACAGTCATCCATCCCGATACTTGTTCTAGGCAAAGCTGGATGCCCATATGTCCCTAGGATCCAATTGCAAAGCCTCTGCTGTGAGTAAGCCAAGCCCCAGTGCAACCACAAAGCCCGAGGAGCAACTCCAAAGGAAAGGTTCCCAAAATCAGAGGAGCTCTGGGCTGCCAGGTCACAGAGTCCTGGAGAAAATAATGGAAAGGACCGGAGAGGCATTTCTGTTAAAAGAGGACTTATGTCATGAAGAAGATCTGCTAACTGTAAAAGTGCAATGAGTTGTAGGTCAATTAATTTTGAGTGAATGTGCCCGGGGAGTGGTCACCTGAATTGAGGGCAATAGCTTCCAGCATTGGGTTATGAGGGTTTTTGGTGCTCTCTCTATTGCTCTCCAAATAATACCATTTTTTAAGCAGTGACTCACGTTTGTGAGTGGGGAAAATTAACTCAGTGAGCACCAGAAGTTTAATTTCTGCTGGTTTCAGTATAGGGCTTGAGGTAACATATTAGTAATGTCCTTAAACTTAATCCTCAGTCTTGTTAATGTCAATCAGTTCCTGGCAAAAGGTTTATATATATTCTCAGAATATGCCTGTTTATACTATTACCTTAATTTTACAGGAACTGCATCATCATAAAAAGATTAAGCAACTTTCCCAAAGTTGTGCAGGAATCTGTGGCAGAACAAGGAACCAAAGCTTAGTTTTCCACAGCCTGCCAAGTACTCCAGCCCTTGGATCATCATTTCTCTCCCTCTAATAGTGCAACGGGGGAACATATCTATCATTGTTCTGAAAACCTTAAACAATTTGGAGAAGTCTTTACATCTCAATTGCAGGAACAGAATAAAGAGCTTGTATTCACCCACACTGGTGGTGCAGGGAAGCAAACCAAAGAAAAACTCTACTTTGCTTCAGCTCCCACTGAATTCTTCTCTGCAGTCTTATCTGTATAAAAATCATTCTCTCTGTTTTCCATTTTCACTGGAAGCAACAGTTAAAAATAAACTGCTGTAAAAAGTGACCCTTTCTGCCACAGTCCTGTCCAGGACACAAAATGGAACCATGTAAATCCTTCAAGAATGCTGATTTCAGCAACGATCTTGCCTCTATTTTAAAAGTACAGTAAATCATGGAGGTTCAATGTAGCACATGGTTGTCTTGGACTCCTATTTATACAGGAGTATAAACATAACCACTCTTCCTAACAACAAGGATCCCAGCGAGAAGGATTATCAGAGGCAATTTTAAATGCCCCATTACTTAGAAACAGATCTGGCCCATTTTTAAAATAGATTTCCCTGAATGTCATTATAAGCATCCGTTCTTTCAGACTTGGTGTGTGAAATGAGAGCTGGATGATGGCAGCCTGATGCCACGACTGAGAGCAGCGCGCAGAACCCACCGCTTGAGGAGAGGTCTCTCACATCAAGACCCATGCACCGAGCCACCACCACCAGGGACAAGGTCACAGGAGGATCCAGAGGAGGACAGTATTCACACTTTTTATAGCACTTGAGTACAGAGTGCAATTTGTATTCAAATACGGAAGTAGCATGCATTTCTCTATACTGTCACCCCGCTACAACCACACCCCTTATCTCAAATGGCCCATCTTCTCTGGGAGCCCAGAAATCATTTCTGTGATTTTTCTTTCTCAGTACTTTTTAATTTTCATTGGTCTAGTTTGCCTGTCCACAATGGAAGTGTGCTATGTGGTCAAGAGTTTTCTACTGGAAAATGCACTCTCGTTTAGCCAACTAAATTAATTTCATGCCAGCTAGTGAACCATGCTCAGACAGTTCTTTACGTTCTGTGCCTTTTCTGCCTCAGAGTAGATCTGAACTAGCAAAAGAAAAAGACACATGCAGTTAATAATGAACCACCTGAGCCACTCTGTTCCCTGTCTTGAGGCAAATTTACATTTTTAGGAGCCGTTCCTAATTTACAGTTATTTAAATAACCTTTGTTGTATGAAGGGCTCTGTCTGAGCCATCCGTGCCAGACAAGGCACCCCACACTGAACGTCGACTCTGACCTTTTATTCTCAGGCCAGGGAGCGAGGCACACCATGCACTTGTACACTCTGCCCCTGGGCACTACTCTGGGTAAGTCACTTGGACAGCACCTCTTGCCAGCTGATTCACAGAGTGGAATCTGCATAAGCTCTTGAAAAGAAATGCTCATTAATATTCCTAGCCAGAGGCAAGTGTGCTACAACTCAGGGAGAGGAAGGGTCAGGGGAAGGGAAAAAAATAAAAAGAAGGGAAAAGAATTGAAGGCCTCATAGAGCAAGTCAATACCCCAAGACAAGTGGTCCCTTTGTTGCCGGAAGAACAGACCATTCTGCTCTTGGAAGCACTATGCAAATAGACTGAAAACAAGGAGATATTCTCTATGCTATTTTTATCAATAACCCGAGAGTATCAGACTAGGACAGCCCCTTCCCCTAGGATACTCAAACAATTTAACGCAGCCAAACAAAAGGATCGGGGACTTCCATAGAGCATCGGCCCTCCTTCAGCCAACAAAGCAATTGCAAAAATTCCCCGTTTGGCTCAAAACATTCTAGGGATATGTGCGCTTTCTCCAGTAAGCTTTCTTCCTCTATTTGCCACCTCCTCCTTTCCTCCCCATGCTCCATGCCTCGTATCCTGCTCCCCTTCAGCTACAGAAATTTCCATCTCTCTACAGTAAAGTGAAGGGATTTTGCTAGTACCGGGAATTATAAGAAGATTGCAGCAAAGCATATGCTTTTATCTGAAAACAGGAATTGCTTGCCATTCTCTCCCCCACTTCTAGAAAAAGAAAAGAGGAAGTAGAAAAGAGGTGGTTATGTTATAGTTATTCATTTTCTTTTGATCTAAGTGATATATCACTTTTCCTATTAGGATTTAATTTGCTTTAGCATGAAGAGATCAGCAAGTGAGTTCTGTTTTAATTAGACAGGTACTAAACAGTTTGATAGTAATTTGAATACTGACAAGCTGGAGTGCTCACTGGTCCATGAACAGAAATGATATTACAGTGTTCAACCTGCTTGAAGAGGAAAAAGTCCCTTAAATATTTTACAAGCACAGGAAAAATGGAAGAGAAAGATATGCAGAACGATGAGATGAAGCATGGCCAATAGGATATGAAAGCTGTGAAAGGTGACCTGTAACCCACCTGTAAAACTTGTTAGCTACCTGTCTGTAGCTTCTGCTGCTCAACATGAGACCTGATTTAGCAACATTTACTGCAGGTAGGGGCGTAAAGCCAGAATGCAGAGCCTGGAAAACCATCCCTCATAACCAAAATTTTGGAGCCATCAGGCACCAGCCCTTGAGAAGAGTGAGCCATAAACATGTCACAGAAGTCAGCAGTATGCATAGATGATGAGAAGCACACAAAGGCTGAGCTTGTGCAGGTACACTTCCTTCTCCTTGCTGCACAGCAGCCTCTGTGTGCTCATTTGGAGTGACCGCAGCCACTGCCTCCTCCCGCTCTATGCAACTTTTGCACCACAGCTCTCCCCAATACCCCATTTAAGACAGCAGGTTCTTTCACCAACTCTTTTGCCTCACCCAGCATGTGCACCAGCTTGCCAGTGATTAATTCCTTAAAAAGAAGGCTACCTAGGAGTCTTTTCTGGATTGAAAGAGATTCATCTCTCCTTTATTGCTCCTACAGGAGCTACTTCTTTCCTTCTCTGCCTCTCATCACGCAAATCATGCTTCCAGGAGCAGAGTCGCTAGTTCAGCGAGCAAAGGCTCTGTTTTATTTAAGGTTTCTCTGTTACTGCAGCCCAAATGTCAAAACCAAAAGCAGTGCACTGATATTCTTACTCAACCAAATACAAGCATACATACGTATATATGCTGGCGTATATAAGTTAGCATCTCCAGCTTCTGAATACAGCAACACGAGCCATTGCAAATAGTATTAATTCAGATGTGCTAGCCTGCATTGCACCCACCAATAAGTCACTAAGCTGATCTGGGAGAGACTCTCTGAATCATTAAATATGTTCCTTGCAGTACAAGCTATTATCTTTTCTACCATCATTTGCATCGGAAGAGATATTTCCCATGTCACTCAGGCAATGAGATATATAGTATTAAATATCCAACATTGGGGCAGGGGAGGAACAAAGCACCAGTAAAAATACTAATGTGATACAAAGAGTGCTGGGCCTAATGAAAGACCTCCCCCCAAAATATCTAATAGCCCAGATCTTCCTTTAGTGAACAGAAATGGAAACAAACAAGTGGGTCTAATGCTCTAAGAGCCTGGTATAACAACCAGATTCACAAACTCCCCTTTAGCATTTTAAATGAATGAAAATTGCTATCTTTAGGAGAGCTGGAATTTCAAAGCTGCTGGAGTCTTTTAATTTCTTTGGGTTATTAATGCCTAACTCCTGCAAATTTCTTTGAAAGTCCCATTATAATAATTAAAACCGGGATTTGTTTGAAGAACTACATAGCATTCATGAGAGGCAGAGCTGCCTAGTGATGGAAAGAGGACCATATAGGAGTCACCATTACTCATTTTAACTCATTTGCCCAAATCACTGTGCGACCGGAGCCGATATAACCTTGTTTCCTCATTTCACACACACAAAAAAATAAATAACATTTCTTCTGTTCCCTCAGAATTACACTGTAAAGCTTATTTAGTTACAATATGTGAGGTTGTGTGTTTCACACATAATCACCTGGAGTTAAGCCAATCACTCAGATGGAGACCTGCATCATTTAACACCGCCTAAACTGCTCAGCCTGGGTAATAATGATTTCCCACTAATTAAGGCCACAGCTTCTAAAAACTTCAGTTTCCCACACTTTGGATCTATCCACAGAAAAACACTAAAAACAAAGTACTCTTTACTCTGTATACTTTTCTCCTTCTTTCCTTTTCCGTGATCTTTGCGATCTCCATTTCTTTCCTCTTCCTCTTCATTTTCTTATTAAAACGCATTAAACTAAATTAAAACTTCTTCAGCTGACCCCAGCTTTCTGTCCAAGCACCGATATGTTCTGTTCAATGAAATCAGAGAAAAGCAAAGTCACAGGAGAAAAAAAAAATGGACAAACAAATGCTTTGCTCAGGCTGGTAGCTTCACCGAAATGCATGTTATAGGGGTATGTGCTGTTGCTTCAGCTGTTGCGTCCAAAGTTGCTGGAGTTCCGTACTGCAAACATATCTCCTAAAAAGCAGCAGGGTTTCATGCTGGTTGCTGTAATAAGTCTGGCAAGCTGGCATGTTTGTAAGCAAGACAGATATTTAGTTTCTGGCTTCAGTAATCTGGTATTGGTCAAATTTTAGAAAACTCGTGGCAGTTCAGTTCATCAGATCAGGAGGCAACAGCAGTGGTATCCAGGAAGGGCACCTACAAGCACGTGCAATGGCAGATTTAAATCCCAGACAAGGTAGACAAGGATTGACTGTTTCACTGAGTTATATGTCAATCATTTTAACTTGCACATTTCCAAGACTATTTTTTCAGCTCTCAGTTCCTCTCCTCAAATTAAGTATACTTAATTTGAGGGGGCATAAATGCCCCTTCTTTTTGCAAATTCTCTCCTCCTTCTTAATTTTCTGGAATTCTCATTCCATCTCACAACAATCATCTCTAGGTAAAATCTCATCTTCCCAATTTCTTCCTGTTCTCCTCCCTGGAAAAATCTGACTCTGCCTTTCTGATAGTGCCTCGATGCCCATTCTCACTCACAGCTGCTGCCTCTTCTCTTATTTTCCTGCCTTTTACACTGTGGAAAAGATATTATGATGGAGACCCAGAGTTACAGTTTCCTGATCCTTCAGCTCTTAGCATTTTCATACCCTGCCTCCCTCAGACACAGTTTAGTTCACCAGTTCAACCAGTTTTCTTGCTGAGCCTTCTCTCTAGGCTCCCCTTTTCCCCTGAAACACCCCTGGGGCTCTAGAAAGCTCTTCCAGCCTCTCCCAGTGCATTTCCCTGCAAGAGCCACTTCTGCAGTGGCTGGAAAGAAACTGTCAAATGGCAAAGCAGAGGCAGATAGATAGCAATGGCTGCTCATACTTTTGGGGTTACATCACTGATTTTGATGATTTAGGGCTGTCTGTTACCTGCTGACTAACTCTCTGTATTTATTCCCCTGCAAGTGTCAGTCTGGAATTAGATGGCAAATAAAAACTTGCAGATAACTAAACACTAGCCTTTAAAGAGGCTGCAGGAGCTCATTCCCACTCTTTGCAATACATTCAAAGATGGTAATCCCAATGACTTTTAATTTTCCATCTTGCTTTCAAAAGTGAGCTGAAATTCATTGGAGTGTGGGCTCCTAAGTGCCTGAATCACTTTTGAAAGCAGAATTTATGAGGTTGTTTTAAACATTACCCTGTTTGATTTAGGGGTTTTCTTTTTTCTGTCCCTGCTCATAGTCAAAGTGTAGGTCAGACCTCTGACTAGTAGCATAGAGCAAATAATACCAACACTGCTCAATGTAATTTTTCCACTCTGCAATATTTAAATGTACAAAAACTGAAACACAGAGAAACTTCCAGACTGTGCTGTTAGCTACAGACCTGTCAGGCTAAGGGATTTTCATGGGAATAAAAGATTAGTGTTAGTCCCCTGTACACGTCCATCTTGCACGTCATTGCTGCCCTGATATATTAGCACTATGAGGTTACACCTATCTTATTGTTTCCTTCATTGTGAACTAGGAGATCCAACTGGGTCATCCTCAAACGACCCAATGAGTCGATCCAAAGGCGATCCCTTCACAACTGGGCTAATCAGTTTCAGGTGTTTGGGGGTTTTTTAGGACATCATAAAACTGACTGCTTGAGCATGCACATATATGTTTCTATTTAATAGTTCCACGACTATTGTTTTTATATATGCAGTTGTTTTATAGCCACACAGCCCTGCTGCAGGGCTGTAGGGACCCACCTTTGTGTTTTCACTGTTTGCAGTCAAAATAAATACTCAGATTCAGTCACCTCAGCCATGCTCAGGGACTGCCCCGCCTGCTCTCCCACTTGCACGCTAAGGAAGCGTGGGTGAGGGAGGGACTGGAAGCCCTGCGGCAGCCCAAGAAATGCCCTGCTGGGACCCACCGAGGTCAGGATTCAGTCTGTGATAGCAGCAAGAGGAAATGTTGAGCATGCCAGCCAGGCCTCTTCTGCCACCCATGCTCCTTGTATTTCCCCTGCAGCTCCACTTGCTATATTAACAAAGTTAGAGGGAACTTCACAGACCATTTCCTTCTGTATATGATCACAGACCTGGTACCAATGGATTTGCCTAATGCTTTTTTGAGTCTGCTAATACAGAAGGATAGCACAGCTCCGGCAAGCAGCAGCAGAAGGCTCCTAACAAGCATTAGACAGAGAAAAACACCTTGTTCTGGTCCGAAGATAAGAACCAAAGTAATTTTGAGGGAAGAGACATAGGCTTGCCCCATTCCCATCTCTCTCCTCTTGGCTACATCAGGTGTTCCACACCTGTCTTGCATTTGGGGATGAGACAGTGATTGGAAGCCAGCTCCCTATGTGATCTGTGAAGATTTACAGACTGAGAGGAAAAAAAGTACCAGTACAGCAACGATTTTAGATACAGACAAAACATGAATGTTTAAAAAAAATCATAATGAAAACAATTACCTGGGGGAGAACATTAAGTAAAATCAAACTGAGTCATACTTTACCCTACACATAACACTAATGTTTTGAAGTCAGCTAAGTATCTGTTACCTAGTTAAAAGAGGAGTATGAGCCTGTATATATCTGAAGAACATATGCATCCAGGAGAGAAAAGGTTACTTATCTTTCAAATAAAGTTAACAGAAAAGGAATTCAGCAGTGGTAACAGGATATGAGACGTAATTAAAAAATATATATATATTTCTTGGTCTCCTAAGCTACAGAAATAATTGACATACAGTAAACTCTTGGCCAGCCTTGGAAAACTCCAACTAAGTTAGAGCCACAATGACTCCCATTAAACTGCCCTCTCCTTCCCAGCCATTCTCCCGGCACCTTTGATCAACCCTTCAGGCTCCCCTCACCCCTTTTCCTGTCCCAAGGCAGGATGTGCTCCCCCAGTGTCATTCCCAATGTTTAACTACCTTTTCTGTAAGACCCAGTGGTGGAGTTCCCACAACATCTCCAGGCTATGCCACCCATTCCTTCCACTACCCTTACTTTCAGAAAGTAATTTCTAACATGCAACCTGCAGGTTAAATCCATTAGTTTTGCCTCAGCTATTGCAAACATGGAGTCAATGGAGTCAGCATTATTTTCAACTACACAAAGCACTAGACTTTACGTAGTTACGTATGGTTGTCATGTCGCTCCAAGTCCTCATTTCTTTGTCCTAGAATAAAATTTGTTTTCTATTCATCCGTCACATTTCCTGGACCTCTGGTCTATCACTGTTCTCTTTATTTTCTCCAGTCAGTCCGCATCTTTCTTGAACTGTGCTACCCAAAAGAAGATACAACCTTAAAGCTGAGGTCTTATTGCTGCTAAACAGAGGAGGAATATTTCATGGGGCATGTAGGCTGTACTCCTGTTCGTACACCCCAGTATGGTGCTTGTCTTTTTCACAGCAGCATGAGTGTTGGCTTATACGGTACCATGTGTCTCAGATACTTCTCTACAGAACTGCTACCTAAGGCTTCTTCCCGTCCTGTACATCTGCAGTCATATCAGCCTGAGTGTGACACTTGTAGCTCTTCCTATCAAATTATATTTAGTTTTTGTTTTGTTTTTTCAAATGATGAATCTGTTTTGATGAGGACTATTTTTTATTTCAGTCCAGCTCCCCAATGTACCTTCAGTCTCTCCTAGCATCATGTCATCTGGGAATTTAATAAGCATGCTCTGTTTTCTCACCCAAATTGCCATTGAAATATCGAGTGGTACTGAACCCAGGACTGACTCTTGCAGGACACCTTCAATTCATCCTTTCATTTTGACAGCAAACCCTGATAACTCTCTATATTCAGTTTTCTAATTGATTTTTTGCCCAATCTACAGTAATTTCACCAATATTAGGTTTCCCTAGCTTACTTATCAAAATGTCACAAGAGACAGTGTCAAAAGCCTAACTAAAGTGAAAATATGACATCTGCTGCTTTTCCTCCATCCATAAGATCTGACACCCTCTCGCAAAAGGAAATTAGATTGCTCTGACACGATTTGTTCTCGACAAATACATTTGGGCACTATTCATCTTGTTAACTCCTCTGTGCTTACACAGCATTTCATCGGTTACTTGTTCCAGAATTTTTCTGGGAGCCAAAGCACATGATGGTATCTAAGTTGCCCAGCATCTTTTCTCCTCCCTTGCAAATGCTGACACAACACATGCCTTTCCCTGGACTTTGGTGGCTCGTCCACAGCTCTCAAACACAAACCGCTGACAGCTCCAATACAACTTCAGCCACTATCTAAAGTGTCCTAGGAAGAAGTTCATCAAGACCAGCTGACTTTAAAATATTTAGGTATTTTCTATCATGTTTGAGAAAGAAAGGAAACACAACAAGAGTGTTCTTTACTCTGAATTATTGATCATCGAAATGCAGTTTTTACATGGAAAGATTTCTAAGTCTAACCCAGTCTGCAATCCTGAATCAGGCTGCAAGCCTGAACCCAAAGGGTGGCAAGTGCTCACAAGTTCCATCGTAATTAAGCCTGTTTAATCGACCCTGTTACGGCTCACTTTCTCAGCTCTCTTGTGACTTGAGAGATGATATTTTCCTATTTAATGTCTCTGAAAAACATGTGAGCGGTATTTGTGGTGGTAGGTCAGCTCTCTCTTGACTGTGTGAAGAATCACAGACAACAGCCTAGTGTACTTGCACTGAGTTAATACTTCACTGCCTCCAAGAAAAAAAAATAAAAACAAATAAACAACAACTCCTTTTGTTTGCTGTCCTTCTTTTCAAGTATCAGATATATCACAAGACATTTGAAGTTAATAAAAACAAGGACAATTAAACCAGGCTAAGGCCAGCAAACCAGTCATGTGCTTCTTGCTTTTACATGGCCTGATCATGTGTTGTCTCCTGCAGCTAGATAGGATGCAGCTTTATAGGTACTTCAGATCTTTCCAAGATACTCTGGCTGTGGTCAGCACAACTGTTTTGCCCTAAGATTTGTGACCGTTACCAGGACATATACACTGGCATTCATTGCTAGCTCTGCTCACATGGGAAAATCCCAGAGGCATTTTTCTACAGCTATTTTACTTTCCAGTTCTACTTGCATTTGGATGAAGGTCAATCAGTGGATTAGCTTCTGTTCCCTTAAACCCACTGACTTCAGCCAAGCAAAGAAAGACTAATCTTTTCTTGGACTAGCCTCTTCTTTTCGCCCACTACCATCAATTAACTGAGCTTTGTGGAAACTTGCTTCAGAACCCATCCTGCTAAAATGGAAAGTCAGCCCCAAATACCGCGATGCTGTCCAGCAAACCCTGCTGGCCACCTGGACATGAGGTGGGCACACCGCCTGCTTCTCAGGCAGCCCCATGCCACTCTGAAGGGGAGCTTGGTACCACTGAATGTGTGAAATGGTTCCTGCCCCCCAGTCCTCCCTGTGAGACCAGCAGGATGGCTCGAGGTGCTAGCGATCCCCCAGACCAAAAGCAACTCTAGCCTCCGTAAACCTCGAAAGAAGAAATGCTTACAGACGGCAAATGTGATCTTCCACTACTCAACGGCCTGGGCTGCTTTTCTCCCCTACAAGCTACTATTAAAAACAGCTGTACGTAGCTGTGCCTTGAGCTGAGGCGGTAGAAGTAGCCCTCTCAGATTCCTACCCAGATCTTACCAAATCTTCCCAATTAGGAAGCCGAGGACGCCTCCAGTAAGCGTGCCTGCTTTTCTCCCTCTTTTTCAGACAGAGGACAAAATTGAAAGCAGTTTCTGTTTGGTAAAATATCTTCACAAACGTTGGGAAGAGAGAGTAGTTTTGGAATAACAGCACCAGAGAAGCTGGAAGTCAAACTCCTCATTACTCTACTCCCCAAAACTTTCTCAGAAATATGATTCTTGATTTTCCTTCTTCCTCCGTCTTTGATTCTTTCAAATATTTGGATGAAACACTCCTTCTGCAGGCAGAAATGACACCCCATTTGCTTTCTGCCTTCCCCTGGATGAGCATCAATTTTTTTCCCCTCTAAGAAAAACAAAGCACTCTCGAGTCGCAGCTCTTGACGGGCGGCAGTGCTGCATCTTTCCATCCCTGCCTGTGCACGCAGCAAGCGCAGCAGCAGCTGCCACTGGTGCACAGACCTCCTCCCCTCAGACTTACAACCTGTCTTAATGTTGAAAAACAGTTCAAGGTAGCACTTGAGACCAAACGTGCCATTTTCCTTGTCAAAATGAAAGCTGTAAATTTTAAGCCTAATGCTTAATGTATCCAGATATTGAACAGAGGGACTTTTATCCTCAGCTTAATGGTCTGTCTAAAATCATCAAAAAAGATTACTTAAAAATTCAAGGTCCTCAGAGGTCCCATAAAATTTCATGGAACATTTTTTCAGGTTTTTGGGGGGTGTTAGGGTGTTCTTTTTTTTTTTCCCTTCCTTTCCAACCCCCTACATGCAATGGAAAAACATGGATAGAAAGATTTTTATCTCCTTTCTCTTCCCCCCTCCCCCCCCGATCTTAAAAGACTCACGGACAAAATCTGGCTATATTCAGGGGAGCCAGAGCCTTGGCTGGAGTAAATCATCCTAGCTCTGCTAGTTTGTAAGAAACAAGGATGATTTATACTGCCGGCAGATCTTGCCCTACCCGTTTCCTTTAAAAGCTGCACAGTGAAGTGAGATCTAATACTTGCAAGTACTCCTCAGAGACTCGGATTCTAAAAATCATGTCTCACTCAACCTGCCTGCTTTGTGGGTTTTGTTTATTTTACTAACGTTGGTTAGATGCCTAAGGATTTGAAGGTTCTGTTTATTTAGTTTTCAGACGTTAAATTGGGAGAATCAGCTGTATTTTCTTGCAGGAATTTTCAAAAGGGTTTGCACAAACCTACCCTCTGTTGCAATCCCGGGTGCAGAGGAATTACTGGCAAAGCATTCAGTGCCAGTGCAAACTTCCCTCCTTTCCTCCAAACAAAGCAGCCCCCCCATCCCCAGCATCGCAGCACCTTTCAGTGCCCAGCAGTACCCGCCATGGGCTAAAACTAGGATTTGCAACAGAAAAAGGCGAGCAGCATTTGGTAATGCTGCATTCAGAAAACTTCAGTTTTAATACATATTTACCAAAATCCCCCATACACTAAAAATGTGCATAAATGTATACTGACAAATCTTTTTCTCGCTGCTTTAGTTTGGCAGAACTGAAATCCAAATGTATTTTAAATCCATACAACTAAAAGCTTTTGAAGTGCGTCGGCATCTGTCCATACCTACAAGCTACATTGTGTAGCCTGTATTCAAACATTTGTCTGTTTGTCTGTAGCTTGCAATAAAAAGCATTATTAAAATAACAAGTGTACACGGATTATAGGCTGCATTTTGAAATGTTGGTAAACACAGTGTTTATATGTCAGACCAAAATGCTTCCTGAGAAGCTGTCGGTAGGAGTCAGTTTTACAAAAACTTTCTAATTGTTTCTTTATTTCTGCTCCCACCTTTTCGTTATACTTTCTTTAAAAAAAATAGGCACACATTACTCACATTGTGGCAGCCCCTCAGACAAAATGCTTTCAAATGTAAGGCTGATGTTGGGTATATGTAAATAGCACTTGTGTGAATAAGTAGAACCCAGAAAATTCCTTGTGCAGTTATGTTTTTGCAAAAACACAACTATCAGGCAAGAACTTTACTTTTTCTCATTTTCCACAGATGAACTGAAACCTTACCATTATTTTAGAGAATTTTAGAGAACAGGGACATGTAAATCTCAAAGTTTGAGGTTATACTTCCTTTAATCAAGCACAGCAGTATGTGTGCATGAAGCTTCATTGAACTGGTAAAACACACTTAGCTCCCTGCATTCAGCTGCCGTAAAACATTCCCCCTCCCAAAGTCTAAGCTATATTGATTTATATAATCTGAGGATCTGTTCCTGCCTCTATGAAATGGTGCTGCAAACTTTACCAGGCTTACTTGCAAGATTTTTAGCACCTCCAGTTTCTATTTTTGGTTGGCATGATCATATCAGCAACCTGATTTTTGTTTTAAAAACAATCTTTCTGTCCTTTCATGTCCAAACTGCTTGTATGCTTTGCTCACTGCTCAAATCCCTAAGAATTTATTCTCACTTCAGATCTAAATAAAGGGCAAAGGTTCACAAAAGTGTCTTGGTTGTTTGTTGTTTTTTTCATTTGTTTGTTTTGTTCCGCCTACCCCTACCTCTCCCCAAAGTAATTTTGTGTGGGTGTTTTGTTTAATGATGGACATTATATAAGAAAAAGTACATCTTCCACAGCTTTGGCTCTACGTATAATACCACCCAAAATATACAAATTTGAGTTTAATGTTAACAGCAAATATTATATCCATTCTCTACGCTTTTCAAGGAAACACAAGACTGTGTAGTTAATGTTTACAAAGGAAAACCAGCTTGTCTTTACAATAACGGTCCATCTCCAGAGGGTGTGAAATATATTTCTATAGTGCCAGCTCTCCCACCCTGGGAAATACGGTGATTGCAGGGAGGAGGCAGCTGTGCTTCTCAGAAATCCTGCAGCAGCCCCCACCACGCATCACTCTGGATGAAGTGCCAGGCAGAGAACGGTGTGGAATTGCTACTGTCTATTACCTGTGCCTGTTCCTTTCAGTTCAGTGGAGTATTTTAAAAAAAGCTGTAATAAATGCATTCAATAATTGTTTGAATTGCTGCTGTGCATTCTGTCATAAATGGTTTATGGATAACCATCAATTCGTTCTGCTCATCACTCTAACAAGTTCAATGTACTATTCGGAGCAAAGGATGACTATTTATTTAACAGCTTTTGGCAGGAAAATTTGTTGCGTGCCACAACTTTACAAAGAACATTAAAATCAATGACAATTTATAAACCAAAGACTTGGAATTATGCTTTGGATTCCCATAATTCATCAGAATAAAGCTGTCAGATACCTTTTATTATAAATTAATAGCATGTTGTCTACAAGCTTGGCAGTGGCAGCTGTTTGCCAGGTTAGTAGTGACATCTAGTGGGTATTTTTACCCATAGCTACTGGTTTGCTGTTATTTCTCATAAGAGTTCACTGTTGCATTTTAGCTCTTGGTAGCATAGGAAACGTGCAAAGAAAATTGTACTATGTCGTGCAGAAATTGTCATCAGTTAACATTACTTCGGAATTTTAATTACAAAGAAGTAGTAGTGACCTCGGATAGTATGCTGGTGCTAATACAATCTTGATATTTGGACTGTCAGGTTAGAGATTGTTATTGTATACTCTTCTTGCCAGCTACATTAGATATCCGTTACTCTTACATTGCATTTAATGGTGAATTTACTCATTTCCTACTGGAAACTTTTGCCATCTTTGTAATGCACAATTATTTACTGCAAAGATAAGCATTTCTCATGTTCTATTGGTTTGGGGAAATCCAGCTTTAAACAGCAAGAAATACAGCCTTTCCACCAGACTCATTTGTAAGAATTCTTTAATCTACTGCAAGTGCTTCCCCAAAACCCATCTCTCTTGAATTTCTACTCTCAGTTACCACTTAAATTGCATACAGAGAAATAAAGGCATTATTGGATGCTGCAGGATGGTAGATTTTCCTCACTCCTCCCCATATTCTGCAAGGCAGTTACTCTTGCTTTAATGTTAATAAGAATGAAGGAGCAGTCTGTAATACATTTTTTTTCACATTTTTTTCCATCTACTTCTTGTGACTACTGAATAATAATACATAGAAGTTGTAAAGAAACTGTATCTGTTTCCAGCAGCTTTGTTGGCTTACAGAGGTCCTGATGATAAAAAGAATACATGAAAGATAATGTGTGAAAATTTTCCTTTCTACTTTAAAATGTCAGGGGATATAGAGCTGATAATCTTCCACCCATAAGAGTGAATGGTAGCAAATGTACATACAGCGGCAATCTTTACATACTCACACACATTTTCCTATGTATTCTGATCTTATTATATTCTTAAGAAGAAGAGTTCATGTTTATTTCTCTGCTGAGAAAAATAATCGCTTGTGCAGCAATTCTCAGGCTGATGTGCCTGCCCATGGTGTGTACAGTGATAGCTCTGCCCTGGATGATCGGGGGCACCAAGGAGTAGGTGCCCAGCCGCCTAAAGAGGTACTACATGCAACCCACCATCAACAGTGGCTGCTTCCCAACACAGACACCTTCAAAGTCATCTTATTTCCCCTGGAAACAATCTCTAGCTATCAGAGATAAATGGCTGGGGAGGTTCTCATTGGTATAAGGACCTGCAATGCCTGCTACTAAAAAGCATCTGAACATTTTGGCCAGTGGCACACAGCTCTTGACCAGTGACAGTCCTCCTACTTCTGCCTCTCCAGCTACTTACGCTGTCTCCAGCTGTGTGGGCTCAGAGTATCTCAGTTGTAAAGTCCTTGCACACTCCTTCCTGAGAGGGAGGTTATTGCTGTCCCCCTGCGCAATCAGGTGGGCCAGTCTGAAGCTGCATGACAGAGCTGAACACGCATCTCCTGAAACCAGCACTGCAGTAATGGGACCATCTTCCCCTCCCTCTTGCAAGCTGTTGTTGTTAGGTGGGCCCCTGGCAGGCTCTGCAACCCAGCCAGCCTTTGCAGAAATACCTGAAACTTTGCTCCAGGTCAATGGTGTGCAGAGGCAAAGGGTGAGAGGAAGTGCTTCCCTCGCTATCAGCCCATAGCTAGAAAGTCCAATTCAAAAGCACCTAAGATAAGTAGTAAACATCCTGCCTAACTTCAGTCATCCACAGATAGGCATCTAGTCCAACTACCTCTTTAGGATTCCTCTGCTGTCAATAGGAAGGGATATGCATCTCCAAAAGCTGATTTATCTCACCTTCCTGAGATAAAACACTGTCTGGAGGTGCTTATCTCTTTCCATTAACTACAGAGGGAATCCAGATGACTAGCTGAGACTGAATGCTAGAAAGCTGAATTAAGTCAAGTAAATCGCACCCATATAGATAGGGAGCTGCATGAGATATAACGGCAGAAAGAGGGGGTACCAAGCAGCCAGAAATCAGGCAGCTGCATGACAATCATTTTGCTGCCAGCCCCCACATTTTCCCACAACTCCACCTAGCATTTCTACAGCAGGCTGTGATGACCTTTGAAAAATATCAGCACTTTAATAACCAAAAATACACCATCAAAAACTAAAGCATAATACATACCCCAACAGAGAGGCCTCTTAGGAGGAATCTACACAAAACCAAGAGCTTTTAAGTTTTTGTCTCAAGGGGCTTAGAAACATTGCCTATTTCTGTAATTTTCTAACGAATCTTATATGGTTGCTCACCCTAATTTCTCAGCTCTCATCATGCAACACTTCAAGATTTTTGGGAGGGAATAAATGGGGGTACTGAAAAAAAAAGAAAAAACACTCTTCCCTCTCACTCAGCTATCAGAAAGTTATAATGGGAAGACACTAATCCACTATGCTAACAGCAACAGCTCAAGTTCAAAGGACAAGCAAGGAAAACTCCATGCTCATTATTTTAACAAATTTCATAACTGGTAACACAATCTTCTTGCGCCAGCGCAGCCGATTTATAATTTTTCTCATGCAGTGCTCTGAAAACAGTTTTATGGATCCCAGAGGCCCTTTGCCAGGCAGTGGGGTGGGGTATAATATCTGACATGGATTATAATTTCTAATTTATCACTCATTATAATGTTACTCTCAAAGGAAGAGTACCTGCTCTAACCTCCAAGATCTGTTTACAGCTACTCACCCACTGCTGAAAATCATCCCCAACAACCACAACCCACCTCCTTTGTGCTGCTTTCATCACCAGTCTGTGAAGAGATATTATGCCAAAGCCTACACCTGTCCTATAAAGTTTTGAGAAATCTCTCTGCTGACTTTCTTGATCCTTCAGAGCTCATGATGCCCCTCACTGGAGCACTAACTCCTAAGCACTGCACTTAGCCCAATGCCCAGCACACCAGGCTGTCCCCAGGGCATTACATGGATAGAGGGCCCTGGTCACAGGCCAGGCAGGACTGGTGGGGCTGCTTGTGTTCAAGTGGCTCGCAGCTCAGTCCTCTACCCACATCGGTCTTTTTGAGCAAAAGTATGGGGTGGGTACATGTGCTCATGGTTTGTGAGAGTCAGGTTTCTAGCCCTAATAATACACAATTAAAATCATCAACAGAGATACTCAAAGAGACTGAAATTGGGCGGAATTACTATAACCTGCCATAAAGAGCAAGGCGACCCATGGGATTAGCATATATCCTCAGTGTGCACATATTTCTGAGACAGGCTGTCATGGCATGTCATAGCAATAGATTTAGTAGATCTGGGGAAAGGCATTCCCCACGGCCCCCCCCATTTTCGCTACCCAAGGTATAGCTTAGTGGCTTCTCGGCCACAGCCATCCTTACAAGCCAAGGCTCTTCAGAAGGCTTCGGGGTGCTGAATTCAGGAGTGATGGGTGACTTCTGCCAAACTATTTATACCCTCTGGCAGGTATGCAGATTAATGCTGGGGTCTCTGCAATGGCAGAATTGACACAGGAGGGAGCTGGAAGAAAAACTACAGAACAACTGCAACCTGCACCCTCGGTGCTCACTTTCCCCAGTGCCTCCACACACATTCCTCTCTTCTGGCCCATTACAATTAAACTGCTGCATAGGATTTAAAAAATCAAAAGTAATAATTAAAACACCTGTCAGAATCCTTACATCCAATGTGAATGGTCACTCAGGCTCGGTAGGTCAATGGTGTAACAAAGTTAGAAAGTTACACACAAGGAATAACCTCCAGCCGGTCAGAGCAGAGCTGCAGAAGTTTGTGCTCTCACTGTCCCTCACTGTGGCTTGTGCTACTTTTCCTTCTTAATTTTCAACTTGAAATGATGTGCTTTGCTCCCAAATCTGAATTTTGGCCTGGGATTCTGACTTATCCTAGAAAGCTTTTGATAGCTTATTTTCTCCAGACTTCTGACCAGCTTGGGCAGCCTGACTGCTCGCCTCCAGCTCGCCCAAGCCAAAGTCCTCTCAGTGAGTCACATCTGCAAGCCCCACACAGGGCTGAGCCACAAGTTTGGTTTGGTGTGGCAAAGCACCCAGACAGTAAAACCAAAAGAAAACACTGCGCACTTCCACGGCATTCAGTGCCACCACAAGCATTACCAAGGCCCATACATTAAGAACAGCATGCGTAAGCAAGGCCTCACTCTTTATGCCACTCATCACTTGCAAGCAAGGATGGAAAGATGCAGTCTGTTAGGGGCAGGGCTACACAACAACTGTCGCATGGGAATTTTCTGGATCTGCCACTGATATACCTCGTTCTTGCACTCCCACAGCAGCACCCTGCAATGGCTGAACCGCAGTGAGAGCCAAACAGAAAGCTTCCTGTTTTCCCAAATATAAAAGCATCTAAAAGCCTAGCAGAGCATATTCCAAGCATCTGCTCTCTTCCGGACATCAACACAAAAATACTGCAAACCTTCATGCCTTATTAGACTGAGATTTGCTCTCTTTCTGGTGCAAATAGGGCTAGTGTTATTGTACCACAAAAAAAAAAAAAAAAGGGTGGGAGGGTGGCTTTACAGCTGTAGAGGACAAGCCAGTTAATTCTTTAAGGGCCATACATACACACACAGACACCATAGTCCCAACTCACTCAGAGGTTAGGTGCCTTATTTTCAAAAGGACTTTTTGGTGTGGGGGTCCTTTTTTTTTTTTTTTAAACAGAAAATGGCTGTTTGAAATGGACAGTATACTATCCCCAGTGGAGTCAGTAGACGACATAAGCAGTGACAAGCTCTGGAAAGCACATCACCAACTAGGCAGAAACAGGTTATGTAAAGCCAGGTTCCCTAAAACCTGGTTTGCATCCACTTTTGCTTCCAAGTCGCTGTGTATTAAGCAGGTCATAAAAGCATGCTGGGAAGTTGTTTGAATTCCTCAGATGAGAGGTGCCAAAAACTCCCTCCAAGCTCAGAACTAGAGCTAGTCAGAAAACAGGAAATGTTTTGTATAACATTTTTGCAAGCCAGGAAGCTGAACATTATCCATTATTAAGACTAATATGAAACAAGTTTTTGAGCTATAAGACAAGCATGTTTTATGTACAGTACCACACCTTTAGGCTCAGGCCAAGAAAGGTGAGTCAAGTACTGACTACAAATAGTTCCAACTACAATCATTTTTTTTTAGCCCACTCTAGTTCTGTCATTGGTAATGGAATTTTTCCTGGATCCCTGAGTAATCAGAAAGCATGAGCTTCATTTGTTATTGCCATCTAAAGAAAGCTGAAAGGACACAAAGCTGGGGCTTGCAAGGCCTCACCCACAGAACTTTGCTCATGGCTTCTGTGCAGCAGCTCCATCATCTTAATGTGCTCTTCAGTCCTTCTGATTTCCTAGTACAATTTTACATTAGAAATACACTATGGAAGGGATAATGACATCATTAACACACTAAAAGCTTTATTAAGCTAAATATGATATATGATGATGCTCATATTCTTGCAACTCACACTACGGACAGAACTTCCAGCCCCCCAAATTGTCTCATCTGCAAGGAAAACGGCAAGAGAATATCTATAAGCCACTCTGAAAACAAGAGTCTTACTTAATAGATAATGCCTTTTACTTATTCTTCCAACCACACAGAGGAAAAGGCTTGGTTACATGTAAGTACAGGCAGAAATGGTGTTTGAGGTGAAGGAGAAAATGAACCAACTGTAGCAGATAGAGAGAAAAGTATATGGGATGTCTACAATTAGTTTTTTATCATCATAATTTAGGGCCCTCATTGCAGAACAGACAGCATAAACTTCGAGATTCATTCTGAGTTATCGAAAATATAGTAAAATGTGGCCTAAATACCTACTTCCAGGAGCCTCAGTACAGAGAAATATTAGCAAAGCAACCTGATAATTGGTTTCCTTTTCATATTGGAACTCTTCAGCTGGAGTATAAAGGTGCAACAATATGGAAAAACAAAGTCAGAAAACAAAGATACCAAGTAAAACAATATATTAACCACCCCATAGGTTGGATTTAAATACACAGGAAAAGGTCTGAGATTTGGTTACATAAATAAGTGTTGAATAAATAGAAAACAGGTCTCCAATTCAAATAACCAATGCTTAAAATTCTTTGAAAGAGCATAAAGGTGTTTCAACTCTCTAAAAAAAGTTCAGTAAATATATAGTGATTTTAAATATAAAGAAAGTACATCAGAAGGTAAAACTCCATAACTGGTGCATGCTTCATATTTAGACATTGAAAACTTTGTATAAATTTGTATACAAATAAGCATTTGGAGAATACTGGGTGGATTACAAGTCTGAAGTCTACAGAACATGAAATCATCACAGAGACTAAAACTAAGACACAATAGTCAGCAGCAAAACTCAGAATAGTGTGGGTATCCGCATGTTCTGTGCTTGTCCTCTACATTGTGTTGTTTCTCAAATATAAATGTTTAAAAAATAATCACACTTCAGAGAACGTGTTTGGGCATAGTTTGCAAAAAGATATGGGGGACGGCCATATCTTGTAAAGCAAAATAGGGAGGAAAAAAGCAGTAGCTGCACATCTACGTTAACATATGGGCTTGAGAAATATTAGTTACAAGACAGGAATTCAATCCCATAAACATGGAAAAATAATTCTAACAAAAGGAGCTGAACAACTGCAACCAGAAACAAAAAAGCAATATTGACACTAAGAATGAGAATCACTTAAGCTAGAAGCAAGATATTGTTTACCCAAGGGCAAAATCTTTTCATCAGATCAAGGATGCAAATATCAAAATCAGAAATGATGGAACAATTTCAGATGTAGAAACTTGTCTGTCTGCATTGTCCCCAGATGCTGGATCTGTGCTGCACTCTCATTGGGACAAGCACGCTGGAAAAAACAGGGGATGGTTTAGCTGGTAAGTGGGATGGTTTTGGCCTGCTACTTTCAAATATCCACTACTGCTCTTGATCTTAATTGTCAAGCAGGTAAAAGTGTGGTCTATCCAAGTGCAATAAATGAGAAGGAGTATCTTCAGCAGAGTTCAAATTTCCAAATTCTGGTTGACAAATTTCTATTTTTATGAGCAAAAAAGTGTGAAAAAAGTGTGAAAAATTAAAGTGTTTAGTAACGTATGAGCTACTTATACAGACCTGTAGCTGTGGATATAAACATCTCAAAGAAAATATTGTCAGACAAGCACACAGAAAGAAAATCTGATTCTAAAGAAATCAATGGCAGAACTCCCATTGACTTCAGTGGAGTCAAGATTAGCACTATATTATGCTTTCCTTCTCTCTGTTTCAGGAAGATAAAAAGGACTTGTCCTTAGACTTCTCTGTCTCTGTTTCATTGCCTGTAACACTGCAAATACCTTCCCTGGCCTTTGGAGGTCATCCCCATGAAGGCAGGGCTTAGACCACTCAGTCACCTGCCACCTCTCTTCCATCTCTGGTCCCCTGTTCTCCTCTCTTCTGAGCTAGCACTGCAGCTGACATATAGGAAAACAGGATGCATGGCAGGCAGGCAACTTACATATGGGCTCCTCCATGCAGCAGAACTGCAATAGTTAGCAGGTCAGACTAGGATGGAGAGATTTCCAATATAAAATCCCTACAGTCAGAAAATACCACCCTTCTCAGAGACAGATCAGCTTTGCTTACTAAATGAGAAGATAAAGAGTCACTATGGATAAGGTTCTCCAATTCCACACAGTAAAGAAATAGGATTTTTTGCAAGAAAACTGCATCACTCATCCCTTCTGCCAATTGCACTTAGAATACCATTCACTGAAGAGTACAAGCAGGAACCACTGACTTTAGTATAACTAAACAGTATGATATCTCATATAAAATGTACAGATGCTATTTAAGTCTAACACTCCTGAGCTTCCCCATGATACGCATAAAAACATGACAATAGCTTTTCAAGTTATAAAGTGTTTAGATGTTACTGAAAAAGGCAATCACTTTCTGATCTCTTCAAAAAAAGTGTGGAGAAGATGTTTGATTATCTGCATAAGTCTGGCATATTTTTTCTGAGCTAAGAAAGGATAAAACTTCCCTATTCTTCTGAAGTCTTTTTTTTAAATAGCATCTTAAAGATTTTTGCATGTCCTTTCCTCCCTCTGCTTTGTAAGTGAACATAAGCATCCCAGGATTGCTGAGTTTAGAACATGTGAATTATAGAGGATCTTTAAGTCTTCACAGCAGCTGTTTTTCAAGCGTTGTTCTTAAATCATAAAAGATAGAATAAAATGAAAAAAAAAAATCTGAGCTCCAGGAAGAAAGTGTGTTTGATCCTGCAGGACACATTTCAAAAAAGCACTCAATCTTCTTAATTAATTGGGATTACTCATTTCTGCAAAAGAAGGCATCTGCCTAAGCACTTAGATGGGCTAGGTTGGAGTCCTGGAGCTCTGTAATCCTGACATCTTCCACTCCTGCTGGTCCTCACCTTGTAGGAAACACTGCTGCAACATTGTATCAGCAACATAGGAGATTTATTATTATTATTATAAAAACTGAAATGAAAGGTTTCTTCTCTCACATTCAGAAACAGAGCACGTGCAGTGCCAAGAACTCCATCCAGCTGTTGCACACATCTGTGTCGAGACAGTAGGTCCAGGATCCACTGCCATGCCAGGGAGGACAAGGCACGCCAGCTCCAAGCCCTCCTTACACCTCCTGGTTTCCTCTTTGGAGGGTGAGCACGTGCAGGGTTTGTGCCTTTCTGTACCCTCCTGGAGCTGACAGCAATCAGTGTCTCCATCCTGTCCCACCTCTGTGAGCCACTGGGAGTTGTTCACAGTCCTTTGCCTGCACAGCTCAGTGCACTGTGGAACTGCAGGTAGATGTGCTGGGGCCTCGATGGGCTGCTGCTCTGCATGCCATGATCACCTGACCTGTGCTTCCAGAGTCTGTGCCTGCTGGTGCTCGCCAAGCCCAGATATTGCCAAGCCCAACCGGGGCCTTTCCATTATAATTCGCTGTACTACCTTAGCTTGGATTTCTGGTGCAGTGAAGAACCAATACCATGCCCGTCTGCATCACTGTCACCTGGCTGGCACCACAACACAGCACTGTGATGGAGCAGGGGGGCTGGCAGTGAAGGGGACAAAGAGAAAACCCAGACTAACTTACCTCTGCCTTGGTGACAAAGCTGAGGAAGACTAAGTGCTGATATTTAGAGGCTGAAGGGTAGAAGACACTGTAGCCTGGCAAAGCCTACCTGCTACATTGCCTGCACACAGCCACCTCAACATACCTGCAGCAACACAGAGCCTTCTCTAACCCAGATAAGCCCTATTTACCTAACTTGTATTTCTTTATCTGACAGTTCTGCTATTGGAATAAGTGACTGCTTTTCTTATCAAATTGAGAGAAGGAGCTTCTCTCGCATAAGGAAGTGTTGATAAGCTTGAACGTCCTGAATTTGCAGAGCAGAAAACTATCCAAAGCATACAAATGGGTATGCATGACCACAAGCAATAGCAGGGATAGCCTTACAGCACCAAAGATGTGTATCACTCTGTGTTGGACCTCAGTCTTCCTCTTTCCTATTTTCATAAGCGCTAAGAGTTTAGCTTTAGTAGTTCATTTCCAGCTTGTGAGGGAGGATATGTGAAATGGGCTCCCCTCCCATTACAGTGAATGTAGAGGAAAAGGAGGGGTTTTACTGCCTTTTTTATTCCTCCTTTGTCCTATAAATGCCGTATGACATTTGTTGGCCTGTTATCATCGACAGCCAAAATCCCAGGGGTCTTGAAAGCAACTTGGGGAACATTAGCACTAAGAACAGGTCAGGGGGGCTTCCTGGAACACTGACGCGGAGAACGCCGGCTGTTCTGTATGCGTCTACATTTAGCCTTTTTGCTCGACTTGTGATCTCAAATTCTGGGAGCCGATACATAATAAACCAAAGCAGCTGGAGAAAGCTCTTTCTGGATTATGCCCAAGTGGAGCAGTTGCATGAAGGATTTCAGCAGCTTCCAAGGAAGAAGTTCAAAGACATCAAGACATGTGACAACTCTGGCAAGCTGCTGCAGTCTCTTTAGTGGAAAAGTATGTTGAATACGAACTGTCGGAAAAAGCATCTCTTTCTCTCGCACACAGAAGACAATACAATTTATATCAGTGAGTTTATCACACAATTCCCTCATCAGAGAAGCAGCAGCTTCCCCTTACAAGATCTTAATTTATCCCATTTCTAGTTATAAGAACTAATCACTTATGTTTATAAAATAACATGAAGAATCTTTACACAAGTTGGGTGCAAATAAGCGTAATCAGGCAGAGCTCCACTGTAGTCAGGGTTACTACACCAATGTGCAAGTGCTTGCTGCTTACAAAGAAAGAGTATGTTCAGAGGCCCACACTGGAAATGCCATACACAAATGGAATCAAACTCTTTCCAGCTACACAGCTGGATAGCAGATAAAATTCACTGACAGCATCACAATGTCTATGACCAAAAGTGAGGTATCAAAAAGACAGAATTTAGCACATATATTTGTGCGTGCATCATTAAGAAAATATATATATAGCCAAAGGATTTAAGAGAAAATCTTTAAACAGGAGTCATAATGAAGGAAGCTTGTAGCATCACCAAATCAAGGAAGCCAAATCTTTAGCAGATGCAAGATTTTGCAGGTTCACTGCAAACCATGTAGCTGTGCTAGTTTATAGCAGTTGAAGATCCAGCTATCAATCTGAATAGCCACCTCAGCAGAGGTAAGATATACAAAGGAACTTTCCTCAGTGTTTTATGCACTAATTATTTCTCACTGTATCCCTAAGGCAACCAAATCACTCCTTACATTTCCAGCGGTATTTCAGCTTTGAATATAAAAGGAAGATGTTACCAGGCCTGACAAAGTTAAAATGTGTGTGTGTTTACATGTATTCCTCTCCATTAATCAAGAAGAGTATTTCTGGACTTTTAAACCACACTTCCAGCACCTGGCCCCCACCCAGCCCACCTGCTCTTCCCTAAAGCCCCATCCTCTCCATCACGAGGTGGTGCTCCCTAGGAGAGCGCTACAGGAATCCCTTCAATCTCCCGTTAAGAATACTTTATCTGGACTGCCAGTAGAGCTCTTATCTCCTAAAACAGATTGTGTTTCTAGGATGTGGATCCTGAAATCTCAGGGGGGAAAAAGAAAGAAACCACTTCACTTTCCCCTGCCTGCCTTTCAAGGACCACTGATGGTCCATGGTAGCATCCCATCTCAGAGGAGGCTCCTCCTCAGCATCTCTGAGGCAGCCCAGCTCTGCCCCAGCTTTCTTCTCACTCCCACCCTGCAAACAATCCTTGCACGTGCAAAGGCCAACCATGTTCTCCTGGGCAAAATTCCACCCTTTACAAGTCACTCTACCTGCTATTGTTAAATGTCAAAACTTTTTTTTTTTTTTTTTTGACTTTAGTGGACTTACCCCCCCTCCCATTTCTAAGCTAAAGTGTAGCCACTGGAACTAAGAAAGATCAGGTTTCTTTAAATGAAATGCTGGATGCCTGCAAGACATCATATTCTTACAGAAAATAAAAATATCACATGGAGCAGATAGACCAACCATATTAGGATTTCATGAACAAGCTCTTAAAAACACAAATCCAGACCTAATTTTGTATTACCTGCATAACAAATGTTATAATTCTAACTTCAGCTGGTCATAACCAAAAAGAGACCAATGTAGAATATTATTGTACAATGCTGGATTAATGGTTCAGTCACACAATAATATCCTACATGTGTCTTACCACATTCCCAATGATCCAACTGCATAAACCCATAAAAAAGGTTATGGGATTCCTTATTCAATAGAAATAATAAAGCTTACTTTTCCAATTTTGTTCATTAGAGAGAATGGTTTACTAACTTGGCATTTAGAGAATAAATATCCATCCTGCCTGGTCATATCACCATCCTAAGACAATAACCATAATTAACAGTACTAAGTTCTTTTCCTAGAAGTATTCACCCACTATCACAGTTTGGGTGCCTCAACTAGTTACTGAATAAAAACAAAAGCACGTCTGAAGCGTACCAATAACAAACTACAGCATAAAATAATTAAACCCAGAGCATGTCATGCTCTGGTCTCTAAAATAATAATAGTAAATAATAGTAATATTAATACGTAGTGTTTAAATGACACTTCTTAACACAGAGATATCAAAGAACTTTATAAAAGCAGGAATCACCATCTCATTTACCACTGCAGAAACAGAGGCAGTGTGTAGGTGCAAGTGCCAATGTGACCCAGCATGTTGGTAGCAAAATCATGGCTTAACCATAGGAAAAAAAAATCTCATGACTCCAATCCTTATTGTTGGGGGGAGGATTCCAACACCACAGTATTTCAGGTGCGCACACAGTAGTATCAGTGAATCCACACGTGGCATGTTTCCCACTTTTTGGTCTCTGCCACATAAATCTTGCAGTAAGGACCTGATTCTGGAAGATGACCTTTTATACTTCATCACTCCCTATCTACAGGCACTAGAGCTGCTGCACCTTCTGGCTTACGGGCTGCTACAGAATATAACATATCCCAAAGCATCACCCAAATAAATGAGACCTTGATTACATCAGTTGAGCTTTAACCGACTAATCTGATATGAAATGGAAAACAAAGGAGTTCAGTTAAGTGTTGTTTACTTCATACTTCTTGGACCACAATTGGGCCAGAGAGTGACAGAAACCTTATACAACCTTAGACACAGAGGAGATCAAATACTTTGGGGTGGGGATACATAATGAGCAAAGTCATGGGTGTCTTATGCCAACAGTCTGTTACAAAACACAATAGATACTTAAGGCAGTAGCTATGGAGCATGGGGAACACCATCCTTTTACAGTCATAGATATTAGCTCTCTATTAGTTTATTCAGGTAAGATAGGAGTACTCACACTCAGAGAAGTAGATTTTTCCCCACTTCAAGCAAAACAGCCTTTTCCTTTTGGGAAGGAACATGTTGAATGAAAAAACATCACTTCTTTGTAGGGTTTCCAGCACCTCCCATAAAATCCTTGGACAAACTGATGAAGTACAGGCTACATAGACAGCAAGGTTGACTGAAAACTGGCCAGACTTCGGGGGGTAAAAGGGTCACAGTTAGCAGTGCAAAGTCCAGGTGGAGCCCAGTCACTAGTTCTGTGGCCCTGGGGTTTAACCTCTTCACTAATTACCTGGATGATAGGGCACACTACTCTCAGCAAGTTTGCAGTTGGTGCAGAACTGGGAGGAGTGCCTGACAGACCAGCTGGCTGCACTGTTATTCAAAGTGACCTCAAGAGGCAAGAGAAATGGGCAGAGAGAAAGCCCGTGAAGTCCAACAACAGGAAATGAAATGTCCTCCCACAGCTGCGGAGGAATAACCCCATGCACCAGAGCAGAGTAGTGACTAACTGTCTGGAAAGCCACTCTGTAGAAAAAGACTTGGGGCCCCAATGGACCACAAGTTTACCAAGAGCTAGCAGTGCACCTTTGCAAGAAGGCCAGCATCATCCTGTGCTGCACTAAGCAGAGTGTTGCCAAGAGGTTGAAGGAGGTGATCCTTCCCCTCTGCTCAGTGCTGGCGAGGCCACATCTGGAGCACTGTGTTCAGTTCTGTGCTCCCCAGAACAGAAGAGGTACGGACTTATAGATGCAAGTCCAGCAAAGGGCTGTAAAGATGATTAAGGGATTGGAGCATTTCTCATATAGAAAGAGACAGAACTGGGACTGTTCACCCTGGAGAATAGGAGACTGGGGGGACTGAGGCAGGTCTGATCGGTGTGTATACATACCTGATGAGGGGAGTAAAGAAAACAGAGCCAGACTCTAGCAGCAGCCAGTGAAAAGGCAAGAGGCAATGGGCACATAGTGAAATACAAGACATTCCATTTAAAAATAAGGGGTTCTTTAGTTGTTTTCTAGTGTGAGGATGATAAAGCACTGGAAGAGATTTCCAGAGATGCTGCAGAGCCTCTATCCTTGGATCAAAATCTGACTGGACAAAGACCCAACCAATCTGTTTTAGTTGGCTCTGCTTGGAGTAGGGGGGTTAGACTAGAAAGAGCTTTGAGGTCCCTTCCAACCTCAACCATTCTGTGATTTATGGTATTCCTAAATCCCACAGACATTTGATACTGTTTTCCCACTATTGCCTCCCCAAAGTGGCAATGAATTATTTGTCACAACATACCAATGCACAAGCAGCTCCCTCCACCAGCAAGCTTTACCTCAAGTTATAAAGAAAATTCAACGTCAACAGAACCTAATTGCTCACTTTTTTTTAATCCAGTTTCAAAATAAACCCTCTTGATAGCAAGTGTTGGAACAGCATTGCTTGCTTTGTTCTCTAAAAGGTGGTAATGACTATAAAGTTCAAATAGCTTTCTTCATAGTTGAAAGGGTGTTGGACTTGGTCGTGAAGGCTGGATTCAGGAAGTGCCATTGAGACAATGAGGGTTAATTACCAGCTTTCTGCATGGGTTGTGATGACAAGTGGCCTCCACTCCCTTTAAACAGACTCAGCTTCTTAAACACACCAATCAGATGGAATATGGCCATGTCCCAGTGTTTACAATGTCAACCCAGAATTTACAAGTGAGTAATTAGTAGTGAACCCGCTATTCTGAAGGCAGGAAAAAATACAGTATTTCTCCTGTAACAGAAAAAAAAAAAAACATACAGAAGTTCCCAAGCACTGGTCAAGACTTTCAATTAGGCACTAGCTTGAAATAACATGGAGAAGACTCCAAAAGAAAGAAAACAAGTTTTCCTCCTCCGCTATTGGGACAAAGTAATTCACAGCAGTGTCTTGAAGGGTGCACGTCCCTTCTGCCAGGCTGCTTCTGTGTTTCTAGCTGGAGCATGGAGGGGCCCCATCTCCTCTTCCCCTCAGCCTCACTTCCCACTTTGTGCCAGGACAGGTGACCTGAACTCTTCTCCCTTTCCCCCCCACGTCAAACCATGAGTCAATGGTAGCCAGGGCACCCAGAGCAGTGAGGCTCTGGAAAGGAGAACAAAATGCCATGCCATTTCTGTTTCCAGTTACCTTAGCCTGCCCACTACTGATTCATTTGATAAGAATATGTTTTTTGTCTCATTGACTAACCACTGTCACATAACCCACACTTTATGTAGTGTCAGAAGAGAAAAAAATGATTTTGCTGGCAACATAGCTCAATGCTTTGCAGAGATACCAGCATCAATCCCCAACAACTTACTCTCCATCAAGAGCAGCATGCTCACGGCAGCACAGTGTGCTTCCAGGTCCACATACCCTGATAATGTGCACACATTTCTTTCAGGGCCTCAGCAGGCAACTCTGGGCAGTACCATATATACTTTTGCAGATGCAGATACCTCAGCGCATTAAAACCTTCTCCCTGTAGGCATAACATTATCTTCAAGATTGCTGCAAAATAGATTCATTTTCCTCTCATTTAAAAAGAGGTGAGCAAGAGGCAGAGCCCTGTTTCTACTTCCATCGTTGATTTTAAAACATGAGTTTGTTTGCTACTCTGTGAAACAGGTCTAAAAAAATGGGCTAGGTCCCTAGATCAAAATAGCACCATAGACATCAGTACTTACCCTCGATGACATTTTTAAAAGAAAGCAGTGTTTTCAATGAAAAGGAAGAATACAAAACAGTAACTGCATTGTTTTTAAATATCTTGAACTGAATTAAAGGCTACGGGCATGTCTGTCTTCTGTAGGCACAATTTTGTGTGGAAATAAAGATTGGATTATTTGGAAGAAAAGTTTAATAGAAAATGTCTTTTCTTCTTGACAAATTGTGTGCCACAAGCATTTTTTAAATGGTTCATCCACTAACATAAGAATTTACAGCAGTTTAATTCCCTGAGTTAAAGGGGAGAAAAATGTAAATGATGCTGCAAAGGTAACTGGGCTACCAAGAAGCAGATGGTTTTAATTACCTATTTACAGGATTGTTTATACTGGGAATTTGAAAGAGACACACAGCTTAGAAACAATACTCATTGTGGGAACTCCCTGTACATTTTAATTAAGCCAGATTTTAAATGGGAATAAAAGGAGATTATTGAATGTTACCCGAAGTCAAATTGACACTTCAAAATCATATGTGCCTTGCACACAAAGATTTAGTTATACTAGATGCGTACAAAGATACACAAATCTGTGCACGCTGAGTCTCACCCTCATTTTTGCTCCTCTTGTTTCCTGCTGTTCCAGTCCTGCAAAGAGGCCGCAGCTGCATATGGCAGCATCATCACCCAAAGAAGTCTGGTTCACTGGGTTGAATTTGTATCTGGATATCAGTGTGGTTCTGTCAGGGGTGGACTGAACTCCCAACACTGGTCTTCAGCTCTCTGAGCCTGATCCCCCTTTCCCAGGGAATCCTTTCTCAGTGGCAGAGCTTGAAGTGAGAAAGCCCAGCCAGCCTCCACCAGGTGCTGAGCGCTAACTCGGGGAGCAGCTATGGGGGGACCTGAGCCCACCCAGCGGCTTGCCGCTGCCAGCACGGGAGAACCAGTTCCCACCCACAGCACTACCTGCCTTTATTCCTCACTCCCGGTTGTTGCTCAACTCCTGTTACTTCTATAGGTCCTCAGGGCCTTTCCATGAGATGGCACACAGCATCAGAGAAAAAGAAAATGTTTTTGGTCAGGCAGTGAGCTCTCACCAGCCCCAGGTAAACCAGAAGGAGAGGTCGGCCCCAAGCACTGCGGCCTCCCTCTAGCCAACACAAACAGACTGAATTGGTTTGCAAGGACTGGGCTGAGGCTGGGTTTCAGCAAGTGCAAAGCCCTCTGAGGATCATCCTACGTGATGATTAAAGTATGTTTTTGCTCAGTTTTTATCCCCTTCAATCCTTACCATGAGCTTTTATGGTCCAAACATGGGCACACTCAGAAGCAGCAAAGTTTACAGAAGCTAACCAAACTACACGAGAATGTCAGCCTTGTGCTTACTGAGTCCCAAGAAAAAGGTGTTCACATACAGCACTTCAACCTACACCACCTCTTCTACCTATTTACTAGATCAGTCTAAAATTGCACTTTAATTTCAACTGGTTAATGGATGCCAGGCATTATCTACAACTCAGGGCAACAATGAACACTTTTTTTTAATAATCAAGATCAAACATAAGTAGCATAAACACACTAATAAATCAAGTGAGAAAATTATATCTGCAAAGAAAATATGCATAAGGAAGGGCTATTCAGCTTCAGTGACTCGGTACAAACAAACCCCTGGGGCAAAGAATAATTACAGCATGCTCTCTACAAATGAATAGAATAACCATATCAAGCCAAAATTCAAATGCATGGCAGCTCTGAGGTTCTTCCAAGTCAGAGAGAGAGAAGCCACGTAGAAACGTTTTGCGTATGAGACAAATCAAGAAGAGCAGAAGCACCCTTGCTTCACCTCTCCTGGAAAAATGAAGATATACATTACCTCACAAATGAAAAAGCCTCAGCCAAGATATACTATTACAGAGAGGAATAGCTACCAGGAATTGCCCTGGCATTTTGTGGGATAACAGCACGCCCCCCGGAAATTATGCCTGACATGAAAATGTTGTCTCAGTCCATTACGCTGGTGCAACACCAGAAATGGGAGATGATTTCACAAGTTTGAACTGAAATTTTTCTTTTCTCAAACTGTTGCATATGCTCAAAAGCCATTATGTAAAAAGTCAGTCACTTCTTACTCAGCTGAGCCACAGCCAGTAAGTTCATTGATACTGAGTTTTTCCTGCTCTTGCAAACACTTTGGACACTTTTACATCTCTTCTCCTGGCCTGAGACTGTGGGACTGAGACCACATTTGTTTCCTAAGTGTGTACACTGCAAGGGACTGACTAATCTCAGATGAAGCTGTTACAATCTACATGCATGCTCCTGCAAGGCAGTGTTTTCAGTTTAGATAGCAATACTGATTCAGAAGAGATATTTGCAAATTAAAAATAAATTAAAATCAATTTAATTTAATTTAAAATAAAAATAAAAAATAAAATCCATACATAAAAGCAAACAAAAAAAAAGAGGGAAACAGATTTAACAAGCATTCAAAGTTTAGCCTCATTTTTTTTCTGTTGCTAGTGAAAGCCTTTCTCCTGTAAAATTTCACTCAATAATCCAGCTTCCTCACACTGATATGAAGGATTGCAGAAGGTGCAGGGCCTCATATCAAGTCCATACTATGTTGTTAAAAAAAAAAAAGACAGAATTTCATGGAAAAACATCAAACTGCTACAGCATGTGCCAGCTGGGAACTTACTCTTTATGAATAAAAAAAATGGTCTAAAAGAAGATGATGCCAGAACTCCCACTGCATTCACCAGGACTGGGTTCTGTCCTTGAGAGTCTCTTTTGTTTTTAATCTATGACAAGTTTCCAAGGCTTATATTTACTTATATGTATCTTACATCTAGATTCCAGGTACACTTTTACCTTCTTATCTATTTGTAGACATTAGCTTTGTATTATTTTTTTAATACTTTTTTTTTTTTTATCACCCCTGCTGTTACGATTTTTTGGCATACTGACTGCAGCCTTCTGGACTATGCTAATCTCTGACAAGACTGAGACACAGACCTAACTAAAATTGTCTAGTACAGCCAACACCATGCTTAAAATAGTTTCACATTTTTTTAATCTATTTTTACTGGCTAGGGCAGGATTTAATCTTTCAATCATAAGGTTGTGCCTTAGATTTTATTTTAAAATGTGTTAGAAACTTTTTAAATACATGTTTTACTATGTGTATCTTCTGGTGTGGGTTAGATAACTTCAAACCCATATAAAATTAGGAGACATGAGTTAGTCTTTGGCAAGCAGCAATATCACATAACTTGCCTTTTCCAGAAGAGTGTCCTTTACAGGAAGCCTGATTATAGTCATGTCAATGTAAAACTACACCTGTGCATTTTCAATGCAGTCACCTTGCCTCTACATGGCAACTGATTTTTTAATTCCTCTCCCCTCCATCCCCATAATCCAGTTGCTCAAAATACCATATTTTTTCAGCTTCATGCAGACAGGAAAAAAAAATCCAATATTTATTAAAAAAATAAATTGCCCAAAAGTTTGCTTTAGTTTGTTTGCTTTCTACTCAGCTATGGCAAGGGGAAAGAGCAAGAGAACTGCCTGCAGGAATCCCTCAACTACCATTAGTCAATTTTAGCCCCCCCCCCCCCCCCCCCCCCCCAAAAAAAAAGAGAGAGAGAGAGAGCGCGCGCTATCAGAAGGTAGAGACGGAAACAGGAATTATTCCACCCAAGACCTCTCTCCTTGCTTATAAGCCTAGATTCATTCCTTTTCTCTGGCCATCTAGATACTTTGTGTTTGCTTTTGTCTCTTGGCCATTAAGCATAAAAAATATTCAAAATTGCTACTGAAGTTTGTCCTTGAATTTTAATTTTTAAAGCTTCTACGCCTTATAAAAAGCCTTTCGAGCCAAACTCGGGATGGGACTGGGACAGAGGCCATAGGAGACCAAAGTACCTGTGCCTGGTACCATGTTATAAGAGATGTGCTATGGGGTAATAACAGCAGCAGGACTGGATAAACACAAAACTTGTAGTGTCCCATATAACGAGGGAAAAATGAGAAAAAAAATGGATGCTTGTGTGGATGCTTATATGGATGCTAATATATTGCTACTGGCAGATTACTAGGATGGTGGGAGTGTTCTGTAGTGCAGGCCTCCCAGAAGAGGATCAAGACCTACATTGCAAGGAACTGAGATAAGAAAATCGGAGAACAGCTTAAGCAATCCTTGGGGCACTGTGGCAGCAGGCAGGGGCAAGCAAGGCACACAGAAGTCCCCAGAGCAGTGACCTGGCCCATCCCGCACCTCCTGCCACTGCACAGCCCTTCCCCATGGCCCCCCCAGCCATGCACAGGCAGCTTGTTTCACACACTCAAAGCAACAAAAGAGCATTTTCACCTGCACCTCACTCCACCTATGTCACAAAGGCTGGGGAGCCAGAAAGCTTGGCAATCATGACCTGTGCAGTCAATGAAACAACTTTGCTGGGGCTCGATTCCCTTTGTCACAGATCTCAAGGTAAGAAATAGCGTTGTAGCATCATGTCACACCATCTCAGCCCTTGGATTAAAGGGTCCACTTCCAGAAGAAATTCAACTGAAGAGAACACAACAGCAAGAGGAAAGTTCAACTCCATTTCTCGTGTTTGGAAAACAGAGCTGGTAGTGGGGACTTTTGGATGCTGCTCTCAGCTCCACACTGCACTCACATGGTAAGTCAAAACTCACACAATATGCAAAGTTTCTGATCTGTGGCTGCAGACAAGCTTGGCTATTCTTAGCCCTACACACTAAAACCCCTTATAAATAACCCCATTTTGAGAAAGCCGTCCTTACCCAACTTAGGATTCAGTCTCTCCTCCAAGCTGGGCAAGGTAATGCCAATGCAAGGTAATGCTCTTCCTCTATCAGAGGAAGAGCAAGCGAGGCTTAGCTAATTGTTTATAAATTCATTTTAGGTCTCAGAAGAAAAACACTACTTAAATATTTAAAACTCCTGAACTCCTTCTAACCTATTAGAAGTCAGAAAGTAATTTTCTCTAGATATGCCAAACTGTCTAGAAGTGATTATGACTGAATCTATGAGTCATCAGTGGTATCTATACAAGTAGTACGGAGGCAAACAGGTCTAGGATTTTCATTAGAGACTTGCCAAGGTTGTATTAACTTATAAGTAGACACTCATTAGCAAAACTCATACATTTCTAACATCTGACAAGTACTGCCTCCAGCATAACACTAACTGGGACCTATAATCAAAGATACCAGCCTAGAGCATATTGGATCCTAATAACAAAGTTAACAGTTAGAAACAATACCAATTATTGAAACAGACTTAAATTTATAATTGGTGATCAAAAAAAAAGTCACTTATACATAGTATTTCTCTCAAGTGCACATCTTTTCTGCAGATATTTCCCATCTACAGAAAAGCATGGACAAGGGTTTCTTTTGCCAGCAAAGAAGTTTTTTGCTGTATTAGGGCATCATAGAGCTGGTTGTAATTTGCCACCTTTTGAAAATAAAAGGTGTGTCTCAAAACTGTTTTTTCTGTCAAGAAATAATATGTGTATAACTTGTTTTTACAAATAAAGATTTTGTTTGTTTGTTTGTTGTGTTTTTTGATTGTTTTTGTTGTTTGTTTTATAATTTTAGGGACGCTGGATTTTGTCCTCCTGTCTTTTCCATTTTCTTTTAGTAGTTGAAAAAGACCCCAATGACAGAGAGAACCCAATGAAAAATAATTTTCTTAAAAAGTATATTTGCATAAAGTTCTTTTTGAAGTGATCAGAATTGTTCATTATGATGGTTTCTCAAAAAATGTCATCAATATTTGTTCCTTTACTGACAAACTGTAACAGTGCCCCAATGTCTGCTGGGCTACAACTCGATAAGGAGAGCAGCTACAGCAAGAGATTAGCAGCTACAGGAAGAGATTCTTGCAGGAAGCATTCAGACACAGCTAACATTTTCCTATTAGTAAGAGTGAACTTCATTATGGAGGAGGAAGCTACTTCTAGAAAATGGATCAGCTCCTAAAATACAGCCAATTTCTCTAGTTATTCAAAGCAAATGAAAAGCTGATGTTAACATTTGTGCACTTTGAAAATGTAAGGCACTGCATACAACTAAAGCCAAGTGTAACCTTGGCAATAGTCATTACTTGAAAATGAAAGAGGAACTTTTATATTTTATTTGTTTACAGTAACCTTCATTTTTTCCTTTTAACATACTGCTTGTGAAAAGTGATTGACCTGCAGTAAGGAACACATAAGCCCTTTAATTTACTATATAACATAGATAAAAGGCTGGCTTATGCAGGAGAATTTCCATCGTGGTAGTCCAATAATACAGATACAGTGGGTATGAGTTTCAGAAGCAAGCATACAGAGATCCACGTATTTTACTACCTCTGAAAAACATCTCAGTAAAGATTCCCAGACTGATCCAGTCAGTCATCCTCACTAGGAAATTAGAGCCTGTTAGTTTTACTAGAATACAGAATCTGGAATTGAGACATCCAGGCTTTTCCTCTTTTCTAGTTCTTCCAGTTAGATAAGGCAATCATGCTTTGTCAAATTAAGACACATCTCTGAGTGCTGTTTAAGGCAACGTTTGAAAAACACCATGCCCCAAAAAGCAGTACAAGCTTTCCCATTGGTTATAATATATGCCAAATAAATGCAAAGATTTTTTTCATAAATATGTATTTTGAAACCATATAAAGTCAATACTTTCAGAAGTGACTGATAATTTAGGTGCACTGACTTCGAGGTGCCTAAATGGAGACACCCCCAAATATTTGACTTCAAGAGCAAGGATGTGTTTAATCATCAGTCACCACTGAAAATCTTGGACTAGGTTTCTGTTAGGAGTAACCAGCACCAGCCCATTGTGCAATGGTAGCTGCATGCTGGTTTCTGCCTGAGAAAAAGATTCCTTTGGTCTCCTATGCAGGCAGGGACCCCACCATTTCACTGCTGTTAGAACATACCTTCAGTTACTCCTATCTGTAATTAAAGCTGACATACCTTACATGGGCTGTTCACCTTTTATTCAACATGAACAGCGTGCAAAAATGGATGAGAGGTTCACAGGAAGGAAGCAGTTAAATGATAAAAATGTGAAATGTTATGCAGCAAGCTGTGTACAATTAACTAGAATTCAAATATACACCTTGTTCCAATCCAAGCCATTTATCAGATAAAAATAGTCTGCTAGAAGAATGTCATGATTAATGAGGTGAGACTCCAGCTAATTACTGTTTCCTCCAGAAGTAATTAGGTTGGCATTGCTAATCAAGATGAATGAACACTCTGACCCGCTTTTTTAAATGTAAAACTATGAGCTGCAGCAGCAATAACATCATTTAGTTCAGGCAATGTAGTCTTTATTAGGCTTGTAGTTTGATTAAATTCTTTTGTTACACCGGGCTTTCCACACATGAACAGATGAATGCTGTGATGTTCAAAGAGTTTGTCACCCTTAATTAAAGACTGAAAAGGCTTGTTCAATTCACAGGGCAATACACAGGACAGCTCTAAATTGATAGCTTTTAAGTGGGGGATAACTGAGGGAGTCATAGGGTTTGCCCATCTGCAAGAGGATCCCTCCTCCCTCCACAATTTTCCATCATAGTAGCTGGAAAATTAGTATCAGATATTTTTGTATTGATTCCATTAGGCAACATTCAT
The DNA here is from genome assembly GCF_013377495.2 of Cygnus atratus. Lineage (NCBI taxonomy): Eukaryota > Metazoa > Chordata > Aves > Anseriformes > Anatidae > Cygnus > Cygnus atratus. The sequence continues at coordinate 77,205,118 of NC_066362.1, read as the reverse complement.
TTCAACGGAACACCTTTTCACATGCAACTATACAGCTTCACTTGTATAAAGAGAATCCATTATGAATTAAAAGAAAAGCCATAGGAAGCATATCCAAAAAAGAAGCTAATTTATCATGTTATTTTTGACTGTGACCCTTTTGCTCAATGAATGAGTCCCAGAACAGCCTTGTCCTCACCTTTCCAACGGTTTACATTATGAAAATGTATGTCACTTCATACGAGAGGAATGGGAGATACTGGGAAGTGTCTCCATGATGTAGAGATAAAATATCTTACGGTGGAGTTAATGTGTAGTCAATTCCTCTCTCACCACCCCGTATTACATAAAGCATTTCCTTATTCCTAACATTCACTTTAGTTAAACATAGGTCCAAATTTGAACCTGAGAAGTCTAATTCAAAGCACAGACCTGACAGGATAAGAAAGCGACCCTTGCCCTGTGATGGCTTTTTGAACCTACTCAACCATCTGGATAACGAGAAGCACCATAGCAGGCAAGGAGACAGGACCACAGGGCCAGAAGCAGAGGTGAGGAGAGGGCAGCTCAGGGAGAGGGAAGGAGAGGAGATGGTGGGTGCGGAAGGCCTGTCCCTCTCCAGGACAGCGGGTCTGGACGCAAGGTCTAGCTACCCCACATTTGCTTTAAGACATCATAAGCCATAACCTCGCAAAGTGCCTCCTGTCCCTGCCACCCTCATCCTGCCTTTGCATGGATGAGTATGTTGGGGCAGCAACTGGTAGACCTATCCAGGGAAGAAATCTCACTGAAAACTATATTCTTATGTTTTTTTTTTTTTTATGGGGTGGGAAGAAAAAAAAAAAAAGAAAAAAGTTTGATTTCAGCCAGGCAGTTCCACAGCCATTTAGACTGGTAGGAAGCAGCAGGCGCCCACTGCTGGGGCACAGCTCCTCCCAGCAGGAGGTGAGGGCCTACGAGGCTACAATGACCAGGAACCACCACCTGTAACAGCAGGTGACACTTTACCAGGACAAATCATTACCAACTTAGCAATGCAAAAGCCAGCCTGAGCTGTCTCTCACCCACATGGTTGTCCCCATGGTCATCCTACAGTGGGGTGAAACCCATCGCCCTGTCCTCCACAGGTCACCAGTACACAGCACAAACAGCAGCGAGAGCTGAGCAGCCTTGGGCCTGTCAGCACATGCCTCAGGCAAGCACCACACATCCACACTTTGCACACTGCCTACAGGCACCACAGGGGCCACAAGATGCCATTTGCTGCCTTCAGCACGCCCTACGCAGCCAGCACCCACGGCAGATGCAGCACCTGATGGGCAGAATATACCATCTCTGCTTCACACCTTACGCCACATCAGCATGACCACAGCAGCTCTGTGAGCCATGCCACACCACCAGGGACAAACAGACATCAGCCCCCTCACAGAGCTCAGGCTCACAGCCCACACCACCCCACATGCCCTGCTGGTGGAGGGACATACACCTGCCTTCTTCCTCCTCATCCTTCTGATACTTAATGAAGTAACAAAAACCCTTACCTAGAGGGTGGGAACAACGTCTCATTCCTTCCTCTGCCATCTGGTTGATATTTCCGCTCGCTAGATTGTGAAATCCTATTTTTAACCTCTTCTGCTTAATGATATTCCTACGCTGGTCGCTGATTGACACGATCCTGCCTCCCGCTGCTTCTTCCCTGCCACACTCGGGCTGACAACAGCCGTCCCCAGGCATGATGCCATGTCTAGGAGCAGAACAGCAGCCATTACCCTCGCGCTGCCCTGAGTAGCCTTAAAGCATTATGCCCTCAAGGAAATAGGGCACAGGGTTTTTTGAGGGAGGCTGCAGGTGGAAGCCCTAAGGCCGCTGATTTTGGGGGCGGAGGGAAGTTCCCAGGTGATCACACTATAACATGTATGAAACCTGCACTGGCCTAATATGGCCTCTGACTGCTGCCACCTGCTCTCCCTCAGGCCCAAAGCCCTGGCAGTACAAGTACCTAAAGCTCATTTTTGCTTGTTTGCTAGGCTCTGGGCCCCATCAGCGTGAATCTGCTGTGTGGGGGATTTGAATCCTAATTTATGTATTGCCTTTCTTTATTCTTTTTTTCTGAGGAGTGAGAGTTTTTTAGAGCAGAGGCTTCCTCAACGTGGAGTCAAGATGGTAACACTGTCGTCCAATATTTTTGACTCATCTCTGTTTTGCTTACTGAATCGTCTTGCTGGTTGTGGACTCCTGTGAGGATGAAATTGCTGGGAAATTACAAGACACTCATCACTCCTAAGCACTCCAGTTCTCATCTCTGAAGGCTGCAGGCAAGGCATGGCAGCCACACGCAAGCTTATTTGCCCCTTTGCTACTGCACGGAGTTGGCTGGGGGGCACAAAACACACCTCGCCGTCAGGGTTTGTCTGCTCCCACCTCCCTTCTGGTGTTTGACCAAGAAGGTATACAGTATAACAAGTCACTAAAAAACACATAAAGCAAGTAAAAGACAAATGTTGCATACCGTTGCATGACTAGTTGTTCAGACACTGTGTTTTTCTCATAAATGCACAGGTCCCACTTCCACACAACTCAATGAGAGGCATGACAGGCTAGGCTTCAGGTGTGCTGCTCTGGTCTGAGCTTACCCAAATGAACATGCCAACTATGTCCTTATTAAAGCAGTTGGTTCACGCATCTTTGGGTTGCCAATGGCTTCCTTCACTGCATAGCTCCTTAAAACAAAACATGGCATTTCTGAGCCACTACGTGGCACTGAAGCCACTGTAATGATTTATTTATGAAAAGTTTATTTAAACTACCGAAGCCATAGATGCCCATTCACTTTTACTGACATGTACTCTTAATTCCTCTTGTGAGGACATTGGTTACCTGGGCTAGAAGTAAGCTATTTCTAAAATCACTTTCTCTGGTCAGAGCTGTGCCACAAAGGTTCCCTTTGTCTCTACACATTGTTTCCATGCTTTCCTGATGGCTCAGCATGCCCTGAGCTTGTCTGAGTCCATGCTCTACTCCACAGAGCATGGGCAGCAGCTCCAGCTCTGCTTGCACATACTCATTTCCTTCCCTCAGCCTGCTGCTTCTAACAGTGTAGGCATTACATGAATGTTGTTCCTTGGACTCCATCAGGAGCACTGCTCTAGCTGCCCCAAGGAATGGTCCGGTATTTAGAGACTGCTGGATGGTTTTGGCTCTTGCCTTCCTCATGTTGGGCCTCTGACCATTCTCACAGTGAGCTGTGATGTCCCCTCAAAGGTCTGCCAGGATACAGACCTGTTTGGACAGGGAATGCTGCAGATGAGCTCTCTTTGTTTAGGTCATGTGAACTCCAATTGCTCGTTCATTTGTTCTTTCTTTCTTTTTCTCTTTCTTTTTCTCTTTCTTTCTTTCTTTCTTTCTTTCTTCTTCCTTTTTCCTCTCTTTCTCTTCCTTCCTCTTCCTTCCTTCCTTCCTTCCTTCCTTCCTTCCTTCCTTTCTTTCTTCCTTTCTTCCGTTATTTCTTTCTCTTTCTCTCTTTCTCTTTCTCTCTTTCTCTCTTTCTCTCTTTTCATAATTTTTGTATTAGTAGAACTAAAAACATCTTTTCTGCCAAAAGCTGACCTCTACTCTAGCAGTGTAAGCAAGATTATTCTTAGTTCCCTGATTTTTTTGGCTAATAATAGGACCCAAGGGTGGCTTAAGAAATACTGAGAGAATTAAAATATTGGATGGGTAAATGAAAAATGCAAATGAAAAGATTTGACTGAAGTAAGAAGCAATAATAAGCCTGTGAGGTCACTGATCATGTCCAGACCGTGTTGGGATGCGGGAAACTTGCACTCATTTGCACGGCAGCTATCACCCCCCGTGGAGAAAGGAGGGTGGAGTCCAGCTCCCACCACTGAGGTCATCTCCTGTCTAATCCTACACTTTTCATACTTCTGGAGCACGACTGCTGTGGTTTCAGCAGGAAGTGAGCTCAGCCCTGCCAGCCAAGGGGTGCGGGTTGTCAGAAATTTCCAGCCTGCTCCGTGGCCCAGCCCGCCCCCCAGCTGAGCTTGTTTATAAGTCCCTGGACCCTCTCTGCTTCAACAGAAAGAAATCTGTGACCATCAAGATCCACCTACTTTGTTCGCATTTCATGCTGATGATGCATCATAGGGCTGAACTTGGCAGGCCCAGCAGCCCAACCTACGAACACCAGTGCGCACGCGCTGGTGGTGCCCACTTGGCATGGGCTAGGTGTCTCTGCATGCCCAATCCATAGGGTGAGTAAGTTGGTCCCGCTTCTCAGACCCAGGGTGTACTGACTTGAAATGGAGAAGTACTTGCAGCATGTTCTGGGAAGTGCCCAGTTCACTGCCCTACAACAAGACAAAGCAGCAGTTATTGTGCTTATTACATATCACGCATTGCATTCAGTCTGGCATGGACAGCAGAGTACACAGGGAGCTGTTTTTCCTGCCTGCTCTGCATATGCAGCTGGAGGAGCTTGTCCCCATCCGTCATTGAGGGAAAACAGCTTTTCACTACAGACACCAGAGCTGGGTGCACCACGGTGGGCAGAAGGAATACCCATCCTCTTCCCACCCAGGTTTTGTTTTCCACTTCCAGCAGTTTTCCATGCTCCAGAGCTCATCAGATTTTTTTGAAAAGCACAACCTGGATCTCCTCAAAACTTCTCTTGTACTTTTCAGAGCCCCCCGCCTATTATGCCGCTGCAGCTATGGGTGAGAGAGCGTGGGCACACAACCAGGACTGTCTGCTGTGGGTTTCCTTTGGTTAGTTTTTTTTTTTTTTTTCTTAACAAATCTAATTCAGGTTTTGGAATTCTTGATGTAGGCTTTTCTTCCTAAAGAATGAAATAGAAAAGTCACTGATGATTTGTTCTTTCACTATATTTCAGTGCCAATACATCATTTAGCGCGGCAGCAGCCATCAATACCCACTCAGCCACTATCGTGCAGCTTTTCCCTGTCATTCACTATGTCATTTAGAAAGTGATAAAAATCCCAGCTTAGAGCAGTATATTCTCTTTTGTGATCCCCTCCTTCCAGCAACCTTTCAAAGCACTGAACAAAATTAGCAACAAATTACTTTATGAATACTGAGCCCTTTTGTTACAGTATTCTGAGAGTTTGCAATACTGTCAGATTTCAATTAAATTTAAGAAAAATTAAGCTACTCTGTGTGGCTGCTTGCTTAGACAGTGAGGTAATTATATATAATAAAGAGATCTGTTTAACAATTGCTCCTAGTCATGGCAACGTCGCACTGTTATTGTGCTTAACATGAAGAAAGACTGCTATATTGTTTTTAGAATGTGGGAAACCAGCAATAGCTGAGGCACATCATGAGCTTAACGCACAAAGTAGGATTTTTAACATTATTGGCTGCAGTAAATTAATTGTCATGACTTTCTCATTCTTTCAGGGAGTCAGGTTTTGCACATAGGTTAAAATAAACATTGTGAGATCCCTGGTAATGTGTACACTGTGCCTGTGGTAGCAGGCATACAGCAAAAGTACAGTGCAGTTAAGTTTTTGTTGATCACAACACAACTCTATGGATGCTGCTTTTTCCTCTCTTTAAGGAAAGGAGGCCACAGCATGAAATTGTCATTGTCCTTTCCATATGTCTCGATGAGATGTGATGGCAGGTAGTAACACCAAGTATTCTGGAGGAGACTTCTCCATCACTGGAGCCAGGCATAGCAGTGCCCCAGCACCTTCCTTTCAGCAATCATGTCACAGGGGGAGATAAATGGAGTATATGTTACTGTGACTTCACAGTACGAGTGATTCTGTGTATTTGGGAAGACTAACAGACATGGAGAGCTCAGACATGCTCTTTCCCACATAGACACAATGACTTTTGCTCCCCGTTCCCAAGCAGTCATGGGATGTAGGCACTGCTTGTCTGGAAGTGCAACCCTGGGCTGAGCAGAGGTATCTGCAGGGCATTTTGTCCTGGAGGGTGGAAAGAGGAATTTTAAGAGTTTTTCCTGTGTTGATAAAGTTTTTCATTGGGGGTTAGAAGAAAACAACTCTGTTCTGGGATTTGCTCCCCAGTAGCATGGAACTTTGAACTCGTAAAGTAGGAAGAGAAAATGGCAAAGTTCATTTGTGTTCAGGACTGAATTTTGTATCTTGGCGAAGATTGACTAGGCGAGCAAGGAATGTAAGTCAGCTTTCTGGTTTGTGCCATGAAAAGGAAAAATCTCAGGCCTAAGAAAATACTACACAGAAACACCTATGCTCTTTCAAAGGAACAATACCAAAGCTGGTGAAAGTGTCTTCTCACCAAGAAGGAGTGCTGGGAGGAGACAGCAGGGAAGCACATGCAAGAATTCACTTGGTACCAATGGTTTTTAAGAAGCATTTAAGAATCAGTGCAGTTCATTTCAAAACTCAGAACAGGGTGAAAACAGAGTGGAAAATTCTTGCAGGGCAGCAGTAGCCAAGCTGAGCTCCCAAACTTCTCAAGAGCAGCTCCCATGCTGGGATTGTGACACAAGCCAGCAGCAGAAGTGTTTGGCACATGCAGCTTCTCGGAAATCCAAAGGTCCATCTGTGGGAGAAAGCTATTGGGTGAGGAGGTGACAAGGTAGCCAGGAGAAGCAAATAAACACCAAGAAAAGCAAAGAACTGCACTTGGGCATGGATTCACTAATTATCACTCAGGAAAGAGCTGGGCGTCACTGTGGATAATGCCATGGGAACATCAGATCCGTGATCCAGAATGATGGAAAAGGCAAATGGGACACCAGGAACTAAGAGGGAAGGAAGAACCAACAGAGCAGAGAGCAGAACCACACCATGTGCCTGCATCTGCTTCACATTCCTGTCATGCCTCTCAAAAATGATATAACAATATAGAAGGGATAGGGCAACAGCCATGATGAGAATTAGAGAGCAACATCTGTATGGGGGATGGCAAGGCGCCCTGGGACTCTCCTGCCTGGAGAAGACAACAGCTATCTCCAAAATGCTGCTGGCTGCAGAGAAGGACAGTAGGGGAAGATTTGTGGCTGCTTCTCTGCGTCTAAAACCTAAAGACATAAAATGAATTTATCTTGCGACTAAACTGGAATGAGCAGAGGAAGCCCTTTTCCATGTGGCACATAATTAAGCTCAAGTAAAGATAACTCTGGATGCCAAAAGTACAAATTGGTTTAAAACATAATCTGACAAATTCAGAGAGGAAAAAATCTATCAAGGGCCATTGAACACAAAGCCACAAGGCTTTCATAAGGAAGGTTGCTAACACCATTGCAGGGAATAGCAAACAAGAAATTACTGTGAGAAAAATTACTTTACAATAAAACAAATTAAAATCCCTATTGAAAACTCTGATTCCAAGTCTGAAGTAGCACAAGGGAAAACACGGGAAAAATCAGGTCTGTCAAGCCCATGGAAGCAGCTACTTGAATTTCAACAATAAAGGCTACTGGGAACATGTCTGTCAGAGCAAAGGAACTGGGAAAATTGATCAAACAGTGCTGGGTGAGTTGCACTGCTTAGGTAGGACCTGAGTCCAAAGGCATCGGAACAGAGCTGATGGTCATGTAGAATGAATACCTGAGAATATTCCAGTATTTCTGTCTTCAGAATAAATCTTAGTTGGTTTGATATTTTCCAAATCAATTGTTTCTTGTCAGCATACTAAGTTCACTTGCAGTGTTTCATTCTGAAACAGAGCAAGGATATCCAGTACTTGCCTTCTTTGGCACTGTGGCTTTATGAAGAGTCAATCAAGAGCCCAGTGTCCCCTCTGTCCTCAAGGGATTCACCTTCCTGTAACGTACCAGCTGGCTGAGTCACAGGAAAGTACTCATTATTCTGTGGGAGATGTGGTCCTCTAGGGAGCCTTGCTCATGGAATAGTAGAGAACCCAAATGTCTCAATGAAACAACATGCTGGAAGAAAAATGTAGCTTAGTGTTTTATTGCAGGATGAAAAATTAAATGTTCTTTGTAAGCCTAGTAAAGTGTTTTGTATTAATTATTTCCATTTGGATTAAATCAGCTAAAACCATATTTTGATTTTTTTTCAAGCTCTTTTGAAATATTAATATTTTCCTAATTTTTTTCTAAGATTTCATTTTCCATCAGAATTTAATTTTCCAGAAAATTCACAACAAATGTTAATTATCAGACTTAGGCAATTATTTTTTAGTTCAATAATCTAAACAAATAGGTATTTGCTATAGATATCCAGAGAGCTAAAGAAAAAATGGCTCCCCTCTGAAGCAACTTAGCACAGAGCTTGATAGTTTTGAAGAATAATATCTATTTAAAAACATAATAACTGAAGAGGAGGGACCATGCATTTGATGTCTTTGTCACGAAAAAATCTACCATCAATATTCTGAGAGTGGACAAAAAGCCACTGAGATGGCCACAGAAAAATTCATAGAGGAAAAAGATTTATAATTTGAATTTTAAAACTTATGAGACTAAAGCAATTAGTGAGAACCTCTCACAAGCTATTACAGAAGGTCATCAGACCTTTGTATTTCTGGTTGTGTTTGTGTGTAACTTTAACTGCAAGTGCTAGGATTCAGAGAAATAATCGGGATGGGACCTCGCTGTGCAGCTTGCTATACGTACATGAGCTCAGCTTGCCCCGGAGGCTTCCAGTTAAAAGACCTGTGGTTGATGGGTAAGAAGTGTGAATTAGCCACATGAGCAAATGAATACGGTGAAGTATTAGCCCAGCACAGTCTTCCTGCATGCTGTTCAAGCCACGGCAGGACACAAACCACTATTAGATTATATGTGGAGTAGAATAAAGGATTAGTTTGAAAAGCACGTTCAGAGGCAAATCCTAAATTAGGTATAAAGTAAGATCCCTATCTAAATGTTGCAGAACTTGGAGGGTGGCAGCCAGTCCTCCTCAGCTTTTAGTCCTATTTCCTCATGGAGCACACTGAGCTGATCATCTCATTGAAAAAGCTTTAGCAGTGAGCAGCTATGAAAAATATAACCCCAGAAAATTCTGCATGGAGAGGGGAAAAATGCAATGTTCTCCACTCTAAAAGTAATCTCGTCTTTCTGGAAACAAAAACAAGCAAACAAATTCCATTATTTGATTGCAACAATCTTTAAAAAAATAGAATCACCTTCAGACACAGAACTGGCATGGAAATTTTCAGTGCAACTGATGGAAGTTTGAGAAAGCTGGACATCTGATACAAGCGGGTTACAGATGAAAGCAGCTTTTCGCCCTTACCTCTGGCAGATTTAAGCAGTCCTCTCATGCAAGGGTGTCAAACCCGTTTCCTCTGGTGGACACCATCCAACATCTTGCCAAGCTGTATTCAGCCAGAGTCTAACAAGAGGGGTGGACATACTGCACAGCAAAAGAGTATTTCCTTTGCTGAGATTGCTGCTCACTGATGTCTCTTACACCTGGTGAGGAACTGCATGAAGTCAGCCCAATGTTAGTTATTCAGCACAAAAAAACACGGTTCCCAAGCTGAAAATTCCCAGTTCTTGGGTGTCGTCCTCATTATGTGCAAGTGTGCTCCATTCACATCTGATACAGTCACAAGGTCCTGTATACAAATGTAGTCAACATCTCAGGTTAATTAAACTGAAAATGCCTCTGCTTTGTAACTCCTCTCTTCTGTGTCCACCTGCAAATATAGGCTCTGCTCCAGAACTGCCCAGAGACCTCAGAGAGCATCTGTCAGAGTTTCTGCTTAGAAGCTTAGAATTAATTTAATATAGACGTTCCTTTTATTTATTTATTTATTTTTGTCTTAGTGCAGGTTCAACATGCTTAAAGGCAGCAGAAGCATTGTTTCCAAAAATGGTAGACCCCACAGGCTGCCTGTTGGGTCTTCTCCAACAGAGTAAGGAACTGGATGATGTTATGGCCACCTGTGAAGGCTTCTCTATAGTAAAACATCCTTTGTAAAAAGATGCTTTTCCTGAGTAATAAATAAAAGGGTATCTATGTGTTCACATTACAGTAAGGGTAAAGCACAAACTGGGTAATAGACATGCATTTCACACATATAATGCTTCCAGGTGTGGACGTCATCTTGCTGTTTGCAGTTTGTTTCTTATATATTCCTTTCGTATTGATCACTACCTGAGGCACTTGTTTTCAGTTTTGTTTGTTTGTTTGTTTGTTTGTTTTTAGTAATTACCTTTTGTTGTTGTTGCTGTTGTTGTTATTATTGGACTAGATAATCTTCAGAGGTCCCTTCCAACCTCAGCTTTTCTGTGATTCTGCAATTATTATTATTATTATTATTATTTAGAACAGGTGTTACTTTAGAGGACAAAAATTAAGCAGGAAGTATTCTAAGGTATCTTCTTACATATTTCTGTAAAATGTAGCTTGAAAGTAGTACTTGTATCCTCTTCTGCTATAGAAGTTACTTATTAAAAAAAAAAGATATGGAGAGTTCTGGTTACAAATTTCATTTAATCAGAGGAATGAGAAACTCTCAGTCAACATTTTACAGAAGATGACTACAAGAAGAAAAATACTTACAAATTTTCCAGACGATATAAAATACCTACCAGAAGAATCAAAAATAAAGACAGTTTGTGAAGATTTATAGACTAATCATCTGATCTGCATAACATCCATACTATAATACTACAGTACACATACGTAAAAGTATATATGCCACTTTTTCCATACATCCATACCACATCCTTTTCCAAATGTCTACCTCACATGAGCATTTTGGCAAAATGTTTTTGATTTTGTCTTTTTTTTCTATAATTTGTACTAAAAATCTATTTCTGTTGTTTAAAGCAACCAAAGAAAGAAATAGTATTTTGTGTTTATAAACTGTACGATGTCTGTCAATAAACTCATGTGTACTGCTACCAACCCTGAAGATATATCCTAAATACAAAGGACCAAGAATTTAGGCAGCTATCTCAACCCAAATCAAAATCTAACCACTTATCTGTCCTATCAGTGTTGTTAATGGCCAGAATGCTGTAAAGCAAAGCAACTTTCCTTATGCATCACTGGCATTAAACGTTCTTCAAGCAAAATTAGGTTCTCTATTAAAAATGTGCTTTAATGACTTTGCATGGGAGAAATAGAACAAAGTTGAGTAAAAATTCTCTTCCTGATGCAAAAGAACACCTAGATCAGTCATTGCTACTATTCTTCTGCAGTGTTAATGAGAGTAAACACAATAAAAATAATTTTTTATCACTCAGAATATGATTCAGTAAGAGCCAGAAGATCTACTGATTAGGAAAGGGCTTTTTGTTCATTTAATTAAGTAGTTACTTAATGAAGTAAGATGGCACTTAAGATCTAAGCCTGCAAAGAGTTTGGAACACTGTAAGTTCTTGTACTTCCAAAGTAGCCTGCATTAAGATTGTTTTTCCTTGGGAGGTGACATCTCGATTTTACAGATGGAGAAAAGGACTTTGAGTTCTAATGAGATTAGTCATTGCCAGCAACATCCCCACTGTGCAATAGGGGATGTATATTGCTGGGTATCAAAGTACTTCTTGCTACATGGGGACTGCTGTTGCACAGATATGATGATTTTTATTTTTTTTTAACAAAAAATTTTGACCGGGAAGACAATTTTGTTTCAACATTTTTTCATAACTTTTCTTTTTTTCCAGAATCTCAAAGTAAAGTTTTGGACATGGACAAACTGAAACACTGCAGCTGAAAATAGCATTTATAATTTTCAGCCAAATATTTCACCAGCTTAGAGACTTGCTGGCTGTTAAAAAAGTTTTAAAGTTTATCTGTAATTTGGAAAGAAATTCCTTAAAAAAAAAAAACTTTCTTAAGCAAATATTTTTGTTGAGAAAACCAAAACAGTATCAGGTTTAAGTCTTTGTGCAGGATACAGAATTGAAAACAGACATTTCCCATAGGAATGCCCATTTCATCAAGTTTTCCATTTTGACCAAGCAGTTGTTTTTCTACACACAAGGAGGGGGAGAGGAGTTTTATGGCCATGTTTCTATTAGCTCAGTTATTGTTTCTTGCTCTTTACATTGTGCCCACACAGGGCTGAGTTGCAGCCCCTGGCTGCTACTGTCCCAGTGGGTGCAGGTGCTGCTGGGGCCGTGGTGGCTTTGCTCAGAGCTTATTTAAGAGTCAGCGGTTTTAGAGTCATAGAATGATAGAATGGTTTGGGTTGGAAGGGACCTTAAAGATCACCCAGTTCCAACCCCCCTGCCATGGGCAGAGATGTCACCCACTAGATCAGGCTGGCCAAGGCCCCATCCAGCCTGGCCTTGAAACAAGCAAGTTTTACAGCAAGCTCTCTTCACCACAGCACAACAGTGACTGCTTCCTTCACATGTTCATTAGTGAGCAGGTGCCTTTGGTAGGTGGAAAGGAAGAACCTACACCTGAGCCGAAACCTGCAGGAAAAGGCCTGGCCCAGCCTGGTGCTGACAATTTTCACATTGGCTGACACGAATCTGCTGTGGTGTTTGGGTAAGGACACTGCAGAGGCAGTCGTGGGACTGGGAGAACAGCAAACTTCCCACCATCCGTGCCTCACCCTACCCGTATATGAACCATAAGATGATAAATGCTATCTAACCTCCAGGTCAAGGGAAGCCCGTAGTTTTCAGTGTCCCTATTGATTTGGAAGTCTTTCATTTGGTCCTTTGGAATGTACGCACACATTCAGATAGGTGAGGTATGGTGAGATGTTGATGACACACTGGTATTTCTGTATCCTGCCCACAGCCATACATCCAGGCTGATGAGCTGAGAGGTGGTGGCAGCATGGTTCTAGCTGCTTACTGTGCAGAGGTGTTACCTGGAATGCATGAATATTTTACAAAATAAGCCTCAGTAGTCCCCAGGCATGGTATCACTTAGAGCATCTTGGCTTTATCGCATCCCTGGCCACACAAGCACTTCCCAGAAGCCCCAGGGCTGCACATTTTCTTACATGAAATGTACCTGATGGTCAGGTCACCACAGATGCTCTCCCTTGTTTAATAAGTCTCTAATTATATAGTTGCAAACCCCGCAGGGTTGCATATTTAGGCGGTCAGAAAGCCCCTGCATCACAGTAGCCACTGCCAAGACTTACAGTCCAACCCAGCTATGGGCTGCTGCCCAAAAACACAGCCTTGTTCTCCTCTCGGGTGCCAGCCACGCACCATGCCTGATGGTAGAGAGGGTCCGAGATGGTTTCCAAATCGGAGCAAAATCTCATAACTTCAAAAATCACCAGCGGGTTAAAAATTGCCTCCAGGCTGACTTAGAACAGCCAACATATTTCCAATATTTCATCTGGATAGTGTTTATCCATCTCATTTGAGCCTTTATGTTAAATATGATGTGTTAGCTGGTATATTTAATATGGAGCATGTTAAAGATACTTTTATATAGAAAGAAAATGAAATGAAAACATGATAAAGTCAAAACAATTTTATCTTATATCAAAACAAAATGTTTTGATATTATTAAAATAAATCAAGAAAGTAAAAATGAAATGTTTTGACTTTTTCTTGTTAAAAATATTTGTCAGAATTGACACGTTCTTGCAAAACATTTGGATTTTGACAAACAGAACTCTTTTTACAGAAGAATTGTTTTAGTGAGCTCTAATTAAAAACTGGCTAACTCACAGATCTCAAAAAATAGTTGTCAGTGGTGAATTATTACTGCGTGTCATATATATGGTAAAAGGGATCTGTTCATGGCCCAGTGCTATTTAATATTGCCATCTGTGATCCTGAAATGCTTTTGACAAATTTCTAGGTAATGAGGAGCTTGGCAGAGCAGCCAGGGCCATCACAGTGCAATCAGGATCACCTCGGGAATCCAGTGACTTGAGCGTCATGCGTTTCAGTGCAAGGAAATCCAGACCTTGACCTCATGCACAAAGATGCCACCTGACAGGAACTCTGGCTTGGCAGAAAGGGATTGGTGATTTTTAGTCAACAAGACAAATGGCTTAGCTGTGAATAAATGCTGGGGAGAAGCAAGCAGGACACAGAGAGGTGACCAGCTGTGGAGTACAGCATCCAATTGTGGGATCGGTGATATAAAATTGTGTGTTCAGAAAAGTGTAAGGAAGAAAGCTGAACTAATGAGTTTCACTTGGTTTTACCTGTTAGAAAGACTGAAAAGTGACAGGAAAAAAAAAAAAAGTGAAACTTTTTTGTTTTGTTTTGTTTTTCTTTTTAAAGCAGAGAAAATTATAATATGGAATTTAAGGCAGACAAATTCAGAGGAAAAGCAAAGCAACACAACCGTTTTTAATAGTGAGTCTGACTGACCACTGGAACATGGTACCTGCCTGTGGTGATTTTACCTTGCTAGGCAGCTGAACTCCACCACAGCCGCTCTCTCACTCCCCCTCCTCAGAAGAGGAGAGGAAGAAGAAAAGGAGAGAACCAACTCACTGGTTGAGATAAGGACAATTTAATTAAAGGAAAAATAATTATTAAGGGAAAATTACTATTAATTAAATAATTTAACTAAAGGGAAAAGGGGAAAAATGGGGAAAAAAAAAAAAAAACCAAAGGCTGTGTGGAAGTGCAGAGGAAAAAAATTACTCTCTACTTCCCACCAACAAGCGATGCTTGACCTTGTCCTTGAAGCAGGGCCTCAACACACATAGCTGTTGTTCGGGAAGAGGACAGATATTTTTATAACGAGAGCCCCCCTCTCCTCCCCCTTCCCCACCTTTTATTGCTGAGTGTGACACCATACGGTATGGAATATCCCTTTGGTTGGTTTAGGTCAGCTGCCCTGGTGATGTTCCTTCCTCACCTCTTGCTCACCCCCAGCCTGATGACTCTGGGAGGGTTGGAGGGAGTCCTGATGCTGTGCCAGTACTGCTCAGCAGCAGACACAATGCTGGTGTGATACACGTGCAGAGCACAGCACTGTATGGGCTGCTGCAGGGAAAGTTAACTCCATCCCAGCCAGACCCAGTACACTGCCAAAGCAGTGAACTCTCCATTTCGGGTTCCCTTCAAGTCAAGACTGGCTGCTTTGCTGGAGCCACAAGTTGTTTTCATTCAGCCTAGCACTAGAAGGTAAAAAATTATATGGCCTGAATTACGGAAATGATCAGAATAAGTATTCTATTAATACATTTAACATTCATGTGAATCTACCAACTAATTATCTGCACATGGCAGATAATCCGAGGATAGACAGGAAATTGTCAGCAGATCTTAAATTATGCTGAAAATCGTTAATTTGTTATCAGTGTTGTCAACAATTGTTGAAGGTGGATGTTTGGATTTAAAATAGTGTCCCGGAAATGACTTCACGAAAGCTTCTCAAACTCTCAGAACTGTTGTACCAACACTAAAGAGACTGGCATTTTAACCTTTATTTTGGGGGGGGGGGGGGGGGGGGGGGGGGGGGGGGGAAGAGAGCCATTCCAGAATAACTGCGCTGATGGTGAGGAGACTCATACAGATGCAGGCTAGACACTTGCTTTACTTCCTGATTCCAAAGAGAGGGTTTCATTGCTGCTTTATACATTGCCCCAGATCTCAGGAAATTTTCAGCAAACAGAACACAAGTATAGGGAAAATTTAGTCTCAGTGAGCACTGTTTTTCCTCAGGAAAAAAAGACGTATTTGAAAAGCTTGATCAATTTAATATCTGTGTTTAATTCCTGCTCATGCTACAAAACCCATTTTGTGAAGCTGGGTTTGTAATTTATATTTCT
This sequence comes from Cygnus atratus, assembly GCF_013377495.2. Lineage (NCBI taxonomy): Eukaryota > Metazoa > Chordata > Aves > Anseriformes > Anatidae > Cygnus > Cygnus atratus. The sequence continues at coordinate 77,189,488 of NC_066362.1, read as the reverse complement.
ATTATGTTCTTCTCTACATGTCAAATGGGAAAATGACCTACTTTTGCATTTACTTCCATTACAAGTTCTTTGGGTGGAAGATTGTGTGTGTGTGTGTATTTACAAACACAATAAAAGCAAGACAGCTTTTGGCTCATTTGTAGCACAGATAATATTTGTTCTTCTACTGCTCTATTTAAAATATATAGTCAACATTTAGAAAATGCCACTCAGAGATATTATCTGCCATCCATGACTTGAATATTATATATGTAAATAAAATATTGAATTATTTGAAGAAATTGAATTATTTTATGCCATGTGTTTTTTGGTAGAACAATATGACAGTAAAATAACATTTTGCAATTTCAGATCATTTCCCTTGGCAAAGAAATTATATTCACTAGCCAGCTCTTTTTTTTTTCTCTGTTTAATGTACATATGATAGATACCAGTTAGGACGACCAATGGTTTTGGTAGAATGTTGCTCACAACTAGGTGTAGTAACTGATTCAATGAGAAAACACCATCTATCAGCTCCTGGAATTTCAACTCTCAAAATCTCATCACGCTTTTCAGTTTTAGAAGCCCCTGTTTTGCTTTTAGAGTAGGACCTCTTTAAATTGATTTATTTACATTTGTATTGTTTGCATTACTTGTGTGCATTATATGTTATACAAAATTATATATACAGAAAGGGATTTGCTTGTTTTAATTGTGATAGTCGTAGCCATTTCTCTGACACCAGGGATTCCTGCCGTTATTTATCAGTATCTAGGATAAATCCAAGACCTGGGCAATCTAAATATATAAAATATGTCAGGAAAAAAGAAATTGAGAACACAGGTGGATGGCCCAAATCAAGTTAACTAACAGGTTACGAGGCAGAGCAAGGTATTAAACTGAACCAGCTGCTTAGTCACATTCCTCCTAGTGAATCCACCTGACGTATATTTGTTCACAGCCCAAGGGAGGATTTGAAGCAGCAGTAATACCCTATCTGGTCCAGCATTATGAAACATAATATGGCAACAATAATATTACTCAGTGGTGAAGTTTAAAATAACACTTATTTTTGGCACTCAAAGTAATTCTCCACTTGCAATATCCTAACACAAGTATGTACTTCTCCAGTGAAGCAGCTATAAATCAGGATACTGAATGACATGACTTTAAAAACTTGGCATGGAAAAGTGATCTCAGTAGCCTGTCTCACCAATTCATTGATGCAATCCATATATCATTTCTTGCAAGATGAATTTCTCAGCTGTCTCTCTCTGCCAGTTTTCTCTGGACTCTCTTGCTAACAACCACGTTATACAAAACAAGGAGTAATATTTACAGCACCCTCACTGTGCACACACACAGAATAGGCAATAACCACACCTTATTAAAATTTCAGTCTTTCTGATTCACAGGCTGTTAAGTCTAGTGCAGCAGGTTTTGCTAATCTTAGTCATAGAAAATAGGCCAGGAGGAATTCTGCAACGCACCTCACCTCAAGACCATTGAGCTAAACCTTTTTATTCCAAATATTCTTCTTCTGCTTCTGACTTTTTGAGGTACCTTAATATTTCCTCGTCAAACTTTTGCATAATCAGCTGGGCTAGGTAAAGGCTGGGTACAAATTTTCAGGTTCAAGTTACCACAACATAAATAGCAGTAATTGAGTTTTATTTGAGGAGTAGTTGTAGCATTAAATGGGCACCCACCCTGGAGAACATCTCATGTGTGCATTTCTGTTTTTCCACGCAATTTTTTAACCTAAAAGATCCTAAGCAGTTGAAATGAACCATACCCTCTAAAGAACAAATTTACTTCCCAAACATGAAGCTCAGATCTTGCAAGTAGACATAGTTTTGAGAAACCATGGAATGCTACGCTGAACACTACTGGATCTCCAGTGGGACATCCAGACAAAAACATGCAAAATCACAACTGCTTTTGATAACATATGCCAGGAAAACAATAAAGTAAATATGACAGCTTCATAAGGAGGTCTTTTTTTTTTCTCTGCTGCAAACTGATTATCTGCAGCAAATCTCTGATTTATTCATCATTATATTCAGTATCTTCTGCCCCTCACCTTGGATGTTCCCTTTGTTTCATATGCCCATGTTCTAACCCTCCACTCTCCCCCTTGTCAGTATACCTTTTCATTAATATCTCTTTCTCTTCACTCTTTCAACATCTCTATTCCCTTCTTCCCCCTCTTTCTTCTCCATGGTACTCAGAAGTGCATTATTCATTATGATCCACTACAAATGAAGTTTCCTTCTTTTACACTTTCCTCATACATCACAACTCCTCCACCTTAACCACCAATGTTTGTATTCACACTGGTTAAGATTAGAGTAATACATTTTCTTGGTCTAAGGCACAAGATACAGAAAAAACTTTTTCCTTATTGTGGGGAATTATTAGACAATTTGATTACTTTGTTTGCTTTAACCTGCTTCTGAAATCTTGGTGCTAAACAGCATCTGTGGTGTGAGATTGTACTATATGAGCTAGAGCTACGATCACTCATACTCCCTCTAGTATATGCAACAGGGAAAAACTTTTGTATCTCGTAAAGCTCTAACAGCAACATCGGCATGATGACTTAATTCACCCACTTCTACAAGCTAGTCAGTTCCATTTGGTTATGGAGAAAGTATGAAACTGCAAGATTGTTCAGAGCAGATAAAGCATCACCACCAACAGGTTATCTGAATTGCTAAATCTGGACAAGTGTTCCGGGCAGTCAGGAAGCAGACAAACCTTCTGTACCGTTTAGGCACTTTCAGTTGCACAATCCAAAGGAATAAACACTGGACAGTGGATTGCTAGTCGTCATTTTTCCAAGCCTGAAAAAAAGTTTTGCCTTAAAAACTTATGGAAGTTCATAACGAGGGCCAGAAGAGGCCCCGTGACTCCATCCAAGAGGCCAGATCAACACCAGGATTTGGTGCAACTCTTAAGTTTGGAATGTGAGACCCCTACCGGCTCTCACAAGAGCTGTCAAGGTATTATCACCGCCCAGATAGAAGAAAGCACGGCAGAAGCATCTGCTCACAAACTGGAACTGCAGGCCAACTTTCAGACAGCATCTCAAGTATTTAAAAGTTCAAATAAATGAGTTGTGGTTTTGTTGTTGTTTTTTTTGTTGTTGTTGTTGGGTTTTTGTTTTTTGTCTCCCTCCCTTCATAGTCTTTTCATGTTGCTATTTTACTGGCAAAATCTGAGGAAAATATGCTGTTGTTTTTATAGTGCAACATGATTGGCAAACCCCCACTTAGAGAAGTGTAGGTTGCAGCACACATGACTAACGATTAATGATGCTCATTAAAAAATGAAGTTCTGATGAAATTCATTAATGCTTGGCTTGAGTCTTGCTAACAGTTACGCAACATTAAGAGCGAGGCAATTACAGATCTTGGCTGCAACTCATTGAGAGATAAAAGAACACCCTTTTTCCTGTTTAACTCAGTGTATGACATGCTGTACTACAAAAATAAGCTGTCTCGAAAAGCTTCTTGAACAATGAGACAGTCTGCAGCTCCATTGCCACCTGCGGGTAAGTGCTGGAGTCTGTCATTCAGTTCCATTTCACAGGGCACAAAGAAATAAAAGTATCAACAGAAAATAACTGCAAAAAAGAGCTGTGCTTCTGACTTGCCCCAGTTAGTCTTGAAGTCATTTGAAGTAGACACCACCTTTGGCCTCTTAAGTAACTGCTAGCATTTGAACAATTCTATGCACTGCTCTTTTCACACTCCTGAAAATTTAAAAAACTGACAAGTAGCTTTATTCTAAATAGCACTGCAAGAGACGAAGATAAGGATGAACTGCAGACTAATTGTAGGGAACATTAGCAGGGGATGGGAAGGAAACAAGTCATGGTCAGCAGCCTAAGTATAGAGCCTCAAGGAAGACTTTCAAAAGTATACAAGAAAAGGGTCACACTTCCCAACTTCCCATTTCAAAGCTAGTTCCTGATGAAATAAATGTTGTTGCCCTTACTTGCAAGCAGTAAAAGCACACTATGGGACTTAAAAGAGAAAAGAGCTGTCCCTGCCCATTCAGTAACAAGTGCAGGTTCTGAATGGAGACCGCCAGTAGGATACACGCATTGACATACATAAAAGATTCCAATTCCAGTGTGCTCTTGTGCAGCTTGACTCCGCCGTGTTAATGGGAGTAAGGGCTTCTATTTAATAAATCCATTATAAGCCTAAAATTTAATGGTAAGTGGGCTGTTTTGAATTCACTCAAGGAATAAATTTTTTTCCTATGGGTGCAGATTTTATACAGCTAACACTTCAATACATTATGTATTGAAGTCCACTCCACACACCATTGCTTTCCCCCCATCGCATCTGTAGTTTGATCCTGTATCTCGAGGAAAATGCCCTACTCAACTCAAGACTGTATATTCTGGACTGACTTTCAAAAAACTCTTTATTACTTCCTAATGACAACTTCTAGCTCAGTAAGAGCTTGCTCTGCATTTTCTGTAAAAACAAGGCATAGACACCAGAGAAACACCAGCTCTTGGTTCTAAGCAGCAAGTAGCCCTAGATCTCTTGTCACTGTATGAGTATTTTCTTCTAAACTGAAAAACAATTCACAGTTTTACCCATTCTGTAGCATAATTAGTACTTCACACATTAAGCCAAATGTGAATAAACCACGTTTAGGTCAGTGATAGCCAGCAACACTTAGAGCACATGAGAATCTCAGACTGCAGTTATGCATACAATTACTGTGTTTTCTGTTAGTGAAATAGTCACAATCAGTGAGATAGAAGGTGGAGGCCTTGCAAATTAAGAATTACTATATATAACACCTATTTAAAGCAAAGATGCATAGAGCTTGAGTCTCATAAAATGCTGGGTCAGTGTTTTCCCTCAAGCCTGAAGATTGATTTATTTTCACATTAGCAGAACTTGTTTATTCCATTCGTCCCTTCATATACACATATGCTCCAGTAACACTCAAGTTGTGCCCACAATGAACAAAAACCACAAAATTTTGTGGTTAGTGTATGCAGCAAAGACCTGTTTCCAGTGATAAGGACAGATCCATTACAGAGGAAAGCATTCTCTGAGTCAGCCCTCCATCTGTTGGCAATTGCTCAAGGTATCTCAAGCCCAAGTGAAATGCGTATCTTGGTGAAATCATTGTCTTTAGTTGTACAAACAAATGGAAGAAGCAGAGTTTTACTAATACCTGTAGCATCCTAGTTAACACCCATGCAGCTATCTAATATTGTGCCCCTAGCACTGGACACAGAGCCTAGAAGACTGGTTCCATGTAGTGAACAAAGTTCTTATTGTGCACAAGTCTGTAGCAGCCCCAACATTTTTTTCCTCCTCTCCCAATTTCTAAGTAGTGATCCCCACTGACAGTCATGTCCCATCTACTTCCTTCTTCCCAGATACAAAAAACTTAGTAAGTGACCATGACTATTTAATATGTAAAAGTGTCAAGAGTCAACTCCAAGCAAGCCAAGTACTGGCTGTTCAAAGCACTTCACTTTCAGATTCATTGTTAATCCCAGTAAGAGGTATGCATCTTAACAGAAGTCAAAAGCCTTTAAGAACTCTTAAGTATTCCATAGAAAGTGTTTTCAAATCTGGGGAAGGCAAAAGCATCACAAAATATGCTAACAGTGCAGTTAGAAACAAACTTTATTGTTGCAGTTTGAAATTATTTACACAATATAAATCTCTTTGAAAGGTACATTACTTCATTTGATCAGTGGTAGAAGGCCTTATAATATAGCTTCAATAACATGTAGTTCAAAAGAAATACAGTTCACTCCAATGGATAAATGATGCATCTAAACTCCACAACATACAAGAAGGGTCATGGGGGCTTACAGGGAGGATGACAGTGCTGGAAGATGATAAAAGGTTGCTTTTTAAATTCAACTTGTTTTATTCACAGCACATAAATGGATTCATGTTTAACAGAACACTGGAAAATATGCAGTGAAAAAAGACACAAAGGAATATATCCCTAATACGCTATGGCCCTGTTTCTGCAAGTGTTTAAAGAGTTTTAGATAGCTGGATTAAGAGGTTTGAGACAGAACTAATGAATCTAGCTTTTAAGTCATATTAAAGATTGGATACATTCTCGGTGCTGAGACTATTCAAAGCACTTGTGTACAAAGCAGCATTACTGACTACCGCAGATTGTATCTGAGATACAACATGTTAGGAACAACATTTGTACCAAAAAAAAGGAAAAAAGTCTGTCACACTTGACACCTACCTTTTCTTGATAAATTAACAGTTACTTTCACCAACAGTTAAGAAATCTTTTTACCAATTTACTCTGCATTTTATGGCATTTTATGTTACATTTTAATGTCTCTCTTCCATGGTCTCTCATCTTGTGTTTTGCACAGATCTATGCTATATAGAAAAAATACTTAGAAAAATGCAGTTTTAATTCAACAACAGTAGACTAGTGCAATACCTGAATGTATTTCAAAATTTATTTTTAAACTTCATTAGATTTCCAGTAACATGTGCTTTCTAACCGTTTGCACAGCTTTTAATTCCCACTAGATTTTCCCTAGGTCCATGAGCATAAAAATCAAACATTTTGGGGAGTTGCACAAACTAAAATTCCACACAATAGGGAACCTGAGACAGGAGTTCAACAATTTTTCAGATGCTACAGAAACAACTTGTATAAGATCTTGTATCAGAAATTTGTTAACCCGGTAAAGTCTGGCCACCTGTTCTAAGGTCAGACTTCAAGCCTATTCCAGTCAGTTTTTATCATCTATTTAAAAAGGATAAATGATTATTAAAGAATCTCATACAGAAAACTACATATACTGTTAAACAAGTGAAAAAGCCCAACCCAAAACACACTTGAATGTTGTAAATTAACGAGCTGTACGCAGATCTTAACATACAGGTTATCTTTTACAATGTCTCTTCCCTCTCCATCCCCTAAATTGACTGGTCTCTAGTCAAGGCAACAAACTGTACAGATCGCTTGGAAGAGTCACTATAAAAATTAAGCAATGCTTTTTGCAATGTCTCACCACATCACTTATAGCACTTCCATGCAAATGGCACATACAATTTGCACGTTTTCCTTTCCAGTCCAGGGATCTAAAGGCCACAAAAAAGTTAGTTTCTTCTGACATGCCTATCTAGGTTTGCATGGTTTCTTACTGCCAAGAGTTCCTTTAACTTATGTGGCTGGATAACAAAAGTCCTGCTTTGCACAAGACCAAAGGTCATGGCTTTTTATCTTTTATATCTAATGAAAACAATCAGCATGCAGCCTACAGTAATAAAAAAGGTGGGAGTCAACTGCAACACTTCTCAGCACCAGCCTGACATTGCCTGTAGATTTAATCAAAAGCTTCCTGTTCTGCTACAATAGTTACAACCTGGCAGGTGTGGAAGAGATAAGAGCCAGTAGCTAATTCCAGTAGTTGAGTAATCATCTAGCACACCTCAAAAGGCATTTAAGAACAAGAACATTAAAACATGTCAAGAATAGACAGCTACCTAAAATAAACAGATAGGATGTGGCCAGCCTCCACTATAAACTACAGGGAAAACTACCCCGAGCCAGAGATTATATTCCAGTTGGTTATAGAAAAGTTTTCTTTAATTAGAAAAGCAATCACCTTATTTTAAGACTCCTTTTGGCAGGAATTTCAAACAAAGAGCATAAACTTTTGCTAGCTAGCAAATGTTTTAAAAGAAATCTGAACTGTGAAACAAACTTTCCTGGTTTGTTCTTGTCCTTAAACCACGCAATAAACATACTGAATATTTTACCACATCAAAAGCTGAAGCTCTAATTTCCACGTGAACTTTCTTTTTACTTAAACTTACTGAGCCCATCCTACCTCTTGACTAACACTTCCATGACAAACTCAATTCCAAGGACCCCAGTAACAGTAAGTGTTAACACTGATAAGCATGTGTACCTTACATCTGGTGCAGGTAGAGCTGACAATGTACAAACCATATCAAAATTGATTTGTCAGATGGACAATGAGATTTGCACACTGACATTTTCCAGCAGAATTACTAAATACAGCAGTGACAAGAACAGACTAACAGCTTGAAGGACACTATGTAGTTCAAAACTGACAGTGAAAGGCAACAGTAACAAAATACAGTTGGGTATTTGAGGACAACTGTCTATGCATCACTTCAAGATCAAAGGCCTCTTCAGCAAGGGACTTCACACAAAATAATTCTGATGAGAACTCATATACTGATAAAGTAGAACAATTGTAGTCAAAAAGTAAATATCAATCATTAAGTATGGAAAGGAAGCTTTTATATTCACATTTCCCCCAACGAACTAGGGTTTGGGGGTTGTGGAGGGAACGCAGTGCACACAGGAATAATACCTCCTCAGGTAAGTTTCAAATAGTTTAAAGGGACTACCAATAGTTCTAGCATGGAGAAAAATGACTGGCAGAACTATTTGAGTGATCTGGGGGGTTCTTATAAGCATTTACAAGATAGCAACTAATCCTATAAGTCTATATCCACCAAAAACATTTAAGTTAGGAGACTTCTATCACAACTAACTCAGTCGCTGACACCACAGGAGCGCACACTTAGGAGTACTTCAATTCAACATGCTTATGTTTAGAAGTCACCAGCATTCAAGAATGTATAAGAAATTTTTGGAATTTTAAGTAAACATTTTAACAGCCTTCTGTATACCATAGGTACTTAACATGTACCTCTGATACTGTTTGCCCTATTAGACTTCCTTTTTATCTTAGCACTGTATCAATTAATTTATTCCCAGAATCATTCCCAAGAGCAAGATGTTAAAAAGCTAACAGGGAAAAAAAAGACACTGGGTGCCAAGGCTATACACAAACAAAAAAGTATTATGCTCTGTTACAGGTCATTTTAACAGAAGAAGTCAGCACACGGAGTTAGATTTCTTCTTTACATCAAAATTTCTACAAAATAAGAGAGAATACAATGCAATTCACAAGTCCATAAAAGCGAGGTACAGTACAATTCACACTAATTTACAAATGGTTATTTACACTGTTGTATATACATATACAGTCAGACCTGGTTAATACAAATTTGGTAATTCCTTTTTAAATGCAAATCAAGTGTAAATGAAGGAATTTAAAATTATATGAGAACAGATTAGTTATTCATAAATCTTTAATGACCTAAGAAATTAAGTACTGATTAGCCAGATCTGACTGCAGAAATGAGAAGAAAAAAATTCACACTATTCTGCTTTACAAAAGCAACCAGGCCACTATGGTCTATTAACTTGATGCTATTTATGCAAGAATGCCATTACTAATAACCCTCTTGATATTTACAATATAGGTCTAACTACAATAAGAATTATTGATTTTGGCATTCATGCCCTTAGCTTAACATAAAGGCAGAGTATCTTCTTGGCAAGTCACAGTCAAAACGACTACAGGATGTTTCTAGAGCTCAGTCTTCTTATCTTTTTTTTTGTCCTCCTTTAAACATTTTTAAGTTGCTATTAAGAGACTGAGAAAAACTAGAAAAACTAATTGAAACAAGTACGCGTTCTCTAGTTTGGTGCTTTAGTACCTAACTTACATTCAGAATGTCCTGTATTCACAGTTTCAAGCTACCTTATAATTTGCAGTACTTTTGCAAACTACTGCTTCAAACTTAACGTGTCTGTAAATATTCCTTTGCAAGTGAGAATATCTGAGTGCTACTGGCTAAATCTGATGTGGAACAAGAATCAAGGCAACTGGCATTTCATTTTCAGAAATAGTTTACAGTATTTTCTCAGAACTTTTATCAGGAATTTTTATCAGGAATTGTTTTAATCTGTACTTGTCTTGAGAGAAAGCTGATGCAAAGCAGTATTTAAGTGTGTAAAATGAACTTCAACATGCAAAATGAAAGCCTCTATCAGTACTGCAAAGTTGACCACTAACCTGTGATAATCCTTGTGCTTCTTCAAAGTGGCTCAGAAAAAGCATGCAGTATTTACTATCTGCTTGAAAGTGCTTTCATGGGATTCAGTGGAACTTGACAGCTCCACAAGAATGAGATTGAGCTGCACTCATGAAGAGCTTTGGTTCTGCAGAAGCAAGTTTCCACTCCTACAGTTATTGCTACTTGAGCTATATAAACAAAATACTACTGAAAAAGAGATACATTAACTCCAAGCTTAAACAGAGCTGGTACTTGAAAAGGGAATGTGGATTGCCAGCTGTTGGGAAAGTTAGACAGGATCTGTCAAGTGGTGGATTTCCCAAGACCTAGTGAACGTCACAGCCTCCTTCACGTACTTTACAAACACAAAGCAACACCACCAGAAATAAAGCCAGCATCTGAAGAATAGTAATCAAGTCCTAAAATCTTGATCAACCTTACTTCCAAAGGCATCTTGCTGAACTTAAAGGGACTACACACCAAGACAGCAGGGTATTATTTGAAGTATGTCAATCATGCCTAGAGGGAGGAAGTACGGAACACAAGAGAGTCTTCAGTGCTTTTATGAGCTCTAGCAACATCCTCAGTATCTGCTATAAATGAAAATACATGAATTTTAGCTATATGTTTCTATTTCACTACCAAGAAAGTTTGTCCAGTATAGTAGCCTCCAGCTAAAAAATGCTAACAGAAAGGTTTACCCAACTTCAAGTTACAAAAAAAATCCCAGTTATCCCATTTGTATTACAGTTTAAGGTTTTGACTGAAGGAAATAAAAAAAATGGAAACATTCAGAGATGAATAAAAACAAGTTAAGAGGAAAAAAACCCAAACCTTGCTTTTGTAAAATAACAGAATGCCATTCAAGATGGTCTTTCAAGGTGAAAATTTTTCATTCACATTAACTTTGTCCTGAATCAAAAATTTTGTAAAGCACTGTGTATGTGTATGTTATTTAAATGTGTATGCACATACACACAACAGTATGTCATAAAGCAATTTTGAATAAATATCTTTGCCAGAGTCTCTACAAAAGACCCCCCCATAATATTTACTCTTCAGGTAAGTCTGTGTTTGCATGTGTATATGCACACACACAGACTTTGTACATGTGGGCACTTAAGCAACCAAAGTGCAAAGTATTTCCAGAGTTGAGTATATGCCTGCCCAACTCCAAACCGCCTTGTTGGGTTTTATTTTTGTTGTGGGTTTCTTCCCCCTCCCCGCCTCAGATTTAAAGCCTCTTTTCCACTCAAATTTACACATGGTTTTCTTCAGTAAACATTTTTTCTATTCACATTTTGTGATCCAGACCATTCTTGGTATAATAGCTATAAGGAGATGTGTGTGATGATCAAAGCCCCATTGTTCAAGTCATACTTTTTCATGTTATCCTTCAAACTGGAGACTTTGAAAAATAATTTGCTGCCACAGAAGAAAAACAGACATACAGAATTTTCAACTACAGGACCAAGCATGTAAGACTAGAATCCAAGGTTAGAAGGTGACAGAGCAGAAGGAAAAGACATCAACAATACACAAACTGTAAACCTAATGTCTTGCTCCCCAGTGCAACAGGATCTCTGTTCACTGATCTTCAGTTCAATAGTCCATTCCATTAGACACTGCTGAAGCACATCAGAGACCAGAATAGTGTTCAAATTTTGAATCAAGTTTCAAAAAGGAATACAGATTTTGGAATAGTGGTCTTCTGTTTAAAAAAATACACTTAACAAGCAGCTTTCCTACAGAAGTTAGAGATGGTACATTCCCATCTAACACTGATGGTACAGAATCTCAAATAATCTGATGGCCACAGAACTTTCACATTTCTACAGCTTAACACACAGAAAGGAAAGCTTTTTTTTTTTTATCATTTCAGCAAGCAGGTTGATTCTTATACAAAAGGTAAGTACCATAAGATGGAAAGCTAACTTTTTTTTTTTTAAAAAAACAATCATCCTAACCTTTTCCCCTAGTTACTACATACTAGTGACCAGTATCTCAGTCACATTGTGCCTGTATAGATCTAAAAGGTTAATATCCTCAACTGTGTAGATTTCTAATATAAGTTAATGCAACTCAATAAAATAAGCTGTTAAACAAATCCTTTGGAACAACTTCACTGTCTGCACCCAACTTTTACAAAAACTGATGAAAGCAGCAATGGAATCATGTTAAACTTATAATAAATAATTCACATACAACATGTTAAATTACGAAAAAGGATTAAACTGCCATTTCTACAACTTTTTATAGATTTAGCAAGTTTCTAATCCATTTTTATATCAACAGCAGTACGTATGTTCTTCATATTAAATTTAACATTGAAGGACTGTTTAGAGGCATTATTTATAAAGCAAGAACCACCAAGTGAGCATTACAGAACTTCAACAAATGTTTAGCTTTTTTTTTCCAGTATCCATTCTCAGAAAAGATTCAGGGGTTGTCTATCCACTTGGTAACTTCATTCCTCTTCTTTACTCAGGAAGAGTTAATGCCGTGACTTCCAGCTTCATTTTGAAATACTGGTTAAAACGAACAATTGCATACCTATTCAAATGGAGAAAGATCTGAAGTTAAGAGCAGACAATTTCTTACACAGAAACAGGCATGCTAGGGCTAACCAGAAGTGTACCTATTCCAGACCCGTTTCCAATGCTAACCCATAGCAGCTGCCAAAGGAAGAAGTTAAGAATAGAGCACCTTTATTATGGTACTTTTATCACCACCCCTCCCCTCCCAGCTTGCTAAAGTTTGCAAAACAGATGCTGGTTTGGGTGCAGAGGTGGTGTTTTCATGCTAACAGACTGTCCAACAATTGACAGCTACAATTCCAAGAAGATTGATCTTGTTCATTGCAAGAATGCTGTTTTATTCAAAACTGCAACATTTTTGGGTTCTATCACCTGTGCTTTTTACTTGTACGTTTTGTGCCATCTAGTGGTTATTAACAAGTACTTCTACTTGGGAATAACTAATCACAAAGCCACAGAAAAGATTCACATTTGTCTCCTTTACAGTAGCACAGCTAAGCATAGTAATCTGTCCTAGTCATTAACAGAAAAAAAATTCTAAACTGAAGCATTCCCTCATGCCGAAGTGATTAACTTTATCACTTCTCCCAGTCCCCAAAAGACTGAAATTCCTCTGCTCACTGTAACCATTAAAAAAAAAGCGCTAACATCTACCTGAAACAGAACTATTAGTGAATTAGTGTCTCAGGAGATGGAACTTCAGATTCATTGGCATTGTGTAGATTCTTTTAAAAAATTAGGGATTTCTATGATCAATACTTCATATAGTAAAAAGCTCTTCTGTACAAGAGCCCCATTTCTCACTTTTTGCAGTTAGAAATGTAGGTCTTCTGACAGTGTACCACACTGACCAACTCTGTTTCTGTGCTTTTGTCTTGTCAATAAAAACTGTTTATGCTTAAAAACATTTACTCCTCTAGTTAAGTTCCTTGCTTTGTTATACTACATATTTTAGCCCAAATCAGAGTTGATCAGAGGGCTGAAGAAAGGCTGAGAGAACTGGGGATGTTCAGCCTAAGAAGAGACAGCTCCAAGGTGACTTCATCACAGATTGCCAATACTTAAAAGGGGGATTATAAAAAAATACAGAGAACTTTTTGCCTAATCAGATAGTGGCAGGACAAGTGGGAATGGTATTAAAGTAAAAGAGGGAAGATTTAGATTAGATGAGGCCTGTGAGACACTGAAACAGGTTGCCCAGAGAAGTTGTGGATGCCCCATCCCTGAGGTGTTCGAGATCAGGTTAAATGAGGCCCTGGGCAACCTGGGGCATCAGGGGATGGCACCCCTGCCTAGAACTAGATGATCTTTGAGGTCCCTTCCAACCTGAGCCATTCTATGATTAAGTTCAAGAACCTGGGGGGGGGGGGGGGGAGGGCAAACAGCTTTTACTGTCTTGTTTTCTCTTCAAAAAGAGATAGTATGATCATATAGACCAGCTTTGTTGCTCACACCTCAGCTTCTGATAGCTGGGATACTGAAGTAGATGGCCCCACAAGTCCCTTCCAATCTCACTTATTCCATTATATATATAGCAAGTACACTTACCCTAAAAAATCAAAGTCAATGGTGGAATACTTGGCTTGAATTAGAGCCCACAATCCCCAAAAGAAGTGGGAAGCCTAAAGGAAAAAAGAGTAGGTAAAGATTATTATTATTATATAAAAAGTATAAAAAGCATTTAAGCACATTCTCCCATTGAGACACAATTATCCACAGAAGAACACCCCAAAAAATCCCAATCTTTTTGTTAACTTAATTGATCTCTCTTTACCAAGGAGACTGGTAAACAAGTATTATAAAATTAATTACTGGCAGAGTAAATCCATTGGCCTCCCAACTCTCCTCCACGTTTCTTTTCCAAGAAAATTGTTGCATTTGTGAGACAGGTCAACAGGTCATCTATTAGGTAAATTGTTGTGCAATTGTATACCTCATGTTAAAAAAAACAGAAATTGAACTACTTCTATTGTTACTTATTAAACATCTTACGGTTACTATCTTACATTTACTCAACCTAACATATATAAAGAATTCCTTTTGAATCTGATTACCCCCTTAAGCCATTATAACTACAACTCACTTTCAGTACCAACTTGGACAAAGACATGATCTTAAACTCCTCAGTATTTACACAAATTTGTCATCTGCTCCAACCATACTTCCTTTACTACTCCAGATGCATAGTCTTGGAGACCTATGCTCAATTTCTGATTGAAAGTATGGATTACATGAATGGTAGATAATAGATGTGACTGCTAAAGTATTTGTTCTAAAGTTCATCTGCAGTATATGTAGCAGACATGAGCTTGATAATATCCTTGTGGAAGACATTTTTGGACCACCCACAAGCGATATGCTTCAGAATTCTGTTCAGTTAATAACTGACTACAATAATAACCTAAATTACTTCCTAGAGCTTGTTGTAACGCTTCACCATAAGTGTAGAAGATGCATGCATGCCTGAAAACACTTTAAAACAGTAATCATTATAGGTGAGTGTGAATCTTTCCTGTACCTCTAAGTTTTGATAACTTTGTCTGATAGCGAGCAGTTTGGAGCTTTACAACAGCAACTATTAATTTCAGTTTATATTTTCTCTTAAATCTTTGTCATCTTACTGCTACAAAGAAAAGATCACCACAGACCCCCTGGAATCTCTTGCCGACTCAGGGACTCAGTTCAATTAACAGCCAAGAGCAATCCTTGCTAAAAATCCCATCTCCTTTTCTGAATATTCACTGCCTCTTTTGCTCTGTAGATTATTTCAAGCATTCTCAAACTTCCATAGAACAGATTAAGGAAGGTGTTTTTATATATATATATATGTACACACACACCACAGTACTCACGTTAAAAAATTAGCAATTACATTTCCCACAGAGTAGGTAAGCTTCTCTACAGCATTGAATATATTCAAGCACAAAGACTGTTATTTACCAGTGCAAACTGATTGACTTGAACATATAGAACTTCAACTTCCTTCTCACTAACTTCTGTGCCAAATCCCTTATATCCTTTGTAGGCCTCAAGGTAAGATCTCAGCCATTGTTCCTGTAATTCTCTGTTGGGATAAAGGCTGTAGTCTACTTCGTTTACTCCTAGAAAAAGAAAAAAGTATTAGAATCTTAAGATATCTACAAAGGAACATCAGAATCACATAACTGGACTACTCATCCCTCACCCTTGATCCCCTCCCCCCACCAGCACACACACAGACTGATGCGGACAAACATCATTACTTTTACTTTGGCTTGATTTTATCGGTTACAAGTCAGCAAGAGTTTGTCACATGAGAATTGCAAAGTATTCAACGTAGTAGGAAGATTTATGCTGTGTTCTCAGCCACAAACATACTCTACGAGTGTTTTGAAATTCAACAAGTTTGGCTTTGAGAGAAGCCTCTGGAAAAAAAGTCTGTGCTGCAAAGCAAAACCCTACCATGCATGTCAACCAGGGACTCACATGCAACATTATCTAAAGCTGAATCCAGATACATACACGTTGTCAGCAATTAAGCTGACAAAAAGCTTTTGAGGCTAAAACTATTAGAAGTCTACCCCTCGCCTCCTACAGGGTGTTGGTAGAATTACAAATCTTATCTTCATAACTGCTCTCTTTTGTCCTGTTCTTCTTCACAGCATGCGGCTCCAAATCTGTCTATACTGGAGATGCTCAACCACATCCATAGAGAGTCTACCAGGAGTTCTGAGACCCAGATCACAGCTGACTCTTACTATCAGTTACCATAGGACATGGAAATATACTCTATCCACAAAGCAGGATTAAAAAAGTGTTGTGTTTAAAGAGACATTCTTAGCCATGCTTCCTCTTCCTTTGAGGCACCTTCTTGGTCTCCTTTCTTTAAAAAGTTCAGATTTGTACTGGGCAGATAGAGAATATGAAAGGTGAAAACTCTTCTTCAGTGGCAAAAAAATGTTTGTAGAGTCTTCTTAGCATAGTTAGCTCTTTGAAGATGTACTCAGACTCTTACAAGTCCCAGACAAAATAAATTGAAAGTTTTCAAATATATTTTGTAAAGAACTTAACTTACTTCCCAGATACTTAAAATTATCGAGTATATACTCTGAAATCTAAAAAGTTACCTGGACTTAAGATTTATTTTGAGAAACAATGACAGGTAAGTTAAGGCTCCCATTTTCACCATACTACACTTTCCATCTATACTAAACATTACATAGGTTTTACCTGTTGCCCCATACTGTGAAATAACATAGCACACGCTCAAGGCTATTTCTCTTATGGAGTGAAGGGAACAGGCATTCACTGAAAGAAACTGAACTACTTAATGAAGGAATCTATCTGCAACTTACTGCTAAAACCTGGCTTTTTATTCTATCACATAATCTTAAGCCTTTACCACTCAAGTTTAGCATGACTCAAGGGCAAGTACTTAACACACACAAAATCAGCAAGACACCATAGAAGTCTGCTATTTGGAACTGCAGAATCACACAGTATATTCTACATTTGGCAATATATACACACACATGCAAACATGTGTATGCTGTAGAAGATATATCTGCAGTATTTCATTATAGTGTGCTAAGTCTCTGCTGGGTGATTTCACAGAATGACAGTTAACTGCAAAGACTTAAGACATTACGTTCCATTTCTGGGCTAGCAGAGCTGTAAAGGAAGGGTATAACTGGCTTGCAAATAGAGACCAATAGACATATTTTGATACCATCATCTTAACAGCTATACGAGTATCTACAGAGAAAAGAGAAAAACAGAACATGCTACGAGAATGAGAAATCAGTGTTTTTTTTTCCAGTCAAGTTTACCTTTACCTCAAAGATCCAATTTTTACCTGCAAATTCATTGAAGTGATTGCCAATATCATAAGCCAGGTAGTTGTATCCAGAGTACTCATAGTCTATGAACTGCACATCACCTATGTGAGACAACAGCAGCAACATCAGAATCCACATTTAACGAATTCATGGCCCTAATCCTTTGGTGTCCTTTGAAGTTTTAACGGAAAAAAGCCCACAAAAAACCCTCACACACCCATCTTATTTGTACCCAGTTGTGTGCACTCAGACTTCACAGGGTAAGGCTGTGATTTTTGTGGTATAAGACTTCTTTGAATATTGATTCTAGAAAGCTCTTCAATAATTACCTAGAGCTTACAGTACTCTACTTTTAGTCTGAATAGCAGAATTTTAATTTTAACTTCTACCACACGAGGGCATCCATTACCTTCAAAATAAAATATATGGTAGAAAATCCTTTGTTTAAGCTTTGAGGAAACTGCACACCAATTTTTCCCTATTTACTCTCAGAGAAGTGTGCAACAACCATGGTAGACTAACACGTTGCAACATGTTCGTATTTTCTTTTCATATGTTAATATTTCCCCTTTGCCCAGCTGCACTTACAAAAAAAAAAGGACTATTTTCAAATTGTTGCATTTTTTTAAACTGGCTTAAACTAGCCTCAAGACATTGAGAGACCACTCTTCAAAACAGGGAAACTATGTAGTATTATACAGACAAGGACTGATGATAAGGGATAAGGTGGCAATAGTCCCAACTGTTTCCAACTTACTTGCTAACTTTTATACTACACAGTGTTTTTACCTATAGGGAAGCTGGGAAAAATGCTTCACTCAAGATGGTACAGCACTGAAACCTGCTCAAGAATGTTTACACCACAGCAACCAGTCAAGATATCAATAAGCTGGAATAATAAGATAAAACTACAGCTCTTGTATTTTAAGGGAGAAACAGAAATCGGAAAAAAACAGCAGAAATGGAAGCAATGGGTTAACTTAAGTTCTGTTCACAGAAGCTTAAAATGTACAAGCTACTGTGCTGAAATAGGTAACTTTCACAGTTGCACTCTTTTCCCTTTCTATTGCCACTCTTTCAAAGACTAGCTGCATGTTTACGCAATAAAATATACTACTATTACAATGAACAATCCTGTTAGCCTGACTTAGAATACACTTATAGATACTAATACTAACTACCAGATCTCTAGATAAAAAAGCAGATTAAGAATATTACTCTTATGTATTTCCTAGGCTAAGGATTTTAAGTGTCTAATATACTGCCTCCTTAGGATTTATGAATATTGCACATATCAATACAATAGCTTTGCCAGATGTATGTCCCAAGCAAGATAACAGAATAACTGTTAGAAGTGTTCCTTGTATCTATGCAGTTCATCATTACCATGTTTGAAACACATTAACATTTTCCAAATGCATCCATCTTCTTGTCTAAGTACTTATAATCCAAGTTAAACCCCACAACACAAACAAAATCACTGAGTCACAATCCTCCAAGTCAGGTTTACACTTGCTTCCACAGAAAAAGAGGATTGCTTACCAAGGTTATGAGGTTAAACCTTTTAGGCTCTGACAAACCAACATGAGAATGCAAAGTGGCAAGGTCCTCCCAGGAAAATCTTGTTGGCAATGGAAAATTGAAGGGTCTGAAGGGACAAGAAGTTTTACAGCAGCTGCAGCCAAGATCTTATGATACTGTCACAGATCAATTTCTGCCACTGCCTGACTGGCAGACTCATACACTTGTGCTTCTCATTGGTTCTTTAGTACTTCTTTTAAAACAAACATCTGTAAGTTACAAGCCAGTCAAAATGCACAGCCCAACCCTGGTTAATATTCTGCTACACAACTGACCTCCTGACACCCCCCACCCTACCATTATTAAATGTTGATTGTATTCAGAGTTTCCCTCCCCCTCCCCCCCCCCATATATGATACAAACATGGCAGGTAAAAGTCTGCTTGCAGAACATCAAAGTGATATACTTTAAATTTCTTTAATGTACAAATTTCATCTTGAACATACCTGTACGTGCCACTATGGTTTTTTTTTTTTAATTCAGCTAACATTTAAATCTTACTTCCAGTTACAAATAACAGTATTACAAAGTAAGAATTGAATCTAACTAGATACGGATGAGGCTGTTACCAGGCACTCTCCCATGGGGAAGTACATGTGAACAAGTGATGTGAAACCTTTGGTCAGTGCATTTAAGTAGCACAGAGAATACCACCACAAGGCAGCAACAACGGCATATGTAACCTGAAGCAGATGAAGAAAAATTTGGCACACCCATATTTGGTAAGATGAAACTTCAAAGTGAAAATGTCTTTCAGACTCATGTTACTGTGGAACTGAACCTTAAATTTGATTTTGGCATAAAATACTCAAGGGTGCAACTTTCTTCTATAAGGAAAGCAAAAGCTTAAAGTTCATATGCGTTATGCATTTATGAAGTGACACATCTCAGCTACCTTCATTTAGAAGAAGTAGAACCACCTTTATATTTACCTTTACATTTATCGTTTAAATATCCACAGCATCAGAAGCTACTTTTAAGATTTACTGCAGCTCATACCACAAAGCCACTGCTAGAAAGACATGGGTTACACTAGCAGTTGATCAGTT
Source organism: Cygnus atratus (assembly GCF_013377495.2). Lineage (NCBI taxonomy): Eukaryota > Metazoa > Chordata > Aves > Anseriformes > Anatidae > Cygnus > Cygnus atratus. Next base: position 77,169,581 of record NC_066362.1, on the reverse strand, counting down.
AGCATTTGTTCGGAGGTTTTAAATAAACACAAAGTTTTTACATCCCACTGTTACTACTGGGAGCAGGGAGACCAACAACAGGATGGTCTAAGTGCACTTGGATTTTATTGAAGTGAGCCATAATTTAAAAGCAAGCTCTATCATCTCTCTGGAGCAGCTATTATTATCAACAGGAATAAAGATGTCAAGAAATTTGCATTTCAAATCGAGACATTCCTTTCATCAAGGGAGCTGATACTGTAGGCAACAATCTAATCTATGAACACCACAAAGTTCCAAAGTGGAAATCATGTGTTATATACACCAGAAATAGATTCCTTTTAAATAGATCAAGAAGTAGTCAACAGGGCATCTGTTAGATCTCGTCAGGGAACAGAAAGGTAGAAGGGGTGATGATATCTCTCTATAGCTGCCCTTCACTTTCAATGGTTTGGTACGGTAAACACTCAACAAGCAAGCCCTAGCTATAGTTACCACAGCGGAATGATGTATCCTATCCTGCTCATCAGGTGAGCCACAGAGGCCCTACAAGACAGCTTCAGTAAAGACATTATCTATACCCACCAATTTTAGCTATAAATACCCAAAATACCTTTGCAAAATTAAAACAGGTTTTTAGAGCAAAACCAGAAGCCTTAAACATACCTCAGTCTTCAGAAGCACTGAGCACCCACAGACTCCTACCAAAGATCATAGAAAACATTGGGTAGGCAGAGGGAATAAACAGAACAAAACCAGCCATCTACCTACACACTTAACTTCCTGGCAGATGAATTTAATACATTCAAAAAAAACACAGATATAGACAAAAGAATATTGATACTTGATCTTTTTAAACAGCAAGTATTTGAATACTCTTAAAAGATCATGTATTTTGGAAATTCCCAACTCATGTTAAAAAAGAAAACTTGAACAGGATAAGAACAGGTCTATAAATAAGCAGTACCAAGCCAAAATATGCTTGGTGCTATCTTGATGTCCAAATCGTAATTAAGAGCAACATGAAGCTCTGAGTTACATCCTTCAAAGAAAAGTTCACACTGATGATTATTATACGTTATGTAAAATGACACTTGTTAATTTTCATATCCTGAGTGACTAAAAACGGACATTAGCAAAGCAGCAAGAGGCAAAGTTCTCTCAGCCACAGCATGAACAAATTCAAATCAGATGACTGACACTTCATTAAACAAAGCTAGCACTCAACATGCTATTCATTCTAGTCTCATAAATAAAGTGTGAGGACATGAGATTGATTCTTCTTAAAAGCAGTATATGACAGCTATGATTTTTCTTTCAAGTCTGAAAATTTAACATTAGTTTAATCCAGAGGACAAGTCTAAAGCAAAGTATTGGGATAAGCTACAATTGTTCTACGTGCATTGGACAAAAGTCTTAGTATCTGCTGATAGCCTGTAGCTTAAACAAAAACATGCTGAGTAGATGCATCTTAAGCATTCACAAACATAACAAATACAGTATCATTAAAATCCATAACTAAATTGTTTTGTGCCAGCTTCTGAAAAGCTAAATCAGCATTACCAGCTCTGCTCACTCTTTAATGGGGAGAAAAAAAAAAGGTAAGTAGTTAATCTAGATGAATGATTCTCTCCCCTCAGTTCCAGTTTAGGATCAGCCAAGATCTTTTTGATACACAAGAGCTTTTCTGGGTAACTGAGTAAATTTCATAATAATCTCAGCATCATCAGTACTCGTTAGCTACCTTCATACAGTAGCTTCATCATTCCTAATGATTATTTTGTGCTCTTACGAAGTTATCTGTATATCAATCAATACAAGCTTTTGCTGTACTGAACAGAATTCCAGCAATACACATGGAGTTAACGTTGCAATTCCACTTCTAAAATCATATTCCTCATTTTTAGATTTTTCTAATAGACAGATTAGACAGTTTTTGCTCTGTAAAAAGTACATAATTAGAAACAATCTTTCAGAAGAGAGATACAAATACTCTACAGCTTGCATTGAGGTTTGGTTATTATAAAACAGTACCAGTTGTATCCAGATTACAAAAGTTGTACAACACAGTACATGTGCAACATTCAAACAAGTTGAACAATCAACCTACCTATTTCGTATTTCAAGTCTTTCTTCCCCCCCAAGTTGTTTATAGGTAGCTTGAAGCCAAAGTGCTTTACATGCTCCCCCCCTCCTTCCCACCCTCTCCCCAAACACTAAACACTCACACACTGGTTATTGTAGGATTGCTCATAAGTGATGCACTGCTGGCATTGTTTTTTCCTCCATTCTGTTTACAAAAAGAAAAGCATATAGCATTTGTTTTAAAAGTAGGAACTTCAAGCCTATTGACCGTGACAACGAGCCTTTTAAAGGAATTCCTGTTTTATTTTACATTGAATCATGGTTCTACTATGAAAAGTGACTAAAAGTTACTTTTTACATTAATAGGTAATTGAGGAATACTAAAACTCAAGGTAGTTTCAGCATTTAGAATACCCACTCAATAACAGATTTATTTTTGGTACTGTAATACCACAGCTCTAATGTGTGCGAGACCACAAGCCGATTTTTTGATTCCTAGTTATTTTTCACACACTTTTGGCTAAAATACCTACAACCATATCACCAAACTGTAGTAAAGATATGAAGCTTCTGAAAGGAAGAGGTCATCCTCATTACAAATGAGTCTTAAATATCTAACCTGATGAATTTGTTGCACTTAGCTGAGCTCAGATATTTGAGAAGCAAGGCAAGTTGTGCAAAGGTAAACATTTTTACTGCACTATGGCCATTTTAGCATCTTAAGTTTCCCTTTTCTTCATTTTAGCATCTTAATATCCTGTTTAATTGATTCATTTAGTAACCGAACCTCAAACCACTAAAAATGAAGTAATAAAAGAAAGTGTGGGTTTATATAGAAGCCTTGCAGATTCTAGTTGAGTCATTCTTTAATAAAATTATTTGGAGTTATTTTATAATAAAAACAAAAGTAATTAATCTTCGCCAAGATGTGTATTGCCTACAGCTGTTTAAATAAAGTATGTAATTAAAGAAAGAAATCTTTAAGATGCCTACGTACCTCATAAAACATAAATTGAGCGACTGAATGTGGTGCTAAGTATCACTAAAATACATAATCACGAAGCTGTCTTCCCTTGCAGCAACACAATCACAAATCAGAACACCACACAAATTACAGGAGATGTCTTTAGGTTATTTTCTATGCTCATATGATCCGCCCCCTCCTCTGCCCCCAAAACAAAGCTTTATGTGATTCAAATGGAATTAACATAAACAATTCCATACTTTGAAACCTAGTCATACAGGCAGGCTGTGGATTAACAAAATTAGTTAAAAAAAGCAAGGAACAATATTGTTCTCTGTACAGTAACATATAGATGAGAATCAGCTAATTAAACAACGTAGTAGTTACACAGATATCACTACCATTACCTTGACTGCTAAAAGCTCAAGCTGAGTTCAGTTGTTACCATCACTAGAAGGACACCAATGATGTAGGAAATACAACTACAGAATAAACAAACTAAGCTACTACTTACTGCTTAGTTCAATACATACCTCGTTTCTTGTTGTAAATAATATTCTTACACAACAGGTCATTGTGACAGAGTACCACTGGTGATCCTAAATTTGACAGTCTTTCCTTCATCCAGGCCATCTCTTCCTGAAGAACTTGAGGACTTGGAATTTCACTTAAAAACCTTTTCAGGTGTAAGAAGTTTGAGAGTTAATTTTTAGTAGTGTGTTCCATACCAAGCATCTGTAATGAAATAACTTAATTATTTTCCTCTACACTCTAAATTTCAAATAATTCAACAGATGTTCTCTCAAAATTAGGGTACTATTTCCCCTGGCACCACTGCAGTCAAATTATGACAGTTATTCTGCTCAGTCCTCCCCAAAAGCAACTCTATAAACGTTATCTGTGTGGTAAACATAATGACAGACCAGCAGTTAGGTACAGAACTTGAACACAGTCAAGAATATTTTTTATAGGAGTATAGATTAAAAGGTTTATAGCATGAATTTAATTCACTTGTTGCTCACATTACATTACTTCCTTCAAGTACAATATGCAGTAAGTATAGATGAAGTAAGATTCGTCTTTTTTTTTCCCTTTAGACACAGTAAGTATACTTTGAAGCAGTCATTTTATCTTTTAGATTCTCAATTATTCTTTTTCCAGTTTTCTTTATAATTTTTTGTAGGAAAAAAAAACTTTGCTAGAGTATTCTTTAATTACAACACAGCAAGAGAGGCAGCTGACATCAGGGACTTCAAAGAAATTCTATAAAGAATGTTTAAGCTGGAATCTGTTTACCAAGTAATAGGAAGTTTGATGATATTGTACAGACGCTTCCAAATTATAGTTCTGAAGATTGATCTCCCCTCCCTGAGAAACATGGCCTTCAATTCCAGCTTTAAATTACAGCACAAATTTTATTTAGGCTAGGTTTTCTCCCAGTTTTTGTTATTTTCATCCCAATTTTTCCAGTGACTGACTCTAGAATCTTCTGGATTCTTATTTTGTTAAGCTCCTAGGAAAAACAGCCTGATTTCCAAGTCAAGAGTTCTACTGGGATACTAAAAAAACCACCCCAAACCCAGGAGAAACTGCTGTTCATACTCCATGACAACACAAGTCTAGAATGACTGTGCAGTAGATGCCTTTTTCTTCTTACTTCTCTGGAAACCCTTTTTCAACTTATCGCATCATCTAAAGCGGCCTTTTGTTAGCTTTACTTTTATGACACTCAGTTTCAGACAAGTCCTTAAACTGAACAAATGTAGGAGATAGCTAAGAAAGGCAGGTTAGAATGAGCAATAACAGTACTCCTACAACCCGAGGAAAGAAACACCATGTTTTCTGCATTCATTCTAAAACATGTGCCTTTGTGAAACTGATGGCTATCTTTTAAAGCTGTTGAGATCCAACTACCTGAAGAAATACTTTCCTTAACCTTGATTCAATACTTTACTTAATCTTCATTCTTTAAATAAGGTAAACAACTACTGTCATTATGCATAAAGTGTTCAATCATAACAAGAAATATATGAATACACAGAATATATCAAACAAATTAGAAAACTATCCTGATCATATTTGACACATATATAGCTACACTGGTATGCAAGAGTATGACAGAATGTAAGATCTTGTATACTTCCTAGATTGGGTGGCAACCCAAACTATTTTTTTTTTTAAATATTCTTCCAACCATCATTCTAAAAGAATGGGAAGTCAGGAAAGCACATAATCAAATAACTACCTTTTATTTACTTCTTCATCCGCAAATTCTGTGGGTATAAGAGAGAAGTATTTTCCCATCTTCAACCAGAGGTTTGATTTAGGGATCCAACCGTTGTGCGCATGGATAGTATGGATTTTAGCAAGCTGTTTGGCAATAAGTCTTAAAAGAAAAAAATGTAATGTTATATTTGCAATAGATTAGACAGCCTTTATCGTATCTTTCCTAGCAAAAATAGATTTAACAGAAACATCATAGGACATCCAGCAAAAGAATCAAAAGAGCATAAATAAGAGCAGCACAGCTACAAGGTAGCATCTTTCTAGAGCCAAAAGGCCTTTAACAGCACTAAGGGTAGGGGGGAGCACTGGTGGGGAGAGGAATTGGAGTTCAGCTACAGCATGCATTATGGACCTTTATTTTCACTCTTCAACTTGCTTATCTTTAGAAGAGTTGACTTAAATTAGCTACAGTTTTTAGGCAACAGATACATTTCAGCAAACACATGAAAGTCTACAATCTTAAGAACACCAGCATCTTCTGTTCACTGCTAATTGTATGAAAATTATGTCTCAGTGAAATATATTGAGCCTATTCACAGATGAAGAAGACCAGAAACAGGGCTAGGATGACTTGATTTAATGAAGCCCAGCCCTGTAAAGCTGCACCACATCAAATAACTTGCCTAGCAGAAGTGTTGAAGTGTTAAACACTCACAATAAGCAGAACTCTTAACAAGTGTATCTAGTCTTCCATGGGAGCAACAAGGATCACTTGTTCAAAACTGAAATATGATTAACTAAGACATCAGAAAGCAAGCAGTCACAACAGTGAGCATCAGTTTTGTGCAGGTTTATACAAATATTTATTTTTTGTCTGCTCATAAGCTAAGCCTGAGATCCTTTGGACAGATCCTGACAGAACATCATATATGTATCAGAGAATTCAGAGAAATAAATTTAGAAGTTTACCTGAAAATATCAGGATTGCACACATGCTCTGGATCCAGTGCTTCTCCCTGCATGAACTCATAGCACAGGCCATTATTGAAAGTACAGTATAGCTGAGGTGCACAGCCATGGGCCTGCAACACACGGAAACTCTTCACTTCCTCATCTCGATCAACTAAGAGCTCAGTCTTATTTCCATAGATTCTAACTAGAACCACATCATCTGTTGTGTCACCCACGTAGCAGCCAATTAGTTTATTGGTGATTCCATCAGTGAACAGCTGAAAAGTAAAAAACAATCCGTAAGTGACTTAGATCTGTACTTCCAGGGTGCAAGAGAAGAATACAGGGTTATTCTTTGGCTCAGAAGACAATCTTCACTAGATTAAACGTTAAAAAAGAAATCTACAAAGATTTTTCCATTTAACACATCAAGAGAAAAACATGAAAACATGCCACAGTGAACTACTGAAACACTACATGTAAAAGGCAGTAACTGAAAGCTCAATATTATAAAACAAATTCTCACATAACCATGCTGAAAAATGATAGCTGAAATCAAAGCCCAAACAAGGTGGCCATCCTAAAATTGCAACGAAACTGATCATGAACACAGGGCAGCACAGAAACCGTTCTGATGCACTTCAGAATTTCATTATTTGCTGATCAGTGGACAAACACTAGAAAGATATTCTTGGAGTCCTAAGCTACTCCTTTAAAAAGAAAGCAACGGTGAACTGCTTCTGACCCGAGTTTTATCTTCCCACTAGTCTTGAGGTTTTACTGCTTGAGAACAATTTGCAAAGTCACTTTGGCTACTGCACAAATTTGATGGAGTACTTCAAATCCAAGACCCCGGTCTTCAACATCAGGTACCACTCCAAATTTAAAGAGCTTCTGACAAGACTCACTCTTCCATCATTCTACTTCATAACTAGTACACGCCACTCAAAAGACAAACAAGCATTTTAAGACTTTATTAAGATACATACAACAGCAGTTTTAAAGCCCTTCAATTTACTTTTGCTTCAGTGACCAGTGTAGTCACCAATGCCTGAAAATACAGAAGGTGAAGCAAGTAACTTTCCACAAAAAGAGCATTCATCATTTGAGCATTTTATTTACATCTAATGGCAACTTACTCATTGCCCTTCAGACAACAGTGGGGGTATGACTGCTAGAAGTTCTTAGCTATGGCGGGAGAAACCAATTCCACCACTAACTGCTGCTTCTCCTTTCATGGGACTAAACTAGCGATTAAAAGGTCCTGCAGATGCTACCAGATTAGCAGGCTAAATCCAGAGTTACTAGGCCATGTATACATAGCTGCAGGCAGTCAAGCATTTGAAAGCAAACCAAGAGTATCACAGCAGTTCTCTATCTTCTCCTATAATCTGGGACGGTTTTACAGCTCAGAAAATAGGTGCTCAGTGCTGTAAAACTGTGCCCAGTCAACCCAGAGTGAACACTTACAAACTTGCCAGATGAGCATTACCCATCCTAACTCCAGCTCCTAGTGTCTCAAGGGCAATAGATGAACATTTTCAGGTGACAAGCACACTTTCAGACAGGCAACATCGCACGCAAGAACACCAACGTTTTTCTGAGTACTTAACAGACTCCTGCTGTTTTAAACGCAAGTGAAAAAATTACAGTTATGGCACTCACAACCATAAATCGCATTCATGTACATTTGTGTTTAAATTCATGCCTTTTCTCACACTGTTGCATACCCAAGCACTAATTAAAACTAAATTATAAAAGAATCAACCATTACACAAAGCGTCCTTTAACGACCTTCCACTAAAATAAGCAACCAACAGAAGGCAACTTCAAGTTGGTTCACATATGCATTTAGATATACACAGTTTTCCCTTTGGTGGGCATCTTTTAACTAACTTACCACCTTTCTTTAGGAGGCACTTTTATCATCAATTCTCATTCAGTAAACTTCTGGCACATGAGGCAAGTGGAGACACAGCCTGATCACCTGCATTTGAACATTTTCCAACTATGCAGGTACTGGAAGCTGCAAGCACTTTTGCTTAAGGCAACCCACAAACACTGGGGAAATTTTCTTTCACAACTGACGTAAGTCAGACTCGGAACAAAACTACTGACCAAGGAATAGGCCTGCTGCATTTCAGACCTTACAGGAAAGCTTAACATTAAAAAAAATATACTTTTTCCCCCCTTTTAAATTACACATGTCAACAACAGGCCACTTCTCTACATGCATCACTGTCCCTGAAAACCTTGGAGGAGGTGTTTGTTTTTTTTTGAAAGCAAAGCAAAACAAGTCAAACTGACTTTTTTTTTTCCCTCCTCTAAGGTTAAGTGGGTCTAATTTTGAAATGCCAAGTAGTACCATTCAAACACAAGTTAGTTTATTTTTCAAGTCTCATGGATTTGGAGACATCAAGCATAACCAGGAGTTTTTTAAACCCTTAAGACACACACACACACAGTTTCCCTGTTTAGAAAGGGAGGAACTCACAGAGAAAGATGTGTTTTAACTATCACATCTTGCTTTACTCAGATTTTTTATGTGATTAAGCAAACAAACTCAAAAAAAGCAGAAAAAAATGGTAGAGGATACGGAAAGTACTCTGCATAAAAAGTTACGGACAGTCAGTCTCGCACAAATAGGTTCAGCAAGTCATGCCATAAAGTCAAATTAGCCTATTCACATGATTCACCCAGAATTAGGACTTTATAATTTACAGACACTTTTATTACTAGCTATTAATAATCCAAAATAGGAGACAAGTAATGAAGTCTTTGCCTTAAACAGTCCTCAAAGCACCCAAAATAACGTTACACTTAGCACAACTTAAAAACTGTACAGTTTAGCATACCTACTGGTTTCCACGGTAAGATACATTTATACTTTTAACACTACTATATTTTTGTTTGACACTCACACAGATATTACAAGTTTTCTCTAAGATAAGGATGACATGCCTGAGCAATGTTATCTAATTTGACCAAGCAGAGTATTTATTCATTTCAAGTGTGGCTTGTAAATCATAAGTGACACCTCTGTAAGGACATCATCTGTCCCCACCCCGGTAAGTGTATAGTCACAGAAGGGACCTCCTGTGATCAATGTGGAAGTACTGATTCTCATGCTTTTCAGTATACAAACAGAATAAACTCAAAAAGTTGAAAGAGTCCACCACCAGAGTTATCTGCTCCTGAAACATGTCAGAAGGATACGCTTTCACGTTCTTAGCAGTTCTCAGAAAGAAATAACTTGCTTAGTGACATCCACATATACAACAGTTGTGCTACGTTAAGGTTTAGGGTGAAAACTTTCAGTCTAAAAGCACTGATGTTTTCAAGATATGAGCACCTGGCACACAGGTAGCTCCTGATTCGTTCCATTATGTACCTCAAAACACAATCTCTTCACAACCATATGCTGGCTGAAAGTTTCTATGAAATCAAGTCAGCTTCAAATCACTGGAACTTCTGCTACCCCTTCCTACGTGTATAAAAATAACTGTCTAATCAAGCTTGCCCTTCTCTCTGTGCAGGATGGCACTATGGACAACAAGAGCAGGTTCTACGGTCCTGAGAAACAGCGATAGCACAAATAACAGAGACCTAAATAGTACTGATGCAAAGAACAGTAAGAACATGAGGTTTGCTTCTGATGGTCAAACTGAAACTTCTGGCCACCTCACAGCTTTTGTCACACTGCATAGGTCTATTATCCCCTCAAAAATAAGCCTCAATTCGCATTAATAAAAAACAACTCCACAACAAGGAAATTGGACTCCCTTGACTTATAATTTAGGAACTCTAGTTCTTATTAGCATCTATTTGTAACATGCTGCTATAGGTAATTATTTACACCCAGGAGCATTTTATTTATTGATTCTTAAGAAGGCAGAAGAGTTTGCTTACTTTTCTAATAACATAGCAGACAATTTCCATACTCCAGCATGAAAAAACATTTAATGTTGTCTACCAATAAAAGAATGTAATTTATTCAATACACAATTAATGCAACATTTAAACAATCTGATTGGAAGGTCTTCCCTGAAACAAACTGAGATGCAGCAGAGCAAAACATCAGTTCTGTAACAAAAGCATGATCAGAACAGACCCCTATTATAGAGGTAAGAAAAAAAATATCAGTAAGCTCTCAAGGTCATGTAGAAGATGGAAAAATCTACAGTGTTACATATACCAGGTAGGAAATTCTTGAAATAAATCTAGAAATACAGAGAGCCAATGGAAGCAAAGAACACAACTGAGTGCATAACACAACAAAAAAAAGGCACAATTCTGGTACTCTAGTAGTCCGTAAAAACTTAAATATTGTGATATGTACTAATCACCTTGTGGTACCTACTTTCAGGTGATACGATGCTAAGCTACAGCTGAATTCTGACAACATTCCTGGAAATGATATTTATACTGGCCCACGATCTAGGCAAGAAATACAGGAGGAGATTCAGCTAGAAGTCAAGACTCTCAAGGCTCTCCAGCTCTTGGAAACAAACAAATTGTTTACTGACATATGAAGTGAAGGTGAGAAAACTACAAATGAGTTATTCAAGTGCAGTCACAGAAAGCAGTAGATAGAAACAGGACAGGTCAAGTAGGTCCAGGAAGAGCAGAAAAAATGTCTTTTTTGAGACAGCTTACTTTAAAAGCAATTATACTTTAAAAATCTCATAATGATCAGGTTATTAGATTTCTGATAAAGGCATGCACTGGATATATCCCTATCTCATAAATAAGTGGTTCAAAAAAGCTTGTATATGATCCTATTGTTCCAGGTGTTCAAAAGAATGAGAACCAAGTTATGATCACATGGAACATGCATGAAAAGGCAGAAATTAAGCGTCACAGGGGGAAAGTAGAAAGCACTTACCACCTACCCAGCAATTTTTTTCCACAATTTTTTTCCAATTTTTGTCCTTACATCCACTGAAGGAAAAACATCAGAAGCAGTACTGTACTGCTGCAGAAATAAACAGGAATGTGAAGTTTCTACATCGATAAGAAGGGCTCTCCCTGGTTCTGCTTCTGAACCCCCAAAATGAGAGGCAAGATCTCCAGAAAGGCATATATTTATAATATATGCTTCTTGAAATTTTCTCAGCATTAAAATTTCTATTGTAAGACGCAACTTATTTTTTTCTGGGAGAATACAGTCTATGCAGGCACATCCACAAGCATACCTCTGCCAAGAATTCCATAGCTTGAAACAAGGCTCATCATTTCTCTTTTCTTTTTTTCAGCTACTCATAAGAGAAGCCGAAGTACTGACTACTGGAAAATGCAGGTCTCATATGTCAGAGAAACATCATTCAAAGGTCCCCAGGCTCTGGAGCCACAACCCCTAGGCCATCACACTTAGCAGTTGGAAGCCAGTGCCTACATGACTTGAGCTATCAGCTGGCTATGAACAAGCACCATTTGGTGTGAGAAGTAGGAGCTAGCAGGAAGCCAGTAAATTAATGGTGCCATTCTATGCTAAGTTTGGCCAGAGGCTGAACTACCAGTTCTCCAGTGAACACTTGGGACACCCAGCCATGACAGCAGCATGGAGAAAAAGCAATATTACTACTACTGCTTCCCATGCCATATAGTATAATAAACATTTTTTGGCTTCCAAACAATCAAGCCTGCAGCTTCAAAGAACAATTCAGTGTTGGTTTTTTGTTTGTTTGTTTTGTTTTGTTTTTTTTTTAAGATGTGAAATTTCATGTCTTGCATATCCTCAATATGAAGACCATTTAAAATTACATGCAGAAATCTATTATAAAATACTGCAGATAAATCACTGTTTGCAATGACTGGTTCTGATCTAAATGTGTTACAAGATGAGTTATTTTTATTTATGCTAGAATAAGTCTCCAAAGAAAAATTATTTCATCTTCTTTCTGAAGAATATTCTCCTACCTAAGGAGACACAGTCAACATCTGATAACCAGTTAAGAGACTTGTGTAGCAGCAAATTGTTTTAGAACTTTCTACAGACTACAAGATACTGATTAAAAGTTACAGACATAAAAATAAACTAATGTAATGTATAAAAGGAGTCAAGATTTTAATTCCAAGAATGAATTTGCTACTCCTACCCTGGAGACTTTCGACATGAATTGACATCTAAAAGTGAAAAAGTCACAGACTAAAGAGGAACATCTTTAGAAAGCTGTCTTCCTTTCTGATATCACAAGCCTTTACTGGAAGTTATGTGCCATTACATAGCCAGGTAAGAAACAGGCTGTGTCTTAGCAAAAATTGATTATCTGTACCTAGAATGAGACTCATCAGTACAAACACACCTATACCATGCACAGCAGGATTACATCATACTCTGTGATGTGGCACACCAATTAAGACTTCACCACATGAACATGATTGCTGTTCCACCCACTGATGCCATAAAAATTCCTTTACAACAAGAAATTATCTAGCATCAAACACTTAATGAGAACAGAGAAACCAATCAGCATCAAATGACATCTACTACCTAAAGTTCCCAGTTGCTGTGACACTGTGTTCAAGGTACACCTCAAATTACAGTTTTTCCACAATACACCATCAGTGTAGCCCATTCTGAAACAATTTCACGTTATTTTCCTTCACTCATCCTTCCTCTAAGTAGTAACTACTTCCATAACTGTTGAAGATCATGATATCTTAGAACAGCTAGGCAATAAAAAACACCACTCTTGAAAAAATGTAATAGCATTCAGATTCAGAAAATATTACAGTTTGCTTTGTTCCCTGTGAGATTAATGTTTTGCTCCCATTCAATTATCTCATTGCTTTAAATCCCATATACAGTCTGTTTAAATAAACTGAGTATTTTAAGTAGTTCAGAAATCTGAAGCCAGGCATATTTTGTAATAAAGAAAATACAAACATGCACACAAGAACAGAACTCTGAGCAGCAGCCAAAAAATACTAATTAAAGAAAAGCTATTGAGCACAAGTCAGGAAGGAAAAAAAAGCAGATAGACGGGGGCAGAAAAAGCTAACCGGATATATAAGGAAGTAAGGTTTAAGTTAAGTATTTTGTTGGCTGAAGTACAAGTCTTTCTAAGCACGACTAAGTCCTTATGAAGGATAGTAAGCCACAGTAGTGAAGTCATGCAAAGCGTTGATAAATGCAAAGACATGTACATCCTGAACAAAGACAGCACTAGACCACAATATTCCATAATGTGTGTGTGAGCAAGAAACACTTGTGAAACCTTTTTGGAAATGATATGGAACAAAGTTCTAGAGAGAAGCTTGCAGATTCTAAAAGTAAATTTCATTCAATAATTGAATCTCCTCCTCCAAAAAAAAATTCTTTTCTCCCCCCTTAGGTTTGTGCAAGGACAAGAACAGTGTTTGCTAGCACGCAATTTTATCCCAGATCCCCAAGTGATCTTGCAGCTGAATTTTGGATACATATCACACTACGCAAATAATAATAATAGTATTAATTTACACATTTAAGTCTCTTCACCAGTAAGAGCAAGCACCCGTTATTTTTAACGGGTAAATGAAAACAAATACAGATTGTATTCCCTGCTCCCTAGTATTATGCTGTAGAGAGGCGACTATGTATTAACCTACTGAATCCTTTGTTAGGAACAGACCTATAGATGTTCAGTAGGTCATGGAATGAAAGAATCCTGAGTCTACACTTGTTGGAGGGGTCACTGGCTTTTCTGTACCATAACCAAACACTGATCCTCCTTCAAAAACAAAGTTTCACCTCCATAAAAGAACGGAGAAAAAAATTCAGATGAGAAAACTTAGGATATTTTTACATTAGGAAGATGATACAACCTTTTTAAGGCAGGAAAGAATTAAATACAGGTAAGGTTTTCTTTTGCATTACAATTTTTATATTCAGGCCAACTCATTAGTAATGTCCACTGTCACAGTTTAAGCTGTTCACTAATCCAAAACAGGGTTTGAGTTTTGAAGGGCATTTTACTTCGTGAAATCCCCAGGCATTGTTCCCTATATTCACTTCAACCAACTTCTGGATTAAGCAAACTGTAAGCTTTCACCAGGAGGTTGAAGCCTCCAGAGAGATTCCGTCCAACTTGAACTACTCTACTCTATTATTTTGATCATGTTACAGAATCAGAAGCTACTAAAACAAATATGTGCCTTTTGTGATAATGACATAGCTTTCTGAAAATGTAAAGCAGAGAATGCAAACCTCGAGAATTTAAGATTTAGAAAATATAATACCCAGTTCTACACAGCTTCCAGTACATCCTCAGATGACTACTGCACAACCGAAGTATATGAAGTTCATATTTAGACAGGAAAATTTTGCTTCTCCTTATAACTACAAAACAACATATTCATGTTCTTATACATTGGTAATATTCACGTATAACTGGAGACAGGAGATGCATTTAAACTGCCTGTGATTCAGCAAATAGTTGGCAATGCTTACAGATTCTAGAATTTCTAAAAATTCTGCATTGAAAGGATACTTTAAACAATGAATATTTAATTATTTTCATCCTGTCCTACATTTGTTTTCTATACTGATAGAAAAAAAATCTAAAGTCATGAGTATACTTTAAACTTACAAATCTTACAAGAAGTAAGGATTAAACATTAAGATGTTCTAAATACAGTTCCAGAATTGTTTCACTGACTAAGCAGTTTGACACACAGAACAGTAAGGTTTTTTGCAAGAGACGTTGATTAACTTTTATAAGTCAAGCCCTGGACTCTGCAACTTCTTACTCACTGTTTTGAGCCAAGAATTACTTGAGAGCAAAGGTAGCTAGCAGCAGAGTTCAACAGAGGTAGCAGTTCCTTCCACCTACCAACGTTCTTTGTCTACTTTGCTATGATGCTGCTGTTTCACATTAGTCAAGCATATTTTCCACGTGATACATGATTCTCATTTTTTCCTCCCTCCTAAATAAATGCCTATCCAATGAGAAGAATCCAGGGCAGACCCTGTTAGCTCCATCCTTTGAACAAAAGCAGTCATCTTCAATTTCAGCATCTTACCATATGCGACGCATGTGTAACCACATGAATTCTTTGTTGTTATGTATATACATAACAGTTTAAAAACAAACTAAAGAGTAAAAATAAAAGGCTACTAAAGAACTTCACAAGTAAGATGATGTTCTGCTGTTGCAAACAAAGAAAACAAAAAAAAAGAGTAGAAAATGGTTTGATTTTAAAGTAATTTGGTTCAAACAAGATTGAGACAATTTTTAGACACAAACAGTTAACCAGACAGTAGCCTATTACTTTACTATTGCATGACCAGTCAAATAAGGCCCTGTTCCACACCAATGGTACTAGTGTTTTTTATTCTAATTGCTCCTTCTTCCAAATTGAGTGGTGAAGGAAGGAAGTGGGTTTGGTTTTTTGTGTGTTCCTGTGGGGTTTGGTTTTTAAACATGCTAGAACTTTCCTGAAAGGTCAAGAACATCCCACTTTAAAATGAAAATGTTTCAGTTTATTAGGATGCTTGTATGAACGAAAAAAAAAAAACATGATGTTGAGAAGTAACCCATCAGCAAACTAGAACATACCCACAAACAGGGACCCTGTTTAATAATCCCTGAAGAAAAATATCCCACCTACACTGGGACTGTGCTTCACTTACAACTGCAGCCCACAGAGAATTTACTTCAAAAAAGAAAAAGCATTAGGTTTGTTTTCATGCTAACTGGGTTGTGCAAGTCAAATTTCTATCATCCAGAAACTTCAGAAAATCGAAGCCCATTTATGAGTTATTACCACAACACGCTCAGTTTTTCTATGGGAATTATTTCCAACTGTTAGCTCACCTCAGAAAAAAAAAAAAAACTTCACGAAAATGATACACCTCCGCACACTGTTAACTACTGAAAAAACAGGTTAAGAGGACAGAAGAAAACGCCCAGAGGAAGGCAGGCTGCAAGCGATGCGCCGCTTTTCCCAGCTACACCTACCGAAGATGCGTGCGGTGCTAGGTGAGGTATATTCTAGAAGCGCTACAGCGCCCAGTCCTCCAGCCGATGATTCATCACAAACACGAACGCTCGTTCACCTAGCGAGGCACCGCTGAACGCGCGGCGGTACCGCCCCGGGCGGCGGCGGCCGTTACCTCAGCACCTCCCGTTACCTCGGCAGCCGTTACCGCGGCGGCAGCCTTTACCTCAGCGGCCGCCCCCTCCCTTCCCCGGCTTCCTCCCTCGCCGCCCTCCGGGGAAGGGGGGGTCTCCCAGTTTTATGAAAGCCCCTGCTCGGCACAGTGATGGGGGGGGTCCTCCTCGACCCCTCGCCGTCGGGGCGGCAGGACCGTTCCCCGCCCCTGCCTGGAAGCGGGCTTCAGGGGGGAAGGGCGCGGAAGGAGGAAGAGGAAAGCGAGCGCTGGGGCCAGCAGGGGGCAGGGGATGCTGCCCGGCCGCGGCGCCCCGCCCCGCCACCAGCCTGCCGAGCAAATGGGGCTCGGCGCAGGGGGCTGCGCTGGGAGGAGGCGGGGGGGAGGGGAAGGAAGCGCGGCGGCAGCTCCCCCGCACAATGGCCGCCCGCCCGCCCGCCCTTCCCTTCTCTCCCCTTCCCTTTCCCCCCCCGCCGCATCCCGCCCGCAGGCCCTGCGGCGCCCCCCGTACCTGCAGCGTCACCTCCTCGGGTCTCCAGTGGGGCCGCAAGCGACGCAGGAGCTGCAGGGCGCCCTGACGGCAGCCGGGCCCCTCCCGCTCGCTGACTGTGATGTCCAGCTTGGGCACCTCGGGGGAGCCGGGCGGGACGTGGATGTAGTTGGACATAGCGGCGGGCAGGGACGAAGGGAAGGCGGACGTGACAAGGACGGACGGCTCTCGCTGTCGTCTCCTCCGCGCTGGACCCGGCAACTGAGGGGGGAAATTTCCACTGGGGCTCTCGATAAAGCGGCTCCACCTCCCCCGGCTGCGGCGCGGAGCAGCCTGGGACAGCGGGCGGAGCCTGCCGGCGCCCTGCCCGCCCGGCCTCTCACCTGCTGCTTCAGCGCCCCCCGCCCGGGCAGCCCCGGCAGGGCGGAGGCGGGCACGGCTCGTTTGCCGCCGTCAGTGTGTTGCCTTTCGTTTCTGTGCCGGCCTAAGTAACGCCTTTTTTTTTTTAATTTCTTAATCATTATTCTTCCTTCCTGCGGGGTGTATACTTGCCTTGCTCCACTTTCTGCGGTTTCAGCCGGTACCATTTGTATTCCCTCCGGGTGCTGAGGAAGTATCGCGCTGTTCGTCCGCCCTGCTTTAAATATCTTCGTAAAGATCAGCCATCGCATAAGCAATGCGGAATAAAATTATCTTGAAAACCATGCTGTCTGCAAGCTTTGATGGGGCGGTTTGAGATCTTGTTTTCAGCCAAAACAAAAGCCCAGACTATACCAAAATAAAGCACGTTATTTTTATTTTTTTTTAAAAAGGAACTGATACTAATTTTTTGGACATGTTTATATTATCCATAATACTCCCACAAGTACATGCCTCCCATTGCATTCTGTGATCTTCCCATGTAGGCAACACTGAAGACACAAGAAGTTCTACCATAAAGCAAGTTTATTGGGTTAGCCTAAGACACAATAACTACACAAACAGAATAATGGCCAGGCTTTTCCCTGAAGAGTTTTTACTCTAAATAGACGCAGGTCAGGGAGAAAGGGCATAACATCCGTTCAAAATGAACAATGCTGAGAGGGAAATGGCAAGTTCTACAGTTTCAGTTATTAATTTCATATGCACTCCTCACCAGAACCATGGCACATCAGTAACCTTCCTGCCATGTCATCCACTACAATCTACTTGGGAACATCTTGTTTTTTACCAAGAATGGCTGTCTTCTTGTCACTGAAGGGCTTTGCATAGCCTAAGTACACCATCACTTCTGCTCCCATTATTTCTATTGAACACCTAACCTTAACCCATAGTTGTTCTTCACCTTTATGCCTCTCCCCTCAGATGGAGTTCAACATTTGGAGTAGTCTGTCAACAATTTCTCAGGTCATTTTCTTCTTACGTCTCTTTTTCTCTCATTCCTCATTATTACGAATCTTAGTATTCTCTTCCACTTGAACTTTGGCTCAGACCTCCTCTGGTGTTTAAAATCTTTAGAGACAGGAATCTGTCTTTGTGGGAGTTCAGGAAACAAAATTCCCTTCTGTTGTATTTTAAATGAAAATATAATGTTTGTGGGTTGGTGTTATTAGTGTTAATATGTTTTTCTGTATCAATAGCCTTTTTCTGTCAAGGATTGAAAGAGTAAGATGGGGGGATCAAATTTCTAGTGTCACTAATGTCATAACATTTCCAGATCTAAATGTTATAGCTTCAGTACATTTCTAGTGGTAATATGCTTTTGGCTTGCCTTTATTTAAATCTGTTCCTTAAAAGAAACTATTCAAAGTTCTATAACCGTCTTTCCTGTCATTTTGCATGTCTTTTTGTATACATTGGCTCACTGCCTCTTAAAACCTTTTTTCTCCATCTCACCTGACTGGACTACCCCATTTCTTCCATTAGCCCACTCCACTTTTCTTCTTTAAATGTAGGACATTTTTAAAGTTTAAACTCTTTTTTATTATTATTAAAAAATACTTCTTCAAACACAGATCTCATCATTTATACATTATTCAGTCTTTTAAGTTAGTATTAGCATAGTAGCTAATAGCATGGTAGTAGCATAGCATGATAGCACTCTATCTGATCAGATGATACAATGCCCTCTGCTTCTACTTGGGCAGTTTGGTAGATGATAAGCTAAGACTTATTTACAGATTAAGGGCAAAGTGACATTTTTGTTAAAATAAAATGTCAGAAGTTGAATGCTCCATCTTCCGCATGACCTGGTCTAAACAGAGATTCAGTCATGCTAATACAGAACAAAATACTTATTCCTGCCAGAAGCTGTATTACTTTCAGTTGTTTACTCTGAGAAGCCTTGCTAATTTGCCAAAGTCTGACTAAATCTCCAGAATTTGGCTGTGAATGTGTTTTAAACATAAGGGGAGAAGCTGGAGCCATCATGGTGTTTAGATTGTTTGGGAATTAAGGAAACTGAAAGCTCAGTTAAGCTTTTAGACTACTAAATATTTATCAAGTTAAAAGAACTAGGGATGTTTAGGCAGCAGCACCTTCATCTATTCTGGTCATGGTATAATGGCACATCCTTTTTGTTTGTCCTCAAAGTGCATGGGTAAATCTTCATTCCCGTTTTAAAATGGTTGAAGGAAAGTTAGAGCTAGCTGCTAGCTCTGTTTCCTCTTTACCTTATGTTTCCTGCAAATACTTGCTGTGTCTGAATCAAACCCCAGAAAACATGTTCTGAAGACAGGGACTGTTACTCAAAGTTTCCAGGAAGAGTATTTTTTTCCTTTTAGAAAAAATATTTGTCCTCTTTTTAATCCTCCTGAAACCTGTACCCTACAAACTGTGAAATTCATTAATAGGAACTCTAGTGCAATCTTCACAGGCTACAAAGCATTCAGGTCAGCTACAGACTTGTTCTTTAAAAGACCTGATGTTTCATGAAATAAAGGCTTGGGAACACAAAATGCATCTTTTTTAGACACACCCTACTAAATAAAGTCATCCTAAGGCTGACCTTATAAACGTACACAACATGGAACTGGAAAAACCCGTGTGCTTTAGTTCTCTCCCACGCTGCACTCTACCAGCCAGTCTGGGTATCGACTACCTACAGCCTGTTTGAACTGCTTATCCTCACAATTCTGCCATTCTCTTTTCCATCTTCTGCTAATCAGAAACCAGGTTCTGCCATTTCATTTATTTCTACATTTTTAATCTTGCTTTTAGGTCAGTGCTGCATGCTTTATAAGCTCTTTAAAAAAAAAAAAAAAAAAAAGGAAGAAACATCAGGCTTAGAACCAGTTGTAACTTCCCAGATGCAGTTCTCCTGGCTGCTTGCCAAACCCAGTAATTCAGTAATTGCTTCAGAAGAACTCTGCATAAATGTGACTATGAGTCGAAAATGTACCCCTTCTAGCCATAATTAATTTAATAATAGTTTGCATACTTGAGAGTCTCAAAATACTGTTCTTATATTGTCCTAATCTTACAGATAGAAAAATTGAGTCATAAGGTTAAACCTGCCATTAAACCAGTCAGTCAGTGGGCCTGGAAATAATTTTCGAGTTTCAGTCCAGTCCTTTGATCACAGCATTTCTTCAGGGCTTTAAAGAATGTCATCTCTGTTGATTATCCAGCATGTATTATTTGTGTCAAGATGAATCACATCTCTGTACACACAGTGTTAAACTGTAATTCAACTCTTATATTTATTTATTATATTGATTTTTAAAGTGCCTGGTGCCCTAGCATCCATATTGATTTACCAGCAACAACTCTCAGCACACAAAGTTGATAGTTCTATCATATGTTTATTGTACTCTATAAACAGATTTCATTTTAATGTTGGTGAAGACTAGCTTGAAATGTATTATTTTATAAAAATCTTGGCAGTTTATAAATTTCTCTAAGATGGATACTTCTTGGCATGTTGTTTATATGGTAAAAACTCTTCTCTTGTGCAAGTTGCTTGACAGAATAATGGATTATAGCTTTTTCAAGCGTATTTTGAAAGCCACATATGATAGAGTAAAAGCTTCAATGCTCATTGCAGTTTTATTACTTCATTTTCTAGTAGCCCAGTTAGTGACATGCATGTGACACATTCCATATGATAACCTAGTTGCTGGCTATCCTACCCCTGTATTTTTCCAGTATGGGAGTGGTGCTGTGCATCATGTAATCTTTATAACAAGTGTGGTTACATGTGAAATAGCTTAGTGGTTTCCATCTCTTTCAGTTTTTCAGGGTTTCACCTGGAAAACTTAGCAGTTCTCCTACTGGAAGTCTGGACAACTGTGGCAATAGGCTTGCTTACCTCCAAGGCTGCTTCAGGTAAATGCACAGATGTCTTCCCTCTGTTCTGTCCCTGGCTCAAAGTCTGGGAACCACAGGTTGAACTGCTGTGGATAGTTACCCAGTCACACATACTCCAGGAAACCTGACCTCAACTGAGCAAAACACTTAAATGCATTTAAATTAATCTCAGTTCAATGAAGAGACAAAGCCTGCTTAAGTCAGTAGGGCCAAGTACATGCTTAAGCATGTGTTAAATCACAATGAGCAGCTCAGCAAGAAATTCTGTTATTTCTCTGTGCTGGAGGGACTAAACCGTACATTTGTTTATGGGTATTTATAAAACTAGGCAAGGCTCTTTGTATAGCCCTTGCGTATAAAGAAAGAAAAGAAAATCTTCATACTAATTATGCTACTCAAAAATATAGATTAAGTAAAGCAGCACAAAATAAAAAAACACAAAAAGGCCACTGTCTGCATTTATTTTAATAGAAAAAAAAAGAAGAGTAATTGCAAGTTGATTGATCTAAATTTGAACTGTACACGCATACAATAGTTTGCCATATCCTGAGGTTTTTCTCAAGGGCAACAAGTATACATACTGTGGAAGTACTCAGATTGAGTCTACTGGGGTAGATTTAGTATGCCTCACATGCAAGAATAAATTCACGCACAGCAACGTAAAAGGAGGATTTGAACAGCTTTTATATCTTCTAGAAATATCTTTGTAACATATTATTGACTAATAAAACATCCTCCTAGAGGAAAAAGTTATAAACCTCAGTAATTTGAAACCCTGTGAACAAAGACAGTATCAAACGTACATTTAAATATTATGTTAGCTTGTAAAAGAAGCCTAGAATACTTTTTTTCTTTTTTTTAAGGCATTATCAGTATGCTATTCTGTTTTCTCTACTGAAATCTTTAATCATTTTTATAGTATAAAAAGTGGGGGGGGGGGGGGTAAGCTGAACTAAATTAAAACAAATTTTAAAAATACATACAGTATAGTCTTGAGAGACCTAGAATATGGTTATCACATATAAATTACTGCCTATTCACATGTAACTTGAATCAATAATAAAGAAGGAAAGGCAAAAAAAGGGTAGTAAAGAAGGGAAAGCAAATAATAGGCAGTTTTTGTGATTCCATGTCAATGAGGAGAAATTACTAAACTGGCATAGGTGTTTTCCTCACAAAAAAATGTTACTCTAAGTGATCTTGTTGGTAGTTTCAAAAAATCAGGGACTGAAGAATGATAGAAGTTATGCAGAAATAGTGCTGCTTTCTCAATCGTATCTAATCCCTTTACATCAAGTTGGACGATAATTAGAAGAACTCGGGGGCAACAACATCACATCCTTTCTTTAAGATTTCCAGCAGCC
Source organism: Cygnus atratus (assembly GCF_013377495.2). Classification (NCBI taxonomy): domain Eukaryota; kingdom Metazoa; phylum Chordata; class Aves; order Anseriformes; family Anatidae; genus Cygnus; species Cygnus atratus. The sequence goes on along the minus strand of NC_066362.1, from coordinate 77,147,142 downwards.
TGCATATCCAGGCATCTGTCTACCAGACTCAATGCTGTTTTTTGTTTGGTTGGTTGGTTGTGTGTCCCTCTTTGTATCATTTCCCTAAGCCTCACTTCCAACCTGGTTTATAGGGTATTTCCTACAGGGTTAAAGTTAAGGTGACCAGACTTTTTCTATCCTCTCTTAATGACTTTAGGAGGAAGGGCTTCAGAATTTCACTGGAACTTTAAATCCCAAAGATAGTTTTGCATCATGTAATTCTGGAAATTCTTGAATGGATTAATAAAAAGTTATAATTTATTTCTCACTGAAAGGAAGAAGAGGAGAGCTAAGCTTTTATCTGTTCTCTTGCTGCCTATGAACTTGTAACTTTTTTTTTTTGTCTTTTTACTTGACACGTCTTGTTTTTGCCACTTTTCAAATGGGTTGAAGGGAGAGGCCCCTTCACTTTTGAAAGGTGCATAATCCCAATTTCTCTGGATTAAAATCAGATAGCATAATCTAGTTTAGTATCCCCTGCTCAAACTTTGCCTCTTTTGTCTTTATTTTGATCTTCTGCCCTTCCAAGTTTCCTCTGGTAGACTAGAAGTATGTCATATATATTTGACTAGATCCTTAATGGACTTGGAAGTCCCGCATCCAAGAAAAAAGCACCTCAAATCTATCTGGGGTGCTACAGTCATTTTTCTTTTCATTCTATAATCTATATGCTTATTTTTGTTTGTTTTGTTTTTCCCCTACTGTCTCAGTTTTTTCTTAGATTCTTGTCTCCTTTTGGCCTTCTCTTTGGTAGTGTTTTTCTTTTCTTGCACACCAGTGCATTGCTAACTAGCACAGTCTGGTTAAAATCAGTTACGCTGGAGGAGCAGAACTTTGCACAGCCTGTTTCAGTGCCCATCCACCAGGAAAACTACCATTTACCTCACTGGGAGCCAAATGAAGTGGAACAGGCTACATCTGTACAGTCACATGTACTTGGATTAAAGTTCACAGCCAAGCTCTGCTCTCTCACTGCTCTCATCCCACAACCAGTGTGGGTGCAAATTCCACCTGTGTGGGGAGCAGCAGGGGCTGCCTGGGGCCACGAGGCAATGTGGGGCCTGGCCCCCAGGCTCTATCCCATCACCTCCAGCCAGAAGTTGGCAGGGGCTAATGGGGATGGTGTCCTGGAGAGGGGACCGCTAAGGGCCATTCGTGCCCTTGGGGAAGCAAATCTGACTTTCACAAGGGCACTCCCATTTCCATCCTACACCTACAAGTTGTAGGTTGTTGTTTTCACTAGAAAGTCCTGCAGATTTAATTTTTTTAGTATTATCTGTTACATTATTTTTCCTACAGACTGTACTTAGACTACTTTCCTACAGACCCTCTTAGAGGGCTTGCCAAAGAAGTACCACAGGCATAAGAGAAGAGCACCTCAGAACAGCCTGGTATTTAATCATTGGCTTGTAAATATCTTTTACAGATTCCCTATCTGCACCTGCTGCTACGCATGGCAAATCACTGAATTAGCCAGCTTCTTTTATGCCTTTGTTAAGGGAGAGCTTGGAACATTAAGTTTTATGTTTAGAGACAATAAAGCTACATATTCGCATCGGAAAAGTAAAAAACAATAAAACTGTAGCAAACACACATGGCCAAGTTTTACCAAGGTCTGTGTTCCCCTCCATAAGGCTGTGGAGCCCAATCACAGCAGCAGAGGACCACAGAGGAGGAGGATGGCTTGCCCGACCGGTGCCAGCTCGGACTGCAAGTGGGAGGAAATCAAGAAGGAACAGAAGTTGCCATACAGCAACATTCCGTACCACCAGGAGCTCACAGCTCAAGTGGCATTATGAGTTTTATCAAATTGCCTTGAAAGAGAACTGGAAGCTTCACTGCAGGGTAAACAAACACATCCCTAATTATCATCAGCTTTCCTAAATTCCGTTTTTTCCCCATCATCTTGTGCCTTAAAGTATTTTGGCTTGTACAGCCGATTCAACTCAGCAGTCTTTATGCTTCAGGATGTGACAACTTTCCTGATTTGCCTGAATCCACAGAACTTTTACCATGTGAAAAGGAAGGAGCATTCATTCCAGCTTCACCCCCCTCTCTTCAAAGCACCGTTGGAGAGTAGCAGTGTCTCTGGTTCCCCCTCACACGCCAGGATTTTGCATTTCTATCTCAACCGGGCCTCCCAGCCCCTGTCTGTACAGGCCTCAGTTCACCGAGAACACAGATCATCTTGTGCAAGCAGGTTGCAGCCGCAACATTCTGTTTCATTTCTGCGATCCACCTATCTTCTGCCGCGATGTTATTCTGAGACTTACATTTTTTATCTCGACTTTAAGTTTCTAAGTTTGTAACGATTTTTGTTTAGAAGATACTGTTTTCCCTGGTATTCGTTACAATTGGCTGTGCTTTGAGCATGTCGGGAGCTTAGTCAGCTGCTAGTGCAATGAGAGGCCAAGACTCGTTTTTCTTCTTTTTATCCCTTTCATCCAGTGGAAAAAGTTTCCTGCTGCTTTGCCTACTGATATTCGATATCCTGTCTCCAACCGATGTACATCTTTAAGTTTTAAAGAACAGCATGTCAGCAAGCTCTGTTAATTATCACTCATTTTGTTCTCCCGCCCCCCCGCCTCCCCTTGCATTGTGAGATTATTTCGGAGGCAGTACTTCTCAGGGGAATGATTGTTCCTGATCCAACTTCACTCGTCTGTAATCAAAAAAAAAAAAAAAATTCACTGTCTTATGCTTTGTAGCTATGTATTTATTTAATCTACAGAACTAAAAATATGCTTGCAGTAAACAAAGCAGCCATTCAGAAGCTTTTTAAGATGTCTTTTACAAGTAAATGATAATGCAAAAAAGTAGGGAACATGAGAGATTTGGGGAGTTTCTCTTGAAGTAGTTTACATTCTAAAAAATTTTCCTGCTAAGTATCATCCTGCCTATATTTTATGAGAAATAATCTTTCTGGCAACAACATGAACTACCTGCATTGGAAAGGAAACAGTGGAAAGCTGTTACTGTGTCATTATAGATCATTTAATCAAACGTACCACTTTGAGTTATTTTAACAATAAGTAAATGACAAAAACATTTCTAAAATCTTATTCTACCATGAATATTGAAGTCCCTGGTTATAAGTATTTGTTTCCCTGCTATCTGTGGGAACAGAAAGCTTCAGTCTAAAGAAAAACACAAGTATACACAAGCAGAAATACTGAAGGAATGTTTGAAAGGTAGGTTGATCAATCCTACAGTTGCATGGATTAATAGCCCAGAATTATGTATCAGAACACCTGCAATGTCATTTTATTGATCCTTAGCAGTAGACAAATAGAACTTATGAGACAGCTCTTCTGTGACGGTCAGTTCTAGTTCAGTAAATGATTGTCTTGCTTTGCTCAGTTTAGTTGCGTAGTCATTGACTCAAGGTCAATTTCTGTGCAATCCCTAAGTGTCTCCAGAACAGCTCTGCCCCAGCCAGCTCCTACCTTAAAGCCTGTACCACACATGGACTTGTGATAAGAGAAGTAGAATAAACCCAGGCATCTGAACCTTCAGAACCATTGAAAACAATCACCTTTAAAACACTGATGAATTTGAGGTCTGAGGTCACAACTTATTTTAGTGCGCTTTCTGAAAGTCAGAAATTTACTTTTCATCCACCATACCTTTTACAGTATTTAAGGAAAAGTTCCTCTGAATCACGTGTACATGCAAGTTGGTGCCAGAAACCAAACTTCTGGCAGAATATTTTTTCCTACAGTAATATCTCCTTTGCTTACTTTTTTTATAAAGCAAAATCTAATTGCTTCCAGAAATATTGTGTTTCTATTTGTTGGATGTATTTTAACTTTACTTTTCTCCCAGAAAAGAAAATCTGTGGTATTTTTCAGCACTCTTTCCTCAGCTAGCTGTTCAAATCTGATCATAATAATTCACTAGATGTTTTCACAAGAAGAGGAAGGTTTCTTTTGTAAAGAAAAGCTCACAAATAAGAGGTTGTACCTTGCAAAGGTGTCTGGCAAAGTCTGAATTTAATAGGGGCAGGATCACAGAGCAAAAGAAGAACAAAGCACATTTTTGGTGCAGTTACTGAAAGTTGCAGAAACATTAGAAAATTAATAAGCGGTTTGTTGTGTTTTTTTTTTTCTTTGAATACTGTATCAGGAAATAATCTTAAAATTAAAAAAATAATAATAGAAAAGCTGCATAATAGAGAAGCTTAAGCTCAAAGTTCAAGAACCAGCTGAAACAGCCACAGAAGCACCTGCAGAGATGCACTTATATCTTTGACCCAGTTTTATGAAACTGAAGTCAGTTACAGTTTTATGTGAGCAAAAGATGTTTCCATCTGGACACAAGGTGAGTAAAAGCAGTACAAACAGTTCAAAAATACGATAAAAGGTTTCCATTGACATAGTTTTTCAGAAAGGCTTCCATAGTCTAACTGCAACCTTTATGTCCCTTATCGGAAAAACATCAAATTCGCTCCCATAAAACTTATGTCCAGTGAATTTAGACTAAAAGCAAAGCATTTTTAACTGTCACAGACATATGGAAAACACCGCTTTAGGCACCTCACCTAAATTTTTTGGCTGAATAATTTTATGGCTGATAATAATATCTGCAATTACTGCACAAGCCAAATTATGATAGTAAAGATAAGAGTAATTAAATCTTACTCTTGTAGGGTATAAACTGAATTGTCAGGAGTTTTTTTTTTTCTTACAAATCTTATTATGTACAACATTGTGCATTTTTAATGGAATATTAGAAATACGTTCACATTTTTTTTTTTTTGGAAGCCTCTGGTGCTTGAATACCACTGATTATAGGGGAGTGGATTACTGATATCATCTGGCATCAGATAATTTTAAGTGTCCTTGGTGGAAACCCACAAGGTCTGCAAACACACAAGCAAACATTCATACTGAGAGCAATGAATTATGTTTATTTTCAAAAGTACATAGAAATATATACCAATTGTATTAAAGCATCCACAGTGTTTTATAAGTGCTTTAGTAAGTTTTGAAATTTTTAGCCTGTTTCGTTGCAAGAATTAGACACTATTTCTACATTGATTATTCAGGACACATCCTTCTGCATGTCAGCATGGAGATCTGGGAGAAAGACTCGGTGGCAGAACTCCCACTTTTCTTCTCCCCTAATGAGCCTTCCAGCCGTTCACAGACTGCTGAGAAAATCCAGGTCCTTAGAGGGTTCTGCATAATTCTCAGTGTTTTTTTCCATAGACAAGCCCAGCAGTGTATCAACTGGTGCTCTATGTGTAGAACACATATTAGCATGTGAAACATAGAAACTAAAAGCCAACTTTGAATTTCTATACAATTATTTTTATAATTGTACCCTAAGAGAGCATTATTTTATTTCTATAACCTTTGTTGTTGTACTGATACAATAACTTTGTCAGAAAGGTGAAAGAAATCCTAGGGTGTATCAGGCAAAACAGTTCCAGCAGGGACTACTTACAAATACAGAGGTACGTGGGATTCAGAATCAGAGGGATTGTGGTACAAAGTGCTGTTGAGACCTCATCTGAAGTACCATGTATAGTCCCATATGTTAAAAACTGAAACAGCTATGGATAAGGAATAACAACACAACTAAGTAAATAGAGACCCCCACTCTCTTGTGCAAGGAGTCTAGAGCTTGGCTAGTTCCATCTAGCACAGGAAAATCTGCGTGGATAGAATCACCCTCTAGAAAAGTTTTTGGTCAGAAGTCTTTTCTGTTTAGGATACCTCTTTAGGCTAAAAGATAATATTGGTGTGCACGAAATGGGCATAAGCTGCCATTGGAATTCTAACTAGAAATTTCTAATCATGCATTGATGCTCTGAAACAGCCTTCTAATATGAGTAATGGGGACAAGAAATGTCTTGAAGTTAATAACAAAATCGGGCTTAGTCTTAAGACAAAGTATGTTTTTTTTTTTCCTGAATCTAAGCAAGAGGGATATTTCATAGCAGTAGCTTTTTGAAGCTTTAATACATTTTATACACATAACTTTAACTTCTTTACCCAGAAGGAAAAAGAAAGTATTTAATCTACAAGTTAATTAGTTACACATCATCTTCTGAAAACTACCCCAAAAAATAGGCACAGTTAAACCACAAGAAACTTGATGCCTCTGTTGTCTTAAACACTGAATCAAAATTAATTTATTATTATTATTTTTTAATATAGGTTAGCATATTATCTCTAAGAAATACCAGACATTCCCCTGCGTATTTATTCTGATTGGATAGGGAAGTGGAGAACAACAGCTAGTTAGCTGTACTTTGAATTCAGTGACCTACTGTTTGCAGTCGTGGCAGTTTGGAGTGAGAAAAGATGTGCAGAAGCATAAACCACTCTAGATCCAGCCCGCTTCTAGTTATGAGTTTTGTCACTTCTGCATATCTGAGCAGAAGTGGGGGGGCATGCTGTCATCTGAGGAGGCTAAAACAGAATTATTCTTTTTCCAGCTTACTTCTCAGCTGCACCAACTTCAGCCATCTCATTTCATTCATCACAATGTAGGTTTCACCAGCTAATAAAGCTGTGAGCGAGGACTGCATTTTACCACATGTCAAAGTTCTCTTCTGTGACTCTTGTGGAAAAAATGCATATAGCCACCAAGAATAGAAAGTGAAACTGAGGCATATCTTGCTTATGAGCTGAAGGCTCCCTCTCCTCTGGAAGCTATTCAATATGGCAGATAGATTTGAAATAAAACTTCTGTAACAGCAGGCTGTGATAACAAAGCCTCATTTTGAGGTTGGAAAAGCTCATAGCTACAAAGGGTGCATCTGAAAGACAGCTGGTATTTCTTTTCTGCATGCAGATGACAAAAGGTGTCAATAAGCACAATTTTGAATGCTTATAAAAAGCTTTGTATGCTTTTTGAATCACTAATGATTCAAAAGCCTTGTATGAAGTGAATTACAAAGGATTGGCAATTATCTAAAATCACAGGTGGAGTCATCATCCTTCCCACGCTGTTTTATTAGTTCCCCTAGCTTAGTAGCATCACTCTTCACTCAATTTTTTGCCTCAGCCTTTTAGTTCTCACCCACATGCAAGACCAAGACCCCAAGCTAAGAACTCGAGAGCGCTGTGTGGCTCGGGTGAGTATCAGAGCACATCAAACAGCACGTGTGCTTCTCAAACACTTAATGATGCATGCATCAGAATTGCTGCCTGCAGAGATTAAACAGCATACTTCTAACGGTTTCACACCAGGCCACTGACTGCGCTTTTGGACTACAAGTAGTCTAACCACACCAACTTCTAACACCATATCAGGGCTGTAATAAGTGATCCATAGCATAACTAATCTACTGCAATAGTTTCTGTTGCCTTGTCTCACTGACACTTAAAAAAAAAAAAGAACAAACAAAAAAAGGTACTACCCGCGCATTTTTATAACACAAGATCTTAGAGGGCAGATATCCCAAGAAAAATGTTTCAAATGTTATCTGAGACAGTTTGCACTTTTTTAAACTTGAAAGATCAATGCTATTATGCTCTTTCCCCACACATCCAAACAATAACAAGGTTAAAATAACATTAGCTCTTAATTTCAAAACAATCTTCCAAAATGAAGAAGGCTGCAATGATTAATTTGTTGACAAAGCACTGAAACTTTAAACGTAGTGTATTGAGATAATCTCAGACATAAGTGGAAAATCACTGGAAAGGAAGGCCACAGATAAAACACGATACAAAGGTGATAGCTGTTAACTCTTTGCCTTCAGAAGCTGCGCTAGAATTAAGCCTTCAACAACTCAAGGCCTCACCTTCACATAAATCACAGCTACACTTGACAAAAAACTCTTGAATTCTTTGACCTTTGCAAAAGTTATGCAGATGCTTGTCTTTAAAAACTTATTATATTAATCTTATTTTTTTTTTGTAGCTTTCAAGATTCACAGTAATAACATCAGGAAAATCAGTAGATTTTCATGCTATCACAAGTCATTTGTGGGACATCTCAGCACTGTCAATATAAGATTAAGACAAAATTAGTGAACGTTTCTAAAATTGCAAATGGGCATACTGGAATATTCTTATTTCTCCCTTGCCTTTTTCAGAGGGAAGAAATTAACCGAGGAAGGTTTTTTCTTAGTCTTTAAATTCAGAAGTGGGAAGACAGTAGGGATTTTTCTTATTTCAAGAGCCTTAACTGTAGGATGCAGTTCTTATAGGATGACAAGAACATACTTGCATACATGAAGAGCCTTCCAGGCAAACATACAGAACAATTTTTGTTACTTTTTAGAAATATATTACTGTCTCATTATTTCATGGTAAATACAAGCTTACTTTTAATTTCAGCAGAGCTCCTCCAGCTGCTAAACATCTTAGTTCTACCTAAGTCTACTTGCCTTAACTTCCAACTTCAGTAGTGCAGTCTTGCCAGAGCACTGAATGCATTAATACAATTAAACCAAACCAAGCTGCCCCCACCAGCCTGTAACCACCTCCCTCCCTCCCTAAAGTGATTATGAAGACTCCCCCCAACAGGGTAGTTACTTCCCCTATAATCCTTCCCACCTTCTCCAGGCTTTAGCTGCCTATTTTCAAGATGAACACTAATATAGCACAGCTGTGTAACCTTGGATGGGGCTTCTTTGAAAACAGTTCGGGGGGAGAAAGAGCTGTGAAAATTTGTACCTGGGGGTCTCCACAGCTTCTGCCCATGGGCTGGAAGCTGGGCTTAGGCTTGGGCCCCTGCCCTTAGACCTTTCTTGTGAGCTGTGGAAGGTTGGCTGCATCCAAGATTGCAATACACAGATCATGACCTTGCTCTGCTGGCTTGTCTTGACTTTTGACCTGCTGAGTTATTGGAGGTTTGACTGTTAATTACTGGGCCACAGACTGAACTCTGTTACCATCACCAGATGGTAACTCCTGGCTTGCCTAAGTAGGGTCTGTATTTAACATGCTTGCATCAGAAGATGCTCGGTTGCTTTACAAAATCATTATATATAACTATGTATTTATGTTTCTTAACTTCTGCTGTTCATAATCATCTTTGTTAATAAAATCAAAGCAGTAACTTCCCCCAGCTGCTATCAACACAGTTCAAGGTGATGATCATAATTCTTCCATACATAAAAGCAGAAAAGGCGCAGACCAAGCCTGATAAATGTGAATTTGTGTACTTTGAAAGCAGTTTCAAGACACTGTCCTCATAGTTCAAAAGCTCCATAAATTGCCGTTAACAGGGTCAAATGCAGCATTGAGCACAACGCTGTCAGGAATGAATTAAGGCAGTACTCAGAACAAGTACAGATGTCAGAGAGCATCACTTAGCCATGTTTTACTCTTCGAGAGATTTTTACTTAAGAAGTTAGGTGGTAAGTAGCAAACATAAAAAGTTTGCTTTAATGGCTAGTAGTCATGAGAATGAACTGGATTAATTCACAGTTATACAGAATGAGCCAGTACTGAGACCATCCATCTGCTCTCCTTTCCAAACTATATAACACAGGTACATGCAGCAAGGCTATACATGTCAGATTTTTTTTTTGGAGAAAGGTGGTGCCTCGATCATCCTGCAAGTCTTGAACTTCCATGCTTTCTCTGTGAATGGAGATTTCCTTCTCACCCCAGGGCATGCAGGAATGTATACAGGAATCATGACAGGGCTCTCATAAATCAGAATATTGCTTTGATAGAAGCAGTTATTTTGATTGCTCCAAAAACCCATCAGCTATGGATAACAATCTCTTCTGCTTTGGACTTCTGTGTAACTTAACATACAGCATAACATTTTGCCACTAAACCCACCTAGCTCTGCTCCCTGAACCAGCAGCATGGTTCTCTTTCCACACCACAAGAGACACAATGCACATGCTCAGCAGAAAATACAAATTGAACTTGGAACTTCTAGTTGGGGCTTCCTGCCCACCCCCACTCCCTGAGAGCTCTGAATAAAAAAGAGACAGCTTCTTCTCTTTGTTCATCCTTCTCCCCTACCACTGTGAACCTGAAGTGAGAGGTCTTCTGTCTTGTGAAGTGCTTCATCTCTTAGAAGTCACAGGTCCTTCTTCTTCGTTCACATGGTGTGTCATGACCACTTTGTTAAGCTGAGCTTGAATGACAATTTGTGCAGCAGTAGAACATATTTTTCACAACAAACTAGATAATCATAGAAAGTGAATTATAAGGATGGGTCCCTTTCAACTTGAGATATTCTATGATTACTTTAGGCTTACAGTTTAAGTTTATGACTTTACCAGCCTGAATTGGGAACCTAGTTTTTATGCTTTTGTACTAATGGGGGAGAGAGAGCTCAAATCAGGATCCTCCCTGTCTCCTCTGGCTTGGCATGAAATTTAAATTCTTAAACAAGGTGAATGCCTGTCAGATGTTTTCACAGCAAATGAATATCATCACAGTGTAGACACAAGGCCTCATTCCACTTCTGTAAGAAGCTGAACATTACATACTGCTGAAAACAAAAATTCAGTGAGTTTGCTTCATGAATTTTTTTGTTTATGCATTAAAAATTTTGAACGTTTAATAGCTCACAACATTATGTCTGCTCCAAATGGAACACAAGAAGCAAAAGCATCACATGGTTATTAAGAACTGCATGCACTCCAAGTTTTAGAATACAAAGATTTATTGTTTTGCTTGTAATCCATTTTAATCTCTTTAATGCACCAGGAAATAGCATGCATATCTTGTGAAGGATCTTGAAGACTACTCTATAGATAGTTTATGCAGACTTACTGTCCCTAAAATAGCCTCCTCTAAGACAAACTGATTTGCAAGGGATATACGTACTCTTGCTGCCTAGCTGTTGACAAGACAAACTGCAAGGATCATAGCTTTAATAAGCATTAACTTACCTTGAAATTCAGGACCGTCATCTTTGATCCTGACAGCAGTTTGAATGTATGAATATGCATGTTCATTAGTATCGCCATATTTTGGGGTGGGACTTGAATAAATAATCTATTGATTATATTTGTACAGGAAAAGGGAAGACAAAATACCAACAATGTTAAGCACAAGAAGAAAACCCAGCAAATATAGCCATATTAATAACTGTGCAAGTCTAATATATATTGCAAAAGTTAAATGTTTCATTTGATTCAACCCTTAGAAGGAGGAAGTCACTGAAGGACTAATCATCTTCTAATGATATAAATACTCCTGCTAACAATTACATTTAATTAAATTATTAACTAGGTGTTGACTAATTAACTAGGGCTTTGTAAGTTTGAAGCACTCTGAATAGCTGTTATTGTACTGCTTGTAACTAAATATCTTTCCTAGAGCATTATGCGCACAGGATTCTGCTGCAATCTCTGTGAACTGATATCCCAATTATGCCATTGCCACTCATTGCTCATAAAATGCACAAAGCTATATGCAACGTTATTTCTCTTAGAGAACTGTAAGAAAGATAAATGATATCCGATTACTAGCTGAGAACATGACATCAGTTGTTGATTCTCCCAGTAGGTAATAGCGTACATTCCTGTGTTATCGGATATTTATTTTATCCAATTTCTTTCAAGTCTATATGGAAATTGAGACCTTCTTGCAGCAATAATAGCATGAAATGGAATATTTTAATGGGTCTCTGTTCTTACGAACTGCTTGATATGGACCAAATCCCAAATTGCTAAATTCAACAGAAGATTGTTATTGACTGAAGTGGACTGTTGGAAAGATGTCGTATTCAAAAGAATAAAATGTTGAGATCTTTCTTCCAAAGGAAATACTTTAATTTGATATCCAGGAAACAGGTGTACATAACTCAGAAATACAGTTTTAGGTCTGAGACATAATTGTACTTATTTTTACCCCCTAAATGTAAGCCTTGAGAATAACTCTAGGCTTCTGTTTTTCCCTCAAAGGACTCTCAGGTTTTACTCAATTCACTAGCTCAGCATAGGAACAATATTTTAGAATGTCACTCGAATTGGAGAAAAGAGTTTTTGTTGGGTAAGCTTTTTTGATACATATTTTTAGCACATTTATCTGGATCTTACTATCTGTTCTACCAGTAGTACAGCATTTAAACTTCTTGACAATCTTTAACTTCAAAAAACTAATTTCAACATATTGTCTTCTTTTAAAGTCCAAATAAGTTCTGCATTCAGTTTCTGCATAATACAGTGTAATAGACTATATTATCATATATCACTAATGTCAGCTCAAATTAATCCCCTTAGCCTCAGAACTACTTTGAATAGATTCAGGAAAAAGTGAAGTATGTAATACAAGTAATGGCATACACTGGCAGTTTAATTCCATCAGGGAAATCCCTCATTATGACCATCTGATTTTTACCTACTAGTTACAGCATCAAGATTAGAAAACATTACTGGCAGAGATAGCTTTACGCAAAGCAGGATGAAGTCAACAAAACTGAGCCCATGACATTCTCCCCAAGTAACTGAGGGTCAAGATGAACCTCTTGGCTCAAGTACTAAATGGAAACTGTTCATTGCTTGCCTTCACAACCTCCTGCTGGAGCTGTCTTCAGGCTTGTTTTTCACCCATACTGTGCGTATGAACAGGCAGGAGGGAGTTGCCCTAGCAGTGAGATGACAATAAGGGAGGACTGGAGGCTGTGCACAGTCACATCCTTGCTTATCTTAACAAGGCCAACAGCCTTTTCTTACAAATTTCTCTTACAAATACGTCAGCAAAAAACGCAGCCTTAGCAATAAACTACAGACTCTAAGCAGTCTCAATGACTTATGATGATGAGCAATTAAAAAAAAAAAAAAGTAACGTCGGTGACTTACTCAATGATAACCTGCATTTCCATTAGTCATGTCCACATATTTCCTGTTTTAATTTGTCCCACTCAGACTTCCATTCTTTCCTAATCATTGCCTGCTATATTAAAGACCCTCATGGCATCAGCAATTTGTCCGTGTAGATAGTGATAGACATTAAGACTGCTCTTAATCTTCTGTTTAAACATGTTAACTGCAGTCAACACCTCCAGTGTAAAATCAGAAACCTCAGCAATGAAGTCTTGGTCCCTCCACAGATCATAATAAAATCCACCTATTCATTTCAGCGAGGTAGAGTTTCACCTTACTGATTTGACTGAGACAGGATTTCATGCCCTATCTTTTGTTGACAGAAGGGGTTCCAGTGCTACAGCAAATACATACAGGCAGTAATAGGTAGCAGTGATCAGATTTTGCCCCATCTAAAACCTTGTAGTGGGCATAGCATAACACATGTACTCAGAGTGTATATGAGGTTTTTTGTCTGGGATAGCAGAAGTTCATTACTAAGTGATATTATACATACACACATATAAAACTATATATGTATATATAAATATACGTAACTCTGGATTCAAGACCCTCAGGGCATTATTAAAAATATTTTTGGATTGTTCTCTTTTAGATTTCAGCCAGATAGTTTTGAAACGTGCAGTTTTACAGAGAAATGCTGTCATTTTCCCAGCAACCTAAAACTGGTACTGCAAAATTTTCTTTGTAATAATAGTTGACAACTATTACAGTAGTGTCCTGTTCCAGACACTACTTGGCACAGTAACTGCAGTAGAAAGAGCCAGTATCTTCTGTGAATGCCTCTATGCAAAAGCAGATGTATTTTAAGTATTTTTAGACTTCTGATGAAGTATCGTTGGTGTGTTTCATCAAGGTAAAAGCAAACAAACAAAATTTCTTCATTAATTTTTCTTCAAATCAGCTTAATGCAGGATAATCAAAAAGTGATCTTTTCAATGTTTAAGACACAACCCATCCCATTTCAGGTCACACTGTAACCTGGGGGAAGCTTAGCATAACACCTTCTAATCAGTATCTTAAAGAAGGTCAGTAAGCCGGTATCATTGAAACCTACCCTATAGGGATAGGTTTAGTCAGCAGACTAAAGTTATGGGGAAAACTTTTATTTGGAGTATCAGTTTCTAAACTAAGGGTTAAACATGTTCATCTTTCACAAGGGAAATCTCTTTGTTGGACATCAAAGCATATAGTGAGATAGTAGTTTAGGCAGAAAGCAGAACAAAACCCTATCATATTTCAAACACCTGGGAGAAAGAAGAAAACAAGGATGCATGAACCTTTACATTTAGATGGTAAAATCTCTCAGCTTCCCTACACAAAAATCTTATTTTTATGGCACTCATTGTTCCACACAAGATGTCTTTAAAATTATAATTAGCAATGTTCTTGGTTTGTAGATGTTGGCTTACAATGCCATTGAATACATGACAATACCTGCTCAAATAAGGTAACACTGTTCTTCAAGTTTATCACACTTGTTATCTAGCTGAAGCAGGACTTGTCACAACCTGCTAAAACACCAGTTTTAAGCAGAAGGGAAAGAAACTTAGCAGGAGACAAAATGGATGCTAAAGTGCAGCCACTTCCTCACATCTTTACTGCTCTTATGATGAAAATACATCTCTTGATATTTTCTATGGACTTTGAACATGCATATTACCAAGAAAGTACATATTATAGGTTTAAAGTATATTCATTACATTGAATGTTTGGCTGAACAGCAGGAAACGTAATGCTTTTTTAGATGCTTCAAATAGTTTATCTGTTTTAGGGCTTTGGCTAAACTTTTGCCTGAGTCCTTTCTACCTTAATCGTTCTGTAAATTCCTGCTGGCCCTGGGGAACTGGAATGCCGTTGGCATGAGATGTGTTAAAGGACATGCTAACTGATGGGAAGACAGGTCTCATTCTGCCAGTATGGAAAGTCCTCAGCCCTAAGACAGATATAACACACCAAGCAGGTTTCTTAAAGCATTAAATCATATCTTTACTGATCCTTTCAACTATGTAAGAAACAGATTTGAACTTGTTTCTCCATTTTTTTTATTTTTATTTTTTTGTCTACTAAGATTTTCCTTTGTAAAGCTGGATCCTCAGGAAAAAAATAGAAGTATGTACACATCAATCTCTGTATTTCATTGTTCCACAGAGACGGAGTAGCATGGTCACTAGGAAACACTGGTCCGGGAACATGGTTTCCCATCTGAGATACTACAGTTCCAGAAAAAACATGGCCTGTTCAGAGAGTCTTCAGGTGAAATTAAGAAGAATGTTCAGACACATGAAGAAAGGCCTATGGAAAAAAAAAAAAAAAAAAGACTGGAAAAATTAAAGTTATTTTTTTAAAAAATAATAATAATAAAAAGCGAGATGGTAAGTCCATAAAAATTTAAAAGTCCCTTTAAAATATTGCATGAGTAAAGGGAACAATTATTCACTCTTTCATAATATAAGAGAGAGGAATCCACAAATTAAATCAGTTTGCAAGTTCAAAATAAGGAGATAGATTTTCCCAATACAAGTAGTTAACCTGTGGATCCTACTGGCCCCACAAACTGTAAGTTAAACATAAAAGATTACCTAAAAGCATATGCACCAGTTGCTGGCAGTTTAATCTAGTAAGGGTCTTCTAATGTTTCTAAAGGGATAATCTATTCCCTAGGTTCAGTGGGTAAGACAAGAACAGATTTGTATTTCATCATCCAGCATTCAGTTTGAAAATTAGAAACATTTTTATGTATTTATTTATTTTTTAAGCTGGATAATAAGAAGCAATGAAGTGAATTTTCTGGGAAGATATGAGAAGTCTTTGAATCAGCAGTGCCGCAACTTAACCAGAATCTGTCTGGAAGAGTTTATTGCCTTACAGTTCTCTTGAATACTTCCCTTACAGCATGCAATGGGCACAATAAAGGTTGAATTGTCTAAGGATTGTCCCAAACTTTAGCTATTTTATTTAACAAGGCAGTACATTTAGTCAGGTATTCACTGTATTAACTGGCCATTAGTCAGTCAAACTGTCCAACCTCTGGTGAGCCGTAAGGAATTCCAGAGTTTTTTTGTGTAGTGTTCAGTGTAGAAAGACAGATTTAGGAAGACCCTGACTTCACCAACAAATTTCATAGAGCCACATACCAATCTCTAAAGGGATACAACTAAACTAAATTTGTGTTCTTACAACGTACAAGACAGTTTCAATCTTTTTTGTTATGTTAGGGTTAGGAATTTCTTCTTCCAAACTAAAGCAAGAAGTTTCAAGTATTCACATCTTCAAAAGCTCAAAAAACCCACTCTACATATCACAAGATGTAGTAAAGTCACAGTAACTGCATAATGTTTCCTAAAAATCGTTGCATCATAATTTATCTGGCAAAGGAAGCAAACAAGTGTGTGTCTTGTCAGAAATAAATAAATAAAAATTTACATATGACAAAGTTTGTCTTTACTTCGTTCCTACTTACGTACAGTCAGGAACTTAGTTTATGCTCTGAATCTTGGGCTACAGAGCCCAAGAATTAATGAAGACCAAACAATGTCGTATCTAACAAGGGCAACAGAGAATGTTGTGTTTTTTTTGTCACCACACCCTCTGCTGGTAATTTTCTACTCTATTAGGGAAGTTACATTACAGGAATGGCTGTTTACAAGTAACATAGTGGCTTAATGGCCTGTATTTAGGGCTAAACAATGCTGAGGATCCAACATCCACACCATGTGCAATTCAGGGGATTTCATTTTATATTATCTTTAATTTGCTGCCATGACCTGCATGGTCTTAAACAACCAAAATACATTTGGTGAGTTGCTCGTGTATGCTTTCTGGTTTGGCCTAATTGGAATGAGATCTCCAGTGCCTGCGTTCTGTGACTGCTCCAATTTGCAGGCCAGAACATTTAAGCAGGCAAGATCTAGGTATTTTATTAAAAATTGCCGATTTCTGGTCTAAAACTGTAACATTAGCAACAAGTTTTCTGCTTTTGATTCCCATCCTGGATCTTTGCTCTTTTCTATATTGCCTTGGGATAACCGAGTTCCAGTACTCTGCTCAAACAAGGGTGGATAAAGAAGAAACATGGATTTAGCCTGGTTATAACTTCCCCAGGTTTGACGGACAACAGCAGGAGTGGTTCCTAAGATGCCTTCAGAGCACACACTAACGAGGAGAGGCGCCATCTGCACTAACAAGGCAGGAAAGCAGCAAGCTGGAGAGCAGAGAAGCCGAGGACCCCTACGTATCGCTCTGCTCTAGCCACCCGCTGCTGAATTTCGTTCATCGTGCTTTTATCGCCACGGCCTGACCCACAACGTTGTATGCTTGTAAGGTTATAAGGAGTGATGATGCTACGACGCCCTCCGGCCGCCATTTTGGCTGCGGGGCGGAGCGTTGCAACGAGGGGGCATGGTCTGGATGGGAGGCGTGGCCGAAACGAGGGGCGGTCGCCGCGGGGTCCTACAGCCCCCCCATCACCGCGCTCCTCCGCCGCGTAGCGCATGCGCCCCGCGGCTTGCGTCAGGGCGCGCCCCGCGGCGGCGGCGGCGGCGGGTGCGGGTGCGAGGTGGCCGCGCCGGGCATGGGCGGGCGGCGGCGGCGGCGGCTGCGGGCCGTTGGGCGGTGCGGCGCATGCGCACCCGGCCCCTCGCCCCCCCCCTCCCGGCGGGCCGCGGCGTGCCTGCGGGCGGTGGCGGCGGCGGCGGCGGGAGGCGGCGGCGGAAGATGCCGGGCAAGCTGAAGGTCAAGATCGTGGCCGGGCGCCACTTGCCGGTGATGGACCGCGCCAGCGATCTCACCGACGCCTTCGTGGAGGTGGGGGGGGACCGAGAGCGGGGAGCGCCGCCGCCCAGGCACCTGCCGGGCCCCGCCGCAGCAGGCCCGCGGGGACGGACGCGGGCGGCGGGGGGGGGCGGGTAGAAGCGGAGGTGGTCCTGGTCCGTGATCCGGGTCTGTGATTCAGTACTTCCACCATACCATGCGTAACCCCGAGCGATTTCGGCAGCATTTCAAGCGCTCGGAAACCGCGCTTGAGGAGAAACGTGTTTAAAAAGGGAACGGATGCTGCATAAACCCGTGCTTGTGCTATAGATAGTAACTGGGGCTGGCACAGTGCTGCCCTGAGGTAGGGAGACAATGTCCGTTTAAACTGTATGAACAGAAGAAAATGTCCTAGAACTCTATAAATAGAAAAAGTGTATATATTAATCTCAAAATAGATTTGATTTGGTGCGTGTAAATTTGACTGTCACTACATTTGCTTAGTGAGACAATTCATTGAAAATAAAGTGAAAATGCGTTTCTGACGTGCTTTTCAATGGAGCTGAAATGCTACATAGCTCTGCTGTCTTAAATATAGGAAAACGTGATACTTCAGTGTTTGTTTTCAGAAATTGCATCACTAAGTTAAATTTATTGATAAATCGTCATGCGATTTAAATATGATTAATAGGTAACCTATAATATCTCTGATGTGTATTAGTAGGAGACAGGGAAAACAGGAGTAGGAAGTGCGGCTCTGAGTTTCATGTAGCCTGTTTTTGAGCTGCCTTGAGAAACAGCTTTCCTCTCCCTTTGGTCACTTGTTCCCAAACCTGCACTTTCTGCACCAACCCTGGAGCGTGAGTAGCTGTGTGGCAGCATAGCTATAGAAATTAATCTGGTTAAACACTAACTTACCAAGAAAAAGAGGACAATATACTCAGCAAGATCAGTTTGCTTAGCTAGATTAACATGCAGCTTCATGAATGTATTGGCACAAATAAGGCTGAAGAAATTCATAGATGGGGCCTTGCTTTTAGGACCGCTGTTTAGGAAAACAAAATCAACGTGGAAATTACCCTTTGCTATGTGGAGTGAGTATGACTGCAGGTGAAGGGTGTCAAAATAAATTGAGGTTAAAACTGGTTTTGTTTTTCTGTGTGAGGTTGCTGAAAGCCTTTACAAAACTTTTTAACTTAAGTAAAAATGATAAGTGGAAGTAATATTAAAGTACTTGTTGGTTACTAGCCTTTAAATTTCCCTCTTAAAGATTGTAACATAAATCTAGAATTAGAAAAGAAATGAAAGACTTTAGAGCTGTTACTTCAGGTTATGCATAACTTGCCAGCATGTGTGGTCTGGAGCAAATTAGCACAATTTCTTCTGCATCCGTGCTTCTAAATTTGTACAGAGGACAGCACTGCAGTGCTTGATTACCTCTGCTAGCTTTAATGAACTAACTTGACTACTGGCAAAGTTTAGTTACAGCTGCCTGAGGCTCTGAGGGAGCTAATTTACTCCCTAGATTACATGTAAAATTAGACTGGGTGGAGCTCTGGGCTATTGCATGTTGGCAGCTTGTGTATAAAATAGCTCTGTTAAAACTAGCATCATTATTGCTTTATTATACAGCTTCGTGCAATGAATACACATTCTGAGTAGTTATGCTGCTAGTTTTTTCTAAGCTTCTAAGCTGAATCTACATTCACGTAGCTAGATCTGTGTTTTCATACCCCCTCTGACTTTTAATTTGAAAGCTTACCTTGAAAATAGTATGTTTTCCAAAATCATTACTGTTTATTGAATCAAGTGGGGGGCCTCAATAGAGTTGTGTAGGGGTTTGTTGATCGAGGTGTGGTAATATACAGAGTTCAATGGGAAGTTGTAGTCCAGTTTTGCAGCGCTTTCAGCTTTCTGAACTAACTAGATGTATGTATGTAAGTACAGAATCTCATTAGAGTTGGGCTACGCACATACGTAAAATAACAACCATACGCTGACATATATATATAAAATGACATACGCTCATACTGATGTTTCATGCGGAAACATCTAAGTATCAATACTTCCTTAATTAGTGTTTTAAAAAGTGTTATGTAGTGTTCCAAACCTAAGACTGAATTTAATCTCCAAGGTCTATTTGCACTTTTAAAAAGATAATTGTATTCAGAATCCACAGCTGCCTTTGACTGTAGAGTGTCTTTTAAATCAGCACACATTATTTTCTTAAGAATCTTGAATATGTTCAAAAACTTTGCATATTTGTAAGTAACATTAGATATTTGTTACAAGTTGAAGTACTAATTCTTTTGAGAGGTACCATTCACAGAATTACGAGTGTGCATAATGGCTTGGAATGAAAGGTACAATGAGATAAAACCTTTTAGATTACGTAGCATGGTTTCTTGGTGTATGGATCGTCACAGAAATTCTGTTAGATGCTTTTTCAAGCAAATGGGGTGGTCCTTAAATAGACTGCTGTGAAGACCAAATGGAGATTCCCAAAATACGTACCTTTAACTGCTTAATAGCCTTGATCAATAGAAGTATGTAGAATATTTAATCTGTGTTGATTGAAGATTAGAAGGATATATATAGATATGTAGTCCGTCTGTCCTTTTTGCTGGTATGCTTTCTGGATTTTTCTATAAGAAGGGAGGACTAGAGCCTGTTAAGGTTCTTCCTCCTGCTGCTGTGAATTTACTGGTATGTGTCCAGCATGTCAAGACTGCAGTTCATGGAAATGGTTTCAGTTATTTTCTGGTGCGTATCTATCAAGACAACATGTTTTAAGAAATGACTGATGTTATCATTTTAGTTCTGCGTTTCTTTTATAACTTGACAATAAATCTGATTTAGAAACCCTAGAGAGAAGAGTAATGGCACATAAACTATCAGTATTTATATAGAATACTTTTGCTTAAAATATTTCTAAACAAAAGCAACTGCTAAGGTGATTAACCAAGTGACATTGAATAGCCAATGTAACTGCTATTTTTAACTAAAGTGACTGAGGAGAAAAAGAAATAATTTTGAAACTAGTGGGGGAGAGAGGTTTATTGGGAGTTTTGGTGGTACGTGGAAAGTTACTTAAACGTGTAACATAGATTCAAAAAGAAACTCACTGAAAAGAACTTGTAGATGTTATTAATACATGTATTTGAAATTATTTGCATGTGTAGATTTAATTAGTAACTCAGTTTCTAAATCTACTAATTAATGTTTGTTTTTAATAATTGCCTATATTTTTAGGTAAAATTTGGAAATACAACTTTTAAGACTGATGTGTATCCAAAATCACTTAATCCTCAGTGGAATTCCGAATGGTTTAAATTTGAAGTAAGTGTTTTGTGTTTTTTTTAAGAGCTTGCCTATATCTATCTACATGGATGTTCTGTTTTAGATGCCCTTGAAATATTTTCACTTCAGGCAGAAAATGGGTTTTGAGGAGTGATGGTATTCATGTTTAAATACACATGAAATCTTTCAGCAAATCTATCTATGTGTAGACCTTCTTTGCCAAAAGTGCCTTATTTTATCTTTACAAACGGTTTAAAAAAGAGGCAAACGTGACAGAATGGATCTGACACAAATGTTCTGGGGGAGGTGAAAGGGAGGGAGGGGCGGGAAAGCATTTTCCGTTAAGCTTTCAGATACCAGTGTGGGTATGCCTGCCTTTTTTTTTTTTTTTTTTCCTAAACGGGTAGTTTTGGGGAAGGAAAGTTAATTGGTATTTGGAATGTTACTTTGGCTTGCAAATAATGTACTTGAAGAAGAAAATGGAGAATTTGTACAAGAAAATTATAAAATAAAGAGCTTGGACAACAACTATCAGACACTTTTTTCTCATTTCCTTATGTAATAATGAAGGCAGTCAGCATTTTCCCATAACTGCTCGTTTGTTTCTAGGATCTGATCAGTTGACCTTAATGAACTGAGTACAGTAGTATCATAGGTGTCCTTTGACATTCTACCGTGAACAACTGTTTGCATAGTTATTATTTGTTACTGCATTTTTGTTGCATTAAAAATAATAATTGTGTAGTGGTATTTAGAACAAATTAGTTGTTAAAACATTTGAATGTATAGTACTGATTTGTTTATAGTGTTCAAAGATAGTATCACAATACAGTCATGTTTGTAAATACTAGCTACTATGTCACTACATGTGCATATGATGTTAGAAATACAGCAAATATAAAAAAGGTAAGTTTAGGAACCTTAGTAATCAACATGGAGTGCTTGATTAAGAGCATCTCTTAATCAGTAATCCATGTTGATTAAGAAAGTAGTACTAGCGTAGTGAGGTTCACTCTGTTCTTTTTTTTCTTTTTTATTTCAATTCCTTGGGTCTTTTTTGTGGAGTGGAAAGAGCTGGATGATGTGGAGGATTAACTCTCTTAGTACAGAGAGTTAACTCTGTCAATAACAGAAGTCTTAAAATTCTATCTTTTCTTTCCCAAATCCATTTTTCTGTGCAAAAATAGCCAAACAACAACACTAAAAAAAATACATCAGAATTCCACATTTCAAAGAGTGGAAAAGCACTAACTGCTTAAGACATCTTAAGTGCATGCATTTGTGTGTAGTTTGATCTTTTTGCAACATTGCGTAATAATTCTGAAAAAAGCTTATGTGAGTCCTCACATTATATTTAGCAAAACTTATTTTGGTTTGTGATGTTTAGCACAAAGTTTTAGAATGCTTGTCTTTTATCTCCTAAAAAAATAGCCAAGGTATCTGAAGATGGATTATTGCATCTATTTAGGGAAGTACGTGTCTGAAATTACTGAATTTTTGCAGTGGGTTACATAAAATGTATTGCCTTTTTTAAGCCACCAGCCAGTTTGGAAGTGTGAGAGCAAAACCTAAGAGTGTAAGACTTCAGAGTGAGATGCTTTGTCTTAAATTTTCATGTTTTTTCTCTTTTTTTCCTCAAGAGTATGGATTGTGGGGATTGGTAAACAAACTAGAGAATGTGACTTAAAAAAAAGTGGGATTTTAAAATAATGTAGTCACCATAATCTTCTTTTTCTGTACTTCTCAAAGTGATAAGTCTAATTGCAGGATCTTAGCATTCTGTGAAGGGTAATATCAAAATAACACTGTTTAGATTCAGGAAATAGAAATCAGATTTCTGTGTGTAACGTCACTGTATGTGACGAACTTGCCTCTTACTGCTTTTGTTTTTCCAGGAGTGTTTCCTTGTGCTTTTTTTTTTAAATATTCAAATTCCATGTCAATATTTGTTTCTAGGTAGATGATGAAGAGCTGCAAGACGAGCCTCTCCAGATCACAGTTCTTGATCATGATACCTACAGTGCTAATGATGCCATTGGCAAAGTGTACATAGATATTGATCCTTTGCTCTACAGTGAAGCAGCTACAGTTATTTCAGGATGGTTTCCAATTTATGATACCATCCATGGTAAGATTTGCTAAGTTAAAAGTAAAAAAGTGTTGTTTGAGATGTAATCTGCTTCTTGCAATATTCATTGCTGTAAGCTGGCTTTGGAAATGTGTAATAGTTTTAGCCTCGGGAGCTGGAAAGCTATGGTTTTGGTACTTTTTTATTAGGTCTTCAGAAAGTTAAGAGTGCCATCTAAAATCATTGACAAAGTACTTCTACGATAATCTTCACTTTTGATAATACTAATGATTGTACATGAAAGATGTCTAAAACCTCTGGAATGAGAATTTCTGGCATAGTAGTTGACTAGTGTTTGGAAGAATGCCTTTCATAGAATTCGCAACAAGTGGAAAACATCTTCACATAGTATTTAAAATAGTAACTGGAAAATTCAGATAAAAAAAACAAAAACTAAAACATGCTTACTCGATCACTATATGTTTACTAAAAGAATGTACTCTTGCTGAAGTCACTTGGGGTACGCCTTCCTGGGATGTTGCATAAACTTTGTTTGAGATGGAGGGACAGGATGCGGCAAACACAAAATGCAGGGTGAAACTCCTTTTCCTTGCAGAAAGTACTCTCAGTCCTAGGTATACTTCTTCAGAATATTTTGAAGGTATGAGAAAATCAAGTTAATGATGCTTTTGCCTTTGATTTTAAGGAAGCAGAGCTTTCATCCCAGAAAGTTAAGGTCAGTTCATAGCTAGTTAGCTTCTTGATACCTTATTGCAGAACGTCTATGTGGTTATTATTGCTGCTCTAGTTTATTATCCAGTGGGAGTTAAGTGACTTAGCTATTTTAAAAGCTGATTATAAGGCATAGATGGGGAAGCATTAGTTGTATTTATTGTCATTACTGATGATAATTTTTATGTTTTTATTTGTAACAGTTATATTGAAGAAGGTTCTTGAGAAATATTGCATGCATTTTCTTCTGCTTTTAGTCTATTCTTTCATATTGTATACTTTCTTTTGATGTTAATTTAGGTGAACACTTGTCTCGGGGTGTGTGCAACTTGTTTCTCAGAGAGAATTAGATTGCTCTGTTTTCGAGGTCTGTTGGTACTTCACAGCTTTTTTCTATTTAAATAAGAATTCTTATTTTTTCATGATTGTAGCAGTAGATTCTAATTATCTTGATGCTTGGCAAACAGCAGTTAATGCTTCCTTAAAAATGTTGACATAATATTTATAAATACTTATTATATTGTTTTTGCACCCTAACATGATTCTTTGTGGAAAATAAGAGCCTGATGCACTTCCTGTTAAAGTAAATGGAGGCTTTTTCTTTTGACGTTTTGGAAGATAGTTCTAGGTGACTATTGCAATAATGTCAGAGTCAGTCTGTGAATCTCATTGAGCATCAGATATTTCTGTGATAAAACCTCAAGAGATCAGACTCATCAAGTAGTTCAGTCCTCAATATGTCAGAATCTATAATGATGTGAAAGGATTTTATTGGGGGGGGGGTAAGCTGAAAATAGAAAAATCAAAAAGGAATGGCTGTGTCTTGAAGAAATGCTCTATTATTAATGAGATGTAAATGTAGCAAAAATATTAAGCTTTATCTAAAAAAGTTTGTAATACCTTATTTAAAATATTTCTTCTCAACATATTTTACATTGCCTGCTTTCTGGTTCTCGGAAGAACCATCACTTTTCTTATTGGACTGAACTTCAGTGAGTAGCTTTACTGTGATGTTGAAATTATGTGAGGGAGAAAATTTAAAATGCTCTGAACAACACCATAAAGCTTTTTATGTGGACAGGACTCTAGTAGTTTCAAGGCATCCAAAGTAAAGCTTCTACCCTTTTGTACTGAGGATGTCTTGGGACAGCATTGCAGTACTTGGCTCTTGATTTCATTCCCTGCCTGCACTGATGATATAGGACACAAGAGCAGAGAAAGCGCTTGCTGCAGCTGGAACCACTGCAACAGCAGGAGGCTGATGGCTTCTCTTTTCCCAGTCACATCCTTCTATAAAATCCTGCTTGCTGCAGCAGGTATTTGAGGACTGTTCCATGCATGGCTTCAGCCTGAAAGGCTGGACAGAACTAAAGCTTCCCCTGTGAGGGTGTCTCTGCAGCATGCCCGAGAGGCAAGGAAGTATCTTCCTGCCCCTCTGGCCCTGGTTGGAATTGACACATTAGCTGTCAGTTTAAGCAAGCCTTTTAGCATGGTTATATTACATTCTTTGCAGGAAAGCTAACTCATTTGTAATAACAGGTACTTCAATTACTAATAATAAGGATTAATTAATAGGGCTAGTTTGTATTGCTTTTTGATATAGTTTCACATTTTTCTTTTTTTCTTTTTGTTGATAGGCATACGTGGGGAGATCAACGTGGTGGTGAAAGTAGATCTCTTCAATGATTTAAACAGATTTAGGCAGTCATCGTGTGGAGTCAAGTTTTTTTGCAGTAAGTAGAGGGGTGAAAAAAAAGAGGGGACACCAAAGCTTTTTTTTTTCCTCTCCCCTTTTTCTTTGCTAATTCTGTCCTTTACCATCCAGTCAACCAGCTCATTCTATAAGCCCAGTGTGGGTTACATTGACACCAGTAGCAAATATATGAATTTGTTTAGTTTGCTTATCTTCTTTAAATTTTTTATATTTCAAGTCAATGTAGGTAACTTTTTTTTTCCTGATCTTGCTGGTGCATGTGAACGTTATGTTACTTTGGGTGCAGATTCTGCTAAAAAGGTACACAGTGAAAAGCTTTCGCTCTGGTACATGTTCCAGCATCTCCCAGAAAAAAAAAACTGCTTGGGTATGTCTATGTTTTAACAGCTGAAGCTGTCTGATGTAGAAAATCAAATTTTAATTTTTTTCTTTGAATTCCTGTTCTTAGATTCATGCCTTATGTCTTTTTTTATTTCCTTTTAACAGCCACATCTATTCCGAAGTGTTACAGAGCAGTAATAATTCATGGGTTTGTGGAAGAACTTGTAGTTAATGAAGACCCAGAATACCAGTGGATAGACCGAATTCGCACACCAAGGGCATCAAATGAGGCTAGACAAAGACTCATTTCGCTAATGTCAGGTATTAATACATACACTGTAATAGTTATTGCTGCTTTTTAAAAAAAGTCACCATTTAAAGAAGTGACTTACTTTTGAGACAATGTTGTATATGATTTTTGGTATTAACTGTGTTCATTTTTTCAATTCACTCTGTCTTGTATTTCTGAAGATTCTGTTTTCCTAACTGAGGACAAGTATGACAGACTTCCTCTTCTCAACTTTATGAAGTTTTAAATACAGTTTCTATGCTATGCCACTTTACAGGATTAACATTTGCATAAATGGTAGAAGTGGATAAAAGCGCACGTGGAAGTAATCTGCTATGTTTTATTAGTATTCGTGGCAGTGATTAAGAGGAAAAAACATAGAAGACTTCATAGTAATACTGCTTCATGTCATGTAATACAGTGCTCAATACTGCAATTATTGGTGGCCATTTGAAGAATCCTGAAGAACTCTCTTAACTCTTCTGAGAATGGCGTGTTTTACTTTTGCAGTCTTCCATTGCTATGAAGTCTGAGAAGCATCATCATTCCATGATTTGTGATGAGTTACATGATTGATTTAGAACATGGTCCTAGGACGTTTCATAGGTCTCTGTCATATTTTGTGTTGAATACTGGAAAAGAATTCTGTTACAACCTCGGGTTGAGTGGAGTCCATAGCAATTTCAGTTCCTTCCACTTGGCTAGAAACTTTCATATTCTACTACCACTCTTAGAGGTGTTTTTCAAGACCAGTGCATTCATAATTTCAGTCTGCAGTTAAGTAGTTTGCAATAGGAACCTGTTCCAATAAGGGTGAAAAACTTATAGAAGGCAGAAGTGATCGTTTTGTTCCCTTTGGTTTCTTAAGTGAAAATTCCTAATGTCAATAATGTCATCTTCTGTGGTGAAGCTTTTTCAGTTTGTTAAAAGAAGATTTTTGTCAGTCCTTCATTAAAAGACAGATGATGTTTTGTACTTAGGATTATCAACGCTATCTAGCTATGTTGATCAATGTCTCTGATTTTGTTGCTTAAATTAGTTTTAAGAGTTCGGAGACTTGATTAAAAAAAAAAAAAGCCTTTTCTCATGGATTTCAAAGATGTTACTTTGGTCTGAACTGTATGAAGGAGTATCTAGAAACTTTTGTGTTCCAGCACACATCTTGACCATCTTTTTCTCTTTCTAAATAAGTAAAAAAGGAAATAGCTAAAGAAAATTTGAAAAAAAAAAATCTATGAAATAATATACTGTGGTTGCAGTTGGAATAGATTTGGGGGAAAGAGAAAGCTATACAACTAATGAAACTTCATGCTATGTTCCAGGAAGCGGAGGTTATCACCAGCTACTTGGCATATATAAATTTGAATGTATTGCCTGTTTTGTTCATCTGCAATTCCAAAAGCAGAGAGGATAATGCCCACAAAAGAGAATAGGAAAAGGCCACTGTGATCAGCTCTTTACCTTCTGTTTTCTAGGTGAACTGCAAAGGAAGATTGGCTTGAAAGTGCTTGAAATGAGAGGAAATGCTGTTGTTGGTTATTTGCAGTGTTTTGATTTGGAAGGGGAATCTGGACTGGTAGTACGAGCCATAGGAACAGCCTGCACATTGGATAAATTAAGTAACACATCAGCATTTTTACCTGCATGTAACTCCCCATCCAAAGAAATGAAGGAGTAAGTATGAATTAATAGTATTTTAGGGGAACAAGTTTCATCTCTTTTTCGTACTCATTCAGTTTTACATAACCAGTGTGATTTTCACCTGTCTCACTTCCCCCTCCCCCCCTATTTCCCAGGAATTTGTTTCTTTTGTAGTTCTTTGTCTGCAACTCAGTTTGTATTCCACAATTTCAAAATGTTTTACGTTGGATTACTTGCATTATTTCTTTAGAAGCTGGAGTGGCAAACCTTAATGACTTTTCTGTATTTCTGTTGCTAGCAAAAGTATTTCAGATCCTTGGGCTGGGATCCACCAATTTCCTAACATATAATTATGCATTGACTCTGTGTTTGTACAACAAACACTTTTGTGAGGGCTTCTTATGATATGCATTGTATACAAGATATTCTGATATGAGTACAGTCAGGTTTGAGTGGCTGTGCTGAGCATATAAGAAAAGATAG
This sequence comes from Cygnus atratus, assembly GCF_013377495.2. Classification (NCBI taxonomy): domain Eukaryota; kingdom Metazoa; phylum Chordata; class Aves; order Anseriformes; family Anatidae; genus Cygnus; species Cygnus atratus. The sequence continues at coordinate 77,119,061 of NC_066362.1, read as the reverse complement.
ATTTACCTTTGAGTTCATACAGTTCAGTAAATGGTTTAGAAAGTGACCCTGAAGTAGTGTTGTCTTTTTTTGTGTGCTTTGCTTTTTACTGTTGACGTTTGGCCTGTTACAAGCAGGGCTAAAATGTACTTGCAGAGAATACTGTTTATGATGAGAAATAGTATTTCTTGATCTCTTTTACCTACTGCAGCACCAAACACAGTTTGCATGCAGATTTTCAATGTGCATAGAAATTAATAGATAAATACTTGCAGTCTCTAAATTGTTGTTTGGATAAATTACCTATTTTCTGTTTGATAGAGCCATCCAATTTCTGGAAGGAGAAATGAGCATCAAAAAGCATATTATTTCTGTAATGTTCCCCACCATCTTTATTAACTTGCTGTTGTGTTGTTATAATAGTAATCAGGCATTTTTGTAGTGTAGGCAGCAATGTGCTCTGACTTCTCTATGGTTTTCTATTTCAAATCGTAGCTTGTTTAACTTGTCTTAATTTTAAAACTTTGCTATTAGTAAAGGCTTCTGGATATGCTGGAGCATAAAATAACAGTAGTGATTAAAAAAAAAAAAAAGAAAAAACTGGACCTGGTAACCACCAACTTAAAAGGCATTCATAAGTCACTCTGAAGTGAAACGTGAAAATTCCATCCCCCAAATAATCTATGTTTAGCAGCTTGGTAGTGGATGTAGACAGAATGATTGTCCCTCAGTCCAAAAAGCAATAATGCTTCTCAAAGGCAGCAAAGTCGACTAATACTTCTTAATATTGGCTTTACTAACTTGATGCACTGTTGCCAAAGAATCTTTTTACATTCACAAGCTAGTGCTTAAGCTATTCCTTTCTCTCTCTATTTCATCTGGACTCTTGCATGCTAGGAATTAAAATTCTTAGTCTGCTTAAAGTAAAAGATCTCCTCTAGCTAAACCTCCCTTTAAATCATTTATAACATAACTTTGCAACCTGTTTGTATGTATTGTTTTCTTTTCTTCCACCCTGGCTGCAAATTCTCTCAGGTCTCCGCTGGTTCATCCGCCAAGCCATGGATGCCGCTCGACTCACAACAGTCCAATTCACACTGCTACTGGCTCACGACTTACTCAGAACTTCTCTGTGTCTGTTCCCACTCTCATCTACACTGGTACGAGACTGCTCAGACTCAAGAGCTGGGGAGAGACAGGCCACAGGCACAGTGGTCGCAAAGTGCAGGCAGGCAGGCAGTGTAGGCAGGTACCACTCATCTTTTCTCCCTCATTTTCTCATGGAGACGCCTACTGTTGTCAGTGAAGATCTATTCTGTGCAGCTGCTGAAACAAAGGAAGTAGTTTCTTGAAAGTGCATCAGTCTCTTCCACAAATCCACACTCTTCATTTCTCTTCAATGGGCTTACTTCATAAGAAATTAAGTAAAACTAATTTGATGCATTCGAGTAACATTCGCTGTGGTACAGTTGTTGGGGGAAATATATTTCAATTGAAGTTAATAATTGCTTTCAAGCATAATTCACATACAGTATGTGGGTTTTAAAATGGTTATGAGAAGGGTATGTGCCATTTGTGGAAGACACAGTTTTGGAGAGCAGGTAAGTCAATTTGTACATAAGTGAACTGTTAATATAGCTGTTCCCATAAAGATTCTCCTCTTTGCTCTGTTTTTAGCTGTGGCATGCTGATGATGCTATAGGATAAGGAAACATTTTATTTTTTTTCTTAAAAAGCATATGTGTGTATATACATAAATGTATGACTATGTATAAACACAAATATAATTTGAAATCATTTTTTCTTTATTAAACTAACTCAAAGCATTGTGCATTTGACCAGATTTTTAAGCCACAAACTGTTTTTCAATTTTTTCTTTTGCGTATATATAATCTTTTTTTCTTTGGTCCCATCTCATGCCTTTCATTTGGCTTAATTGTTTCATTGTAGATTATCAGCATCTATCTGTAGAATGCTGAATGGGTAAACAGCGTTTGCCTTTGGCCTCATCCCCAGTCTCGCACCTAAGGAATAGCTGCTGGCCCTGCCCCAACCCTATCCTGGTGTTTGGATCATGCTGCTGTCAGCCAGGTCCTTTGGCACAGGATTACTGAATGTGTTTCCACCTTCTTCTGGCAGGATTCCCTTCAATGAAGATCCCAATCCCAATACTCATTCATCAGGACCCTCCACCCCTCTGAAAAACCAAACCTATTCCTTTTCACCTTCCAAGTCCTACAGTCGACAGTCCTCTTCTTCTGACACAGATTTGAGTTTGACACCCAAAACTGGTAAGGCGCTTCCACCCACTTTTAATTTGTGTTTCTCTTTTTATATTTTCATTCAACCCCTTTTTGCTTTTTGGCATTTAAGTTATCAAAATGATGTAGAAATTGAAAACTTCAGATAGCACATCTCATGCTTGAAAAGAGTTTCTGTAGGGTGAAAATTTAAATCCCACCTTAGGTTTCCACTAATATGGAAATGTCATTAAAATGTCATTAAAGTGACACTTCTAACACAACTGTATTCAAGCCAAAATAAAATACCACAGAGCATTAAGGGAGTCCTAGGCAACTGCCTTTTTCTGATTTCCTCCATTTCATATCTGATCATGGGAGTACATTTCTCACCATAATACAATAAGAGGCAGAGTGTTCTTACTAAAACTGTTTAATTTTCAAGCACAATGTATTGTACTTCAAATGTATTGTTGTATGCTTATCTCTGACTTTTTACTCCTTGCAAATGCCATAATAGAAATGGTGCAGCTACTGCCTGTTTAATGTCCTTGGTATACGGAAATATCTTTACATACACAGTATAATTTTTGAAAGTAACCTAAATTGTACTCTACCCATTTTCTAAAAGCATTTTTCTTTCTCCATTGGTCTATCAAAATTTCTTCGATATTTCCTTCTTCCCTTCTTAATTTTTTTTTAGTCTGTGGTTAGAATCATGTCAGTAATAATGTCAGCATAGATCAAAGAAATGCATTCTGCTTATTCTCTATTATGTGACCTGAGTTTTTGCCACTGTAGGGCTAAATACTTTCCAGATTTGTTTATAAAAGTTTGGTTGTCTTTGAAGTAGTGTTTTAAATTGTGGTATTTGAAGCTCAAAGCATTCTTGTCTCCATCTAATCATGGCAGCTTTTAAGCATATTAAAATAGTTGGTTCAGCTTTACTTGATAGCACTCCTTCCAAGAACCTTGTGAGAGTTTTTCCAAGCAGATAAATTAACGGCATTTGAATGTAGCATTTATATTAAATATTTTACCTAGTTTATTCTCCAGATTTCTGTTGAAAAATGTTCCCTGTTGGAAAGCTGTCTTTCCTTGTTCTGTTACTTCTGTCCTGTTTAAAATAAAACAACCTGAAACCAAACAAATAACAAATAAGAACAACAAAAAGGAAAAAAACAAAACAGAACAAACCAACGAAACATAAAAACCCCACACCACCAGCACTTTCTTTTTGGGTCCTTTTGTGTAAATAACTTATGTGGAAAACCTATGATGGTCACTTGTGTAAAGGATATTTATATAGGAGAACTACAAGTTCTTGTTTGTTTTATGGAGTATTTGAAAGTGTGTTTTTTGAACAGATTTTCATGGTAAGGACTGTGTCATATAAAGGATTTAAATGCAGTGTCGATACTCATCTCTGTAGGTGTAAACATTCTGAATTTATGAAGGCAGCAATTCACTGTGTGTGAATTTGTCAAATTTTTGAAGCTGCAACCTTACATTGTTACTGGTAATGTTATGTGAGTGGATGGTTTCATCTTCAGTCAGTTCAGAACTAAAACAGACTGTGTAATTGATACCTCTTATTTGTAGGGATTTTGAAGTACATAGAAAAGGCAGACCTATTTTCTACCAATCCTTTTAGTATAAAAGCTAACAGTAGGTGTGCTTTTGCTTGCTAGCACTGTTTTTTTAGCAGCTTTTAATTCTGCTGCTGAAACTTGTCTTAAGAGGATTTGCTCATTACATTTAAAAATAATCTATCTTGGTGCTATGTACTAAATTTTGAATCTTGTTAGCTTGAAAGAACAATATTTTTTTGTAACTTGTTTTACCTAAAATATGATGTGCGAAAGGTGTTTCCATAACATACTAAATTCAGTATGATGCTTTTAACAATTCAGTGTGTGTGTTTCAGCATCCATTGTCATTTCTAAAGACTGTAACTGCTTTTCAGTGTGAAAGTTAGTAATGTTAGTATTAAAATAAATAGCCATTTTTATTAACGTGACACGTAAAACATCAAATTTGAGATAGTTACTGAGATTGATGTGAAAAACGAAGTACTTCCTGATTATTTTTTTCTGCAGTACGCTACAGTCTCTTTATTTCTCAGTCAGGTAGCTAGTACGTTCACATACTTGAGATGGAGACTAACCTCGAAAAAGAGTGCAGATACCACAATTTCACAATATGAATAACTAAACAGAAGAGATCAAACCTTGGATATGCGTAAGCATCTAGTTTTCATTAGCTCCAAGTCAGGAGAATATTACCCTAATGTCTTTTAGAAAACATTGCATTATCCATTCTGGCCTATGTTTGCTCTAAATACAAGGGGAACTTTTTCTGTTCTGAGAAGGCTTGTTTTGGTGTGAAGCTTGATTTCTTCAGTGAGTAGTGGCCTATTTTATGCCGCCACAAGGTAACAGAAATATCAGGCAGACAAACAACATTGCATATTTTAGTAAGGTAATACATTTTGATGTAGCATATGTTAGGAGGAAATCAAGAAGGTAGGAACTCCTTTTCTTTGTGAGACTACTATTCTATGAGATTTAAGACTCCCAAGAACTTTTTACACCTAAAAACGAAAGTAATCAGATTGTGTGTGAAGACTGTGTTATTTAGCCTTAATTCCATGCCACTTAAATTCTGTATAAAATCTAAAACAAATTTTAGATTATCATGGCTTTTTAATAAAACTAAATCATTTCAAAGTGAAATTAATTGGTTCATGATTTTTGATAACATGCTTCTCATTCACATTGTGTAGCTGTACTGTCATTCCATTTCTTTGTATGTTGAGAAATAATTTAGTGTGGGTTCATTTGGAGAACAAAAAAATTGCTTCGTTTTGATTTTTTCTGTTTCTTTAGTCATCTTCTGAATCTACATCTTTTTGTCTCTATTACTTTCCTCCACAGCACCTTCCCCACAGGGACCTAGGATTTTCCTGTTTCCCAGCTCCCCTACACTCTCATGTGATTCCCCACATCTTAAAAAGTCCTGTCTCCTCCTCTCGGGGTCTAGCCTTAACCCTCTACACTCTAGCCATGTCAGCCCAGTTGTTCTGAGGAAAAGTGTTTCTTTCACTGAAGAGCTGCTTCTGGCTGCTTCTGGTAGGATCAATCTATTATGGCCTTTTAAACAAACTTTTAAGAATTTGTTGTTGCTATTTGATGTAGGGACACTTAACACACAGCCTTCTATAACCCTGTGTTTTTGTTAGCCTCTGAAAACTGCTGGCTACATGACTATTCATACCATCTCTCACCTCTGCTTTAGAAGCTTGCAACAGCTTCAGAACTTCTTAAATTACAGGAATTGAAACACACATAGTTCATGCTAAAGAACTTTCTCGTCTCCCCTCTCAATTTCCTTTGGTAATTGAACTAAAATAATTTCTCCGTCTCCCCCCCTGTTCCCTTCAGTTTGTTGTTCCTCTGTTTTGCATGGCACACGCACATGCTCATTAGTTCATTTTTTTTTTTTGAAGTCTGGCTATCAGATGGCTAGCAACTCTGCTCTTTTAATGTGTTTTAAGCAAAGTCCGTACAGATTTTTATTTGCACTGCCCTTTTTTCCATTCCACTGGCATGTATTATTTTCATAGATTTAAATTAAATAGTTGATATTAGTCTTTTTTTCTGTAGAAGCTATTTTGATTAGTTTGTATTTTTGTTTGTTTCATGTTCAGTATTTGTACTGTTTGTCTGTTTTTAATATTGTATAGTCCCTGACAATGATACTTAAAATCAATGACAAATAAATAAAAAAAAAAGAAAAAGGACAAAAAACCAACAATAAAAATCTCGTTTAATGGGACTATACAGATACTAATCCTTTTTGTTTCCTTATCCAAGAACAGCTAAAAATACTTATTCTTCAGAAATTATGGTGTGTGTGAGTGTGTGTGGGTGTGTATATACTTGCACAATTACATGGCAATGATAGTCTAGTCATTTTTGAAAATGTTAGGAATAAAGTTAACATGTATGAAGTCCAATATTATTTCCAGATCTCCCTGTGTTTGATTAAAACAAGTGACTACACTTTGGTGTATTTGTACAATCTCATTCATTTTTATTAGTTGCTTAATGAGAAGAAAAAGGAAACTAGCAAGGAATTATGTTTAATTAGTTAGAATTATTGTGACAGAAAATCACTTAACTGTTTGCACTGTAGTGTGTTTTTATTTCATCTTGCTCCTGATAGTTCTTTTTTTTTCTTTATCCTTAGTGATATCCTAAACTTAGGTGCTTATTTTTGCAGGGTCTAGTTAGCTCTGATAGTTTTAGAGGCAGTAAATACCAACAATAATACATTTTTAGGCATGAAGTATTACCAAGAAAATCTGATTCACCAGTATTGTGTTTAATTTAGGAAAAACACAATCTGTTAGGGGCTTGATTTTTACTTCTGTGATTGCTTCGTAGAGCAAACAACACAGTCATACATATAACCTGCATCTTGCCATGCACAATTAAGAGTACAGTTCCTTGATTACGGATCCTTTGGTAGCATAGATGTTTGCATATCTATTAAACTTCACAGCTCTTCAGACAAACTCCTGGAGTGAAATATATGAAAAAAAGAAATAGAGTATTATCCTTTTATGCAAAACTACAATTTACTTGTTGTTTTCATTTACAAATAATCTGCAGGTTGTGTGTGTGAAAACGTAGTAATCAAATAAGCGTGGCAGTTTTAAGTGGTGAGCATTATTCCTTAGCTTATCTGAGTGAATCAGATGAGTGAATATTCCATTGTATAATTGTTAAAATAATTACTGTGGTTTTCAGAGTTCAGTTCAAAGGATTTGCATTGCCTTTGCAATTTTCTGTTTAGTTCCACTCATGCAATATATAGCTACTGCTGATATTGTGTAGCGTCTCCTCCCAGTGGTTAGGAAAGGCAATTTAGTTATTCTGAAACTATTGGAAAGGGAGATTTTTTTTTTTTAACTGATGATGCAAGTACACATGCCTTACTATAGAGGAATCTAGCAGAGAGGAATTGTTTGACAGTGTGGAATTCATGGTGAGTGCAGCCCTTTTATATAAGGATTGAAACTGATTATGTAGAAACTTCCTGTGAAAAGCACAGAAGGTAGGTAGACATTTATTGAAATTACCAGTACAACTTCCAGTAGTGACAGTTGAGGGAAGGGGGGGAAAAAAAAAAAAGCTTTCTCAAATGAAAGAACTGCAAGCCCAGGTCTTCTAAGATCTACTTTCTATTTAGAAGCCTTTTAAATTCAGGACATGAGGAAAAGGTCTTAGATCAGGAGGTTTTTTATCCAAATCTGTAATGCTTAAAGATGCTGCTAGTCACTTAAACAAACAAACAAACAAAAGAAATTCCCAAGCACCCCCTTACCCTACTGCTTCCACCCAAACACTTTAACTGTGATACTCAGTGTTTTTTTTCCCCTGAAAATTTAAGGGGATAATTTGTCTGTTTTCAATGACTTTTATATAATTTTAAATCAAAGTTTCATTACAAATGATAATATATGTTTTCTTGAATGTTTCTTTTGAATGTCATTTGTACTGGTACTCTTCAGGAATGGGCAGTGGGAGTGCTGGAAAAGAAGGGGGGCCATTTAAAACTCTTTTAAGACAGCAGACTCAGTCAGCTCTGGAACAAAGGGTAAGGCATTTTATACTTAAATTTCTGATCTGCTAACCTGAAAATTTAGCTTGTAGTAAGTTAAATGTTTCCTCTTTCTGTTTAAAAATATGCATAATTTTTATGTTTGAAAACTTAGTGTAGATGTTGAATGTTTAATAGCCTTTTTAATCCAAACAAAACAACACCTGGATTCTAATATGTTACTAAAGCATTAAGAGTGGGGCAAATAAACATAATGTGTGTATATTAGCAATTACACTCAACTGATTATTGTTGATATTACAAGGTACAGCAAATGTTACTGATATTTAGTAAATTACTGATGCATGTGTCTGTTTAATACTTTACTGTCATGTATTTAGCTAAGTTTTTATAGAAGCCAAACTCAAACATTGAAATAGTTTCAAACAAGGTGAAAATCCCATTTATAACTAAGAACACTTTTTTGGTTTGGGGAAAAAAGAAAGTTGGTGCGTAGTTTAGCATTGTTTCTACTGCATGAAATGGTATGCATGTAGCCTTTATAAGATGGTAACCTAAATTCATTTCCCAAACAATAAAAGGTCTTTGTATGTTTACAGGCTTTGGAAGAACTTCTGTAGGGCTAAAAATACCATGTGTTACTATGCTGTCAGTGTATTATTGAATATACAGCAGTATAAAAATAGTGGTTTTAATTTTTTAATTAAAAAAAAAAAATCCTTGCTACTTTTATTTTTATACTGCTCTTATCAAACTGTTGTGTTATTAGTGAGGTGTCTTGGAGGAATAAATGCGAATCTTCTCCTGTCCAAGGAGAAAAATTCTGTTTTAACTTTTTTGATTATCTGAGCTACTTATGTAGAACTTATGTACCTTTGTTGAAAACAATATCAGCTACATCTGTAAAACAGAAGTGAATAGTTACTATTTTGAGTTAAGTGGATGATTTTCTTCTCTTATTTTGTGTTGTTCATTGCTAAGGGAGGATTGCCTCATAGGTTCTGTAGAAGGCGGGTATGTTCCAAAATACTGTGTGACTGTTACTGTAGGCTTTTTCCTTTTTTTTTTTAAATTTTTTTTTTGGTATTGAAGATCTCTGAATAATAATTTGGAATCTTTTGATTTTCTTCTTTGTGAGGTTTCTGCAGATTTCTTTGGAATCTTGTTTATGCAGGATTTTTTTTTTGTTAAAGCATTTATCAAGTTGGTATATTTTGGTTTAATTTTATATTTTGCATGCTGATACATTTCAGTTATAATTTCTCCTTAAATACAAATCCATGGCTCTGCTTTTAATGTTTTAGAGGAGAAAAAAAGCTTAAAGATTTTTTTATTTTACCTTTTTCAGCTAGCATTATAGATATTTCATGGCTTATCTGTTATTTCTTTAGGAAGCTTTTTAAGAGTAATTAAAAATACAAAATAAGGACAGATAACATGTCTTTAGAATTTGAATGATTTGTGAATTGTTTTGATAAGACCTGTACATTAACTAGTGGAAAAAATACTGTAAAATTGAATGGAAATATGTTGAATCTCTTCTTAATGATAAGATGATCATGATGCAGCAAAGCATGCAGACTCTTAATTGATATAAAAAAAGTGTGTTCCTGTTGTCTTTCTGAAAATTTTGGGTTGGAATTGGTTTTGCTACAGTTAACTGTCTTTCAGATACTCAACTAGAATTAATAACAGGGATGGGGAGAGACATTTAGCTCCATGTCTTTGGCATTCATAAGAGTTTTTTTTGTCTGTTTCAATATTACAAATAGAGTGCATTCTAGTTAACCTGTCTGGATTAGTTAAGGTAGCATGTAAGATAAAGTCTAAAATCGATGTGTGTGTTATCTTTCCACATGTATTAGATATCTAGTTAAATTCTTTTGAATCTTAGCTATAATTATTTGGGTATATGGCAATGCTAAACATTAGAAACAATTCATTTAACTGGGTATCTTCTCAGCTTTTTTAATCAATGTGTTTTTAGTCTGTCACTTAAATAACTCTACCTGCAAACCAGAACAGATTTTGCTAGAAGAGTAATCTTATTGTTTCTTCTGGGAAAATCCACCCGCCATGGAAAACTCATATACATGTTATATTTTATATTAATGTATTTTTAACAATTCACAGGGTGCCTGTTGATAGCAGTTGTAACTATAGCACAGTTATCTGTGTACTTTTATATGTGTACTTTTATCTGGAAATGTATATGCTGTATTTCTGTCAGCAGGCAAAGATTTACCTGTGTTTTCATGGAAATGATCAAGTGCTGCTCTTGATTGTAATTTGTATCTCTGTTGACTCCAACTTGGACAAATGCTGTTACTCTTCCATATTTGCATTCTGCAAGTGCTTGAGAGATCTTTACTGCTGCCTTTACAAAACAGAGATCCACTGATCTTCATTTGTCAAGAGCACTGCTAGATAACTGTTGCTAGAATGCAGTTTTCTGTGTGATTCTGCTGGCTGCAATGTTGACTTGAGCAACTTTTCTTTCCAGCGACTTGTTACTACTATCTAGGCCATCCCCTCAGTTCAGTTGAAATACAAAGTATAAGATCATTTGGGGACTTCAGGAGAAGGCACATTTATTTACATAGAATAAGAATAATTGAAGCAGGAAATTAACAGTATTTGAATATGGATCAGATCCGTATACTGTGGCTCAGCCACAAAAGCTCTATGAAAATATCAGCATTACTAGCATTATCTGAGGGAGTGGTACAGTGTTGGGAATGAGTGAATGGCTGGAAGGAAATCTGATACCTGCTTCTGTGGCACTAACACCGAAAGATGTGTCTATGTAGCCTTGTTCCATGTGCTTTTTCATTATTTTGTGTGTAATGTATGTAAAATGCAGCTAGAATACTAGCAATACATGTATGCATACAAACAAGCATTTTAAAACACTGTATTAAACATTACATTAACTTTATTGTAGCCTTAACAAACTTTCTCCAAACTTTCTATGGCTATAAAAACTCTGTGTAGTTGCAAGGATGAGATCAGTGGCATCTTTCAGAGTCTATGCAGTCAGTAACGGAAGTGACATAGCACATTAGAATCATGTCCTGAGTTGGAAGAGACCTACAAGAATCATAGCATCCAACTTCTAATTTACCAATTAGTATTGATAACATGATTGACTGTCTTCAGTTGTAGATTGGAAAATCAAAGTCAAGGTGTCTTCTCTCACACAGGAAGATGCTATGTTTGTGCCACCATGTTTTAAAGGTAGTCCCTTGCAAAGTGTAGGAATAGAGGAAATCTCTAATACGTAAGTACTGCAACTGTTTCTTAGGGAGTCTGTTTTCCATGCAATGAGTATAGCTTTAAAGTGTTGAAATATTACAGATTACCACATGTAGTTGAGGCTGAATCTTGTATTTGAGTAATACGATGATAATAAAACCAAAACCCTTAAGCTTGGGGGAGAAAAAAAAAAAAAAGGCTGTCATACTAAGTGACAGCATTCTGTGTCAGAAAGATTGAGACACATTAATGGAGTAAGAATATGTTGGAATAGTTCAGTGATTCAGTTATGTAGATTTGTTTGTGACTGAAATTAACCTGTCAGATACAGGTCTAATTTTAGCATATATCATAACATAGACTTCCAGTTATTGACATACCTGACTGTATTGATTGAGACAAAGCCATGTTATTATTTTAAAGTTTTATTCCTAGTTTGAGAAGTAGAAAATCAGGCAAACTGGAAATCTCAATGTGTTAAAATTACTTGCACTATAAAACCTTATGAAACTAAATCACAAATTTAAAGGAACTTCTGAATCTCTATAAAAGCATTGGTTTGTATTTTAGAGTGTGGAGTAAAAACGTTCACTTTAAGTGTGCTGTAAGTATGAATATATGTATGTATAAAACATAAATGTAGTATAGAATGGAACTTCATATAAATGGCATGCATTAAAATTTTAAAAATGATTTCTGTAGTTCTGGGAAAGCTAGCTATTAATTCTTCATGTTACAAATGCAGGATAACTATATTCAGGGGACAAAACAAATCTACGATATATTTAAGTTATGCAGAATAGGTGCCACAGAATTAAATGGAAAAAATATTATCGCTATACTTGTGAATCACTGAACAGTTGATGGTTGATGTAGCAAGCAAAAATGAAACAGTTCTGACAAAGTCTTGCTGTACTGGAATTTTTCCTTTTCTTGGCGTGAAAACAGTACAGAAAAGGAGTCTAGATTGTGTTGTAGCCAGGGTTTTCTGGCTACTCTGGTGACCTGCAAAGCACTTTGTGCTTTTGTGCAACCATCTGGTGGAATCTTTTCTCTAGCCCTCTTTAGAGATCCACTGATGCTCCTGAAGAAAATTAGCCAAGCAGCTTTGCAGAGTCCTGTGGTGAAATATTCCTACTTTTTAATTGCTTCATAAAATGCGCATGCAGTATGTTTTTATTTGCTTATGATTGTTAATACTACTGTTACTACTGATTACAAAGTTTGTCTCAGTTTTGAAATTTTCTAAAATAATTGAAAATCCAGAAAAATAGGAGTTTGTAGGATCTTTTAAGAGTTGTAAGAGTTTAAATAATCTTTGTATGGGTGGTAATAATCCTGAAGTGTTCATTTTTAAATCTACATTGGGCTTTTGCTTAAGAGGATTTTTCATGCCATGTATTGCTGGAAGAACCGTGATCTTCATTTAATCTGCAGCATGTACACTATTTAGGTAGAGGCTCAGTTGCACTGTACTGTTGCAAGTGCTTCAAGTATGTGAGAAGGGAATCTATCCTGTACTTTTTCTCATATACAGTGACACTGTTTATTTTTTCCATTTAACCATTCATCATGACTACACAAACCATGATTGCACGATTTTTCTTTTATTTTTTGCCTCTGCATTTAGAATTGCTGAATATTAATCTGTCACCTTTCCCCCATACATATGCTATAATATGTATAATAGATATTGCATAGAGTATCTCTTTAGAAAATATTCCGATTTGCGGATTCACCTCCCCTGAGTAAGAAAGATTTATTTTCCGTCGTGTATGTCATGAAAAACTGTTACTTCTTACCTGGCCTCGCGTATAACTGTTCTCAAACAATTGCCAAAACTTAATTCCTCATTTTATTTATGAATTGGTAAAACCCACCTATGTAAATGAAAGTGGAATTGAATTTTTTTTTTTTTAAGAACTTAGTTGTACTTCAAAGACTTACGCTTTATTCTATGCTATATTTATGAGACATTCATCATTCTTGCAAAATTACAATTAGCTTTACACTGTGCTTCAGGATCAAACTGCATTCAGATGTAACAATAAACCCTAGAATTTGGAGGAAAATATTCCTTTATTTTTTATCAGCTAATAAGAGTAAAATTATGGTGCTCTGCTGCCTCCCAAAAGTTAACCAATAACACAAATATATAAAGTTTTGATCATTAATTAATGCTATTTTGGGATGCAGATCTATGGGGGAAAAGTATTTTTACATTTTTAGAATCTCTCTACTTTTACTATACTATTGGTATATGAAGATGAATGGTTACACAGTGCTTAGTAAGCCTGAAGGTATGTTTGGCTCAATGTAATTGCTTTGCTTGTATTCCAGAGGAATTACCAGTTCACTGCATGTTTATTGGCATCCAGCAGTGGTTGATAAGCAGTCATTTGATATGTTTTATTTTATTTTATTTTTTACTCATAACAGGAATTTCCGTTTTTTACCTTGACGGCCTTTCCACCAGGCTTCCTTGTCCATGTTGGTGGTGTTGTCAGTGCACGTTCTGTGAAGCTCTTGGATCGCATTCACAATCCTGGTATGTTGACACAAATCTTGCCCAAGTCCAATTGCAATACTTATAATCTTTGAAACTTTATAGAATATCAATATTATAATAGATGCAGATTTCTTCTAACAGTGTATATTAAAAGCAATAATTTAAGCGTGAACAATAATAGTCATTCAGAGGGTATGTCTTCAGTGAGAAATCTCTCAGCAAGTTAATGAAATTATAAAGTACTTTGAATCCAGTAACTTTACCAAGAACTGTCTCTTAATTATTGAGGGTTTAATTATTTTTTGTCTACTTCCAAATATTAAAACAGTTGTCCATTCAAACAAAAATCAGATTCAATGCTTGAAATGTTTTCTAACTTTCAGCTCCTTGCACTTCTTAAGGACTAATTGCAACAGTTTAGCTCATTATGTGTTTTTTTAACCTCAGTTGATAAAACCTTTACAGTGTTGTTTCTGTTCTTACTTAAAAACATATACATAACAGTCCTTTAATATTTTTATTTAATATTTACAAGGGAACTCCAATAATAGAAAGTGTATTTTGCATATCCTAGTTCTGAAATCAGAATTAAGTGGCTGCTGACTCTGTTATATTCACTGAGACAAGCAGAGATACTATTTAAAAAGCTGGAGTTAACAAGTGCATTTAAAATCCGGACAGATGAGAGACAAAAATAGCACCTATAGTGGTGGTTTTGCATGCACTGGCCAGGAGTAATAAAACAAAGTTTGTGCAAATGCATCTTTAAAAAAAAAAATAAATCTTTTTCCTGTTATTTCCTCTAAGGCAAGTAATTCTTGAAGCAGGTAGATTGTTACTGCAGTAAACTGACAATATGAAATAAAATCACAGACTTAATTTGTAGTCAAGAAAACTTACGTTAGGGTTTTTTTTAAAACATCTGAGTACATACTACTGTTCTTTTTTCCGGTTTTTAAGGTGTTATTTATAAAAATGGAGAGAAGATTAAGATAAATGTCAGCGTATAATTTACATGCCCTTGTTTGCCACAAAGTTGTCGTAGACTTCTGTATTTTTGACACATGTAATACAGATCACTTATGAAATTTACTATGTGATAAATTTAAGACAAAATGAAAAAAAAATTGTTTACGCTCAGGAGTTTTCCAAAATGATATCTTCCATTATGTGCTCTAATTTTTTGCCTACTGAGTGAAAGCAGGATGAGAAATAATAGAAATAGAGATGCATATTTGCACAATTAAGTAACATTTTGCAGTTTTTTGTGGGATTTATAGATTGCTCCTGACAAGTGAATGTAAGATGCATGATACTTCAAACTCATTGTATTTCAAAGCAGTGAAAACTAAAAAAGGAGAATGAAGGGACATGGCAACGGAGGGGAAGGTGAAGAAGTAAGAAAAAAAAATCTTATGCAGTGATGGTCATACTAAGCATTTGAATCAAGTATGTAAAGTATTAAAGGAGTCGCATAAGCTGGCAAGTGAATATGCAGGAAAATATAGAAGAGGAAAGAACAATAAGAGAGGTTGTTTGAGAACATAATGATTACACAATAACTGCTATATGCTGTACACTTTGATCACGCCTAGTGCTAGATTGCTATAGCATGCTCCTTTTTTCCCTTTCTGTTTCAGCCTCTTATTAACTCTGCTGTCTGTGTCTTTCCAGTTCCTGTGGAGTGGTGTTGTCAATTGTGTTCTTGTTGGTAGTTTTTTTTTCACTATTCTGCTCCTATAACTGATCTACTAATTTGCTGTTTTGAACTCAGCCTTTGTCGGAATTATGGGTAACACAAGATCATACAAACTGCTAGACTGGAATAGTTTCAATTCAGGTATTTTACTAGTCATTTGGTACTACATACGCTGACAGAAATTATGGCAGCTCAGTGAAGTTCTTAGAAATGCTGTAGGATATTCATTAGGTTAATGCTTCAAATTTAAATCTGTTTAACCATCAAATGCCTCAATGTATTACTTGTTAATGTTGTTAAAGGCTTTCTTTAAAATTGCAAAACATTGTTTTAGTATAAAATAGCATTACTAAGATTATAATAATATCTGAAAAGCTGAATACTCATGTTCTTAGTAGCTTTCAGCAGCTAAGTGTTTGGAAAACAAGTAAGTTAGGGAAAGAGAACGGGTTCAGGTTCTGATTTATATAGTTGGAATCATGTCAGGTGTGATTTCTTTTTGCATGAGCTTGCACTTTCTTCAACAATGGCTGTACTTCTGTTTGTTTCAGGAAATCAATGAATATGTTTATTGTAAATTTTAGAGATAAATAGACTGAGTGAATGAAAAATAGACAAAATTTACTAAGAGGACAAGCTGCTTAAAGAGGATGGTATGTAGTCCAGAATTTGTTGGTTCATAATTCCTGTAATGTAAAATGCATTTAGCTTGCAGGTCTTACAACATAATTATTTGAATTTCTAAAATCACTTCAAAACTAAATGTGGAAAAAGCCCTGATGTTCTATTTTTTTTTTATGTGCAGTTTTAGGGATCAAAATGCGTACAGCTGCAGAGAAAATGGAAAAGCTGATGGTACAGTTTGCATAAAAGCTGTATAGAGTACTGGCCTCTTCTGGCAAGAGATGAAGATGATTCCCCCCACTTTTTTTCTCTGGAAACAAAATACTTTGGAAGAAGCAGAGGCATAACTTCTCACTATGTAGTATCAAAGTCAGCAGAGCTTGCCAAATAGTAAAGTTTTTAAAGCTGACACAGTAAAAGGGTAGACAGCTGACCTCTGTTTTTAAAGGTGTAGAAATTTCACATCTTTTATGCTACCTTGAAAAGTTTGAATTAATTGTTGCTTCTTTGATATAGTGTTTAGGAGGATGTTACGATGGAAAAACTCACGAGAATAATGGAGTAACTGAGTTGGGTACAGACGCTAATATATATATATTAAGCTAGGCTAGAAAGTGATCCGGAAATGTAAGCCTTTGAAGCTAAGGGAAAGCTAGTCTTGAATTCATTTCTTGATGAATTATCCAAAACAGTGGTCTAAATTGTTTAGAGATAACACGAAAGAGAAGGCATATGTCTATTACATGCATTTTATACCTTGAGGTGGTGGTTATACAAAAATTTTGGATTAGAGAGGCCTAAAGCAAAGTCTAATTTTAGAGTTAATACCTCTCTTAAGAACTGTCTGCATTTCTGTTGCCTTGAACATGGGTCAGCAGTGCTCAGCAGTGCTCTTGATTTATCTTACTGGTCAGGGACTGAGCAGGTCATGCCTCATATTCCTGGAAGTACGTTTTCTTTTCATTCGTTGGTGTGTTGCTGAACAAGAAGAGAGGAAAAAGGCAGTAGATCAGGTGTTATATATCAAGGTTGGACATGGTTTAGTGGGTGATATCGGTGATAGGAGGATGGCTGGAGGTCTTTTCCAACTGTTATGAATCTATATGTACAATGGATAATGAGTTTTGTAGTAGAGTTTAGATTACATGCATTAATCCTGTCTTAGACTAAAATAAAGAATGTGCTGTGTAAATCTGCTACTATTGAGAAATCACTGCAGGAGATTTCTGTTCATCTCCCCCCTTCTAGAGCTCGCTTGCTGGCTCTGTTGTTGCTTGCTAATACTTGGCCTGAAGGAGAGCAGAGAGTTGTGGTTTGTTTTTTTTTTAATACAGATTAAGGAAAACATTACTACATGTTTACATTGCATTCCTGTCAGCAAGAAAGCAACCAACGACCATAAGTAGGCTAAAATTATTTTCCTTTTTGAAAGTGTTCAGACTTCATTTAAGCTTCTCAGGTAACTTGTGTACAGACACTAAAGAATATGGAAGGATATTCCTTTTTTATTTTTATTCTTTTTACTTTTTAAATGGGGCTTTTTTTGTGTAAGATACAACAGCATCTGATGGTGGTGAAAAGTTGCAGAGATTTGAGAATGCTTGAAAATCAAACATGGAAGTAAAGGCTGATTGTTGGATGAAGGGAAAAAAAACTACTTAAACATCTGGGAATTGTATATAGTTCAATGACATAATTGTTTAAATGTTTGTAAAGATATGAAAAGATGATGATCAAGATGAACCTGCAAAGTAAAAGTAGAGAGGTAAGGGCACAAATTCTTAGAAAAGAGGGCACATAATTCAATGGAAGAAATCCTGTGGTGCTGTCACTGGAAAAGGGTGCTGATGATACACTGTAAATATAAAAATGTGGAAGGAAACCTGGGTCCACAAGACTTTGTTACTTTCTCATCAAAGTTAAATGTAGAGAAGGAAGGTTTCTTAGCAAGTAAGAGGAACTCGTTGAATAGAGACCCTTCTTGCATACAGCTGTTTCATAGACTAACGTATACAGTGTGCTTAAATAATTCCATTTTTAACCTCCTCATTCAGGGAGCTGCTCCAATAGTGCTTCTTTGGCTCCAGTAGTCAGAAACATGGAAGGAGAAAAGATGTTTAATAAAATTCCCAAGGATCTCTTGAGTGCTTTGTGTGTTATTCCAGACTTGTTGTTGGAGTGTGAAATTCACCAGAATGCTAGTTTTGTGTGTGGGGAAATGTAAGAGGAAAGCTTGAAAACATTTTGGTTCTGAAACGGAATGCTTTTCTTTACAGAAATACAAACATATGGTGAATGTGCAAATTACATTTCATACTGTTGCTTTCTGGGATGTAAATGTGGCATACTTGAAAGAATGCAGTAGAAAATGCCAGAATGTTTCTGTTAGTGTGTAATATGGCTGTTGTTCAGAACCAGCAGGCAAGGCAGAATTTTCAGCTTGACCTCTAGCTGTTTCCAGAAGAATCTCCAGATTGACTTACGTGTGTTGATATAATAATGGGTATGGCAGATGTCGGAAGATTTTCTGAACAGGGGGAGGAGTAGTAAAAGCTACATGGTACCTGAATGGATCTTTAGCTTTTCAGTTTATTAGTATGTCTATTAGTATATAATGTTTTTCAGTATTACTTTCCTCTACTTTTTTGCAAACATTTCAAAGGAGTGAGTAATTCCAAATATTTTTATAGTTAACGTGAATGGTTTTTGAATACTCTTTTGAAGTAGGTATACCCTTAAATTACCCTTAAATTAATGAAATAATTTTCTTTGAGATTGTGTGTTATTTTTCATTTAGAGAGTTTTGAGTAGATTCAACATAACTGAACAAAGGCTGATCATTGTCAGAATGTAGAATTTGTCTTTGATCTTTTAGTGTATACTTGCAGCCCAGAAGGCCAACCGTATCCTGGGCTGCATCAACAGAGGTTTGCCTGCAGGCGAGGGAGTGGGTCCCCTCTACGTCCCCTCTATTCTGCCCTTGTGAGGCCCCACTTGGAGTGCTGCATCCAGCTCTGGGGCCCCCAGCACTATAAAGATGTGGACCTGTTAGAGTGAGTCCACAGGAGGGCTGTGAAGATCAGGGGGCTGAAGCACCTCTCCCATGAAAAAAGTCTGAGAGGGCTGGGGATGTTCAGCTTGGGGAAGAGAAGGCTACGGGGAGACCTCATTGCAGCCTTCTAGTACTTTAAGAGGACTTACAAGTATGATGGAGAGTGACTTTTTACACAGGCAGATAGTGATATAGGACAAGGAGGAATGGTTTTAAACTAAAAGAGAGGAGATTTAGACTAGATGTTAGGAGGAAATGTTCCACTCAGAGGGTGGTGAGGCACTGGAAAGAGGTTGCCCCGAGAAGCTTTGGATGCCACCTCCCTAGAGGTGTTCAAGGCCAAGTTGGATGGGGCTTTCAACAGCCTTATCAAGTGGGTGGCGTCCTTACCCGTGGTGGTGGGGGGGGGGTTGGAACAAGATGGTCTTTAAGGTCCATTCCAACCCAAGCCATTTTACTGATTTTTATTTGCAGAAATATTTTTAGTGTTTTTTGTAAGTTCTGAGTTTTTGCCTCTGTTAGTGTTGTCTCGAGGTCCTGAACTTGCTCCAGAAGTAGCTGTAGGAAAGACTCATTGGATGTAGAAATTTAGAGATGGTTCTTCTGCTAGCTTGTCTTTAAAATCAAAACAAAAAAAAATGGTTGAGTGTATAGAAATAATATATGCAGAGGTTCTGTGTATGTAATGCGTAAAAACGTGAGTAATGTAAACAAGGAATAGGAAATGCAGAGACAGTATTCCTGCCAAATAATGTCATCTTATTTCTGCAATTGTACAGTGAGGTAGATTGTCTGCATGGCAGTCAGCAAGAAAGCGGCAATCCTGTCTGTGAACAGCTGTTTTTGTTGAGAGATTAATGTTTTTGTTTGAAACTCTGTATTTTTCTTTCAATCATTGTTAGAAACAGTAATATTCTTGCTTATTTTAAGGTTCCAAATAGTTATGCTTGTTTAAAACTTTAGAACATACCTGTAGGTCAGTTAGTGATACTAGTTATAAAATACACACCCTCGTTTTAAAAAACCTTGACTTGTTACAGCTGAGTAATGAGCTCAGGTAATCTCCAGTTTTGGGTAGTAGTCTCTTCACTGCTGTCATTTGAAAATGTCCTCTGTATTTACTGTGCCTAAATGACAAAGCAGCAGATAAGAGCTGAAATAAGTAGTTTATCTTTATTACCTATCAGCTTGTCAAAATGGCAGACTTTGCAATTGTTACTATAATAGGAACAATTAAAACATTCCTATATCATACTTAATATCCCATTCATTTTGTTATCAGAAGAACCTTATGCACAGTTATAAGGACTTCACCATTATAGGAAGAATGACTGATTGAGATAATAACTAAAAACTAGAGTGACAGACGTAGGCCTGGCACACTAATTTTCCAGAAACAAAATAATTCTGGTATTTAACATTTTATTACGTCTGGGCAACTAAGGAAGTATACTATAGTGCTAAGGAAATATGGTGAGGATTAATCTTTTATTTTTTTTGTTGTCTTAATAATAGTTTAATTTTAGGTTTAATTTTTAATATGTATATATAACAACATTTTTTAAATCTTCAAATGCAGCATATTTTGTAAGTTCATTTTAGTTGTCACGTGATGATTTTCTTTCACTGTAAACCAAATTATTACTGCCATGTTGGTGGTATTATAGATTATTTTTTTTAAATGGTGCTATTTTGTATCTTGTGTTACTGCTATCAAACCTCCACCTACAATTTAAAGGAGGAGTTAAAAGGTTGTGTTACCATCATGGATGTGTAGTTAATGCTGGTAGTATTTTTCAGCAGATATGGTTGAACCAGTTTATGGAAAACTGTTTCCTCAAAGACTATGTGCAATGTCTAGAAAAGTTTAAATTATGCTGTGGGCTGTCCAAGTGGTTCTTGCTTGCTTATTTCTGATACCAATCATAGATAATTTGAAGTGTGTGACTGATAGACAAAGTGTAGAACAGTGGGGGCTTGGCTTTTTTCACTGTGAAAATCCACGTAGTTACTCTTTTCTCATGTGGGACGTTGCTTAGATTTACAAGGTTGAATTAGCGTAGGTTACGCACTGGTTTATATAAAATATTTGTATTTTGTGATGTCATTCGTGAGACTTAGAAGTTGCTAATCTTCAGGTATCTGAGTGTTTAACCCATTCCAAGGATTATTTGTTTGAGATTAGGAAAGTGTTAGGAATGTCTCAAGGCTTGGTGTTGGGGATGTCAGGAATGTGAGGTTGCTTATGATCATAAGGCTGAGAGAGTTAGCTCTTTGGAAGTTAAGGCAGGATTCCAAGTGCCAAACTTCTGAAGTATGATTTGTATCATTGCTTTTTAGGGGTATGACAATTAAAACATCTTGATCCATTTAGAATTCCTGGATGGAAGCATAATTCTATACATTCCTTTCTAAATTACAAATATATTCACCCATATCAGAGAAACAGGAATTACAGAGATGCTTAATTCTGTTTTCTAGTTAAAGCAACTTCTCTTTTTTTTCTTACAAAAAGAAAGAAAAGTGTTCTCCAGTGTTCTAGCAATGATGTAGGGGGTTTTCGTGGAATTTGGAGTATAAGAAAATTCAGAAGTTGTGGGAATGTAAGAAAGTGAAACACTGTTTTTTCCTCATCTAGAGGTGTATCTTGGTATTAAATGCTCCAACAATGAGTTGTCACTAAAAGCAGTGATCCTACTTTTCTGCGCAATTTCTGCCATGTGGTCCTGCAGTCTTCTGGTGATCATGTGCTTGCAGAGTGAGTCACTTGGCCTGACTAACCTGATAGAAGACTAGCCATGCAAATGAATGGTTGTGTTCAATCAGCCAGCTGAAATACTGGCTGTAAATGCATCCTGTAAATGCATGAAGGCTGGATGCGGTTCTAATCCTTGATCTTCTTAATGCTGCATCTTCAATAATTGAAGAACTTCCTCAACATCAACATTTATACCTGCTTTTCTTCTCATTCAGCAGGTTGGGCTTGAGAAATGAGATAGGTGCTTTCTGACCTCATTTCATAGGTTGGCAGGAAAGCACTCAGAGTACTATTCTCTAGCCTGAATGTTTTGTCTGTAGGAGTAAGTGTACCATTTCTCTTTGGCATTTATGCACTGATTTTTGCTGTTCTAGTCTATCTTAGTTTCTATTTGATAAATCACAGTAATCGATTTCCTTCGGTTTCTATATCATAATAAAAGTTTTCCATTTTCACATCTTTTGGTCTTAAACATGAGGAGCAATTTAAAGAGGGTGAAAAAAGTATTGTAGTGCCATTGAGAATCTTTAAGTTGTAGATTAGTCTTGGTGTGTTGTAGGATTACTTATTTGCTAACCAAGTTGTATGTTTAAAATTTACTCACAAGAGGCTTTTTGTGCACCTACTGTTAAATATTTTAAAGAGGTGATAAATGCTATTATCTATGGGATAACCAGAGTGGTTCAAATTAGACTTGTAGGTCACGGAGCTTCTACACAAAGGAGTCTCGTTTAAAAAAAAAAAAGGGAAAAAAAAAAGAAAAAAACACTTTCAACAACAAAACCAACCCACACCCAGAAAACAAAACAAGCAAACAAAAAACCCGGTCCCTCCTGTACAAGCAGACTAATAGGTTTTAATAGAAAAGGGTTTAGAATAAAGGGATAAGGAAGCTCAGTTTGCAGTGTAAAAGCACAGTAACTATGTCCATTCCTGCAACTTTGAGGTTATTAAGAATGAGGCCCTGCTCAGGGACGTGTGGGTTATGGCTCTGCCTACTGAAAGACTCTTAAGATTAAATTTGCTGTCTCCATTGCTATTTTTTGAGGTGCCAGAACAATGACTCATTTGTAGATTGTTAAAACTCCCATAGTATGATTGTCCTCCTCATTTCAGAATGCTGCATGGTAGATTTAAATATTGACTAGATTTCAATACTAATCATAATAATAGGTTGAAATGAACCATAAGAATTCCTACTTAAGAGCGATTTTCTCAGGATGTCTAAGGATTCAGCTTTAAAACAGTAACTCTTGAGTACAATCTGTGTAATTCAGAAGTCGTTCTTCTTAGGTTTTCTTCAAGTTTTAAAAAATCTGTGGGCCCTTGCCTAGTGCAGATTCTGGCTAAATCTTGACAGGCCTTGAAGAGAACCTCTAGGAAATAACTTTGGAAAGATGCAGGTGTTTTCTGATTCACAGGAAACAAGTATGTCAGGTGAAAGATGTTGGCTGTATTGTTAACAGGACAACATCCTGTCTAATGGAAGTCAACCTTGTATTTTGATGGCAAGAAATAGGTGGCTTATGGAACTGCCCAAAAGAACACCTGGGGCACCAAATAAACGCAATGTTTGTAACTACTGGAGCTGTTTAATAAAGTAAGTTTGGAAGGTTTCAGCTGAAGGAGGTTGGAGTTGGCACAATTATTATAGAGTACTGTACTGTTCTCAGCATTGTTTCTCAAGTCTTCAACTCCAGAAAGTGTAGGGTTTGCTTCCACTTTGTTATAAATATGCCAATTTTTAAACATTAATGAAAGTAGTCTTTGGTTTCCAATAAAAGGCGTATATTAGCAGTGTAATTTTTGCAGACTCTTTTGCTTGGAGTTTAGATAAACCTTGCTATAAACTTCTTGATAGATTTGCTAGAAAAGCTTGTGATTGAGTGCTATGTATGCTTGCCTTTTTGCTTCCACCTAGAATCCAGGGCCATTACTTTCTGTAACCATTTCAGTGAGCTGCCATAGTTTTCAGTCTGTACTGTCACCTGATCCAAGCATGCGCCAAAATACCCACCGTTTCTGGCTACTGTCTGCTGAATCTGCTTTGCAAACCCTTAGTTCTTAAGCTTTTGCCGTAGCAAAAAAACAGCAACAGACACTCTTATGAGTGTACTGGACACATGCCATCCTGCTTCCCTAATTCCTCTAATTGTTTATGTAAATCCTTAGCTTTACTAAACTTGTAAATGCTACAGTGGCATCCCCATGTGAAATCGTGTGGCTCGTGTCAAAAAAAGGCTGCTTGTGAAAATATTTGTCAGAAGAATATGAATGCTACACATTGCACTGCATTCAGTGTTTTGTATCAATTTATTACTGCAATGTCATGGTGTTTGATCTTAATTGTAGACAATCATTTTGTATTTTAATATACAAAGGTAAGTTCATGTAAACTGTGTGTGAATGTACACTATTAATATATAAACATACTGATTCACATTTGGCCTCTGGAACTGAAAAAACAGTGACTCAGTTAAATGTCTTAAAGGAGACTGGGTCCTCTGCTTACAAGCATTTGTTTATGCATGACTATAATATAAATTTTGAACTTGCACAATGAGAATTTGTTGGATTTTTATTTGAAAGATATTGGGCCTGATCTTGTGAACATTTGAAGACAATGGCTGGAAAATTGTTATCTTTAATAAGAATGAAAATGATGGATTATATTACTGTAGTTCTATAATTTTGTTAATTTTGATGTTGAACAGATTCTTAGTAAAGGGTTAAATGTTACCTGAGCAAGGCATAGTGTTGAGCAACCTCACAATAATATGTGTTTTCCATTATGATAAGTCATTCTTGTAGATAGGCAAGGTGAGAAAATTGTGTTAACTCTCAGGAACTTGTTCCTAAACTTTGATTTAAATGATAATTTTTTTGTGGAGGAAAGTTTACATGTTTGCAATAGAATTTGGGACCCGTCACTTCTATCTCTGCCATTTCTGTTCCCGTTAAGCATATCTGTTCCGTTTCAACACTTCATTCTGTTTCAGTTCTTCCTGTCAGACCACGTTCTTTTTTGGTGTCATCTTCTTGCTTGTAATCTCATTCTTTATTCCACAGCACTTTCCCTGTTCATCCCCAGTTGCTTCACCTGTTGTTCACTTTCAACTCCTTCGTCATAACATCATTTCCTTTGCACTTTTTGTCATAGGAAGGTCATTAGCAGTATTTGCCAAATGGTACCTAATGGTGTGAAGAGAAAACAGATGATATAATAAAAACAGTTTTCCTTTGCTTAAGTCTATATGTCTGGAAAAAGATTGCAAGAGTCCTGTTACATCTCCATTTTAGGTTTTTCTGTGAAGTGCAAACATTTGTGTGGCTGTTCCATCCATGATTGTAGCCACCAGCCTGTGGTCAAGTCTAACTGAGCAAGAATTGTTTTGCATAGTCAGTATACCACTTTTCCTACTACTTACACCTTTCTCTTATAGAGAGAAACACACATTAATAAACAAACTTCTTGTCTGTGATTGGATGGGGAAGGAAGAATTTCTCCTGAGATCCGTGTGTCTTCCACCGTGAAGAGTTAGTGACAACATTTACAGAATCTGCTTGTGGTCTCACATCTTCATGCAGCTCCCTGTTTTATCGGACCTTGTAGGTTTTGCCTTAAAATGGGTTTCCAAAGTTCCTCTGTTCACTGGCACTACTACCATCAGCTGGTGGCAGCAAGGACAGTCTCTGTTCCGACTCAGAGATGCACGTGCAAAAGACAACATTTTTATCTCCTGCTTTCCTTTGTGTACCACAAATTGTTCACCTAGCTGAGCTTGGGAACTCCAACGCTGTGATGTGATGGGCTACTTCCGCATGATTCTCAGCTCTTAAAAGCTGAAAAGTTTGAGACCTTGATAGCAAGTACCCCAGCCATCTGAGTCAGGATTACTGTATATATAACCTTGAGCATTTGATTTTTCCCAGTCAGCAAAAGTCCTTTCAACAGTGGTTTCGCTTTGAGGAACAGCAAAGTATAGTGCCTAGAGATTCTGCTAGGAATATATTGAAATCTGGTGAAGGTGAACTCACCTATAATGGAACATGATACAGTTCATGAAAATCCTTAGTCTGTTTTGTGTTGTGGTGTGTATGTTTCTGTCTCAGTTCTTAGGAGGGTTTTCCACAATCATCAATGTAGTTATTTGTTCTTAAAGCCAAGTTTGGATAAACCTGATTCCGCACACCAAAGCCTGCTCTTAGTACAATGCTATGAGTACACAAGCATTAACATCTGAAGTTAGATATGGTTGAATATACAAACCTCTGTGCTTTTTTAATTATTAGAAAATGTTCATTAGTTTATTTTCAAAAGCTGAAAGCCTGGTTCCATATCAAAAGCTGAGGTAAATTCATGGATGAATACATATTGCTGTGCAATACTTCTGCTTCAGTAAATTTCAAAATATCTGTATATCTACATCTTCCATTTTTGTTTGCATGTTGTCAGAGAACTTAGTGCATGATACGTGATTATCATACACTATACTTAGAAACATTCCTAATAGTAACAAAGTGCAAAAGTGGTTCCCAATGAATCTCAGACTTTGGCATTAATATTTTAAATAGTGATTTAGCAAGGAGATCTCAAGGGCTGGATGTATCCATGCAAAATTGAGTTGATTTCAGAGAAAATGTACATGAATCCATCTGTTCAGATCCCTTTGCAGCATCTGAGTGCCTACTGTTTATTACTGTTTTTCCTCTTATTTTATGTATGAACAATTACCATAGTTTTTAACTAAGTTCATTTGTACACATAAGCTATTTTGAAAGAAGAAACACTTCACAAACTCCAGTTTTAAGCTATTGTACCTGTTGACTTGTACGTAAAAAGTTCACAGGAGGAGAGCTTTAGTTCTCGGAAACTTACTGCTGAACGACTTACCCTAGTAGCACTCTTCTTTGCATTTTTAATACAGTTTTCAGGAAAAGCAGGTAGGATGTATTTTAAGATATACTTCAAAGACAATAAGGTAATTAGATAAAGAATCCATTTTGGAAAAAAAAAAAAAAAGTACAGTCACCAGGATACTGAAGCAAAAAATGAATAAACTGATGAATGTCAGCATACATCTTGGACTTCTTAATGTTGTTAATTTAGAAGTAGTTGCAAATAAGTATGGTTTCTGTAAGTTAGAAGTACTGAAATGAGCCACAGAACACTGTGTGTTTGACTGGTGATATAACCTTGAACAAATATTTAAAAAATCTGATGAACAGGACTTCTCATTGCAGTAGGAAAAACTGTTCAGGTTATTTTAAAGATGTCAGATGTACACTGATGTAAAATATTATCACTATAAATACCGTTTCATTACTGCTACTGGTAGTTTTTCCGTATTACAGAAGATCTGTGATGCTTTATTGCAAATTACATTCTCCTCATATGTTGTTGGAAACTGACAGTATGATCTTAGAGTAGGTGGAACAACATCTACAATACTTCGATGTCAGTTGTCATATGGACACCAACAAGAACACAGTAACTTGTCAGAACCAGTTCCATGGATGATTTAAAAAAAAAAAAAAAAAAAAGAAAATTAGCGAAACTGTCCCGTTGGTGTTTGCTCAATACTTGAACTGCGACAGCTAGGAAATAGAAAGTTGTCAGATAAAACACTTGAATGTAAAAAATTCAAACTTACAGATTAATTGCATGAAACTTTATGTTGACAAAGTGCAGAATAGTGAACTGATCTATGCTTTGTCTTTCAGATGAACCAGAAACACGAGATGCATGGTGGGCAGAAATCAGACAAGAAATAAAATCCCATGCCAAGGCATTGGGTTGTCATGCTGTAGTGGGCTACAGTGAATCAACTAGCATTTGGTAAATCATGATGATGATTTGATTTTCAAAATGCGACAGAAAATTTATTTCTTCTGCAGTGGATTACAAATGATAAACTATTTCAACATAGTTGTTGTTACTCTCTAGCATGCCTACTTTGGAGAGCTTGTTGAATTAACTTAGATATTGGTATTGTGCTTAGAAAGTTAAACAAGTTGTCAGACTTCCTTTTTGTTAACAGGTGTTTTTTTGGGGTTTTTACTGGATTTTCGTTTGTTCTCTAATGCGCATTTTATTGTTCTTATTTCTTTTTTTATTTTGAAACCTGCATGTTTGTTTTTGTAGTAACAATCTATCTATGAAATTTTCTAAACTTAATCTACCTAAATACTTAAGACTGTTCCTGAAAGTATATGTATTGCAGTTTCAGTATTGGATTAAAACTGGCAGACTGGTACATAAATGGTAAACTTCAAACTTAAGACACAAGCTCTTTACTAAGAATGTATTAATTGTACATTAAAGGCAAATGTGCTGCCTGATAGATCAAGATAGATTGGTACTTCAGGTGTCAATGTTTGTCTTACTAGAAAATGCATGTCATTATTTTTCTCAGAATGCTACAGTACTGTTCAACATGTTAAGCTGCAGCTCTGCAGTAGTCTTTCTGAAGCGCAGGGTTAGGAAGTGATTAAGTTCCCCAGACCTGCATCCAACTCAAGCCAAAATTCCAGTGTCTTGCTGTATTCCCCTTGACAAAGACCATTCCAATCTTGGGTGTTTTGTGGCTTAATAATAAAATGTGAGAAGCTTGGAGATGAGGAGAAATAACTGGGGGTTTATTTAATTACTCCTCTTTCTCTCTGGCCCAAGAACATTTTTTGTCTAGTATACCTTGGGAAAGTAATCTGTGAAGAATTCCTCCTGGGGCTGAGTGAATCTGAAGAACGCTTTGGTTCACTAGTTGTTTGAGTTGCTCTAGGAATGTAACTGAAGCAGACTTGGATTACTAAATTTATTTTCTGTCTAGTTGATTATGCCGAAATACTTCAAAGAAAAAGTAATAGTAATTTGCATTTTTAAAGAGATAAGGAGGAGAAAGTTTTGTTTTATTTTGCAACTGGTAAGTTGAAGAAAGTAAGAGTTACACAGTGCTTTCATGAGTCTATCCATAAAGCAGTAAGATAACAGAAATGATCAGTCTGAAAGCTATGACATGGATTGCTTCACGTGTGCTCCTTCACATTTATTGCTTCACTGCATTTAAAAAAAATGTATTTAACAAAACTTGAGAACAGTTTTTGGAAGTCAAGTACTTGTTCTCCTATGTAACTACTCCACTAGCACTTAGTATACAGACAAGGCAGGGTTTCTTTTCCTTACACTGTTTTATCTGGTTGTCTTTTTTTGGTGTATTAAAGACTTTATTTACCTCATATATGTAGTTTTCAAGTTTCATCCCTTGTGGATGGATTTACACTAAAAATGGAAAAAACGTGCCTTTGGTCATCAGTCTCCCTATAAAAAAGTATGAATATTTGGGGGATTTTTTTTAACTATGGGAAAAGAGCGTACAGAGGTAACCTAATAACAGACTGCCTATTTCACGCTTTCCTTTTCTTTAGAAATTTAATGTAGTTAAAACTTAAAAATGTAGTAAGCATAAAACTTAAAATTAGAGTTTCTGTACTTGTCAATTCACTTTAATTCCACGCTTAAAGAGCAAAGGTCTTTTCTGTAAGTACTGGTCTGCTAGATATTGTATAAGAAAAATTATTCTGAAAATAAATGACAACTAAGAAGGAAAATATATCATTTGAGAAAATGTGGGAAAGCTTTTCTCCATATTTTTCCAACGTAGTATTTTATGTACTTAGTGTTATAGATTTGTTTCTTATTTAACAATTTCAAAAATGCTAAAAGCTATGTGATCATGCTTTGCACTTCTGCAAGCTTTAACTCTGCTAAATCAGGAATATAGTCAGTTACATTACATGCTACATGTACCATTATTGTAGTTTGTAGTTAAATTTTACTGTTCTGCTGCTTTTTATACTCCAAGAAGCATCCTTGTCAGTGTTGTATTGTAGCTGCATTTTGAGAGTGAATGTCTGTAAGATGACGAGGCTCTCAACTTCCAGCTTACTTAATTCTTTAAAGCCTTTTTTTTTTTAATAACGTTGCTTTACTTTGGTTGGTTGACTGGATTTCTATGCTTTATTAACTGTAGTATTGAAAACCATTCTTAAACCTGGTTAACCTTTGTGGTACTGTAGCATATTCTTTATAAACTTGTGCAAAGCTCTTGAGTCTTTCTGTTCAGTCCTTCTGCGTCTTACTGACACAATGGTTTAAACAACACAAGAGGATTGTGTGTAAGGTTTAATGGATAAAATTGCACAAATGCATAAAATTAATAGCCATATTTAATTCACTGAGACTTAAGTACAAGCCTTTTAATCTAATAGTTTTATTTTAAAGTGGCACTAACTAGTAGGAATTCACTTTGTTGTAATTCTTTTCTCTTATAGTGAAGAGGTCTGTATTTTGTCCGCGTCTGGCACAGCAGCTGTACTGAACCCTAGGTTTCTTCAGGATGGCACCATGGAAGGCTGTTTGGAACAAAGGTTGTCATGGCAGCCTGGCTTCTTTTCCATAGGGTCAGAGAAGGGAGAGGTTGATTTTTTTCCTCAGAGCCAAGATAGTTCTTCTCTATTAGGGTAGGTTACAGTGTTACAGTGCAGGATGCGGGACCAACCACTTTACTGCTTTTCACTAACAACAACAACAACAGAAGTAATGGAACTCTGCAGCAAATTATATATTCTGTTTTTATTTCTAACAGTCTGAATAAGGTAACACATTTGATACTAACCACAGATAACTCAATGTTTTTCTTTGGCACTCCTCAGGTATCTTTCTCAACTTTATATCTTACTAAAAAAAAAGACAGATGTATGATAAAGTACATAAGCCAAATGCTGCTGTGGCTATAACATCTGTATATATGCTTTGTGTGTTATTTAAGAGCTATATAGGAAATAAAGTAGCATAGTTGTAAACAAAGGTGATCACAGACTTGCAAAGGATGTATGTTTTAGTTGAAGTTTGAAGAAAGTCATTAAACTGAAGGAAGAACATGAAGTTTTCTGCTATATCCCTTTGTTTCTGCCTTTGCAAATAAAATGTGAAGAGTGATGATTGATAAACACTTTCAGGAAAAAAACAATTAGATTAATGTATATTGGTAGTTTGTCAGAAAAGTCATCATATATTTCAAGGGATTGCTGTAGTTGTAAGTAAGGCTATTTATTGTACCTGAACACTTTTTCCATATAAGCCTGCTAATGTTGTACTGTGTATTACTTTTTTACTTTGTTAGCAGGAGGCTGTTATTATGTAGATAAACTCTTGAAAACTGTAGCCAGAACAAAAATACTTCTTTTTGTATTCAGTATATCACTGGACATTCTGTCAGGAAAGTAAGAGATGAAGAGAAAGAAATGTTGTGTTTATATTGTGAAGGAAATTACATTTTTATCTCAATATATATTTCACTACTACTAAGAATCTTGGCAAGGATAACAAATGCCAAAGGAAGGTAAAAACAACCAGGTAGACAAAGCCGATGTTTAAGACAAAGTATGCTTGGCAAAGCGACACCTAGTCTCTCGGATTTGTTTTAAGCATCTCCTCAAAAATCACTGTGAAGAATTGCTCATGTGAAACAAAATAAATTTGTCGGGATGCTGTTAGCCTATGCTTTCCTTGTTTGTATTTTTATAGTGGTTGTTTCTAGATATTTCCTTTTGGGGAGGGGGACTAACTGTTCTTAGTGAATAACAAGTTTTATCTTACACCTTATCTTAGGAAATAAATTTGCTATTCTTACAATGTTAATGCATATTGTGCTGCTTCTCAGTAGGATGGTTGTTGTGTTGTTCATGTTCTGCTCATTTGGTTTGTGGATACAATCCAGGTAAAAGAGGCTTTTTGTCGTATTTGGTACAGCAAATTCTCTGTAAAGCAGTTGTACCATGGACTACATTTAGAAAGTCATAGAGCCTAAAGCCAGCTCAGAAACATTTTAGATTTATATAAGTCATTTGGCCACTGTATGTATGTGATCTTTCTATAATAAGTTTGAACACAAATTTTATTACATCGTTTTATCTAGCAGTGTGCAGCCTAATTTTATCCTTTTAATTGATGAGGTGCAATACATGTCATGTTGGTATAATAGAACAGAGTATAGCTGCAGTGTATGATTTAAGTAGGTATTGCTGTAGGTGTTTATACACGTGCACATGTTGATGCTTGTCAATAAGATGCAGATGTTTTAAGTATGTTCTCCATAATGTATTTTTAGGATTGAAGAAGCTTCACCACCAGGTTGTGGATTTTGCCATATTCCATATGATGAATTGAACATGCCATTCCCTGCTCACCTCACTTATTGTTACAACTGCAGGAAGCAAAAAGTTCCTGATGTCCTTTTCACCACAATTGATCTTCCTGTAGAGGCAGCAGTTATTGGGAAGGGATGTCTTATTCAAGCCAGGTATCGATCAAAATGTTCTCCTAATAAAGTTTTAGAGATCTTTGAAAGAATTCATGTTGCTAAAATCCAGTATGTTATCAAATCTGAAATTTTGATGCTGAATTGCTAGGCATTAATGACAGTGTGCTAGGGTATGGGAGGAGAAGGAGAGCCTTCTCCCATTGTATTGTGTGTCATGTTTGCTGATGGAACCCTTGGTAACTTTTGTGTGGACACTGCTGCGTTTTGTCTGCCTGGATTAGAGTTTTCATGCTTTAATTTGCTGTTTGCCACTGCTAACATGAACATTTACAGCTATTCCCTTGGAAACTCAACTGTTAAAGTCAGTTATATTAATTCTGTGCTTGCATCTGTAACTGAACTTCATCTCTGTAGAATTGTCAGCTATGTCCAGCTTATACTCTAGTCTTTGAATTTTGAAAAGAGAATAAGGAGATTTGGGGTGAAGAAGGAAGGGTTAGCTGTGTACAGTCTGTATGGGGTGGCCAGCTACACAAGTAGGTAACTACTACCTTGGGCTGAGAGGGTTGTCGTTTATGGTTTGTAACTGTCTGGATGACTGTGACAAGTGTAATAGGGTCTGCAGTGGGACCTGTCTTGTTGAACATGTGGAGGGGGTGATGGTCTGTGCTCTCTTCATGTTGGCTAGTTATACCACACTGAGGGGGACCAGTCAATACAATACCCTTTAAGTTTTTTTTATTCTCTGAGACTAAGAAACACATCAGTAAACTAGAGTGAGTTCAGTAGAGGGCCAACAAAAGAGTAAGGAGCACCTGAGCTGGACTTGTCATGTCTGGAGAGAGGAAGGATACAGGGGGATCTAACAGTATCCTGCCCAGACCTATGGGGAGGTAATGGAGAAGAAGGAAAAAGGATTGTGTGCAGTGGAAGGACAAGAGGCATAAGCTGAAGGTAGTAGAGATTCACACTGGATATAATGAAAAGCTTCTACCCCATGAGGACAGTCAGGCAGTGGAGCAGATTGCATAGGGAGGCTGTGCACTCTCCATCCTTTGGGAGTTTTCAAGACCACGCTATATAAAGCTCAGAGCAGCCTGCTATGATCTCGCAAGCTGACCCTGCTTTGTGAAGGAGGTTGTACTTCTCACGTGAGGTTTTTTTAATCACCCTACAGTTATCATTCTCTGAGTTGTGTTAGAGAAGAATTATTGGAGCTACTGTAGAGGTGTATTGTGCAGTTCTCCTTTGGTATTTTCCGTATTATTAAACTGTGTGTTCAGCACCAGTTTGGAAATCGACTTTGTGTCACAGTGTTGTTCCTGCTCTGTCTCTGGAGTGCTTGCAGATGTCCCATCTTCTTTAGGATAGTTTTTCAAAACATTCCCAACCTCTGATCAACCCTCCCCCTTTAAAAAAAAAAAAAAAAAAAAGACATGGAGCTATAATGACAAAGATTTTTGAGGTGAACTTCACAACTTGATAGGATTGGGTGAATTACCACATTTTTCATGGTCATAATGGTGGTAGTAATGGTGGTCCTTAGAAGAAAGTGTCTGACTATATCATTAAATTAAAAGTTGTTGTTTGCTTTTTGAATGACAGTTTGCCACTGAAAGTAGGCAGTCATTACACTGGTGTGGTGTTTGAATTTCAGCTTATGGGACTATAAACTCAAAGGGTGGATGGACTATGACTATCAGTGTAGTCAGAGATGGTATTTGTAGTCTTTTTTTCCCCATGGAAATACAAGTATTTTTAATCTTGTTAGTGCTTGGATTGTGAGAGCATTTGATTTTTCTTCTCCTTTTTTTCCTTTATTCCCAAGTGTGCCTTGAATAACTGTATTAATACGAATTTTTAAAGTTCTACCAGTAGATGTAATTTCCTGTACTTGTACGTGGCGCACTTAAGAGATTTGCAGCAACAGAAATATGAAATAGATGTTTGTTAGTTATTTGGTGCTGTCAGACTGTTTTGAAAAACAACCTGTGTGAGGCATGTTGTTTCTATTTGATAGCAACCCTTAAGCATATTTTAAGGAAGGAAATGTGACTTTGTTCAGTAGTCTAGAAAAATGCAGTATTTCTAATTTTTGTATACTACTTTGATAGAGAATATTTTTTAAATATTGCTGAAGGTTACATATTGTTCTACTTTGTTTCCTTTATTGTTACATGTTTTTATTGATAATTAAAACAGCTTCCTATTAAAAATGAAGATCAAATCTGAGTTATCGAGCCTCAGTGCATTAGTCTGCCTTGATCTTACTGACAAGGATTTACTTTATTTTTTTTTTTACAGGATTTTAAAATATATTAAAAATAAACTATTTGTATTAAGTTATATGTTGAGGGGGGGAGATCAAAATATACTGTTATCCCTCTTGGTTTTCAACAGTCCATTGAAACTGTTTCTCTGCTGATGCCATATACCACTTCATCTTGTCAGGTTATGCCGTCTAAAGAAGAAAGCTCAAGCAGAAGCAAATGCAACATCTATCAGTAATCTCTTGCCATTTATGGAATATGAAGTGCACACTCAACTGATGAATAAACTGAAGCTGAGAGGAATGAATGCTCTGTTTGGGCTAAGAATTCAAATCACTGTGGGTGAAAATATGCTAATGGGGTTGGCAGTAAGTACAGTTTTAATCCTGGAATTCTTTTGCTTTCTTACGGTATTTTTTTGAAGACATATATTTGTTGTGGAATTCAGGGTAACTAGAGATATTAAAATGTTATTTTAAGAAAAAATTTAAGTGATGGGAAGCAGTAAGATGCCTAAATGTTGACAGATGAGGACAGGCTATCTTTCAGTGCCAGAGAAGAAGATTGGAATGTCTTGATCCTCTGCTAGAGGAGAAGATTACTAGAAACGGGATGAGAGGAAAAGAAGCTTTAAATGGTTTAATGGCATAAATTACAGAAAAACGATTGTGTTCTTTAAAGGTCTTGTCAGAGATCCCTGTTCCTCAAGTTGCATTACAGTTCCGTGACAAAGAAGGTCAATTAAGTCTCTCAGATACATCCTTTGGTTAGTTACCAACAAGAGAAAGATCTGTTGCCTCTTCTTTAATGGCACTGAAGAAATAAATTATAGATTGAAAGTGTCCTAAAGTTAGTGAGGAAATGTTAACTCACAATATTTTCTAACCTTGTTCTGTCATGTGGGGTTAGAACAGTGAATTATGCTTCTTCCTGCATCACTGTAAGAGGATGCTTGGGTAATATTTACTGGTTTGCATTTTCTTTTGTCTGAACTGGTGATCTGTTTCCTGTGAATACAAAATGGAACTGTCAGAACTTCAGTAATACTGTAAATGGTTTGGACAGGTTTTAAATCTTTGAAACTGGGAAACCATCACTTGCCTATGCAAGATATACTAATGCCAAGGCCTATATCAACATAATTCATTTTGAAGATATAAAGTCACAACAGTTTAGAGGAACAAAGAGGTTTTAATTCGTATTTTGTTTGGAACTTTTAGGTAAGTTATGAGCTCCATCATGCAAAAGATCTATGAGAAGGAGGGAGTTCATAAAATAATTGTTTTGCACAAGTAAACATGTTGTAGAGAGTGATTGTGCTGCAATGTACACATCATACTGCATTATAGCATAAGCATTATTTATTGAAAACTATGAAAATATTAAAAGCACGTGCTTGTTTAAGAGATTCGAAGGTGCTGAAGAGTATCGTTTTTCTTAATGACTTTTTAAAAAGTCTGCAACAGGTGTGTATCTAGCAGCTTTGCCAACACCTGGTGGTATTCAGATTGCTGGGAAGACTCCAAATGATGGCAACTATGAGCAGCATATATCTCACATGCAAAAGAAAATAAATGATACGATAGCAAAAAACAAGGAGCTTTATGAGATTAACCCTCCAGTAAGTAAAACTTTTGTATTCTTAAAAAACAAGCATTCTGAATCAAACACATATATGATATGTATATCCTTGAATTCTTAGATTGAATCACGTTGAACGTAAATTGTTTTTTAATATATTATTTTCACTATTTTTTGTGAACCTACTGCAGTTTTCAGATCTCCTAATCTACATGATCAAATCAGTTTGATCTTGTTTATTTCTGTTATTTTCAGAATGTTCTGATTCTTAGAACTGTAAACAAATTGCTTAGAACTGGAATTATTTTGAAGCTATGTAGAGCAACTGTTAATTTGATACCCTTTTTAGGAGCTACCTGAAGAAATCATTGGGTCTCCCATTCCAGAACCAAGACAACGTTCCAGGTTGTTAAGATCTCAGTCAGAAAGCTCTGATGAAGTTACAGAGCTAGATCTTTCACATGGGAAGAAGGATGCTTTTGTCTTGGAGGTGATAAATGTTTTCAGTACTTTCATATTTTCTTTTTTAACGTATATTTTAGGAAAATAAAAAAGGTAGAAAAAAACTCTTACTCATTCCCAAAGACAATTTTTAAATTGTATACAAATTTTTCTATTTAGTATCAGTAGAAAGAAAAATAAAATTTTTAACATTTTCTCTTCTTCCAATTCTTTAAAGCATAGTTACTGTGTGCCTCTAGGGACAATATCTGAAAAAAGATTTTGTAAACATGTCACAGGATATAGAATTATAACTAAGCTGGTAAGAATTGTTCTTCCATTTGTTCGACCATTTTCATTAAGCACTTTTTGCAGTTATCATCCTCTTTGTGCACCAACTGGAATGGAATTGTATCCTCAAAATAAAAATGGTGAGAGGTGCTATTTGAGGCACTGCATTGAAATAGATGAGTTAATCAGAAGATATTTGATTAAATACAAAAGGGTTGAATGCCTCTCTCAAAAACAGAGGATTATGTTAAGGCATAAAAGCCCCCAAAGACCGTTTTGCTGCAAGAGACCCTTTGGAGAAGCTATGAAAAATATCTGAAAAAACATATGCCCAGCCTCCATTTTGCTTTCACATTTCTCAAATGGTAGAGGGATAGCGGTAATAAAAGCTAGGTGTATTTCTGTTAGGTTGCCTCATTGAGAACGTAAATACATTACAAGCAAAGATCAGCTAGTTAAGGACTGCATTATATGGTCCAAGCAGAGTTCAGCTCATTTTTTACTGTTTCAGGGAATTCTTCCCTTCACCTTATATATAGACCATGGTACGTGTGGTTGGAAGGATAAGAGGAGTTTCCTGTGTGGAAAGGAAAATCATAAGAGCATAGGAGAGTATGTTATAAATGCTGCTCAGAGTAGGGAAAAAAACTGATACTTGGAGAATAAAGCCTGAATTTAGGGACCATGTTTAGTGCCTAACATTATGTGAATGTGTTTGTCCTAGAATATGCACCCCTATGTTTTGTTAGCACAACCTTTATTTATAGGAAAAAAAAAAAGACTTTTCATGTGTGCAACCACTTACTACTGTATCCTTTGTTAAGAAATTGAGTATTAGACACAATATTCGAGGGGCTTTAATGAGGCTGCCTACTCTGACCTCAGTTAAAATCATTGGTCACTGGAAATATGTAAGAAAGTGGTTAAAAAAAAGTCATGTGATGAGGAAATGCTGTGAGATGGTGGTAAGGCAATTATGAGTGCTAAGGTTGTCTGTATTTAACAACATCAAAGTACTCTTCTTTTGCTTTTTTAAAATGAGAAAGTTGTGTGTGTGTCAAGGAGAAGCAGTACACGACAGAAAACCACTTAATACTGGAATTAAGATAAAAGCAATTTCCAAAAAACGTGGTAAGAAAATGTCAGAAGCTTAAAAGTAAACTTGGATCTCTTGCAGATCAATAATCTACATAAAAAGAGCATAGAAATATTTACAGAATGCTGGAGTAGATGTGTTCTCAGTCTGATCTAAAATAAGAAAAGTCTTTAAAAATTGAATGTGGCAGAGTTTATTTCAACAGAAAAACTAATAACCCCAAAATGTGCCTTTTTCCTATTTGATTTTCCATTGCTTATACTGAACAAGGCTTTTTAAAGTCTTGGAAAGATTTTTATCTGGCACTGGAAGAGGCACGGAATGATCACATCAGTATAATTATAGACTTTATGAGAGCTCTCATAGTCAAGGCTCTAGTTCTAAGTTGTGTAAAACCTTTAGTATTTTAAATTGTTTTAGAAATTATCTTTTTGTTATTATTACCTAGTGCAGTTCGTGTGTGTTCTGGGTGTGTTATTTTATTTTTAATACCATTTAATTAAGGTAACTGCTTTTCAAGTGTTAAGCACACCATAGACTGCTGGATTAGATTAAGAAGTCTGGTTGATGGAATCCTTTTTGAAAATCTCTCCTTAACTGTCATATACAGATCTCTTGATAACATAATTTTTACATCTTTCTGAGACTTATGACTGGAAGAGCAACATGATTTTTATCTATTACTACTTTTTTTTTCCAGATTGATGATACAGATGCGATGGAAGACGTACATTCTTTACTGACAGATGCTCCACCACCTTCTGGTATAGTTAAAAACATATTTTTCTAATTTATGCTGTAGCCTGTATAACTTCATTTTTATGACGTACTGGGCAAAATAGAACATTCTAAGTTAAACTGAAAATTGTCTTGAAGAGTTCAGTTTGTCTGACATACCTGGGAAGAACAAGTCCCTAAGACTTCTATGGGGATTGATCTGTACTGAAAACAGGTAAACACAGTATTTGTGTGGCATGTTGTGTGTTACTGATTTGTACTGTTGTTGTAAATTTGTAGTTAATTCATATAGGCATGGAGCACAGTATGTTGTTCAAGTATTTTTAGCCGTATAACGTGACATAGTGGTTTTGTATTCCAAGATCGTTTTAATTTGAGGTGAGCAATTTGCCCTTCTATAGCAGTCTTGTTTATCTGGTACGTATGTATTTTCCTTACTTTGTGATTGTGCTATACTGTCAACTCAAATGTAAGTGATTTTCTATAGAAAGCAATAAGGTAACATAATAGAAACAACAGTAGTTTCTAACTTCAGTGTGTTTATAGATGTATTTCTTTAAGAGTTATTTAAGAATCCAACACAGGAAGAGGTGTACTGTATCACCCAGTGTAAGCTTGCTGACAGGGATTAGTCAAGAAT
This sequence comes from Cygnus atratus, assembly GCF_013377495.2. Lineage (NCBI taxonomy): Eukaryota > Metazoa > Chordata > Aves > Anseriformes > Anatidae > Cygnus > Cygnus atratus. Next base: position 77,079,938 of record NC_066362.1, on the reverse strand, counting down.
GTGTGTTGCATTAAATTAAGAGCAAGTAAACAGACAAAAAATAGTCTGCTAAGAGTTCATAGTTCAGCAGCATCCCAAGAGAAGGATATTTTATGTGTAATTCATAGCTTTTTGTCAAACTCTTCTGTGCATTTGGGTGTTTGCATTTTAAATCCATGTGCTTTCCGTGTTTGTAGAATTTTGCACCAGAACATGCACCCTTATATCCATTTCCTTATGTTTGTTTTGAATCAGCCACCATCTTACTTTTTGTTTGTTTTTCCTCCTTACTGTATTGGGAAAATACGAATCATTGCTTTCTATCAGTCTTCTTTATGCCATCTATGGCTTCATAGATGTCTGTCATATGCCCCTCAGTGGAACTCTTTGATCTGGATAAGAGGCTAACGTAGTTGTTGATCATACAGAAGTTGCATGGTATGTTTGGTCATACTTGTCATCCCTCTTTCTTTTTGAGTTTACCATGCATCTGAGAATATATCTGTTCCATTCCTAATAATTGCTATTAGTACTTACCTTTTAAGTTCTGTTGAGTCCAGAACTATCTTTATCATAGTTCCCTATTATTAGAACCAATTTTTGGTTCATAGTCTCTATTGGCTATAATCTATCATTGTATTTATGATGTTAAAATTTTCTGCATGCATCAATTTTTTTTTATATTGATTTTCATCTATTATCAACTTATTATCTATTGTTAGGTCCCACTGCAGTTGATTTTACTACCCTAAAATAAGGCTGTCAGCAGTTGCCTCATTTTTTCCTCTTTTGTAGATAAGTTATGTTGGGAGCATACAATCCTGAGTTAAAAATGTCTCCACTGTGAAAATTGGCCATTTCTTCTGACCCTCTGTTTAGTTTTTTAATCAATTGTATTTTCTTCGTGGTATTCTATTCTACCCTTGAGCATATTGGTTTATTGAAGAGTCCTTGGTGGAGGATCTTACAAAATGTCTTTCGATGCCTGAAGTAGGTTGTAAGCCTTTTGTTTACATGTTTGTCGATTCCTGCAGAGAACTCTGTTGGATGTGTAAGACATCAGTTTATTTACAAAAGTAATATTGGCTTCTCTTCAGTGTTCTGTTTTTCTATGTGCCCATGAACTTCATTTTCTAGAATATCTTTGACAGACCAGTAATATCAATATCTGTACTAAGCAAATTAGTAGCTCCCAGTTACTTCAAGGCATCTCACTACCATAAGATGAAAGGATCCTTTCATCTGGTAGCAAGGTAATTTTAAGTGAGAGTTTAATTGCAGTTAGTCAGCTATTTCATCTTTTCCCTTTCCAGTTGTTTATATGATTCCTTACTTGTTATTTTGCCCATTTGTCCAATAAATTCTTCAGAAACTTTCATTTAAGACAAGTTCTTAGATGAAAACTAAACAAGGGTTTTCTACCAGCATGGAAACCTTCACCGCCATGGTGAACATTGATGCAAAAAATCCATATTTTTCTGCTGTCGTTAACTTCTCTGAATATTCTTTGTCTTAACTTGATTCTTCAACAAGATTTCTGCTTTTGATATTCTGAAAGAAAACTCACTTATATTTATACCCTTTGAAAGCTGGTTCACAATTTCTTTTCTAGCTAATTTTGTGCGTTGACACAGAGCCCACCAGATTTTTCTCTTTTGAACACATTAGGTGTATATTCAGATTTTCAAGGTTGCTTATTTGCTTTTGATAACTTCTCTTACTGTGCTGTTTAGTCGTTATCCTTTTTTTCAGTCTTTTCAAGTCTGTCTTAGTAAGTGCTAGGAGTTTGTACTCCAGTCTTCAGGCAGTATCTTCAAAGCATCTCTATGCTGTCTGTCAAGGGTTAGCTTTTAGCTTCTCCAACAAGCACCTTTTTAGTAAGCTTCGTCATTTGTACTTAGTTTATTCAAACTAAATAGTGGATTTCGGTGTTGGTCCTTCCTATGAGAACGCTTAAGTGTATTCTTCATCAGAGCAAAAGTACTTTGTATGCTTCTCCTTCCTCAGGACCAGCTAGCTGGGAGTTTCTTGTTTCACAGGATCTGGGAGAAGTGGCAATGTGAAGCAGTCAGGGAGCATGTCTCACCAGGTTGTCTTAGCATCATGGGACATGAGCTACCCAGTCTCCATGGGGAGTAACTCAGTGTTGCATTTCATACTATTTAGTCTCAATACAATGATACCTCTGGTCTTGCTTTTTGGTATTTCAAGAAATATTCAGAATAAGAATTCTGTAGTCAGAGTATTTGTTTTAGAAGTGGTGAGTTCCATCTCTATTATTAGTTTTTCACTTTAATATAAATAACAGAAGCTATGTGATGTTCTTATATTTATGTTATTATCCAGTATTCAGGAACACTTGAGGGGAATTACTTCGAAAACTTCAAATGATATTGTATATATTTCTTTCAAAGTATTTTGATATTTCAGTGTACAACATAATTTTCCCAAATATTTTCTTTGCAGGTTTTTACAGTTGCAACACAGAAATTATGCCTGGTATAAATAACTGGACACCAGAAATTCAAGTAAGGTTATTTGAAAGAAAGAAAAAAAGAACTTTTTCCAAATTGGGTTGAAATATGAAGTAGTAATTTTAGCGATCGCTGAAGTATACTGATTTTGAAAGATAAATTTAAAGGATACTCTTGTGTTAGAAATACAAGTGATATTTTGGTAAGAAAAGTAGGGTATGAGAGTATATTTTGTTGTGCTTTTTAAAATGCCGTCATCTAACAATTTATTAAAATAACGTGAGTGTTAGAAAGTAGCTGCAGTGAAATACGGAATTTTAAGTTTTCAGGCATTCTTAATAGTTTGTTTAGATTTTACAGACTCTTAAACAGGTGTTGAAAGTGTTATGTGAGATTCTGAATTTGATAACATTAATAGGTTAAGATAAGTAAGAATTTGTAAACCCAATCGGGAGGTAGGAGAAAATTCTGTTAATAATGAAGTTTAAACAGTTTAATGAGGGGTGTACGACACAGTTCAGTCCCGTGTAAAACAGATGTAAATTGGTACAGAGTAAGACTGTGCTTTGCAGAGGTACAGGTCGAATCTGAAAACGATGGCTGTTAGCAACATGCTTTCAGGTTGATGGGATTGCCAGTGTATCTGACAGTCCATTATTGTACGTGATTTACATAAATTTTATTTCTGCTGTTGAAAATCATGGAGGTGGTAGCATGACTGCTTTATGAAGCAAGTGAAAATGACATACAGTATTTCATATGACATACAATATTTCATATCTTGCTTAATCACTTTTTTCATATATTCATAAGCAATGGTTGGTAGAAATTTTGCCTCAAAACTTTGAGCAGCAAGTGTTTTACTTGACTGACTACAGCTTATTCCCTTTCCTTCGTATTTCTCTCTCTCATTTTTTCTTAACTATGTTATGAGTAATTTATATTCTTTATGAATTTCTGTTTTTAATATGATAGATAAACGATAGTGCATTTTAAAAAGTGCGTTTGTTTCTCATTCAGATGTTCACAGCAGTAAGAGTATCCAGATTAAGCAACATTAATCTAACAAATCAAACACTTAATAAGAACTTCAATGATCTCTGTGAGAATCTGTTAAAGGTAAGAATCTTTGATTTCAAACATTTTGAGTTGTTCATGTGGAAGGAAAGTGAAGCGAGGCTATATTGAAAATAACATTTTTTTTCATAGTTGCTTTCCACATTTAGGCTACACAGTGCCTGTTATTAGTTGGTAAGCTACCCTAAAGATAGATTCAGCCTTCTTAATATATCAAGGATTTCTGAAGCTTTTTGAATCAGAATGAATCCTTTGATTGGTAGTGTACTTTGGAAACAGTGATATAAAGACAGCTATTCTATCCTGACTTCAGACTTTTAATTCTTTAAGAAAAATTAACATGATTAGATGATTTCTGCTATGAATTTTGATCTTTAATTTTTCTGAAGTAAACCATACCTTTTTTTTTTTTTTTTTTTTTTTTACCTAACATAAATAATGTTTTGTCTTTGGCAGAGCTTGTATTTTAAACTGCGATCTATGGTTCCTTGCTGCCTTTGTCATGTAAATTTTACAGTTGCTCTACCAGAGGATGAAATAGTTCAGGTAAGTAAACTGCTTCTTTTGATTTTCAGCATATAGGCGTGCCAGTTTTGGCCTTCAATTAACATGTGCTGCTGAGAGTAAACTGGGCTAGAACTGGATTACTAGTATGTCTGTGGAATTCTGAAGTAAAACTTAGGACTGTAATGTGTTGTGAAGAAAAAGGGGTGACCTATCGGGTCATCAGTTCTGCGAATCATGGGATTGCATGGTGTTTCCTCATCATGGTGTATCTAATGACATCTCTTTAGCTAGATAGGAAACAAAAAGCCTTGATTAGATACCCATTAAAAGGTTTTATCACACACTCTGTAAGAATATGGCATACCAGTTTATAAGTATTTTTCTTTCAGTTTCAAGATGATGCAATATACTTGATTATTTTAAAACAAAATTTTTTTTTAAGTATAGCATCATTCTTGTGATCAATTGAGCATCTTTTTCTCTTGCAAATATAGTAATGAGTTTGATTCTTTTTGTCACTTCACTAAGAATGAATGAACAAACATGAATAAAATCATAACCTGTCAGATGTACGTGCTAACAGACCTTAGAATTATCATTTAATAGTGATTTATAAATGTTTATAAAAAGATTATAAACCTGTGAAGGTTTTTATTATATCTACTTAGTTTTTTTCCCCTTCGTTGTTTTCCTGTGGCAAAATCTGTGGTTGTGCTTTATTGTTGTGTTGATTTTTCCTGTTTTTTTTTCCCAAAAATCTTTTTGGAGTTTGCATGAGAGATTAAGTTACTAATATATTATTTCTGATTTGCAGATTGCAGTCACAGCTGTTGCAATTACATTTGACAAAAACCAAGCATTACAAGCCAGTAAACCCCCTATAGAAAAATCACAGCAAAGAGGTAAATATTGTGATGCACATAAACATGAAAGAATCTTTTTTCTCACTTTTTAAAATTTTATTTATCCTGATACCTAATTAATCTACATTTTAATTGCAATTACACATACACAGTTTTTACAGGGTAGTTCTATAAAATCATAACACGGGTTTTTAGAGTTCAGGTATGTGACCTCCAGCAGAATGACTTAGTTGTCAGGTAGTAGGTATTTGTTTGCACCTAATCAACAAACTTACAGTCATACAAAAGAAATGTTTGGTATTTCCTTATTCCGTGTACTATCTTTGAATTCATTAGACAAAAATATTCATGTAACAGATGACAATGTTTTCATTGTATTTTGATTTGTATTTATGATGTAAGTCATTAGAGAATATTTGTGCTTAAAACTAACAAATCCTGTCCTTACTTCAAGAAGACATAAGTTACTCATAATACTTTAAGAAAAAAAACAACACACACCAAAAAACAACACACACACACACCAAAAAACCTTAAGTAGTTCAGTGATATTGTTTGATATCAGTGAAAGCATGTAGGATTATCGAGGGAGAAGTCTACTGCAATCTGCCTTTGTCTTTCTCATAATGAAGCACCATCATACGCTAGAAATGTATGTATGCAGTCTGAACATAGGAATTTAGACAGGCTTTGAAGATACTCCATTCTGTAGAATGGAACTTAGCAGTAGAACACAGAGCCTTATGTTTCTAAAATATGAGTTATATATTACCTCCTTCAATAGGAACAGTAAATTGTTTTCCTCTTACATGAAATAAATTATGCTTTTTACTGTAACGTATAGCTAAACATACGCTTTTTACTGTAACGTATAGCAGAATCAAGTGTAAGGTACATGAATTGACTTAATATTTTTTTTCCCTGAAAATACTGAATCCTAATAAATACAACACAGGTTCTGTTCAATTTTGCAGCTGGCTTTCCTGTCAAGCATCTGTTCGTACAGAACAGCAACAGAACACTGTTCATGTGCTGAAAAAATGTGTTCTGGTCAGACCGGACTAAACTGAATCTGTAGTGCTTATTGTTACTGGCAAAACATTTTGGAATAATTATCAACTTGATATGTTTTCTTTGAAGCATCAACAGATAATGAAGAACAACTACAATTTCCATTGGAACTTAGCTCTGATCCCCTTGCTTCTCAACCATTCTCACCAGCTAAAGGTTGGTTAAATGGAAGAACGGTGAACTCTTTGCTTTTTACTGATTTTGAGTACTGCTCTTTCACTGTTGCAGTAGCCTTAAAATATCTGTATTTTCACGTTTTAAATATTTTGTATTACATAAGCACAATGGATATGCTCACTCCTAAAGCCAGTTTTTTTGAGAGTCAGATAAGGTGGCTAATTTTTCTGTTTATGTTCCTTTGTAGGTTTCCTGTAGTTCTTCTATCTTTTGTTGTATTCAGTGTATAGGAAATGTAAAACTACTGAATGTTTGGTGTCGTTTCACTTAAAGAATTATAAATTACTTTATAATTAGGCTTGCCTCACACTGCTTTGCTTCTAGGGATGGCCCATATAGATCAACTCCATGAATTTATTGTCAGCTTCAAATAAGTCATATTTTTTGTGGTGGGAAATACTTTAGCTAGCAAATGTTGGTGTTTTGGCTGAGCAAAATTGCGTGCAGTTTTTTTGAGGTGAAGTGGCTTAAACTTGTATAATAAACAACTTGTACCATGCAGCACTTCTATTAGCTGTTAAACAGCCTTCATTGAAATCAGCTGTATTTTCTTTCTTGTATGTTATTGGAGGATAATCTGCCCACCAAATAGATAATCTGTCCACCATCCTGCTAGGCATAGGAAGTTTAGTATGTGTGAATTTTGTAAATGTTTTTGCTAAAATGTTACAGCTCCTCTTTTTCTGTTATACAAGTTCTGTAAAAGAGGATGTCTACCATGTTTGTATTTTCAGAGGTCAGTTTAATTTCAGCAATGATACTCTCATTGTGTTGTATTTTTTTATTTTAATACATTTTTCTTTGCTTAACTTCTAATTGTTTATGCTATGATAATATCAACCTTTCATCCTCAAAAAGAGGAGCTACCCAGAAATTACTGACCAGGATAAACTTTTGAGTACCAGATTGTTTCTGTAGTAGAGGTGTTTCAAAACGTACGCTTTCACTGAGGCTGTGTGTTAAATACTATGGCAAATTCTATTGATTAGTCCCATGTGTAACAGTCTCTGTTTTTTTGTTTTCCTCAAAGTCTACTGGTTATGGTTGAGGAAAATAGTGGAGCATTTTTATCACTTACATAGCAGCAAAAGTTATTGCGTGAAGGTGATGCGATTTTGTCATTTAGCTTGCTTTTAGTTTTGTTTAAAACAATCAGTGCATTTCTTTAAATTCTTGAAAGTAAGATGTGCTTTATAGGCATCAGTTATCTTATTAGCATTTTGATTTAAAATGTCATTCTTGCCTGTACAATGTAAGTGAGCAGTAATGTCTATTTATTGTCCCTAGACTGTGCTAGTTGTAAAATAGGCACTGACCAGTAGAGGGCAGCCTGCTCACGTGTATAACTCTTCTGGGCGGTCTTTACAATCGATGCTGTACTACAATTCACTTCGGAGGCTTTCAACTAGATAATTATTTAGTTTGTCATTTCTTCACAAGTAGGCATTGAGGCTTCCCTGTAGTTATACTTACTTAGCAGTTTATTTAATATAGTGATGACTTTTTTTTCTTATTTTTCTGTAAGATTGTTATTTTTTAAAGTATTTTTATATAGCCTTATTATATAATGACCTTTAGTAAATAAAAAGTTACCACCCTTGAAATAAACAAAATTTGGTAGGTTGGTTTTCACTTAGTGGCTTTTAATTTGTACATTAATCCATCTTAAAATAATTCACTAAGGAGAGATTAAAGAAAAAACGGGAAGGGGAAAGTCATGGTTTCATCTGAAAATTTTTATTCTACTCTCAAAACATAAGATTCTCAAAACTGATAGCTTACAAGAGGATTGTTTGTTTGAGTTCTTCGGTTTTTCCACTTCCATTTTTGCATTTGGCAGAACTTCTGTATCTGTTTTCCATATTAGTCAGTTGCTTATCTTGTTCTATGCTGCTGGTGTGCTGTGTGGAGAACCTCAAGTACTCTTTAGAGTACTGTTATTACATGAGCTGAGCTGAAAGTGAGTTAGGAGCCTGGAGAATGAGCCTTTTCTTAGGGAGTCTTGCTCACATCTAGTGGTATTAGGAGTTGTGTAGTCCTTCTTTTCCCACCCCCAGCAGTGGAATGTGGGGATTTTTGGGGGGTGATAGGGTAGGAGTCTGACGAAGGGCTTGAGGAATCTACTTTTCTGTTCTCACATGCCTGTATATTGTCAGGGCCCTGAGGATGACTGTAAAGTTTAAAGGAGTTTAACACTTACTAGGACACTACTGTAATCTGTTAGAAGTAAAGAAATGCCATTTTCCATACAGGTGTCGAATCCCTGGCCAACAGGCAGGCACATAAAAAGAGTGATGAGAAATTTTGCTTTATTTTCTGGTTCCAGGTATTATTCCGTGATGCAAAACGGCTTTTCAAAAAACATCCCAAGGACCAGAAAACATAAAAATAGATTACATATGTACACTGTAATACTCAAACAGGACTTAAATATTGTACCAAGTTATATGTAACTAAATACTTCTACTGTGACCTAGTTTATTAAAACAATGTTACTGTGCACTGTAGTATCTAGCATATTAGCATATAATTAGAAAGGTTGCATTGTTTGCAGTGGAGTTAAGATTGATGCTTTCACTGGACTGGATGTCATTTGTTATTACCGTGAAAATTGTTACTTGTCAATAACAAGTATGAAGTGAAATGCAGCTGAATAATATTTTAGACACGATTAAACTGCAAGTGTGGAGTTAAGTTCTCCAATTTTTAACAATTTTCATAAAAGCTTTGAGATTGAATTTGAGATTTGAATTAATTTGAGATTGAATTTTAATTAATTTTGAATTTTTGAATTTTGAATGTTAATTAATTTTTAATTTTTAATTAATTTTGAAATTGAATTAATTTGAGATTGTATGTTATAGCCTTGGAACAGAGACTAGGCCATTGTGTGTGATTGCTTTTCTAGCGCCAAATCACATGTGCTGTTTAAGCAATATGATCTTTGAACATACAGAGTTTGACGGTACTCAACAGTAGAATGTTCCAAATGCATCTAATCTATCCATATAGATATCTATAGGAAGGGGCAGAGAAATTCTAACCTGTACTTTGTGTATCAGTTTCTGTTATGACTGTAAAATTACCAGAAAGTAAAGAGGCAAACTAGGGTCTATTAAGATGGACTGTTTGTAGTTTAGTCCATATCCGTGAGGTTTTACTTTCTTCAAAGATGTTCATAAAATCATTTGTAATCAGAGAACTGTGTGTGTGTGCAAGTGAACATAGGAGAAGAAAAGTAAGTTTTGAAAAGCATTGGATGTCTGCCAATATCCTGTTAGATGTTCTTAATTGATGTCAGGTAGGGTTAGAATGGTGTTAAATGGCTTTTGCTGTGCTTGGATTGATCAAAAAATGTGTGAGACTAGAGACAAGTATAATAAAATAGCTTTCTGTTAAACTTCTGACAGTCCTAATGTCAAAGGTTGAGGCGTGAGTATACATTATTCTTTTAACACATTCTCTCTAAGACACTGCTACCCTGGTTGACATCTGTTCTTCACAGTGAATGGTTTCTTTTAGGGTAACATTTGCAGTATCCTCATTCCTGTATTGTTTATTATGCAGTATAAGTCATAGGGAAAAATCTTAGCTCTTGTTATATTGTTCTTAAACTTACCAGCAACAGGGCATAAATGTTGCTAGTGGTTTAATTGCAATTGGTATTAAAACCAGTCTTTCCTAAGTCTCCTGAGGACTTAAAGATTTAATATTTCACTATGAATGGGATTCATGTGAGCAAAAGTGCTTATATTTACTTCTGATCTTACCTAGATGACTATTACAGTTGATGGAGATAAATAGGCACTACTGGGACACAGCATAGCTTATCCTAAAATAAGGGTTAATTTTAGGATCAAATGCATCGTGCCCTAAAAATGTCTGCCCCTTCTTATCAAGGGAGCAAGAATGATTAGGTATCTTAAGTTGGAGGGAAGAATCCATCATCCCTTTCATAGAGACTCAGCATGCTTGCCATCTCTTCAGCACGCAAGCAGGAAAAGTTGCGTGCCACTCACCAGTTCTTGTGTTATGACACATCACTGTAAGTAGGACCTCTTCTGCTCACTGCTTATCAGAGATGTTGCTATGGTAGATTGCCTAAGTTATGACCGTTTTGGAAGTCTAATCTGTTATTGTGATAAAAGATGCAAAAGTAATAACTGTAAGGTTAAATAGCAACTCCTGGCATAATATAGACTAAATTTATTTTTGCATTCAGATAGCATTTTAAGAGTTACTAAAAGTTGAAAGGCCAGTTAAAAGTCATACTGACACCTGGTTTCTGTAGTGACAGACTGTAGCAATAGACCATAAATCCATCTACCAGAACAATGAGAATGCTGTGAGGGGTGATGAGAGCAAATGTGCTGGAAGTGATGGGTGTATTTACTTGTTTGTGTGCTATTGATTAAAGAACTGGTAAGTGTGCCAAGAAAAGTGTAAACGGGATGAAAGGTACTTCTTACAGGACAAAATAATGATCAGAATAGGCATCTATGATTTTAAGCTTGCTGTTTCTTGCTGTTACTTGTTGAGCTTATTTATTGCCTTGTGTTCAAAGAAAAATCATAATTGATCTCAGTTTTTCCTTTTTTACTGAAAATCTTTGCTGTTGCTAAGGGATGGGAGGTGAAAAAAGTTGGGGATTCCTTTATTTCAAATAAACATTGAAGTTTGACTTCTGTAACATAAACTCTAACGTAAACTCTTCTGTTTGTTTACATTAAGCTAAACATTAAATGTTCGTACGTAGTATCTATTTGCTTTCAGAACTGTTTAACGAATTATCTTTTTGCAAGACAGATTTAGTAAACTATACTAATTTATAATTAATTTGTGTTATCAAGGTACATTACATAGCACAGTATATATAGAAGGTTTTTCTGATATTTTACTCTAAAACTTTTTTATAAAAAGAAAGCTGTTAGTCACATCCTACATGACTTACAGTTATCAGTGCTCATATATTATCTGAGTGAAATTCATTTTATTTTATTAGAAGTCCTGGAGGGTGCAAGTTCCCACACAGGTATTCCTGCTGCTCAGAGAGGTGAGTTTACTTAATTAGCCATATGCCAGAACAGAATAAGCATTCTTAGGATATTGGTATACTCTTTTTGGATGTGTCTTAATCCAGGAAGTGTTTACTATTTAACTGAGAATGCATGCTCTGGTGTGGCTTAATAATATAATATTTTGATGTTTTATAATTACAGAAGTCAGATTTTTTAATAGTAGGTGTGTCTCTGCCAAATATATTGAGATCACTTTATCTGCCAGAAAATTAGTTTCCTGAGAGAGAGCTTTTCTTTGCTTTTAATGTTGTCTTAATTTAAAGTTAGCATGTGTTCCTTCCATTTCTTCAGGATAATGAAGAAATGGTGTTTGCAAAACTTTTGTTTTTGAAGAAATGCAAACACCAATGCAACTAATATCAAGAAGTAATAACAGAAACAACTCTAGTCCTTGTTGTAATGATAATGTTGGGTGGGGAAGGAGGATAGCATTTTGTTAAGAAAAATTCATTTGTGTTTAAAACAGAGGTGCTGTTTCAGCTTGTGACTCTTATTATCATCACCAGTGTTTTTTTCAGTCTCTGGGTTAGATAGTGGTAGTTAGGAAGTTTAAGTCACGATCTGCAGCTCTTCAGGAGGAAAAGAATAGCAATGCAAATTAAAGAAGGCTTAGATAAGCTTAAAGAAATAAAAGCTTAATACCTAACGTGGGATTTAAAAATAAAATAAAATCTAGCATAAGGCATTAATAACTGTATTTGCATGTTTTTTCAGTGATGAAGTCCCAGTCAGGCAGTTGGTTCACAACTGTGACCTCACCAGAAATCGGTACACTGGTTTGGACAAGTCCAGACCTATACTGTAACTTTTCCTTTAAACAGACCTGGAAAGGGATGTTCATTCTCTCTCAGACAGATAATTGCTTCCTCAGAAGGAGCATTGAGATGAGCAAGAGACATCATCCATATTTTTTTCTTTGTTTTTTCTTTTGTTTTTCTGTCTGTGTTTTCAGCAACGTCAATTGATTACAGTTCCTTTGCAGACAGATGCAACAGCTGGATAGAGCTCATTAAACTGAAAGCTCAGACCATAAGGCGCGGATCAATTAAGACAAGTAGGCGGCTGTTTCTACCACGTTATGATAATCTGAGACATATCTCTGATTTCCCAGTGGTGAATAGTGGAGTTTCTTGCCCAGCAGTAGTATTTCAGATCACATATAGAATGAATACCTGAGTGTGAAAACTGCCGACATTGTTAATGTCTGTGTAAGCTAACACAGGGTTTATGAACCAGTATCATAAAGAGCAAAATACAGTATTTCTGTTCACTTAGTAAAAATTAGTTATCAATAAATGTGTACGGCTACTAATTATATAACATACACTGCATGGATGTAGGTGTATGTATGATCTTGGAAAATTTTTGGTGAGAAACAGGAAGCAATCACCAAGGTGACAGTCAAGGCAATGGTCACTAAATTAGCAAGTGGTGAGTTATTTTTCAGCAGTTCTTTGGCCACAGGTCTGACTATCTTGCTTAAATTAGTAGAGATTAATATCTGTTTTAATGGAAAATGCTGCACTGGGGAAACACAACAACTTTCACACTTCCTATAATAATTTGTTCCTCCAGCAGAATATGTGTTTCAAAATATTGGCACTTTTTTCTTTACCTTCACTTTATAACTGATTGTTGTATGTGCAGCTACTCGCCTCAGTGTTTTCTTTTGCAGGAATGCCACTCTTCCAAATAAATTCCATTTCAGCTTTTTGTCTCCTTCTGCATGCATTGCATGATAATTTCCTTTCTCACATGATATGGCTGAGCATCGCAGGCAGCTGAATGTTGTCACCAAGCTATTTGGAAACCATAAAGAAGAGTTGTTGTGTGTTAAGAAACAGTGATTGGTTTTTCTTGATAGTTACTTTCTCTTTCTTTTTCATCTTTTTAGCTGCTTCACTTGAGAAAGCGAGTCCATTGGCTGAGGGATACTTACGGCATCGTTCTTTCCCATCATGTGCTAATTCTACCGTCTCAGTTGTTAAGATGACACCTCTTTCTTTTATACCTGGAGCAAAAATAACCAAATATCTTGGGATAATCAACATGTTTTTTATACGAGAAACTACTTCTTTACGTGAGGTGAGCTGTGTATCAGGGATTTGCACTTTGTTTAGTATAATAATCAAGGCTAAGTGTATAATGCCTGCAGAGGTTTGAGTTGAGGTATGGCATAGAGAATTGAGTTTTTTGTCACTTGAGGCTAGGTGTTGAATGGGGATTAAGTTGTATCATGTTGTTCTTGTCATAATAGAGCATTTTTGTATTTGGCATTGTTAAGAAAGGACTGCTTACCCTAGGGCCATTGTTGATGGCTGATTTGGGTATAATATTAAACCAGTAAGTTCTTAAACAGAACTATGTGGAAAAAATGGGTCTGACTGGCAGTGGGAGTTGGACTCCTTTGTACCCAAAACAGATTGATTTAAATGCTTAAAAAAAACAACAAACAAAAACATTCTCATTTAGCAAGTTCAGTGATGAACTTTCATAGTGTATTCAGATTTTAGAGGTCTTTGGTTAATAAAGATTTCCTATATAGTATATAACATTTACACTGACTTTTAGTGTTGCATTCTCAGTAACATAGGTCTGTATCATAAACATCCAAAAAGCATGCTATTGAGTATACACCACAAAGCTTAGAAGGTATAGTTCATGATATTCAAACAATGAAGTCCAGTCCGGATCTAGACTCCTCTGAGAAAAATCTCAAGACATATTCTTTATCATCGTCATGTTTTTTTTTTGGAAGCCGCTCCATCCTTCTGCCACAATTTCTAGACGCAGAAATAGAATGAACCTATCTGGTTTACCACTACTGAAGAGTATGCTGTTTCCCAATAATTACACATTTAGAAAATTACATAGCAGATGTTAATAAAAATGATAAGTCTTTATAAAAATTTGTCAAAAGCTCTATATAGAAACTTTGAATGCCTTATTTGGATCTTGCAAGTAATGGCCCCTTTTAATTTGAGAAATCTATGTGAAAAGGACAACATTTTCAAAAGGATATAGTAAGGTATGATGAGGACATTGAGTTCATGGCATTTTTATTTTAACTGCAGCTTCTGTAGATACAAATTAAATAGCTGATACGCAAGCTTTGGTGACTATAACAAATCTCAGCGGAAGTAAGTTGCTCAAGTATTGAATTCAGCTCCTCTGTGAAGTTGGGAAGCCTGTGTAGTTTGTCAGTGATGCTGACAGTGTGCTTTTTTTCAGCACTGAGAGCAACTAATTAATACCTATTTCAGCTATATAGACTGAGTCACAAACCAGTTTTATTAAAAGTTGTATTGCCCCAAGGTTGTGACAGAGTCAAAAGAAAGGTCGTCATATCCAACTTAAGTGGTATCATCTCAGATTCTACAGAAGCATAATTAGCTACATTTGTGTTTGTATTGCTTTATACTTTGGTTATGGTAGTTGGTGACTGGTAGTTGGTGACAAAAGGTAGTGGCCACTCCTTACTATTCATTTCCTGGAAGTGTAAATGATTCTTAGTCCTCGGTGTAAATTATTTTGTGTCTGCTACACAAAAAAATAAAATGGCAGTACTCTTCCTGATGAAAGAAAAGCTTGTTACTCAAATGTCAATTGAATATTGCATGCTCCTGCAAAGGTGTAGGAATATCTGAAAAGAATAGGATGTATGTACTACACTTACTACAAAGAATATCAATCACAAATGAATAACCTAGTTGTGATTCTTTTAATCAAGCAGTAAGTTCAATTGATCTATGTTTTATCTGTGATAGATTAAAAAGTGAATGGGTTTCACGTTCTGTACAAAATGCAATTTCAGATTTACTGAAATATTCAGAGGATAAAAACGTAAGGAGAGTATTGATCATCTTACTGCAATACCTGATATAAAATACTTTTTCTTTTTCCTTTTCCCCGTTATAGGAGGGTGGTGTCAGTGGCTTTCTCCATGCTTTTATCGCTGAAGTGTTTGCAATGGTGAGA
This sequence comes from Cygnus atratus, assembly GCF_013377495.2. Lineage (NCBI taxonomy): Eukaryota > Metazoa > Chordata > Aves > Anseriformes > Anatidae > Cygnus > Cygnus atratus. Next base: position 77,064,734 of record NC_066362.1, on the reverse strand, counting down.
GCACATGTTGCAGCTTTAGGGGGCAATGCAGTTGTCTCATACATAATGAAGCAGTGTGTTTTCATGGAGAATCCGAACAAAAATCAGGTAAATTATTGAATGAAACCGCAGTGCTCGTATTAGTAAGACAGAAATATTTTTAATAAATTAAGATCCCTGTAGAGCCATGTCTGCATAGCACTTCGGGATCTCTTATCATAATGTTGCTTTAAAGAAACCAAGAGCATTCTGAACACCCAAGTTAACATGAAATTGCGGATATGCTTCATAAATACCCAAATGGTATTGGTGTTAAATACATAAAATACTAGGTTTGCTAGGATGAAGTAAATGGCAGGAACCACAGAACACAGTAGTGCTAAACTTAGCTGTTCTGATGCTGCGGTGTTAGTGTTTACATTATTTTCACATGGAATTGGTCCATTTTGGACATAAAGGGATAAAGCTTTATTAGAAGAGAAAACCACTGAATTTGGTTGTCTTGGTGTGTGAAATAAATTCAAAACAATAGTGAAATGAACAGCCACCCAGGTATTCCATTTTTTTTGGTCTTAAGAGAATCTATCTGCATGTTCGATAGCATGAGTGGATATAAAAGGGATATGGCAGAGATTGCCTTACTAATAATAATTTGTCTTTCTAATAATTTGTCCTTCTTTGATCTCTGGCAACTTTTATCATCTGTGTACTTATATGGTGCAGATTAAATAATTATGTATTTTATGTTTGGTAACTGTATGTTGTCTTCTTTTTTTCTTCCTAGGCCCAGTGCTTAATAAATGTAAGTGGAGATGCAGTCGTCTTTGTACGTGAATCTGAGTTAGAAATGCTACCAGTGCAACCTTCTACAGTTGTTTCTCAACCTGCAAGTACTGGAGGAGATGTTACAACGTGAAGACAGAAAAATTGAAACGGTCTCTGTCAAATAGATTGTTCAAAATATGGGAATGTTAGGTTTGCAGCTTCAGAATCAATATCTCCCATCAACATCATTAGCCAAAATCTAAGACAATCACTGTATTTTGTCCTTCAGGTTTATGCAATAGTCAGGACAGCATACTGGCAGGTATGCTCTGATTTTTTTTATTAAAATTACAGGACCTTTGAAACCTATACGGAAAGAGAAGCACCCATGGAAAACTATGCATTGAAATAGCAGGCATCACATGAAAGTAAACAAAAATCCTGTTGTATTTTTCAGCTGTTCAACAGGACCATGATAAGTTAAAATTCAGACCCATCTCTGAGTTTGCTTATTGTATTAGCTGATTCTCAGCTCAGCTTAAAGAAAAAAGGGAGTGGGGAGCAGGTGGGAGGTAACTGAGAGTCCTGTATTAGCGACCTTTGCTGGAGAACCCAGAGATACAGGCTAATAAAATGTGAAGCCTAAACTTGTTTTAGATTGTACAGCGAGGAGTGGAAGAAGCAGCACCAAAAAGTTAGTTTGAATTTCTGCACGCTAAAAATATTTTTCAACTGTTTGAGAACTGCCGTTTTTTAAAAAATTAGTAGTATATGAAATATGTTTTGGGTGTTTGTTTTTTTTTTTTTTTTTTGGAAAAGCTATCAGACCATAATGCTGTTCTGATAATCCCTATGAATTAAAAAAATAATAATAAAATAATGGGTTATGTGCTGTTATAAGATTTCACTTCAATGTTGACAAAAAAAAAACAACTTATATATAAGGTTCTGTGAAAGAATTGTCATGAGGCTGATTACCTTAAGGAATGATTTCTTGCAAGGATGACATTAGCAGTTCTCTGAAAGTGTACAGAGGTATAGTCCGGCCTCCTTTCCATTGGAGATGGGAAATGCCTGGCTAATTAGAGACAGACATATGGTTGTGATGCTAATTTCTGCTAGTTGTTCTTCTCTTCCAGTACAGTAACTGGGAAATGAGGGTACTGCAAAGAAAGGAAATTTGTCATTTCTGGTAAATGTCTGAAAGGCAGTGATATTTTAGTATAAAAGATGCAAATCTTTGATCTGAAGATGCATTCTTACTTAAATCTGACTGTCATACATGGAACTTGAACAAACATGTAAACTTGAATGTAAATATTCTGCTTAGTGTTGAAATTAAGCAATGGCATGGTTATTTGTTAAAATATTTCATTGTAAATGAGCATGAAAATCATTCTTTGCACAATAAATTTGTGTAAAAAATATCTTGCCTTTTTATATGTATAACAACTAAATGTGTACACTGAATACGTACTAAAAATGTCACATCCCCTTTCTCCTCAGGGAAACATATATTTTTAAATAGTGTTACAACCTGCTTATTTAAAATTCATTGAGTAATTATATTTAAAGTGTTTGAGTTTGGTGCTTACCAGAACACTTCTCTCATACAGCTAATTGTTTTTCTGAGTTTTGTAGCTGTTACGGCCAAAACTACCATAAGTTATATTATCAGTGAGTAGCTGCAGCTCTCTTGATTATTTTGCAAGGCAAATCTTGTTCCCTTTGAAGCTGGTGGCAGAATAATTTGTGAAGGTCTTGGATCTGGCACAACAAGTTGTTTTCAGCATAAATAATCAGCATTGCAATACTGACTGAAATAGCATATTAGAGTAGCTTTTTTTTTTTTATTGAGGGGAGGGATTTGGTAGCTTCTGTGGGAGTATCAATGCCATCTTTTTCATTTCGTAGCTATTTAAAAAAAGTTTACATTTTTCATCTACTGTGTTTCAATAGAGCTAGAGTAAATGCTTTCTCATCTAGAAACTGTAATTCTTTAATTATTATTCCTGAAGTAACAAATATATCTAACTGTTACTAATTGAGATCCAGCTTTTCCTCATTAGTTCAGCTGGATAAATTTAATCTGTAGGAAGTTGTACACTTAATTTGCTCTATGCAGTTTCTTCTTTAAAAAAAAAAAAAGCACAACTAATACATTGAAATACATCGGACATTATATCTAATATGTTTCTCATGCTTAAAAAGGATCTTATGAAATTCAGGCAATTATTAGGGGATATTAGGAAAGGAAAACTAAACCACAAGGTAAATACTTAAGTCATCTGTGTGCAAAACACCTTTGAGGAGCTGAGTGCCTGCAACTTACTTTCCTTAGCTGGTTCAGAATGGCTGAAAATCATGAAATTTTCAGCCATTTCTGCCTTGTGTAGGTACTTAAGGTACCTCGTTTATTGACTTTTACTCCTTTAGTGATGATAAAATGACCAAAGTGTTGATTGTGAGAGAATCATTGAAGTTCCTGCTAAAACAGGAGCTGTTAATGGAAGATAATCCTGTTCTCTACTCAAATGGGACTTCCAGATGCAAGGTGAAAAACAGTATTGATTGAGATATTTATGGCTGAAACATTGCTGCTTTGTCAGGAATTTTACCCTACTCTGAGAATAGCTGTTTGGGGATAGGAGCTAACGCAACTTGCTGCTTTCTCTTCATTTGAGAAATCCAAGTTGACAGAGGGTAGAGTGAAAGTAGCCCTTTCTGCGGTGGTTGAAGTGTCACCTTCACAAGTGGGAAGCTTGTGGAGAGCGCTTGGTTCCTTTCTGTTGTTCAGATGGGTAGATGGAAGCTTGGATGATTGATCTAAAGGAGTAACAGAGCTTTCTTGGCAAGCATGTTATGAATATCTAGGCTAAATGCAGCATCTGCAAATCTGTTGAGCTTTAGGTTGCGTGGGCAAGAAAACTTTTCTTGCCACACAGAATTTGTGGGTTTGGGAGGTAGGAGTTTTGTCTGCTCTGCAAAGCAGCAGTGAGGCAAATTAAGGGTGAGTGGCGTGCCTTGTCTGTAGATGAGTGTCAGGCTCTGGGGACACCAGCAGCTCTTACAGTCCCTGTCTGGCCTCCCCCCAGCACCCCACATCAGCCCCAGCCCTGGCAATGCTACAGCAGGGCCTGATCCAGCTCCCCATGGCCCTGCCTGGCCACCCTGCTCCTGGCTGGCCAGGCCCTGTCCTGCTGCCCCTGGGGGTCTGTGCTGCACGGGTGAGAGCTGGGTTTTGAGGTGCAGGCTGAGACAGCATTTCAAATGCAAAACATGAGGTGTTCAGAGCTTGTACAACCTGCGTTAATTGTGGGAAGGCTGGTGTCCGTGCTCAAGGTCTCAGGTGGCAGGAAGGGATGCTGCCTTTCAAGGACTCCTTACTCCTTTTCAGCTGTATAAATTGTGCCTGGTGTGAGAGGAAGCCAGGCTGCTGGTCCTCATTGTTACCAATGACCCCATCGGCTAACACTTTCCATTGGTAGACCTTAAGCGTTTCAAGCGTTTCACAGAACTGGTTGGTATCTTTCTTGCATTTTACAGCTGAAGGAGCAGAGGCGTGAAGCAATGCGCTAAGGTCATGCTGGGAGCTGGTGGGAGAAGCGGGTCTCACTCCAGACGTCAAAACACTGTGCTTGTGAATAGGGTGCCAAAAATGAGAACTGGCCGAAGATGGATTTCTGTGGTGCTGGCTCTGTTGGCATTGTAGCTACACAATCAACACACCTGGAAAACGGACCTGGGTCTTCACAAATGCAGCCACTACAGATACAAACTTCCTGTGTTTATCAGTCCATGGGCAAATTGCTGAATGGAAGCTGGATCTTTAAATTGTTGATTTCACTTTGGAAGTGGGCTTTGTTTCAATTGACCTGCAGGCATTTAGCATGAAAATGCACATTCACATTAAATGGCTGACATTTATTTTTGTTGCGAAAGCGTTTTCATTAGTGCATACAGAAATGTGCCCTTAAATTGTAGGGAGGGGAGGAGTTAGGGTGTTCAGTTATTGCAGTTTAGGTTTTATTTTCTTGAAATTAAATGCTCTTAATGCTTCAGCGAAGGAGAATCTCTGCCTAGAAACCTTGTGAGACTTGGAAACATCGCACTAATTACAACCTCGCACATGGAATATTCTCACACACGCACACCCCAAAGAGCTCTTAAGTTTTGTAGGAGGGCATCTGAGCCCAGGAGGCTTTAAAGAGATGCCATTCCCTCCTGGCATGCGCTCGAAAATCCAGAGTGAGCAAAAGCACATGCAGACAGCAACCCTTCCTCTTCCTGCATCCTTCCTCTAACCAGGCTGCCCTGTGCCCTGTCCCTCCCCTGCACCTTCCATTCCCGGGGTCCCACCTGGGGCGGCGCTTGCCCTGTCTGCCCGTGATGGGCTTGGTTTGTCACAGCGCATATGCAGCTGCTCTCTGCTTTTTCCACCATTCCACAGCGCGGCCGTGTTTGGATTTGGAAATGCTAGATTCTGTTCACACTTCTCAGGTGATGGCAGAGCTGTCGGAGTTGCACAGCTGTAACTCAATTTTCAAGCTTTTACTGAAATTTCTGATCTTATTTATATTTTGGCTCCAGTCCAAGGGTTGGTGCTGTTTGCACGGGTGAAAATAGCTGAGAGAAGGTTAAAAGGAAGAGATGCTTATTATTAAATTGTCATAATCCCCTGCCTCTGTCTTCCCTAATGCTCAGCTCCTGCCCTTATGCCGTCCACCCTGCACTTAGTTACCCATTTGCTCTGTCAGTTGAAGTTGGATGTGCAGCACGATGACAGTACTCTGGTCTGGAGAGATCTCTTGTTTATGCCAGGAATCTGCAAATGAGCTTTTAAATTGTCACTTTAATTTTACATATATCAATTGTAAAACCTACCCAGAGGCCATGTGAAGGGAGTGAAACTTGGCAATAATGCTTTCACAACGTTGTTTCTGTTGACAGCACCAGAGCACCATTTGTTGAAGGTGAAATGCTTTTATTTCTAATGCTGTTATTGCTGTTGATAGTCTCCACAAAGAGCAGCAGAGCACATCTGCAGGCCATCTAATGCCCAGGCAGAGTTAGGTGCCTTCTGGGTTTCCATTTCTCTATTGCTATTGCAGAAGAAGGGCTGAGATAAAGAAGGGAAAGGCAAGAGATGTGCTAGATAAAAAGCTTAATGTAGACAGAAGAAACAAGGGAAGAACACAATGAAGTTGAGTATCTACTGAGCAAAACTGATGGGAAGGAAAATAATTGGTTGAAGAGACAGATGAATAATGAATCCCCAACCAAAATAAATAAGAAATGCTGAAAATAATGTAATGATAATATGTTTCATCAGTCAATGCAGTAATGTCTCACTCTCATGCAAAGCATTTCATCGGTAGGCCTTGAAACACTGCAGAGGCTTAGATTGTTGTTGGGCCTTAAGGTGAAGGGGCATGGCTAGAAACAGACATTGCTTTTCACCATGGCCTTGCCTGCAAATGAAATGACATTGTTTTAATAATGTGATCAGACTGGCGTGAAACATGTCATTACTGTTCCTTTCCTAGGAAGAAAGGTTTTTCATGATTTGGCTGAACTCAATATAGAATTTATCCTTTAAAAAAAGGCACACACAAACAAACAAAAACCCTCTGAAATTAAAAGGTTTTGTACTACAACAGTTAAATCTGTGTCCATATCATTTATGTTAAATTGGAATGGGGAAATAGCCTAGATGGAAGCTTGCTCGGATCCTGGTGATAATGTCATTTCAAATACACGTACATAAATACGATCTATTCTGCAATAAAACAATTACATTGTCTCATTTAATTTAATGAACCACAAAGTCATTATTTCTTGCAATTAAAAAGGTGTATGAGACAAGCAGCTGATCTCTCAAGCACCCCAGCTGTACTTAAGGGAGAAATTTCTTTGACAGGAAATGATTGGAGACTTTTCAAAGAAATTGCCTGAGCCATTAGGCAGTCTGACATCAGAGGTTTCAAGTGATTAATGACTTCAGTGGTTTCACCATAGATTTATTTGATACCAAACAGCCACTCTGTGAAAAATACTAACAGAGCGTCATTAATTTCTCCACAGTTCATTCCATTAAAAAATTGCATAGCTAATGGTTCTCAAATACCAGCTACAAGACATTTTGGGCTGCTATAAAATGAATATAATGCCAAATGTGTGTTTCTTTTCAAGTGATTGTGGCTGAGCAGTAAACCCCCACAATGGAAGAAGGCTGAGGAGAGATGGGCAAGAGAGCCGTGCACATGAAGCTCAGGGAATAATGCAAGGTGTGACTGACCGTGGCTGTTGCAAAGCAAGCTGCCTTTATTTCAGCACAAAGGGGGAGAGGATGGCCTTTGTTTTAGATAAACATCCACCGTCAGTCGAGTGGATCAACTGGGGATGTGTTTCTCCCTGAGTTAGAACGACCATTATAGGGGAGAGTGAATACATGGCTCAGCCCAATCTAGAACCTAAAAACCAACACAATTAACAAAAGGATTTTGAAAAAAGCAATGGTCTGATTTGGCTTTAACCCACATATTCCTTCCCTGTAACTGGTGATGCCCAGTGTCATGATGGAGAGCACATTATAGAGACCAGTAATATGATGTTGGTATTGTGAGAAACACTCTGTAGCCAATAACTTAGGCTCAGCAAAGGATCTCAGTGAAGCAGTAATTTATTCGCAATTGCAATGGCGGGTGTCCCACAAGCAGGAGCGCATCTACTAGTCACACTGTACAGTTTATATACTTTATTTCTCGATGACCGGGACCCTCCCCTGTTTCCCCATTGACTGGGTAATCCAGGTTCACAACCTATCCGATGCTTCACAGAGAATACATGGCCTTCAGGTGCCGGCCTGTTAAATTTCAAATTTCTTTTGACTTTTTTTACTGTTTGAAGTGGTAATGTTTCTTCACTTATCTGGCTTGACTTGACACCATGATCTTCACCTAGTTGTTCTAAGGAGTCTGGTTGTCTGCATTTTACAAGGTCGCCTGCTAAGTTTTCTTATCACTGCAAGCATATCTCAATACCACATTCCTTACCTTTAAACAATGTAACTGTGCAAAAACAACATTTTTATTCCCACAGTATTGTGACTGAACTTTGTACTGCAACTGCTGTATTTTGCTAAGTGCAATTTACATGTGTATTGTGTTTTCAGTATGTTTTGTATCACTCTGTTAAGTCAGAAATCTCTTGTAACATCAAATATCTTCAAATAAGTAAATTTGATATTAAAGATTTTACCCTCTGCCTGTGGTATATATAAAATAACCTGGTCAGAGAGCATTGGGCTCTGACAGTGATAAAAATCAGTGGCTATTCTGATCAGTTTGCTTCTTTTGAAACCTTCAAGTGAGGTCTTTTTGACAGCATTCAGCAGCAAATTCAAGCCCAGTCATTGAAACATCATTATAAAAGCTGTAGTGCAGTGCAGTGGATTTAAAGAAACATGGAAGACAGTCACACAGGGATGGAATGCAAGACCTACAGCTTGGGCAAAATGGATATCACTGCTGTAGTACTATTTCTAGCTTAACCATGAACAAGTAAGCACCAGGTTCCTACTTTCCTTGTTTCCTGCTCATTTCGCTGTGACGTTTCCTTAGCTTTGAGCTAGATAGCGTGGCTCATCTGCTGGGGGTATCTCTGTTATTCAGAGTGCTTGGCTTTGCTGGTTTATTTTGTTTAGAAGTTTGTTCAAAATGAACTGTCATGTAGGAGCTTCAAGGAAATCAGAGTAAATATTTCACCAGAAATAATGTAGCAGGAATATTAGAAGGTGGTAGTTAAAACGGAGAACAGTCTGAATGTAAAGTAATTGTTTGTGGAACATAATCACACAGGAGCAATTTTTCTATTGTCTTGTGATTCTACTTGGGGAGGAAAAAGTGTACACTCCAATGACAACCAAAGATATTTTTGGTTGGCTAGACAGATTTAATTCATATGATTTGCTTGAATGGTATAATTATGATATTAATTTTCATCATGTTGCCTAAATACAAGTGCCAGAAACAGAAGACTGAATTGGCAGCCACTGAAATACAGTGAACCCACAGGAAATGTCTCAGACTAAAGTAATCTACAGATTAAGAGTGAGTGGGAGTGAAGCATCAGGAGAAAAGAAAAATATAATCTATGGCAAGGAGAGGAAATCAAATTAAATACAGATTTCACCTTCATTGCATTTTACCAGCTACGCTTACTTTTTCTCCCAAGAAAATCTCAAAACATATTAGTCCTAAATTTCTTAATGACAGGGAATTCAAATATTTCTGATCATTCTCTGGCATAATGTCTAAAAAAAAAGTCTTCAGTTGCTGAAGAAATCCTGCTGTTGTAGGTAAGTGGGGACTGAAGACTCCTAAAGGCTCAGAATAGTCTTAAGGCTGATTAATTAGTGAAGAGAATGTAGAGCCACACCAAGGATGGATAAAAGTGTGCATGGCTATTAATAATGAGGAGAAATATCCAAGCGCTGATATAGCTTCTAAGAGTACTGGGATCTTAGTTGTAAATTTTCAAAAATATTGAACGACATAAAAAGAAGGGAAATTCAGCATTTGTAGGATGTAGGAAACTTTTAAAGATTTCATGCTTAGTCTTAGCTCTTAGTCTGAGTGTATGAGGGAGTGAAAAGATTCTCAAAATCTATTTTCTTCCTCAGCTTTCCTGTTTTATCAATGGATATCAAGTCTATCTGTGGTACTTCTGGAGACAAATAATTGTAACATACAAGCATACTCTAGTATGTGCATACATATTGTTGCTGTGGGAATTTTTACTTAAGGCTGTGCAAATACATCAGTCTGACCTCATTTTTTTTTTTAGCTAATACAAAAAAAATCTAGCTGACATTTGAAGATTACACAGTAAGCATGTTGAGAGGCACAGCTGGATAGCTTACAGACAGACAAAACACACTGCCCATGAAAAACAGGTTATGAAATTTAAGGAAGACATTGCAAATTGAATATGGGTCTGCTACAGAGATAACACAGAAGCCAATAAAATAGTGAGCCATGGATGTCATGGTAGTCACTTTATTTCTGAAATGCTTAAGCTTATGCTTGAGCTAATTGCTATCATATTAGAAAACTGAGATAAATGAATAGATTAGTATACCATTTTACAGTGCTTGAGTGCTCCTGAGAGTTATCTGAGGACAGTTTGGTCCCAGGAGGAATATTCCTAAATTAATGGATAGAACCAGGTGAATGTTGTTAGTGGACAGGCTGTAAATATACAAAAAGCTGAATTTCTCACTGCAGTCTTCAAAGTTAGCAGTCAGTAGAAAGAAAATCTTCATAGAATATTAGGGGCACACTTAGAAAATCAATGTAAACTTTCGATCTCCTCAATTATTTTTTTTTACCACACACTGTAAGATATGTTTTTGTTCCTTATGAAATTAGATAATATGCTTGCTAGAATTTTGTCTACAAGATGCTTGTTTCATTAAAGGGATTGATGGGTAGTCAGTTCAGAAATGTCTTGCTGAGTTTTTCTGGGTTTAACATACTCTTTCTATAGTTTTATAATGATATTTTAGAGCAACTGTGAATCATTTGAGTTGTGAGTAATTAACCCCTCTGGAAATGTGACTCTTAAGGATGTCTCAGGTTGAATAATCATAAAATGAGTCATTGAAATTGGACACATTGGGAATATTCTGAGTTAATCTTCCAAAAATTTGGAGTCACTGTTAGAGCAGATAATGACCCAGAATGTAAGTGTATATGCTTCTATGATGTGTGTCATGCAGGAAAATAGAAAATATCTGAATAAATCTAAATTAGTATTGTATCCAAGACAGAAGAGGGAGGACCGCAGTTAAATTCTAGGACTGAAATTTTGCCAAACAGTAGCCAAACTTAGCAATCGGAAAGCAATCAACTGCAATGAATAGAACATCCTTTATTAAATCATTTCTGTACTGATATAAAATGCTATTTGAAGATCCATTTAACAGTTTTTATGCATTCATTCCCTTTCCAGCTTCCAAGAACTAACTTATCTTTCTAAAACTACAAGCATATGAAAACAACACTTCCTCCATCTGAAGAATTATCTGCTTATTCAGCATTTATGAATTCTGAAAGTCTGCAGGAGAAAAAAATGCAGACTTTGCAAGATGTTTGACACTTTATAATTATTGTAACTCCAAAACACAGAACATTATTTGTACGAATAATAAGTCTAAGCAGCAATAAAGTGTGTGCCTTTCCTCCAGGTTTCAGCTCTGGGAACTATTTTGACAGTTGGATCCACGGTACGTCTCTACATGTGGGCAGAGTTGTTTTTCTTTTGCTGCTGAAGAGAGGCTTTTAAGTTTGCTACAAATCCCATCTTATGAGCAGATTTTCCTACTAAAAATCCTTTCTTATGCTCTCATTTTCTTCACACGGAAGGAGATGGTTGCTATCCTGATTTGTATTTACTAGTATCACCCACCCTCTGGAAATGGTTCCACTACTATTAGAGGGATACCACAATGTCAAATACTACTTGCTCTAACAAAACTATGACAGCTGGGTCTGCAAGACGAAATTCTCCTCTAAGCTTGAGCTAGCACACAGCCTGACACCACTTTGATCACTAATGACCCTTTGGAGGCTGTCAGCTAGGCACTGAGCTTGTCTTGGGCCATTCTGAGGGCAGGTTTCCCCTGGTTCTAGCGTTAGCTGTTATAAATCATGACCACTGGAAGAAGGAGATCACCCCAGCAACTGATAAGGTTGTAACAAAGCCTCTTGGATCTTTTCTTTTTTTGTTTGGGAGTAGAAAGTATGTGATGATCTGTTCTGCTATCCAGCGGAGATGCTATTAAAATCACCACCAGATAGCCAATATGAGAATTGTGGGAACTCCTGATTACATTATAGCTATGACTTAGAAAGAGAAATCACATCTAAAACCAGTTCAAGCCCAGAAGCTGAAAGCAAGTATCTGGAGAATTCAGCATCAGCTTCAAGATTTCCACTGTGGAAGTTTCTTTCCTTTGACTGTTTACTTGGGATCACAGGCTCTTTCACTTTTATACTCTGTTCAGAGGATAGGTGGCTACTGTATAAAGATTCATAGATGAAGTTTTCTGTCTCTGAAAAGGAACAATTCTAAAAAGGGAGATCTTTAGATCTTTTTTATTTTATTTTATTTTTCCAGTTTGTGATACAATAATCGTAAGTAACAGCTTTCACTGCAATTTAGAGCTTACTGGTGTCCTGACATCAAAAAGCTTGATGGTTTCATGCAGTTTGGTTAAGTGGTCTACATTTCAAAGCTTTTCCAAGCCCTATTGGGTTGGGAAGCTCATGAGCACAGACTTCCCTGTGGTGGTTGAGCAATTGTGCCTGTCCTGCTGCAACGGAAGAACATGTAGAGGAAAAATGAAAGTTCATTTACTTCACCTTGTCAGTAAGTTTATATTTCTGGTGTATTTTTCTAAGCTACTTATGATAGGTATGAATATACAGACTTTTTGAGTAGTAACTTTTTGTACCTTAGAATGACTATAATTGTTAGGGGAAAGGACCACTCTTTATGGCTTTGTGGAAGAGATTTTAGGTGAGATCATGTGCAACTTCACAACGCACTTTTTGCAAACACTTTTCAGGAAAATCAGGTCTGCTTCAATCGTCGAGTTTGAAAAACAACAACAACAACAAAAAACATGCCTACAGTAAGAACTTTGTTTATTTATTTATTTTTAAAAATGTCACTCAATAATATGTTACCTGAATGGCTTTCACTACTATTTTTTACACTCCTACCTATACTTTGGGCCTTTCAACTCAGCAGAGATCTTGTTAATGGTGATACAACTGCACTTTAATCTCGCTGTAAGGTGACATATGAACAGATGCCTGTTTAATTGCAGGTCAAAGATTTTGTTCTTTACTTAAATTCCAGTATATGGGCAACTGTTATCTTCCCTGAGCCCAAACAATTCTTTGTGCAGCAATATTAAAATGTAAGTTAAAACTGTTTGATGTCACATCTCCCACAAGCAAATATGTAGGTTGGAAAGTATGTTGTGTCTGCAAAAGAGCCTTTGTTGATATTTAAGTTCCCATCCAGCTTATGTTATCTATTAGACTGCACTACCATCTGGTTGAATTAATGACTTGTGAAACTCGCCTTCTAGATGACAGACATCGCAATGTGACATTTTGTAAGACAAAGTAATCCATCTCCTGTGTTTCTTCCCGAGAGAAAACTGTTATTTCTTTTCAACTCTTTTGCAGAACTTGCCTTGAAACGGAGTGAATGTGTGGTCCTTAAAATGGTTTAAAACTTATTTGCATAAGTAACTTCAGAAAAAAACAACATGGGGAAGTTCCAGAATTAATGGTGACTGTGTGTCCAGGGTCTATGCAACCTGGATAGCATGGGAGAGATCACATTACTAACTGACAAGTGTGAAAGAACTGCTGTGACCTGAGACTGTGAAGTGCCCCTGAAGTTCAGCAAAGGAACATGCAAGTTGCACTAGTGATGTTTCCCAGCTTCTTGATCGCTAGAGATTTTAGTGATGGTGTTGATGATTTGGGCAATACTACAGATCTCTATATGAGGCTGCTTTTCCTCAGAAACATTACTGAGTCATACAGTGCTTCTGTCTTCCTTTGCTAGTGCTTTGTGCTTTCATTCAGCACAGAGAACAAATTTTTTTTCTAGCTTCATCTCTGTCTTTTGGTATAAAATCTCTTGCTCTTATCTTCATTATATTTGTGAAGAAACAAAATAAACTTTAATTATTGTTTGCTCACTAATGAAATTTTAAATTGTTTGCCTGGGTCTAGGTGAAATGCTGCTGCATAACTTTAGAGGCCTTAAAAAAATCCATAATAGTTTTGAAGCACTTGTCTGATATTACCTGTTGGTGCATCCAAGAGTTTGAATTACAACTGAAGTTGTCTTTGCAGTGTGTGTCCTACAGTACTACACTAGGCTTGAAGAAGTCTCAGTCACAAATCTATCCAAATCTACCTCAGTCATCAGTCAAGCCTTTTCAGCTGTCTCTGTTTCCCCTGGGTAATAATGGTAACAATAACTTTCCTTTGTAAAACAAAACAAAACAAAACAACAACAAACAAAAACTTCTGAGACCTACTTAAAAATGCCAGAATGGTTCTGGTTCCTGTATATAAATATTGTTGTATGCATATTTTTGCTATTCACAAGTATGTTTCAATTAATATATTTGGAAAAGCTCTCCGGAGGTCAGCATGTGAATTTTGCTTTAAATAAATGGGCTAATGGAAGATGTGGCTAATGTAAATCTTACAGATAACCCTAGTTCAGCATAGAAGTCAGCAGTTTTTGCACTGTTTCTGCACCTGAAATCTCATCTAGCCAGGCTGTTCAATTTCCTGTCACTAAAGCCTTGCTTTTTCTCCATTTTAAGTCAGGTTTCCATTTATGCTGTGTATGCTGGAGCTGGTTTTACTCACCATCCTGCACAACAGGTTCTGCTCAGGGTCCATGTGCTTGCCTGAGGAGGCTGCAAGCAGTGAGCATCTGTGAGGCTTCCTCCTAGATGGTTTAGGCTTTGAGGGCTGCAACCATCCTTGCTGAAACTTCTCTTTAAACACATTTCTGTATCACCCTTGTTCACCTTAGAGGCGGACAACTGAACAAATCTCATAACCTAGGCCCACTACTAATTCTCAGCTAGTCCCAGAAGCAGAGAGGAACTTCTCATGCCTCACACAAAATCATGGTTTTCCTTAATGATAGCTAAGAAGTATTTGTTACAGGAAGAAGAGGTAAGGCAGCGATATCAACAAGCTCTTTCCTCTCCTTTCTTTTTATTTCATTTATTTTATTTATTTAGAGGGATTACTTCTTGCAGACCAAATTTATTATGTCCCTCTGTATATCAGACATGACCTTCTCATGAACAGGCATTCTTAAACAATGCTGAATTATGAATGATGGCTTCCTGACAGCAACAGCTCAGATCGAAATTTCAGCAAATGTCAGACATGAGGTCAGAATCTATCTGAGTCCCCAAGGCAAAGGAACTCTACTAAACAAGGTAAGTGCCTACTCGCTTAAGCAATTTGTTTGACGTCTGTGTGCATGTACGTGTGCATGTTCCAGTGCTACTCCTACAAACATTTTATTTCCATTTTAAATGGTGTATCATAAAAGGATCCCTCCAGCCATAATGCTTTTGGTGTGTCAGAACTAACACATAATTGATACCACTCCAGCAAGTCCCTGACTCTTCTGAGTAGCCCTTCTCCTTGTGAGTAACCCCCTTAACTGCAGTAGAAATTGCTTTCACTAGTAAGGACAATGCATATGGCCACACAGGGGTTCACATTCACTACAGCATGTTCATGATTAATTTTCCCTATGGAAGATTTCAGAGAGGCTGCTGAACAAACCTGTCTCCAGTAATGTATGCGTATGTGTGCACCATATTTTTTTTCTCTGCAACTTTAAACTATTCTTTGTAACTGATCTCTCAGAATGGAGGCAGTGTGCTTTATAAAGAGAGCTTCTTCTAGGAATTCTAGAAGAACAGCTTCTTCTGGAAGAATAGCTTCTTCTATTTAAGTAATAAATATTGCAGTGGTCTGGTCTGGAAGCAGATTTCTTTCCCTTTGTTACAGTAGGCCAGACCTACTGGATCCAATTGTGCATAAGGTCAAACCCTTTAAAGATTATAATAAGCTTATTGTGATTTATAGATGCATCTACTTCAGTTGGATAAAATTATACTAATTGTGTGAGCATTTGTTTTATGGGTGAGGGAGGGAGATTTGGATATGTACTGTGAAATTCACTGTACTCCCATATTGTAACAGCAGTGTAGCTCCTGACCACCCCTGTCTTTCGTAGACACTTTCACATGTTTTAAAATGTGCTAAAGAGGTGTCCTAAAGCCAGTGCTGTACAATAGAAGTCTGGTCTTTATGACTTTCCTGGAGATACCTTAATGATGTACAGCAGTAATGGCAAAGTTGTGGAGAAAAAAAAAAAAGGCTGTGCTTATCTGTTTTAAATACATCCCCTCCCCCTCTCCCATTTCCCTGCAAAACCCAAAAGCAAAGTTCCTGCGGTTAATGGCTTGATACAGTCTTTGTTACTGAAGCCTGTAGGTTTTTACTCCTTTTTCCACCTTGGTACTGGGTAACATTACTGGCCACATACAAGGATGTTTTGAAAGTCCTTTCAACACTGCTCATAACAGAGGTTCTCTGTTTTAGGAAACGAACTCCGTCTTTGATCAGTAAGATCCTTTTCCCCATTTTATGTTTCTTCCCTGTGCATTCCGATTTCTCTCTGCAGCTGAAAAGATGATTGTACGTGTTGTCACAGTAATAATATTATTACAGCATGGTAGCTGAGGAGCAAAGATATGGCAAAACTTCTACGGAGAAATGATATTCTTTTTTTCCTAAGCCAACTGATACAGCCAGGTAAAAAGCAGATTAGATTTGGACACCATGCTTTTCCAGGAATATTAATTTGATATTGTTCTTGGCTGTAGTTAAAATTCTCCCCCTCTAATAGGATTATAGAAAACTGTCTGTCATAGTAGGGGCTTAAAATGTTTTATCAGTGAGAATACACATTTGTTAGGGGTTTTAGCAAAGCTGCAAAGTAAATCCTGATGCAAAGAAGTATTATGGGAATTTACCAACTGGTCTTCGTATGGGTAACTGTCCATTCATAAATGTACTCTCATTGTTTGCGTTATTCTTACAAAAGAAGATGAAGATGTTAGTTTTTCAAAATATGTCAATTGAAGGAATGCAAAGAAATCAGAATGTTCAAAGGTGACATCATACAAAAGCTGACCTAAAATAACATGTAGAACAGATGATGATTTCTGAACATTTTGCTGTTGAACATTTGGCCAAAACACGTACAAAATGAGCACGGAACATTTATAGTAGCAGGGAATAAGGGCTGCCATTATACACTAAAGACCAATGTTTTTTTCAGCTCCCTTCTTCCTTAGAAAAAAAAGCCATTCTTCACATAGACTCTACTAATGGAGCATGAAATACTTGCGGAACTGACGGCAGTGCATAGAGTGAGGTATTTCAGTCAGGTGGTAACTAAGTGCATTTGGAAGATAACAGATTTATCTTGTAGGTATATGACACAATAGCATTTTCATAAACTGAAAGGGTGGTACAGCCTAAAGGCTGATTCCAATGCAACTGCTCTGCTAAAATCTGCAGAGCAGAAAATGAGTGGAGTGTTGAAGCAGAGGGGTAAAGCCCTGTCATTTTGGAAACGAGAGGGCTTGAAAGGGAGCAAAGAATAGGCACCAAAGGATATGTATAGGAAGCTCTAAATGAAAACACTTAAAAACTGGATTTTTGAACAGAGGCAGCTCTATTCTTGATGTGTGCTTTGGGTTGGGGGTAACGGAAAGAGGAGCTGCTCAGAAAAGGTCTTTACCCTGCTCTCCTGAGCACGGCTTTCTCAGATACAGCAGCAGCATTAAGTAACTGAGCAGAGTATCAGCTCCACCCGCAGGGGCAGAAAGAGAAATGCAAAGCCATCAGATGAGTACAGCTAGCTCAGGGATGTTGTGAATGAGTCTGCATGGCTGTACTGTTTGCATTGTTGTGGCAAATAAACAGGCAATAGAAAACTGGAAGAGAGGTCTGCTGATGGATTTTGCAGTGAACCCAGGAAAATCATAACACTGTTTTCTTTCTGATCTGTGGATAGTATCTCTATTTCTTCTTAATGTTCAAAATGCTTGTTATTCACTGGTCTCACCCACTGCTTCTTCTCTGTTTCTTTCTGAAGGCATCTCTCAATATATATATATATATTTTCTTTTCCTGTATTAGGCCTGCTTATGAACCTTGTCCAGAATAATTAGCCTTTCTGCTTGTAGATCTTACCTGGGACCAAAAGAATGAAGATGAGAATAAATCTCACTACTGAAGTTCTCACTAATGTGGAGTACAGCAAAGAGGAAATTTCCATCTTTCGGCTTTGATTTAAAGGCACGGATTGTCAATTACTACATCTTCACAATGATTGCAAACTGCCATTGAGGTAGTTAAGACTGTTTGCTCGAAAGCAAGATTAATGTTTAGCAGTTTATTCTTACCTTCAGTTTATTCTCCACCTGAAATCATTACCCACAATGTAAAGCATCAGTACGCTTTTCTTCAGGGCTCACTGTCAGAAGGTAAGGAAAGAAGAAATTTCTACCTGTATAATAACAGAACGAGGACAGACATTTTCAGTTCTCTGTGCCATGTCAGTAACAACATAACAGGCTCTGCCTCATCTCTGTCTTGGTACATCTGGCTCCTTGTGGGCTGTAGGCAGGAAATGGTGAAGGAGTTAACAGCCATTGCACTAGACAGACTGTGGACTGTTATAAATTCAGTGAACAGCCTGGGGGCTTGAGGCTGAAAGATATTCAGGAAAAAAAAAAGGAAAGAAAAAAAAGAGGAAAGGCTTAGAAATACCTTATAGGTTCACAAATAAAAAATACCCCCCAACCCTGCATCCAATTGTGTAAGGACAGAAATCCTTTATTAAAGAAATGATCCCTCCCTACACTACTTAAGGAGGGACTACGTTACCGAAGAAACTAGCAAGTAACTGCATCTATTTCATTTCTACTTACTTCATTGCATCCAGTTTGGACAGTCAAAGAATAAGCCATTTCTACTTTCTCTTTGTTCCTTTTTCCACTTTCTGGTTTCCCAAGTGACATCAAGACTCAGGTTTGTCTCTCTTCTCGGCTAAAGGTGAGCAACGAGGCAGAATTTAATTTGGAGTGCATGGTTTTGCACATTTACACAACAATGCGTGCAGTTTTGCACATTTTAATAATTTTTACTTTTGATAAGTCTAGCTAACTACATTTTGAATAAGTCTCCCTAAAGATCATAGAATCATAAAGGTTGGAAAAGACTCCAAGATCACCCAGTCCAACCATTATGCTACTACCAATATCACCCACTAAACCATGTCCCCTGAGCACCCAGTCCAACCTTTCCTTGAACATTCCCAGGGACGGATTGATTAGTTCTGTTTGTTTTTAGTAGAGTTGATTGGACAGTTTTATGTTACTGTTGGTAAATAGCTTCCTCACCAAAAATACAAATTTACTTAGGGAGGATGTAAACATCTATTCTACTCAGAACATATTTGTCAGGTGTTGGCCAGGAACACATTGCTCAATTTCTTTTCCCATTTGGCCTGGAGAGCGCAGCTCTAATGCTCTAGACAGCTCTGCTGTGTAAGGTGTGAATGAAAACAATATTTCTTACGCAGTAATAGGTCTCGGACATGAGAGGCTGTAAATGTCCTCTCGCATCCTTGGATCTCCCAAGTTACAAGTAGCTGTGGGTACACACGAACATAACGGCGCTGTCAGTCGGAGCCCGCTCCCCTCTTACACGGGCCACTCCTGTCAGGCTCTCGAGTCATCTCGAGCACCCCCCAACCTTTCCAGGCTCAGCTTTGGGGGGCCACTTCTTCCCTCCCAGCTGCAGCCCCGAGCCGGGGGCTGCTCCTCGCCAGCCGGCTCCCGGCGGCAGCCCGGAGGCGGTGGTTCGGGCTGGCTCCGCGGCCGAGAAGATGGCCGCCAGGGCGCGCTGCGGCGCCGGCCCCCGGCGGGAGCGCCGCTGCCGGGCGGTGCGGCGGCTCCCGGGGGAGGAGGCCGGGACTGCGTGGGGCTCGGCGGCGGCTCCTCAGCCCCGCGCAAGGGCCGGGAGCTGCCTCGGCCCCGGTGCAAGCGGAAGGAAGCCCCGGCGCGGGGCTGAGCTCGCACAGGCTGAGCGAGGGAAGGGGCCGGGGTGGAAATCTACCGGGGCGGCCCGCAGCGAGAGCGGGCGGGAGGCGGAGGGAGGGGAGCATCGCCTCGCCTCGCCTGGCGGGCAGAGCGAGGGACCAAATGCCCGTGAGGAAGGGCGGCAGCAGCCACCGCCGAGAGAGGAGCCAGCCGCGGCGCAGCCCCCGGGAGGAGCCCGGCCAGGCTGCGATGGCCGCGGGCAGCGGGCGCCGGCCGGGCCGCCGGGCATAGGGCGGCGAGGCTGGGCGGCCCCCGCACAGCGAGGGCCTGATGCAGGAGCGCAGCCCGGCGCCGCGGCGGCGCTGCGGGAGGAGGAGGAGGAGGATGGCGGGGCTGGCGTGGAAGTGGCCGCGCACCCGCCTGCCCGTGGGGGCCAGCGCCCTGGGCGTCTTCGTCCTCTGCTGGCTCTACGTCTTCCCCGTCTACCGGCTGCCCGACGAGAAGGAGATCGTGCAGGGGGTGCTGCTGCAGCAGGGCAAGGCGTGGAGGAGGAACCACACTGCGGTCGCCGGCTTCAGGTACCGCCGGCTCAAGGGCGGCCGGGGACGGGCAGCCTCTCGCCGCCCCAAACTTTCCGCTGCCAGCCCCGTCCCTCCGCTCCTGCCGCCCCCAGCCCGGTCCCGACCCCTTCTGCTCCGCCAGACTTTTGTGGGGGGCTCGTCCTGGGCCGAGCAGGCAAAGGGCCGGAGTGCAGCCGGGTGCTCCTGCGGCAGGGAGGGCTTTCTGGGCGCCCCTGGCCTGAAAGGGGGTGCGGAGGAGATTTGCCTTCTGCTGAAACCCGCTCGAGCGGCTGGGTGAAACGCAGACAGCTGCGGGGTCTCCCTTCCCCTCCAGGTGGGAAGCTGGATTTTCTCCTTGTCCTCTAAGCAGCAGATGAAAGATCGGAGTTAGTGGTAACCGGACTGCCTGCGGAAAGACTCCCTTTCTTTCGTAAATGCCACAGTGAATCAGATCCCAGTTCCTAGGGGCTTCTGTTCTGGCGTACAGCTCTATTTGGTGTTCTTCGTTGTTTTGTGAATGCAGCTCAACTTGTGTTTGCCGTGGACTGGAGCTGGCATGTGATTGCTTAGTATCTTGTCTGCTGGGATAGCAGAAACTTTGCAGTTCTTCAAAAGCACACCCTTCCGCACCTGGAGCTTGCAGGAAATACAAGCAATGAGAGATGATAAATGGGTTTGTGTTAATAGAAGCTAGGCCTGAACGAAGTCCTCCCTTTAATACAGAGCTAACAATGAGGTTCTGATGTAGAATCCTTGTTCTAGAGCACAGGATATAAAACTGGAATAAACTGGGTTGGTCTCCTCAGTTATTAATTTATCTTAATTCTTTTGTGCCACAGATTTACATTTTTTAGGTAGATTAATCATTTTTTTAAAATTACCTTGATAGGTGATATAGGAGAGAGCTTGATGCATTATTTCTCGTGTTTGTAAGCCAAATGTTGCTTTGAAGGGTGACACAGCTGCTGCAACTTCAGTTTAAAAAATATTTTTTAGTCTATTTCAGCCACATGGTTTACAAACACAAACTCTGTGTGGCTTCTCAACTATTCCACCTGCCCAGATATTTTTCCACTGTCTAAGCATAGTGGTTATCTCAAGGATGCTTACAGAAGAGAATATCTTGCAATAAAGTGAGCTATGGTTTCTCATCTGTGTCTTGCTCAGTTGGTGCAGTGCTAAATACAGTTAACTTTAAATCAATCTGCTTTAGGAATTAATGCTTTTTTAAAGGAAATTTTCACTGGAGATATGTAGTGAATATACCAAAATAGTCAAACAATAGTGATGTAGATCTCTGTATTCTTACTGCATATATTTGCTGCTCTTAACATTAGTAGAAAGCTATGAAATTGAAGTCCTCGTCAGGTAAACTTCTCTATATTGTAATACAATTAACAGAAACAATGATGTTCTTTGCTACCATTCTTTTCTTTTTACGTAAGAGCATTGTAAAAGCTCCAAGTTTCAGTTTGTACTGGAAACTCTCTATGAATGCAGGTCTCTGTTTTAAGTGTTGAGCAGGTATAGAGCTTTGTAGACAACCTGTGTGCGGACTTTGAAGTAATACTGCCTTCCATAATAGCCTAATATTGAGTGGGTTTTCATAAGATAGTATCCTTATTTAAGAAGGACATAGATTGCTATTCTCTCTAGCACTCCTGCACACAGGAGGTTGTGAAACAAGTTTGGCTGTGCACAGTTCTGAAGAACAAATCTGTACTTCTGCTAAAAATCTGTATGAGGAAGTACAAGATTTTCCATTACTGATTTGTATAATACAGTGCTTGCATATATTTCTTTGTATAATACTATATTGTATAACATAGTACTGTATAAGTGTTCAAATAGCCAGGTTCTTGCTACGTAGTGAAAAAAAAAGACACCTCTGCATCTCTCTTCCTATAAACTCACTTGGCTCCTATTGTTGAAGTAGATGATGGTTGTCCCCAGGTAGTTAACTTTATCAAAATATATTTTTCAAAACTAGGGAGTGCTGTTCCCTTTGCATTATGTGCCTGATTCAAAGAGCTCTTAAGTGAGTAGCTTAGCAAGGTCAGAGAAAGCACCTCTGCTAATGTGGGCTGAACCCTGGCAGATGAGTGCCAGCAACTCCTTAATCTCCACAGTGGCTCCTTCCTCCTTCAGAAACCCTATAAAAAGGTCTGACCGATGTATGCTCTTGTTTATGCAGGTACATGCACTGTCCGGGTGCTTGGGGGATGATCTACATGAGGGTTTTGTGTTTGAACATGGACTCGCTGAATTGTTTTCCAAATCTAAACACCTGTGTAAATAGTCATGTGTTTCTGAGGCTGTGTCCTTCACTTGCAGTATGTGTTGCCTTCTGCATCTGTGAATAAGGACAGGTTGTGAGTATAACAAAATGAGCAGGATTAAGCCTTTGGCTTTGGAATGAATCTGTGTTTAGAGCATGCTTTCAGCCTTGACTCTGCATACATGACTTCCGTGAGTAATCCTTGCATGATGTTTGTGTGCTGGGTCCTGTTGGCATCAGTGTGGTGGGTGTCTGCGTAGCAGTTGCCTAGGTTCTTAGATGAAGGAACAAATCGTGAAAAGCCTGAAGATACAGTTGAGGTTATTAAGAGCTCTTGGTCCAAATCCTTTCCGCAGTTGACAATAGCTTCCTGTAAAGCCTTCAGGTTCTGGGCATTCAGGGGTAAGCACAGCCTAACTGCAAATTATTGCTGTTAGCATCCTTTAAATTTCAAGTCACTACTGGCTGAGGGCAGTCAAACTCTGCTGTGGAAATATCTCGTCTCTGACAAATGCTGAATAACAGTCTGTCAGTCAGATGGCAAACTGCTTGATCCTGGGCTGCCCACACTACAAAGCGGTCAGAATAGGAATGAGACTGTCATTAGAGTCACTAATGGCTAACGTGTCTAATTTACCTACAGTATAATGGCTTGTCATCCTCTGAGGTGTTTAACGTTATTGCGCCCTAATTGTTTTTACAGATTGCTTAGCTTTTTTAAGGGCTTAGTGCTGCTTAAATTATTTAGGCAAGAATTTTGTTAATTGCTGTTTGTTATTAGTGAAATAAATTACATTCAAGAATACCTTTAGGATTATTTTATTTAAAATTATTGCAGTTGATGAAAGGCAGAGCTGAATCTTTCCGTCTGCTTTATGAGCTCCATACAACCGCATATCCCAAGTGCTGTGTGTGTATCTGACACTTCTTCATTTCTCAGCCAGGGCGGGCTCCTCTGGGCAGTCAGCAACCTTGTGTGGAAAAAGTTCTGTTCTCCTATGAAGACAGATGAGGGAGCTGGGGTTGCTCAGCCTGGAGAAGGCTTCAGGGAGACCTTATTGTGGCCTTCCAGTACCTAAAGGGAGCCTGCAGGAAGGGGACTCTTCACCAGGGAGTGCAGTGATAGGACAAGGGGGAATGGCTTTAAATTAAAAGAGGGGAGATTTAAATTAGACATTTGGAGGAAATTCTTCACTCAGAGGGTGGTGAAGCACTGGCACAGGCTGCCCAGAGAAGCTGTGGATGTCCCATCCCTGGAGGTGTTCAAGGTGAGGCTGGATGTGACTCTGAGCAACCTGATCTGGTGGGAGGTGTCCCTGCCCGTGGCAGGGGGGTGGAAACAGGTGGGCTTTAAGGTCCCTTCCAGCCCAAACCGTTCTGTGACAGTGAATGGGCTTTTGACTGTCAGAGCTCCCACTGCACTAACTTATATGGTTCAATGGTGATTAGTGACTGAGTTAGAGGTTAGAGACTCCTCAAGAAGAGATGAGACAATTGTGAGATGAGGACAATGAAAATGCTACCCTTGAGATTCGGATCGTGTTGTTACTTCTGCTGCAGCAGCTTTGTGTGATGCCAAAAGGTTCTCCAGGGTTTATTCTGGGGGTGGCTTGGCTGAGCTGGTGGCAGACATCTCCTGTGAACTCACAATTGGTGACCTGCCTCCAGTCCAATGCATCTGCTACAACTTGGCTCTGCTCCCCAGTGCTGTCCCCCCGTCCCTAGATCTACACTGGCTGTGCTCATCTTTGCAGGTGGCTTGTCTGCTCCATTTTCCTCAGGTTTGGCCAGTTGCCCATTTTCCAGGGACAGAGAGGTGAAACTACTAGCTTGAAATCACACAGAAGCGGCTGAATATCCAGGCAAAATATGCAGACTTGATGGACTGCGGTGCTTTTGGTGTCTGCTCTTAATGCTGTGTAGGTGTGAACAGAGTGCGTGAAGGTTCTTCTGTGGTTAGCTTCATGTGCCATCCAAAAATAATGCTCTGTCACTGTCATGTGCGGTGCCAGGTGGGTCTTCCTACTGTGATCTGTCAGCTGCTCTCTGCCAGCTGTTAATAGCTGTACCTCACATGTAATCACAACAAACACCAAAGAACATCCTCTCCTACAAATCATTTTTCATTTTTAGGTCTCATTAATGCAGAGCTGGTATTCCAGGTCACCTCCCAGTCTGGGTAAGATGAATGCTATTGCCAAGTCAGCAGGAGTTCCTTTAGTTCAGCTGACTTCTTTTCCTTCTCTTTTGATGCAGGCATTGGAAATTACATAAGAGGTGTGATCCTTACTGGGATAATTCGAGGCAAATCTGAGATAAACCTTCATATTGCTCAAGTTGACTAGATAAGAGTTTTGCCCTGCTTAAACAGCTTTATAGGATTCTAAATTATTGCTGCTTGTTTCACTGAAACATGAAAAATGAATTTCGGATTGGAGCTGGGAAATGCTGGGTTAGATTACTTCTACTTCTGTGGCTCATGGAGCCCTATCCTAAAACCATCGGGTTTGAACCATAGGTTCAAATGTTGTGCTTCAGCAGTTGCCAAATCCAGCTTGGTTTGCTCTCCTGAGTAGGTGTCAATACTGCATGCCTGTATTTTTAACTTACTAACATTTTGAATGACTGTTTTTTTTTTTTTCCATTATGTTTGTTGCATTTTGTGGCAATTGGATATTTGCAATTTGTAGTTTCTTAGCATCTCCATCTGAGCAGGGAAGTTGTTTTTGCAGAGAGGTACCAATTTGAAGAGCAGGTTAAAGATGAGAGAAGTGTTCTTGTCCCATACAATTATTTGGAGGCTGTGGTGAAGAAAGCAAGTTGCAGAGAGGTCTGGGACTATACCCTCAAGGTCTTTAGGAGCCTTCAGATACCTAAATTACTTGAAAACAATAAGGATTAGTTGTCTGAGTTAGTTCAAAGTGTCTTTGCAGATTAGGTCTGTGGCGGCAAGATTGAATTAAATTCAGGATTCCTGAGTTCTTGCTCATGGTATCCGTCCTTGCCCATAAATAGTTTTTTCTTACAGACTTTGAATCTGCCTTCCACAAGAAACATACACTTGAGTTCCCTGTTTTCAGTATCTGTTCTTGCAGAGATTTTTGCTCTTTTCTTTTGAATCTGTAAAGACTCTAGTGCTGCCAGCATTTCTGGGAGGGTGTAACCAACTAAGACTTCTGCTGTTAGCTGGGAGCATCCAAAGGCCCAGTGCCAGGCACCAGGGAACCGGAAGAACAGAGACTTCAGTGGAATTTTGGTTACCAGACTAGGGCCCTGAATGTCTGGTATGTGCGTACACAGATACTGCTGGATGTATATAGTTTCACATCTGTGTTTTCCCTTTTCCTACCTTGTAGTGGATGTAATGGACACTGAATAATCCATACAATATAGTAACTTGTGATTTATTGCTGTGCTTGTATTTTTTGTCTTCACAGCAGTAAAGCAAACAGCATATTTGATGTATGTTCAATGACATATATAAAAAGACTTATTTCTGAGACTATCTCCTACTAGGTAAATGCATGGGAAATGAATTGTCTGTCCCCCTTTAGAATTTATTTTCCCACAGTGAGGATGAACCTCACTGAATTGATGAGGCTGTTTGGACTGCAATCTTCTGTTTTTCCACTTGCTTAATATTCTTAAAAATGTTTAATTTAAAATCTTTGTATATATTTTCATCTTTTTCTGTATGCTATGTATGGCTTCCAAAATGCAAGAAAATTGCTCTTAAAGTTACACACTAATGTCAAATCATTTTAACATAGCTGTGTGCAGTTAAATTCATGCTGAAGCACATTATCTGTGTTATGTAGTATTTGCAAACCTCTGCAGAGATTTAGGTTTCACTGTGTCACAATTTTTATGCATAGAAAGCCAGGGACAATTCTTCTCTTGGGCCTTACCATCTAAACTGATTAGATAAAGGGTGGAGTGGGTGATGGCATTGATAAGTCACTTAACCCTAGTGAAGACTTCTTCCAAAAGAGTAATAATTACAGAAGGTCTGAGCTTCAAAAAGAAGCTATACCTGTTGCCCTGACAGTTATTTTTAAATCAACAGATTGAATTATTTTTACTTCTCCTTCTATTCCATCAGCCTCTTGAAAAGCCCTCTTGAATTTCTTCATTTAGCAATTATTTTTTTTCAAGCAGAAATGTGACTACAGTGAGGTTTTAAAACCTGGTTGGAACGGCTGAACAGAAATGGTTACCTTATTTTTGTCTTCCATGTTTACTGTGAGCATAGTTTCATCTCCTGAGTGACCATTTTGTTTATCTTTCTTTTCACCTCTTCTTAAATATCTTCCCATCCTTATGCTGCTTGAAGTCCGTCTCAGCTTTCAAGGGACCCCCAGACTCCTTGCATGGCTCCTGTTATAATCATCACTACTTTGAATGCTAATTGGATATAAAGAACTTGTATGAAATTATTTACTTATCTCCCTCTCCTACTGAGTTTCCAGTCACCTTCAGACTCCTGAATATCACATTGATGCTCATGCCATGTGTCATTCTCCATTCTTTATGTACCGTATTGTTGCCTATCACACTTTCAAGATAAATTACGGACTTTGCATTAATGTAGTAGCAATATAAGATATCTGCTTATCAGGTTTCCTCTGCTCTGAGGTTGCACAACAAGCTTTAATTTAAAAGCTGCTATGTAACTTGCCTGTATTTTAAAGAGTGCTGAGGAAACAGATCAGCTATTTTGCTTGCCTTCTTGCAGGAAAACTTGCTCTGTCTATTTTTGAAATGTGTAGAGTGGCCAACCTTGTAATTGAGGAGTAACTGCTTTGTATTTCCTGTCAAAGATGAAAGATAAACAAAACTTTTTTTTTTCCTTTCAGTGAAGAGGTTTTAATGTTGTTCTATGTGCTTTGCCTTGGCCAAGTTTCAGCTCTTGTAATGCTGTTTCATCTGCTGCAATATTTGGAGTTTCCATCGTATACGATGTTCTGCTTGCACCATCAGTGTCGCTTTATGGCATGTCCCAGTGCAGGGTGAGGAGGTATCTAACATTATAAGTAATGCTCAGAAGTGCCACAGGGTTTGAGAACCAGTCCCCAGAGCACTCAAATATGCACTTAGAGGGTGATTCTGAATCCAAGGCTCACCAATGCCTGCCTCTCTCAGTGAAAGTCAATAAGACTTAGGCTTAATGGCATGAAGACTCTCAAGTTACTTAGCTGTGTTTAAATCTTTACTTTTGATTGCCAGGAGAGTCTTAATTCTGTTTCCCCATGTACTTTTAGACAGGTAAGGAAGTAGAGTTATAATGGAAGTTAAGGAAATGTCTCTGTTACAAGGCTATCTCTTGTAACTGAACTTCATGTCCAGGTCACAGCTAAAATCAGTGGGGAGTTTTATGAGTAATTGCCGTTCTCTACTGAGATTATTGTTTATACTATGCCATAAGCTTGCAAAGAGATGTTCCATGCTCTGAAGGATTTTCAGTCTGAGAACACGCATAGTGAGATTTATCCCAGTTATGCAGATGAGGAGTTTTGATTAATGGAGTAGATTTGCTGCCGGTTACTACAGTTCTTCCTGCAAAGAAATATCTGGGCTGTTTGCTAGTGACATGCCATCCAACTGTTCTCTGGAAGAAAGATCCAAGTACTTGTAATGGGGATTTGGTGAGTAGTGTTCCTTCTTGCCACTCATGGCATCATCTAGGGGTACCAGCTTACTACTGGGAAAATGCTTAATGCTTTTCTGTAAATCTTTGTCATCTCTTCAGGGCTTCCACTGAAGCATTAATTTTTTTAAAGGGAATAGAATAGCTCTTTATTCAACATACAGTATGGACTAGAAAATGAATCTTTGTTCTCAGGTAGTAACTTACAGTTTAAATTTGTTTTCCCTAACAAGTTGCAGTGTTAGAAAGCAGTGAGGTGGTATGGTTCTGAAGCATGGAGGATGCTTTTGCATTATATCGCATAGGATTCTTTGAGATGCATACTACTGCCTGACATGGGTTAAGTCTTTCCAAAGTTTCTGCAAATGTTTGCTGCAAGTGGGAAGTAGAGGGTAGTGTGCGTGTGTGTTTGGCTATGCTGAGGATAGACATTTCTGTGGTGTGTGAGTGAATCAAGATGCATGGAGTTCCTCTAATGCTTCGATAAGACCATGTGGGCAAATAAAATGCTAAAGAGATTGCATAAGCAGAAAGCTGTATGTTTCTGCTTGATCCAAATGTTTCTGCGGAGCAACAAGATTTCTGGAAAGGTCATTACAAAGAAACAAAGTTTTAAAAGGGAGGCAAACAGACAAGGAGAATCTTCAATGAAATTGCAGCTGTGTCTCGAGCTGGCAAGAGAGAAGAAATGCTGTTCAACTAGGGAGGGGAAAAAGGACTCTGCACAGGAGTCAAAGATCCTGATTCATGGTAGAGGAGTTGACTGCAACCCATGTAATACAAGGAAGAGCGAAGAATGTGTTTGAAAGAAATACATGCTGGGTTTATTTTTTACTTGCTTTTTATTGGGCCTCCGTAATTTTTATCACGTTAATTAAGAAATACTGATGTGATGAGAAACTCTGCACACAATGCCTACTTATGTCTGCTTGCATATGCATTTTCTGCACTTCTGAAGAATTATCTGTAAACCAGATAGCTCAGCTGTAAGTTTTAAGAAAGTTTATACTTTAGCCACAGCCCTTCCTTGCTTAAGCAGAAAGGAGTTTAAAATTCTTACTCTGGAGGTCTTCAACCAAGAGTATTAAGAGACCTGTTGCCAAGGGCCAGGGCTTTGACTTTTTCTGTCTCCAGCCTCCAAGATTTAGCAGTGAGGAGATGCCCACATGCAGAATTTCAGCTGGCTTGGTAATGGTTTCACCCTCCTACAGCAAAGCAGGAACAGATCCTGAACCATGTATGCTTGCAGTTAATATAACTTTGGAAATACTGCAGAGACTGCTGTTGCCTGCCCTTTTAACAGTTATGCTAGCTCCTGCAATCAAGTGAAACTATGATGGTCTTTATTTCATGTAATGGAAACAAAGAAGGACTTTTTTATGCCTCAGTTACAGTGAGGGGCTTAAAAGCATGAATGGGGGTTTATATGCCAAAAGGTAAATAGAAATCCATTGTGGGTTGTTGTTTTCCAAATGCCTAATCTCTGTGCCTTAATCATAATTCTGGGACCTGACTCATGGCTTCTAAATTGTAGGGATTTCTATAGTGAGAATTACATATTAACCTATAATTAGATGCATTTTTTTTAACAGAAGAAGCTGCAACGGTGAAATGAAAAGGAGGAAAAAAAATCTGGGCATTCCTTTATAGGGCATGCTATTAATTGAACGTTTTGTCTTGGCACCTGGCAAATACCTAGCACAAACAGGCTTGCTGAGCCTTATGGACAAATGCTGAGCGTCTCAGGGGTTTAGTATGCCCAGCTGGATGAAGCAGTAAAAATGCACATGAGATATTTATTCTTTCAGTTCTACTCCAGTCATTGCCTTTAAATGTTTAAGCATGTCCAGAAGGGAATGGCAGAGCGTAGCGGATCCAAAAATGGTAACAACAACAAAGAAGTAAACCTATCATTAGAGAAATCATGTGTTTTGATAGTTCTGTTTAGACAACAGAACAAGTGAAAATACTTACGTAGTGCAGTTCAGTAAATGCTAACGGGTCCAGCCTGTGATAACATGTTTGTTTTTGCCTTGGGTCTTTGCTGAGTGAACATAGTGCTTTCTCTCATTTTGTTTAAAAACCCTGTTTTGTGCTTCCCTTGTCAAACAGTCCATTGCTGGTAAAAGTCTTCTACTAAGAGGCTTGAATCTGTTCTTCCCCCACCTCATCTGTGGAGGAATGTGTTGGCTTCCCTGAGCACTTATAGCACAGTTGGTGTTTTATAAGTTTAGTACAAGTTCTGCTTTCTCTTCTGCTGTGGAACTAAAGATCTACATCACGGAGAAAGGCAAAGTTACCTCTACAGTCTCTGGCATGAGTGGTTGGGGGGAGGGGGGTTTAGTGGGGTGAAGGCTCTCTTCTCTGTCTTCTCTGTCGTGTAGCCACGAGCATGTGTGCAGTGAGCCTTCTTTTGAAATCAGGGGCCAGGCTAGAGGAATAGGAGCTTGCTCAGGACTACAAATCTTAAGTTCTTTCCTGAATTTGACTTGGTCATTTGGTTTCAGGTGTTGTCTTGTGTTTCTCTGCAGTGTGTCCTTTGAGACTCTTCCTCCTTTTCATTTAAGATCAATAACTTAGTTTGCCTTAGATGAATTTAAAAGAAATCCTAAAAAGCCTGAAAAGTAAGCTGTTTCCACTCATGAAATGCGCCTCAGTCTACAGATATTTCTTAAACAGTATGATAACTGCTAAGAACAGATTAGCTTTCAACAAATCTAATGAATATATAGCTAGGCTTTGTTATTTCATTTTCACCTTTTTTGGTTCTAAAGCATATGAGTTGAGTGTATGAGGAAGGAAAATCTCCTGGATTTTCCTGGCTGGCTCTGGAATAGGCACCAAGCACATGAACGTGATTTAAAAGTATTTTAGAACCAACTTTCAAGCAGTATTCCTATCTCAAGATGCCTAGTTGAAGGCTGTAGGCTGAGTGTGGTTCAGAGGCTGGTGCCAACACAGAAATTTTGTTTTTTTTTTTTGACCCTGGGGCGCTTTACTCGGCACTTGGCCTGGTAACTGCAGATGGGTCCCACCTGTCTCTAAGGGGAAAATGCATACTAGCACAGGAGCTGGCAGGGCTCATTGAGAGGGCTTTAAACTAGGAAAGAAGGGGGACGGGGCTGAAATAAGGCTCGTTAGAGGTGTGCTGGCGGAACAATGTCAGGGCTGGGGGAGAAGGCAATGACCCAACTGAAGTGCATCTACACTAATGCACGCAGCATGGGCAACAAACAGGAGGAGCTGGAAGCCATTGTGCAGCAGGCTAGCTATGACTTGGTTGCCATCACTCAAATGTGGAGTGCTGCAATGACTGGCTGTAGGATCCTCAGAAGGGACAGGCAACACAGAAGGGGTGGTGGTGTGGCTCTCTATATTAAAGAGTGTTTTGATGTTGTGGAACTCGAGACTGGGAATGATAAGGTTGAGTCCTTATGTGTTAGGATCAGCAGGAAGGCCAACAAGGCAGGCATCCTGGTGGGGGTCTGTTATAGACCACCAAACCAGGATGAGGAGATGGATGAGGAGTTCTACAGGCAGCTGGCAGAAGTTGCGAAATCACCAGCACTTGTTCTTGTGGGGGACTTCAACTTCCCAGACATATCCTGGAAATGCAATACAGCTCAGAGGAAGCAGTCTAGGAGGTTTCTGGAGAGCGTGGAAGATAGTTTCCTGACACAGCTGGTTAGTGAGCCTACCAGGGGAGGTGCCCCGCTAGATCTTCTGTTCACAAACAGAGAAGGACTGGTGGGAGATGTGGTGGTCGGGAGCTGTCTTGGGCAGAGTGACCATGAAATGGTAGAGTTCTCTATTCTTGGCGAAGTCAGGAGGGGGTTCAGTAAAACTGGTGTCTTGGACTTCCAGAGGGCAGACTTTGAGCTGTTCTGGACACTGGTTGGCGGAGTCCCTTGGGAGGCTGTTCTGAAGGGCAGAGGAGTCCAGGAAGGCTGGGCACTCCTCAAGAAGGAAATCTTAAAGGCTCAGGAGTGGTCTGTCCCCACATGTCCAAAGACAAGCTGGCATGGAAGAAGACCGGCCTGGCTGAGAGTTGTGGCTAGAGCTCAGAAAAAAAAAAAGAGGGTTTATGACCTTTGGACTTTTCCAAGGCAGACTGTGGGCAGGCCACTCAGGAGGACTATAAGGATGTTGTAAGGATGTGCAGGGACAAAATTAGAAAGGCCAAAGCTCATCTGGAGCTCAATCTTGCTACTGCTGTTAAAAATAACAGAAAATGTTTTTATAAATACGTAAACATGAAAAGGAGGACTGAGGAGAATCTCTATCCTTTACTGGATGTGGGGGGAAACTTAGTGACAAGAGACGAGGAAAAGGCTGAGGTGTGCTTAATGCCTTCTTTGCCTCAGTCTTTAGTTGCAAGACCAGTTGTTCTCTGGATACCCAGTACCCTGAGCTGGTAGAAGAGGACAGGGAGCAGAATGTGGCCCTCGTAATCCGTGAGGAAGTGATTGGTGACCTGCTACAGCACTTAGATGTACGCAAGTCGATGGGGCCGGATGGGATCCACCCAAGGGTACTGAGAGAACTGGCAGAAGAGCTGGCCAAGCCACTTTCCATCATTTGTCAGCAGTCCTGGCTATCAGGGGAGGTCCCCATCGACTGGCGGCTAGCAAACGTGACACCCATCTACAAGAAGGGCCGGAGGGTGGACCCGGGAAACTATAGGCCTGTTAGTTTGACTTCAGTGCCAGGGAAGCTTGTGGAGCAGATTATCTTGAGTGTCATCACGCGGCAGTTGCAGGGCAACCAGGTGATCAGGCCCAGTCAGCATGGGTTTGTGAAAGGCAGGTCCTGCTTGACTAACCTGATCTCCTTCTATGACAAAGTGACACGCTTGGTGGATGAGGGAAAGGCTGTGGATGTGGTCTACCTTTATTTCAGTAAGGCTTTTGACAATGTTTCCCACAGCATTCTCCTCAAGAAACTGGCTGCTCTTGGCTTGGACTGGCATATGCTTTGTTGGGTTAAAAACTGGCTGGGTAGCCGGGCCCAAAGAGTTACGGTAAATGGAGTTAAATCCAGTTGGAGGCTGGTCACTAGTGGAGTACCCCAGGGTTCAGTACTAGGGCCAATTCTCTTCAATATCTTTATCGATGATCTGGATGAGGGGATCGAGTGCACCCTCAGTAAGTTTGCAGACGACACCAAGTTAGGTGCGTGTGTCGATCTGCTCGAGGGAAGGAAGGCTCTGCAGGAGGATCTGGATATGCTGGACCGATGGGCTGAGGCCAACTGTATGAAGTTCAACAAGGCCAAGTGCAGGGTCCTGCACCTGGGGCACAACAACCCCAAGCAGTGCTATAGGCTGGGAGATGAGTGGTTGGAAAGCTGCCTGGCAGAGAAGGACCTGGGAGTATTGGTTGATAGTCGGCTGAATATGAGCCAGCAGTGTGCTCAGGTGGCCAAGAATGCCAACAGCATCCTGGCTTGTATAAGAAATAGTGTGGCCAGCAGGTCTAGGGAAGTGATTGTCCCCCTGTACTCTGCTCTGGTGAGGCCACACCTCGAGCACTGTGTTCAGTTTTGGGCCCCTCACTACAAGAAGGACATGGAGGTGCTCGAGCGAGTCCAGAGAAGGGCAACGAAGCTGGTGTGGGGTCTGGAGAACAAGTCTTACGAGGAGCGGCTGAGGGAGCTGGGATTGTTCAGCCTGGAGAAGAGGAGGCTCAAGAGTAACCTTATCAGTCTCTACAGGTACCTTAAAGGAGGCTGTAGCGAGGTGGGGGTTGGTCTGTTCTCCCACGTGTCTGGTGACAGGACGAGGGGGAATGGGCTAAAGTTGCGCCAGGGGAGGTTTCGGTTGGATATTAGGAAGAACTTCTTTACTGAAAGGGTCGTTAGGCATTGGAATAGGCTGCCCAGGGAGGTGATTGAGTCACCACCCCTGGAGGTCTTTAAAAGACGTTTAGATGTAGAGCTTAGTGATGTGGTTTAGTGGAGGACTTGTTAGTGTTAGGTCAGAGGTTGGACTAGGTGATCTTGGAGGTCTCTTCCAACCTAGATGATTCTGTGATTCTGAGTGGTTTATTTAATGAATTTTTACCTTTATACTCATAGTTAGCAGATTTTTCTTGCATTAATTGCTCAAAGAGTTTTCAGGATTTTTGCTTGCTTTGTCTAGCAGCATATTTTAAATATTGATACTAACAAACGATAAACAGAATGTTATTTGAGAAGCACAAAAGCAATTTGCTTTATATGTTTTACATATAGACATTTTATAATGTAGTATAAACTTCGTCAGCGACTTGGGCATTCTGCTGGAAAAAACTTAAAAGTTTATTCACTATGAAAAATATTTTGGGTACTTTCCCTGAGGAAGCTGGTAAACCCTTCTCCTCAAAAGAGTACTAGCTAATGTTCAGCATTTATCCAAGCCTGTATGACGTAGTGTGCCTTGATAGCAGTAATATCTTGCCATAATATCTGGACCCTCCTGGTCTCAGAAAGGAAAAGAAAGGAAAGGAAAAGAAATGTTACGCGTCTGGAGGCATGGAGCGACTCTCAGGGTTTCTTGCTTGCTTTCTCTTCACGTGCCCTCACGTCCCACAGGCTGCTGTGATGTTGTCCCTTGTGAGCTTACTCAGAGGCGGCATTTCAGGTGCTCCTGGCTCAAGCATAACTTAATTCTTTGGACCAACTCCAAAATGACCCCGGTAGACACCAGTCCCTCAACTCCTGGGACTGGGACTCAACTGTCCCAGTTCCCTCAACTCCTTTTGCCCCCCGTGTCATGTCCATCACCCACGGACAGCGGGTGCTGGCCGAGCAGCCGGCTGCTCACAGGCAGGGTGTGCAACACGGGGGCTCGGCCGCCGTGGGGAGCGTATGCCTGGGTCACCTATTCTTCTATTAGGAAGCATGTCAGAACACTTTTGCCACGTGAAAAGAAGGGATTGTGGAACAGGGTACTCCACCAGGAAAGAAAATATATGTGGTTGGAGGGCAGGGTGGGAGAGGGTGATGGTGAGGTAGTGAGATGGAAGGGTCCTAGGAAACTGGAGGGGAGAAGGAGGGTTGGTAGGTTTCAACACAACAGAGGCAAGTAGATTTTAGCAGCAGGGGCACTGAAGAAGAAGAAACAGTAAAAACAGAGAATAAAGTAAAGAAACACTTAGGTGAAGCAATATAGCGAAGAAAGAAAGACTGTGGTTAGGAAATTTGAGAACAAATATGTGGATAAATCAGAAAGACAATCAATTAAGAACAAAACATTCAATGAAGTGGACAATTTAAGAACAGCTCAATTGGGCAAGACAACCCAGGGAGTACCAATTAAATCAACATGGATTAAATTACTATAATCTCAGTTGAGAAGATCAAGTATCAGATGGAAGCAGGTCACTTAGGTAAATTGTGGATCCAGTTTGAATGGGCTATATGCAGTATAAGAGAGGATATGAAACTGGAATAGGAGAGGGCATTTTCATGCCACAAGATAGGACATATGGGAATCATTTTGCTCTAGAGATGGCTGTTAAAGCAATGAGATTTGGAAGTGGAGTGATGAAATACGTGGAATACAGCCCACTCACTGCAGCTATCTCTGGTACCTGTCCTACTTCAGAGCTGTGGTAGGGAAAATGTCCATATGGTTAGCAATAAGACAGCAAAACAACATTTGTTGCTGTTTTTTTTTTTTTTCTCCTCCATTCTGTGTTTGCATGTTGCCAAGAAGACAGTCCACAAGCTTGGCATCTAGTGAACTATATGTATGCTGAGCTTTAGACTACCTGCTGGAACACCAGCAGCTCATGCTTGGGGATGATGAATTGATGGACAATTCTTTGCTTCGTGTGTCAAAAACTGGGGATAGTTACTACGGTTTGAGGGTGAGACTTTAAAACAGAGGCGCTCTTTTTTCTCTTTGGATGTCACCCATAGCATTTCTGCTGAGCTGACTTCCCACTTGGTGCTCTAGTAGAGTCATACACATGGTTGACATTAAATTGATGGCCAGATAATGCATATTCAGCACTGTACTGAGCATATTTAGCTTTTCTAGAATTCCTACAACACCTGCATTTGGATAGTTTTGGCTCCAAACCGTGGCACAGCTCTGGGAAGCAGAGTGTTTTGTTGGAGCAGACATGGAGCTTCTATGCTTTTGGTCATCAAGTCCCAGCATATTCTCCACACTGAACTTGCTGGGCAGGAGGCAGAGTGGAAAGCAATGAAATTCTGTGTCTCAAGTCTTCTATGTCTGTGATTATTGTTCTGAAATGTTTACTTCATCTAGCTTCTGCCCCAAATACAGCTGCTTTCCTGTGGCTGTGAAAAGACACCCTTTGGGGAACTGCAAGGCAAACTTGTGAGAAGCTTGCAGCATAGATTGGTCTATAGCTTTAATTACAGCGTGTAGGAACACAGAAGGGTCTTTAGTAGGACTACTAGATCAGGTCCATTTAGGTTCCTGTCTCTGTCAAGGGCTTGCACCAAATGTTGCGGAGAAAGTAATGCAACAGATAGGGTTATGTAGTAAAATCTCTCCCTAAAATAATATCTCACGTTCTTAGAGTACTGAGGCTATGAGTAACATAGTTTAATACCTCATTCAAAATTACTCTCGTCAATTGTAACATTCTTGGTGCATGCATAAACAACCAGTCCCTTTTGAAACACGATTATGCTTTGAAAATTCAGGTGTTCTCAGAGTGTGTGTTCTCTCATCCTTAAATATATGCTTCATTCTTAGACTGGTACTTAATCACTTTAAAAATGCATTTCCTCTTCTGTTGGTATACACTTTTTGCACTAATTTGTTTATTTCTTTGGTTTATTTTTAAATTGTCACATTGTACCATTAAACAAAATGTCATCATACTGTTGAAAATGAAATAGCCCATCTTCAGCCTGGCAGTAAACAGTTTAATCACTGTGGAAATTGAATTACCGCTCTTTAAATTTTTTAATTATTATTTCTGAAATATGATTCTCCTTTCTAAATAACTGCTTGAATTTCTTGAGATGAGTAGCGTGGACCAACTAGAAGATATTCCCATGGTTAAATATTACTCTCTATCCTGTCTTCTAGACTTGCATTCCTGAGCTGCAATGTGAACTTTCAGGACTGGTTTTAGAGACTTGAAAAGGTGGGAACTGGACTGCCCCATTGCTGGATGCTCTCAAGCACTTGGTGAATTTTCACCAGCTAGTGTCAGGGCTGGGAGCTCTGAATGTTCAGTCAAATGCGTTCCCAGAAAGCAAATGTTACTTCACCTTTTGTGCAGTACACATCGTGTGGGTGTGATTGCAAAAGTTTTCTTAAAGCAGTCATGGAGACCAACATTTAACTGTGTGACAGGACATATTTCTCATGTTCACTCGGTGGCAGGAAGAAAAACCACAAAGCCAGCAACCGTGTTGGAGTCTGTTGTCACTTCCTTGTGAAATCAGTCCACTGCTGTCCCAGCAAGGTGGGCAGGAAGGGCTACAGAACGAGAAAGCACCCTGGGCTACGGTGTCTTCGGGCTCCATCTCTGCTGTGGGACCCTCGTTCTTGACATGTAGTTGCCACAATAGCAATAAATGATGGAGCTACTTCCAGTCCAAACTGATGAGTTCCAGACCAATCAGTACATTACAGAGTCACAGGATAATTTGGGTGTTTAGGGGCTTCTGGAGGTCTGTAGCCCAACCTCCTGCTCAAAGCAGGGGCAGGATCGTTCCCCCATGGTGATTACCTAGTGTGAGATGAAGGTAGCAAGTTGGAGCAGATGCACTGGACCTCAGCTTGCCCCTGAATTGCTGTTGAGTGGGGCACTGTTTGTTGCAGTTGTGCAGACATCACACAGTTCTCCAGGAGCAGTGCAGCTCCTCTTCCCCTTAGCAGGTCAGTGGGATGGCTTGGACATGGTAGCCTGAGAGACTGTGTGGCTGTGAGGTCAGGGTTTTGTGTCTAGTTTGTGACTGTGGGTTTATGAATCTCCCTTTTAGCTCTTGTCAGTACTTAGTTCCAGGCCTTTTTTTTTTTTTTTAAGATGTTTTTGGATTATGGATACTCTGTGAAAACTAGAGTGAGGCTAATTAAATGTAGGATTTCAACAGTCCTTCAAGCAAAAATAGTTTCCTACGATATGTGTGGCTGTATATGTCAAACACTTCAGGTTTTGCTTTTATTTAGAGCTTCATGATGTTGCACTATATATAATTCTTGGAGGCATCATAAGGTAGCATGTTTTGCAGCACTGTATTATGCCAGGCAGCTATCTAAGCAGCAACAGTTCACCTATTTACTGCCTGAACTCTAATGCATCCTGTTACCAGGTGTTTGGAAATCTAAGAAAAACAGAAAATTCTTGACCGTTAGAGCAGAAAGAGGAGGGAAAGTAAAACCCCAAACTTAAATTCTCTGACAGGAACATTTCCAATAACTGTAGGGAAGCTGTTTCACAGCCCTGGAATCCTAACGTGTCTCAAAATTGTTGCCTCTCTGGGTGTGCTTCAGCAGAGGAGAAGTGATTCTATAGCTGGGAGCAGGTCCAGCAGATGGCAGAGGCAGGAGAGGTAGATGGAAAACAAATATCTTGGCAAAATAAGGTAGGAGTCAGAGCATGTAGTAATCTCCATGATTTTGTGTTTGACAGGCTTTTGGGAATTCTTTTCTTGCATGTAGTGTTTAACAAACTTGTTGAAGGCCACCAGATTAAAGGGGTGAAGTTGGATACATTGCTTACATTGCTTTTATTTTATTTATTTATATTGCCAGGACTTCAGGCCTTAAAGAGCTCAGTACATAAATCATGTTTATCCCCAAGGAAGCTGTTTGATTGCTCCAGGTAATGGAGTTTGTGCATTCCTGACTTTTCCGCAGCAGCAAGGAGCATACTGCAGCAAACTATTTAGATTTGGATAGGCAGTAACATAGTTCTTGTCCCCTCTTCCCCCGTTCTTTTTCACTGCCAAGCAACTACCTGGTTTCTACTGCTACTGCTTCTTCTATGTTTAACCAGTTGTGTCCCCCAAAACACTGAGTATTGTGGTCTGTGTGCAACCGTGTTTGCAGTGAATGCTGCCAAATATGAGTTGTTTAATGGTAATGGGAAAATAGCGTGCAATAAGTTGGAAGCTGGAGTTGTAAATATGGATGACCTTGGTGACTGAAGCTATTTGAATTACGCCCCAGACTGTTTCAGAGTCTGCCAGCTGCCAGCTCCTCTTTAAGTCTGGAATATCTCAGGGGATAAGCCTCTGCATGTCCTTTGAAAGCACCACTTCACTAATAAATACACAATATGTGCTTAGAGGACATGCAGAGCGCTTAGGTCCCTGCTAGTAAGTGTGACCCAGGAAATTCTTGACGTTTTATACACTGTGGAATCAAAACATGCAGCTGCGGTGGCGAACAGGGAATTGGTGCTGTGACTCCAACCAAAGGGAACTGGCTCAGGCTAGTGAAAGAGTAGCATGACTCAGAAATTATATGTTGTGGATAGGAACTGGGAAAACTTCTATTGGACTCTTCCGTCTCTCCTGTTATAGTCTAGGCTACTTTGCGGTAGTGAGCATTGATGAGAATGGAGGTCTGAGCATGAGTTAAGTAATCACAGGAGATATTTTAGCTAGAGTTGTCAGTAAGATGTTGTGGGGAAATGGCAGAGGTTTACTTCTGCGTTTGTATATAATCCTTTCTAGTAAGGTGCTGAAGGGAGTTAGGTATGATGGCAATTTTTGTTCCTGAGATATGTTCAAAAAAACCCACTTTCCTGTGATTGTGTTCCATTTTAATGATATATAGTTACCTTTATATATGGCAAATTGAGATTCATCACACTTACTTTAACCATCTAAAAGATAAATTTACCTGCTAATACTCCTACTATAGCTACCTCCTGCTATAAGTAGTAGAGGTACTTGCAAACATGCATAGCTCTCTTCCGCTTTAGGTACCTGTTTGTAGATGATGAGTAAAAGCATCTCAGCTGACCTTCCCTATAAGAACAGACTGAGAATCTCATTCCAAGTCTGAGTTGGTGAGATCCTTTCTGATTTTAGTAAGCCTATAAAATAGGGAATAGCTTGAATTTAAATATGATGGAATTAGATGAGTGTAAGATTTCCTCTAGCGAAGTCAGAAAAAAAGTGGCAAAGATAGAAAGTACTGGAATTGGAGCTTCTAATGAAAAAAGTTCTAAACTGAATGTGCCTTTCCTTTATTTGAATCAG
This sequence comes from Cygnus atratus, assembly GCF_013377495.2. Classification (NCBI taxonomy): domain Eukaryota; kingdom Metazoa; phylum Chordata; class Aves; order Anseriformes; family Anatidae; genus Cygnus; species Cygnus atratus. Next base: position 77,024,568 of record NC_066362.1, on the reverse strand, counting down.
TTTTCTACATTTAGCAAAGGATTTGCATCAATGAAAACTGATTTAATAACACCTAGTGGTCAGGCAAGATTTAGCAAATTAGCAAAACTGCCTCAGAAATTAAGCTTGTAACAGCAAATAGCAGAAATGCAAGTTCAAGATATACTTCAGTTAAATTGGCTCTGCTTTAATCTGAGATTATTCTACCTTTCATTTTAATCTGTTAGAAGACATATGTCACTACACAGAAGGATGGCTGATTTATGTTCAGTGATCTCTCTGGCTACTTGGCCAAACTGATCATCAGCTGTTTTCAGAAGTGGTATTGATGGTGGCAGCAGCTCAGGCTGTAAGTGAAGTCCAGTGTCAATACTTCACAGTGCATTAAATCTTGGCTTTGACCCAGAATTAGACAATTACAGCTTAACTGATGTATAATTCTGGGTATACAGGGGCAACAAAGATGACAGTTTTGTCAATGTTGTCCTTTTTAAGAAACCTAAAGCAAGGTATTATTTGGAATTTATTTATTTATTTATTTATTTTCATCCAGTAGGAAATGTGATTTACATGATCGAAATCTCAGTCATACTCCACCCCCTTTCTGAAATGTCTCATTGCCCAATTTTATCCAAATTTGGATAGTAGATAGTTCCTACAACTTCCATGAAAAACAGAAGCTGTGTAGAAGAGGGAAATCAAAACCAAGGTTTTCTGTTTTGTTTGGCTGATCAGCTTGGACTGCTAGATGGCAGGGCATCAAGACTGTGCTTCCCAACCAGGCGAATCTTGCTTTGTCTTCTAAACAACTTGATAGTTACAAGATGTGGGAAGCAGTTTCTGAAAAGTGAGTGGAACAAGTTTCTTTTCAAAACTGGGCTTCGTTCAGCTGTCTATTCACATCTTTGACAGGTTAAAGCTTCCCCCCAAGCATGCAACTTTTTTTTGCCTTTGAAGATATATATTGCTCTTTCATGTCTGTTCATGTGGTACTTCTACACTTTCTTCTCTATCACATGCATAGGCAATGGCTGTCTGGTTACCTGCAGTTTTTGCATCAAAGAGCAGATTGACTGACCAGTGATGGATTTTTTCGTTCCCCTTCATATGTATGATCTCGGTTTTGGACATTTCAAGGTATTTAAGTCTGTTTCATGACGTTAAAATAGGTTTCCCTGGCCTTTCTTTGAAGGTTATGACTTTAACTGATCAAATTAGTAAAATGCTCTCTATGGACTTTCTTGGATTAAAGCACAGAGATGCTTTTGTGAGCAGCATTATGTAATACTTACAAGGCTTTTATCTAGGTTGCAGAAGCAGGTGGAGAAGTCACTGTAGTGTTTTAATTGATCTAGGTGGTATGTGTCATTGTTCTAGATATTGCAAGCTCAAATGTAAGATTCGAGCTGCTCAATTTATTTTTAGTGCATCTCCTCCTGGAAGAATACAGTTGCCCTGCATCCTTGCTGGAGCTGAATACTTCTTTGTGCTTGTAGCTGGGCAGAGCAAGCAGCTGAAAGGTGCTGAAAGACACCTAGAAAGTGGTAAGACCAATGTATTTTTACCCCCTGTAGCAGCACAGTCATGTATTCTAACTTGCTGACTCAGAATTGCTGACAGAATTGCAAGACAGTAATTAATTAATTTCACCTCATCTCTCTCAAAGTGGCTCTTCTCATGACAAGTTTATAAGATGGGAGGAAAAAAAAGCATATGAAGCAGTTAATCCATTCCCCCTTCCGCAGTTCGCTTTGTCTCTGAACACTCTCTGACAAAACTGCCAGTTCATGCACTAATACCATATCATCTTTCTGGCAGTCTGCTGAGAGGGCTGTACGAACAGAGATGGAAGACCATCAGATGACGCTGCTGGCAGATAGCTTTCTTGTGTGAGGTGCTGCAGATGGGAGGAAGACCTCCAGTCCCTCCCTTGTAGCTTGTGATGATTGCAGAAGCCTTGTTAAACTTTCTAGGGCCTGGAGCAGTAGTTCTGGCTTCCTGGCTTGAATTCATCTACCAAACGTAGATGTCTCTGTCCAAGGTAGTCGGTCTCTTTATGGTCATTGGAGAGGAAATCGGTGTCTGTTTAGCTTGAAATGAATCACATCTTGAAAGGAACTATCTCTGCTGAACATGAAGCCCTAGAGTGACTTGCATAGAAGTGTTTACATTTCAAATACTATAAAAGAAGTGAGATGAACCCTGTGTTTTCCTGGGATGGGCACTCAAACGCAGCTGTCATGTTTAGGGGCTGCTGATTGTGGTATTAGCAGAGTGGTCTGGTGCAAGGCCCGTGAATACCACTGTCATGTGAGGTCATTTCTCTTGAGCAACCCATGCTGCTGGCCACTGCCCAGAAACAGTCAGCTCATAAGCAAATTCATCATTTCTCAAGGAAATGTGGCTGTTAGTCACAGTCCCTAGGTGAGAAGACAAGTCACTGGTGCTGTCTCTCCTGGATGTGGTTGAGATTTCCTTGGAAAGAACACATACAACTCGGAGGCAGCCTGCATTCCAGTAGATGTAGCTGCATAAGTAATAAATCTGTGCTACAGTACTGCTTTTGCTAATTGCAAGTCAGAACTTGTAATATTGTGATGGTTTCCTTTTACATATCTCTTTATACATCTGGTATAAGAGTCTTAGAAAAACTTTATCTGAATGAATACCAGAATTCATACATTATATTTCATACAGTATGATTTGTGTTTCCAAGTTCGTAGGTAGGCTTTGTGCATAGCATTTTGAAGCCAGTTTACATGAATCAAAATGTACTTCCGTACAATATTTCTGTGAAAAGAAACTAAAAGTTCTGTGTTTCGGTAGCTTTCCAGATCAAATCAGTTTGAAAGTAAAAGAATTGACAGGAGGAAAGGTAAACTTAAAGCTTGTTAGATGTTTAGGTGGACCTCTATTCTCTGGGAAATATCCTGGCTACTTCTAGTTTGTGAACATCATTCAATAACGAAGATAGTCCCTGGTAAATTTGGCTTTATCTAAGTATTGTGCAGTTCAGTCCTCTTCTTCACTTGAAATATTGATGAAGGTATGGAATAAATTGATATGGTACTATTAAAAGAATCATGGCTGTTTACAGTGGTAGAAAAATATATCCTTTCAATTACTCTTCTTAAAATGTAGGATTTTGATCAAAGAGAGCATGCATAATCAACTAAAGTAACTGCATTCACAGCTGAGCCACAGTTCAATTTGGAGAGGGCAGAACATAGGCAAGTTTGAGAATATAGGCAAATTTGAGAAAAAGAATAAAAGACTTCAGATCCTTGACGTTTTAAACACTAAATCTATCTTTGTTTGCTTTGGAGGGTAGAGGAAAAATGTTTTCCTTGATACTCTGTGCATTTCTTGAAAAAAGAGATCATTTGTTCTAAGTTACATTAAAAAAAAAAAGAAGTTGGGCAAAACCAGTAACAGATTAGGGTGGTATGATGCAATCAATAGGTGACAGCTCAGGTTTTGCCTTGTGCAAGATGGTTTGTACTGTGCCAGGATTGTAAGGATACACGGTAGCCTAATACTCAACATTAAAAAACAGTTCTACTTTTCTTTTGCAATCTGGAAAGCAGAACTGCTAACTATACTGTGCAGGTGGCACCAGATGTTTTGTTTAGTGACTTTAAAATAGTGAAAACCCCAAAATACAATACTCTCAGGTTACATAAAACACTTTGTTTCCCTTTTGGGCACCTCAAAAAGACTTGGAAGAAAGTTCTAAAGGAAAAGGTATTGATGATGCAGAAAAGACGGAAATGTTTAATTTCATAATTCCCCCATTCCCCTTCCCTATTAATTTGTCAATTTGTTGCAAATTATCCAAATGTTTTGTTATTAAATTTCTTACACAAGTCACAACTCTACTACTAAACTAATGGACGTCGTTTCCATGAACTGTACTTTTTCTAAGAAGCATCCATGGTTTCTGCAACCTTTTTCTTTTCATGCAGGTTGCAGGTCTATGCAGTTTAGTACCTGGTTTGTTTCTGCCTGTGATCTTATTGTCTTGATCTCTTTCCTCTCTTGGGGAGTATAGGGAAAATGTTACATGACCCTTGTAAAGTCCAGAGAACAGGAATTGATGTAGGGGGTCATTGAAATAGTCTGAAAGTTTCATAACAAGGAAGAATATATCCATAAATATGAGGACAAAAACTGTCGTGACTTTAGTCTTCGTAAAACTTTTATATTGTAGAAAGCTTGTTTGGGAAGTAGAACAGATTATCTCTACGTTCTGCTCTGTGGTGTCCACTCCTTTTCATATTTCTTTTTCATTGCATATCAACCTATTCTTCAGGGTTAGGTAACTGGGGACTTTTCAGAAATGAACCTGTACAAAGTGATGCATTCTTGATTTAGATGACCCGTGCCTTCAAATGTTTTTGGCAAATGTCTCAATTTTAGTTACAACTTAAACTAGTGTTGCTTCCCCACCCCCAAAATAGTAATAATTTGTTGTGTTTTTATGAATATACAGAGCATTTGCTTTGGCTGCTCTCTTGTTTATTTTGGACTCTTATACGTGATGTTCTTTGAAAAGCGATTTTAAGATCATATTCTTGAATTTATTTTTAAATTTCATCTCAGGTGGGATAAACTCTACTATAGAGAGCAGTGGCAGTCTCTCTAGTGGCAAGAGCCAGTTTTGTTCCAGATTTGAAGGAAAAAGACCATGTGGCTCTGTGTCGTGTAACTTGGCGTGTTGAGTGCACCCATTAGCATCTGGTGATAACAGAAAGGTGACAGCTTCTTCTTTCCATCTTCCTGATAAATTCATGGCTCTTACTCATGCTCTTACCACAGCTTTCATACAGGGGTAGTTAGATATATGAAGCAAGAGTTTCTTGTGTGGGATATCTACCCTGATAAGACAAGAATGTTACATTCCACTTTAAGATTCTTCATACTTGCTGTACTCTATCCTTCCTAAGGTGCAAGCTAGCATGTTTTGAACACTAAAATACTGTAAACCCCATTTAAGCTTTGAAGCTTCAGTGATTTCTTCAAGCTAACCCCTTGTTGTAAGTGTTATGTTGACCTTGTTTGGAAAGAAAAATACAGTGTGTGACCAAACCCAATTAATGATGTTTTTACAGAATATTCAGAAGCTGAATGCAAAATGCAGCCACACTGACTGCAAACAAATCCATGATTTTACTGTTATTGAATGGTTTATGTAGCCTTCTGTAGAGTCGTAAAATTCTCAGGCTGCCAGCTCAGAGCAAAAAATGGCCAAAACTGTAGCCCTTATGTGACTATATGAGATGACTCTTTTATGTCTGTAAGCATTAGCCACTGCCTACTGTTGGAGATGGGATGTGGGGCTAGATTTTTTTATGTTCTTGGATGGCAATGGCTGTTGAATGAATGAATTCAGAATGTGTCCAGCTGTTAACTTGCACAGATAGATGCTTGACCCTCCACATTTCTTTTAATCAGTGATCTTCAAGTGAATATTAAAATTTCCACATGAAAAAAGGAGCAGGGCAGTAGCTGATCCAGGGGGCAGGCCCAGAGATAGACCAGTCTGAGTTACCTCGTAAGCTTCCTAATGTCAAATGTGAAATTTCATTTTTAACACATCAGGGTGCAGGTTGCAGTTACAGATGGATGCCCTCATCCTGGGAATCATTGGCAGTGACAAGGAGCGCTAAATAGTTCATTGGGTATATGTGCTTGGACCTTGGGTATGGGATGCATGGGCAATAGCAGGGAGGTTATTTTGTCCCTGTAATTGTCAGGGGTTGACTACCCTAAAAATATTATTTACAGGCTTCATATATTTAGAGGTAGATTTTGAAAAAAAGAGAGTAGCCACGAGAATGATGGAATGAGTGAAAAACTTTGCTCAAAGTTGAGAAATTCAGGAAACTATAGCTTTTCCACTCATCACAGGGGAGGGTGAAATCTTAGAAGCGGAGGGATCTTTTTAAAAAAATAAAATAAAAGAAGAAACAAAAGCTCAGTTTCAGAGCTGCCAATGATGCTAATCCTTATGGGATTTCTGATGGGGCATTAGTGCAGGGTTCCTTCAGCGTGCCTGTGCTGGCAAGTAGGTGCGGATTGAGTTCAGGAGTCTGAGACGCTATCGAGAGATGTCCTCCCCCCTCTGCTGTGGGATGTGTTGATGGAAGCAATTAAGCAACTACACTGAAACGGGGTTGTGCAAACCTTTGTTACAGAACCCGAATGACCACCTGCACGTTGGATGTCAGCAGGGCTGCCAGTCCTTGGCTGTGTGCGAAGGCCCTGTTTTGAGTAAATAGCAGCTGAAACTCCAAGGGCAGATTCTTTTTTTTTTTTCTTTTTTTTTCCACCCCTGGGTGTTCAGATTCATGTACTCCCAAAGCAAAACATGGGAAGTTGAGGCAAATGTGAACTGAAATGTGAACAAAAGGAGGTTTTGTCAGACCAAATGCTGCAGTCCTGTGCTGTCATCTCATGGCCTCATGGCTCCGTTTCCCAGTCACCAGATGTAGGCTAGTACTATATCAGTTAAATCCCAGCAGCTGAGCAGAATCTGACTAAAGAAGTTGGTTTGACCAGTTATTTGTATCTCAGAACAGAACCTGAACCTCAGTCATTTTTTTTTGCCTTTGCACTGGTGCACTGTTCTGCACACCTGGCTGGGGACCTGTGTGTGATTCAGCAAGTGTGTGGGGAGGATTTGCTGTAAAAGTGCTGTCACCTTGGGGCAGAAAAAGGAATATTGATAGTGTCAACAATCAGGGCACCTGTAGGCCTTAATAAACTCTTTGTCCCTTCTTCTTTCCCCTGTATGCCACGCTGTGCTGTGTCACCTTTGCCCATTGCTCTATTTAAGATCAGGCCTAAGCCCTTAACTTTAGGCCTGTCAAAGAGAGCTGGAGAGGTTATAGTGTTGTGCTGGGTGTGGAGGAGCTGCTTCACATGTGGAGAGTCACAGAATGGTTTGGGTTGGAAGGGAGCTAAAAAATCATCTAATTCCACCCCACCTCCCCCCCTCATCGTGGGCAAGGACACCTCCAACCAGATCAGGTTGCCCAAAGCCCCATCAAACCTGGCCTTAAACACTTCCTGGGATGGGGCATCCACAGCTTCTTTGGGCAACCTGTTCCAGTGCATCGCCACCCTCTGAGTGAAGAATTTCTTATTTATATCTAATCTAAATCTGCCCTCTTTTAGTTTAAAGCCATTCCCCTTTGTCTTATCCCTATACTCCCTGACAGAGAGTTCCTCTCCAGCTTTCCTGTAGGCCCTGTTTAGGTACTGGAAGGCCACAATAAGGTCTCTCCGAAGCCTTCTCTTCTCCAGGTTGAACAACGCCAACTCCCTCAGACTGTCCTCACAGGAGAGATGCTTCAGCCCCTTGATCATCTTCGTGGCCCTCCTCTGGACTTGTAATAGTACTTCTATGTCCTTCTTGTGCTGGGGCCCCAGAGCTGAAGACAGTGCCCCTGGTGGAGTCTCTTGAGAGCAGAGCAGAGGAGGAGAATCACCTCCCTTGCCCTGCTGGCCATGCTGCCTTTGATGCAGTCCAGGACATGGCTGGCTTTCTGAGCTGCAAGCGCACATTAATGGATCATGTAGAGCTTCTCATCAAGCAGCACCCCCAGGTCCTTCTCCTCAGGGCTGCTCTCAATCCATTCTTTTCCCAGCCTGTATTTATGCTTAGGATTGCCCTGGCCCAGATGCAGGACCTGACACTTGGCTTTGTTGAACCTCACGAAGTTCACACAGGCCCATCTCTCAGGCCTGCCCAGGTCCCCCTGGATAGCATCCCTTCCCTCCAGCCTGTCAACCGCACCACGCAGCTTGGTGTTATCAGCAAACTGGCTGAGGGTCCACGTCACTGACAAAGATGTTAAACAGTGCCAGTCCCAGTACTGACCCCTGAGGAACGACACTTGTTACTGATCTTCACCTGGACATTGAGCCATTGACTGCAACACTTTTTGAAGAAGTTGCGATAGCAAAAGGTTACCTCCTGGTTGACAGCGTCTGCTTTAGAATTGCACATTTCCACTATTAGATACTATCTTTGTCAGTTTGAAGATACTTGGTATGCTTGATCTAGCCACTCAGTCATTTTTCACTGGGACCAGTGTGAAATCAGGGTAAGATTTAGCATTAAGTGGCTGCAAACTGAAACCAAACTGAGAAGTTTGTTAGTTTAAGTTCAAGAATTAATAGTTTAGTATTTCGACCTAAGATCTTTCACTGATGATGCATTTGAATTTTGGTTTAGATTTTCCAAGGTTGTCTGGTTTCCTCTCTGCTTTTAGGTAGAAAAGGGTGCATCTATATTAGCCCTTTGGTGAGAAGTAGGCTTTTCAGGCATGTTTCCTGATTGTCTCTGTTTACCACGCTTTGGTAAGGCATTATGTGCCGCAACCACTCAAAGGCTCTTTGTGGAAGCAGACCAGAACTGGTCTGCAGCAAATCCCATTAAAATCGTATAATGTGGATGTAGGATCCTTGGCACCAACTCTGCTTCTTTCAATGTGCAATGTCTGCTGATCTAACCTCAGCAAAGTGTACTGTGGGGATGTGGCTAACATCTCAGAATTGCTGTTCAGTTCCCACCTTGAGCAGAGGTTGCTGCTTGAGTTGATCTGCAGTCGCTTAAGTGCTAATACTGCCTTGCAGTTAATGACCTGCTTGGTGCCCAATTCAGCCTGATGTCTTGGATGCCTGAAGTGAGATTCACATAGTAACTTTTATCCTGCTTCTCTCACAAGTGGGATTTGTCCCTTAAGTGTTTTCAGGTCCGAGTGTGCAAAGTGCCAGTATTCAGGTCATTTAATTCCTCTCATATGCAGGCCTCCTCTGAACTGGAGATAACTTTGAGTCAAAGTACATAATTTATGTCCTGTGAATGAATCAGTGCTTGCAGTGAATTGAAATCCTTGGCTAAAAGCTGCTACGATTTTGCAGATTCTACTGTAACGCTTTAGCTGAATCAAGTTCATCAAATCAGTCCAGACTCCATCATCCTGAAATTGCCCCGCTTTAGTTCCCCTTTGAATACCTTTTTCCTTCTTAATGTGTATTTTTGTGGAACATCTCTCACTTTATAATTTTTGGATTTGGATCAGAAAGAGAGACTGAATAATGTGAGACAGTTATAATTATTCTTTTGTGATAGAAAGCATGTATGTGCACAAGATTTTTTGTGCTAATACATGCAGATGCTTAATACTTGAACTAGTGACCTGCCTATCTCTGGCCTTTGGGGAGACACCTACTGCTTTTTCATAATAGATTTATTAATGAAGAATGAACTGGAAGAATGCATTTTTAGGGAGAGGGAAGAGTAAATATATGTCTCTAGTCAGATGATTAGGGAAAAAAAAACATACAGAGAGCTGTTCCTTAGCTTATCCATTTACCCTGGTTAAGGAAAGATCCATTAATATAGAACATACCATAGTTACTTTTCCACTGGGTTATCTATTATTTTTGTTTCTTGCTTAGATCAGATTTTCAATGAAGGTGTGAGTTGCAGGATTTCAGTTGGAAATTTTAATTTTGCTATGCAGTTGTACTTGGAGGCTCCAGCTGATCTTGGATTACTGTATACTTTTTTGAAAAGCTGCAGTAGTTATAGAAACAAACAAACAAAAACAAAAACAAAAAAAGGGGTGAAGGGAAGAGAAGCAAAAATTATTTTCTTTCCTAAAGCTTCAAATTAAAGTTTGTTGAAAGCCATACAAATCTCTGTGCTCAAATTTATTTGGAGAAATACTCCATGCCTGATTTAAGCTGCTTTGCAAAGATTATATGGCGAGCGATTTCAAATTGCCTTCAGTTTGATTTCTGTGTTTCAGTAATGCAGGATGATGGGAAGCCTCTCTGGGTGTAGGTTGTCCTGGTGGTTTTTCTGGGAATTGGGATTGCCACTCTGGCTAAAGCTCTGCTCTGAGGGAAACAAGACAGCTCTGCAATGGGTGGTCTAAGGGTAAACAGCTCCAGAAACTGTGTAGTCCATCAGTAACTTAAGGTCATCATTTAAAGTTGACTTGCCCGCTATTGATTTACACAGATGGAGGAATTCAGGTGCAAATATAGGGCAAACACATGGAAACGAGTCTGCTTATAGCGCTATGAGCAGTAGGATGCTCTGCAGGCATGCGCCTTGTACCCTTGCTAGATAAGGTGTGGGTATGTGACAGTGTCTTGTGCTCAAAGGGACAATATATTGAAATTTTGAGCCACAAAGCACCGTGGCATAAGGTTCTGATTGAGTCTTTGTAAAAAGCTTTTGATTCTTTGGCTAATTGTGGGGACACAGGGGCTGATTGGCCTGTTAAAGGGTAAGAGCTTCCTTGCAGCTCTTCCTAGAAACTGGCTGCTGATTTATAGAAGAACGTGGCCCTTTGGTGATGGTGGGGATAGAGCTGCCGTGGAAGATAACCAAAGCAAATCACTAAACTTCACAAGAGGAAAAAGCTAATGAGTGGTACTAAATCCTATAGATTGCTGCCTGTCATGCAACATTTTCAAGCTGTTTCCTGTCCTGCAAATATCAGAATGAGTACACTCTGTGGCTTTCAGCACATTTTCAGTTGAAATATCTATGTAAAATAGTATTCACGTAGTTGCAGAAACGTATTAACTTATGGCAAAATCTATTTTTGACAGGAAAAATACTGATCTTTTCCATATCATTTTCTAGAGGAAAAAAAAAAGTAACAGTGAGACTTTGGGAAAATGCTGAAAAAAACCCACGTATTTGTGTGAATGACTTCTTCATTTTGAGTAAAATCTCCTCTTTCACAAAGGAGGAAAGTTATACAAAACATTTAAGTAGTCACTAATAACTGATATTTTTCTTCTGCCTACCATTTGCAGCTCTTATACAGCCACTGGAAATGGCTTCAGTCTTGTTCACTTTAAAATAAACAGTAAATTAATATATCTTATTAATATAATAATAAACACCAATACATTAAAATACTCTATTGACATAATTGTGCAATGTATATTTTCACATTGTATCTATTATATATAAAAACTAATACGAGCTTCATCCTTCCTTTAAAGAGCTACCCACATGCTGGCTTTGGGATATTCTTGCTCTGCAAATGTCTGGAGTTTTTCACCATTCTGTATTTCAAGATAATAATAACTGAGCTTGCAGCAATTTTTACAGAATTTTTGCTCAATACAACCTCATCAGCTCTTAAATTGCTACTCAAGCTCAGTAATAGCTATTTTAGGGAAGTGTAAGTGTAAGAGGATATACTGTTTGGATGAGAAAAGGAGAAGTGTATATATATGTGTGTGTGTGTGTATATATATATATGTATCAAACTGAGATGACTCAAGTTGGACTTGAGTCAGGCACTCCAGGCAGACTCTAATACTGCTGTGAAAGTTGCACAAGGGTATTTAGTAACTGGAAAGAGATGCCAAATTTTTCCATCCTCAAGTTTATGTAACTACAGGGTTTTATATAAGGCCTACTGTTCATGAGTAAGGTTGGGTTCTGAATTTTCATATAACTCAGATTTAATTTTCAAAGGTGCTTCTCTGATTTCTGTGTGTGTTGGATAACTCAGTTGTTTATTAACTTGGATTGATTGAAAAGGATGGACTTTGTTCTGCTAAATCTTGTTTTTATTTCTGTGCCTCTCAAAAGTGAATGGAGGGTTTAGTTTTTAACTGGATACTTTTAAGATTTTCTAGAAAAAAATAAGGATTGGTGGCCCTTCTTTAAGTAAAAATTAAAAATTAAAAAATGAGGAAGTTGCTAAATTCTAGATCCTGCTTTCTGAATTCTCTGTTAGCATCTGTTAACTGATGTGCAGTGTCACCCATGGCACATCACACTGCTGGGAAAATGAAAGGCTTGCTCTGTAGCACCCAGGAACTGAAGGCTCTCAGATGCCTGAGCCATCACTTAAAGATGGGCTTTAGAGATGGATCTGTTAGAGCTCTAACTCATTTCTTTCTCTTTTTTTAATTTTTTTTTGTTTTTATTTTTCTAGAAAACTGCTGGAAGACTGCTGTGACCCTGGGCAGCTCTTTGTGATGACAAAGCTGAACTCCCCCATGGGAAAGAACCTCTGGTTTGATGGGGAATTTTTGTATTCTTTCACCATTGACAATACAACTTACTCTCTCTTCCCACAGGTTGGTAGCTTTCTTTTCTTCTCACTTTAAGTATTAATATACTAAATGGTAACATGGTACAAATAAGTTACCTAAATATTCATCAAGAAATAGTCTGTATCTTCATTTGTCAATTCAAAACAGAGTTTTTACTTCTGTACTCTGAAAATTGCAAAATAGCTGCAGTATTTCCCTGGCCACTTTCCAGATGTGCAAATATACACAAGTGATGAAATAGGCCCACCAGTCTTGATTTTCAAAATGATGATAAGTTCTGGCTATTTTTAGAGTGTGATTTCTGCTTTTCTGGCAGTGATCATGCTCATGGACTGTGGTTTCAAAAAATGAGAGCCAGAAACTTCCCTCAGTTCAACAAGGGCTGCAGGTCTTGTGTAACCACGTGTCCCAAGAAGCTGTCACTATAAATACAACATCAAATCTGGCAAGATTGGCTCTGATGCTGTGTGAGCTGACAGGGCTGTGGGGCTCACGGAGGTGCATCCTGAGGAAAATTACCTACCATAATACTTAAACATCTGCTAGTGTCATTGGCATATGTCTTCTATTTTTGTTTTTTAAACTGTTTGAAAGGGCAGCTGCTGGCCTGTGTTTGGATCCAAGTTCAAACTGGATCGGTTCCACTGATGTCAGTGGATTTGCTGCCACGTACTGTGGCTGAATTTGCCTGGCTTAAATTAGAATCACAGAATCATAGGATATCCTGAGTTGGAAGGGACCCACAAGGATCATCAAGTCCAGCTCCTAAAAGGAGTCTCCAAAAGGAAAAGGTTTGTAGAGAACTAGATTTTCATCTTGATTGCCGTGATGCTGATTATCTGGAATAATTCCTTCTACCTTTCAAATTCTCATGTAGGATTGCTTTCCTTTTGATCAGTCTAGATAGGGTGTGAAGGTGGTTTGTGTGAAGTTGTCCGAGTCACCTCCAAATAAATGAATTTTATTGATGGCAAGCAATGTAAGCACAATAACAGCAGCAGACAACGTGATTTAGTTGATTCTTGTTGCGTTATGAGTACTAGAAATGGTTTGTTGTTTTTCAGCAAAAGTGTTTTGAGTTAGGTGCGTGCTTATTGAGTGCTGAGAATTTGTAATATTGATCTAAGCTGCTTGTATTTTTAATTAATATATGAACTGATGTTAAATGAGTTTATTATATTGACTTTTGAACGTGGAAGGAGAGATGTTTTATGTGGCTATAGGTTTAAAAAAAAATAAACATCTGGACATGTTCATTGATTTACATGTTACTTCAATTTCTTAGATTAAAGGTATAGGTATTTTTTAAACCTCACAGTCAATGTTGAGTCATTCACACCAGGCTTTTCATTTATTGCTGTTTCAGTTATACGTGTAGCAGAGTTCTTGCTTGTTAAACTCATGGTGTGAATAAACATCAAAGAGGTTGTTACATATATATACGTACTTCTACAGTGGTTTCCAGATCTCAACAAAGAGTTATGACTTTGAATTAGTTTCTTTTGGTGGATAAAGAGGGATGGAGATCTAAGATGTAGGGAAAAGAGACCAGAAGGGCCATTTCCTGTGTTAATGTGGTGAAGCAGCATGAAGCTGCGTCTTGTTCAGGCTACTAATCTGCTCTTGTGTCATTTCGCTGTGCCTGTTGCAATGAACCAGGTAATGGACCTCTGCCTCTCTTGCACTAAGCATTCCTCAAGTCTGTTCCACTGCTGCTGGTCCCTGCAAGCTGAATAAACAAGTGAATGTCTGACATGTGCAGAGTGGTTTTGCTGTGGTATAGCTGGGAAGAGGCAGCCCTGCTGGAATGGGCTTTTCTCCCTGCCTTTGAGACTTGTAGAAAGCTTATAGTGTGTCCCAGTGTAGCAGCTGTAAATCTTTTTTATGATGACTATTAATGATCTGTTCTACAGTGTTGCACTGTTGATTGGAGAAAACGAAACTCCTTGGTAGAGCTGTAAATTCTGTGCCACATAGATGTTGACAGCAACCACTCCAAATACGTATATCCTTTTCAACATTTTACAAAACCCTTACCTGGGCTGATACAGAGAGGTCACTGTATTTTGTGATGGATTTGAAATTTCGTATTTGGTTTTGTCAGGATAAAAATCTAACACTCTGCCCAGTCACAGTGGTGTCCTACATACTGTCGCAGAAAATTGCAGAGTACTGGATGGGCTCCTTTGGAGAGGTAAACGCTGCTTAGAGAGGAGTCATGACCTCGGGAAGTCCAGCGGTTCCCCAGCTCCCAAGCCTTTTCCACAAAGATTATCAGTTGGCCAGATTGAGAGCAAGGGTCTGGGAAGCCCTGGAGAGACGTACAGGGGGACAGCATGAACTAAGGACGTCAGTGTCCCTAGGTCCCTTTGGCTTGCCAAGCAGGCTGCAAAGAGGATGGTGAGGTGCTGCTTGGGTGATGGTGAGAAAGCTGAATAGTTAAGATGTTCCAGCTCCAGAACAGTGCTAAGGACAGGTTCTGAAAATGTTATTCCTTTAATGAATTGGCAGGCAGTTCATTTCTGACACGTGCTACTCCCTGCTACTTCCTCTTTTCTTGTAAGTGCTGCTTCCCATAACGTAATGTATTATTCCTATGTATTTTGCCTGGAGGAATTTTGTAAACGTTTATCAGATGAAATCTGGCCAACCTTAAAAGCTTAGGAAGATTTATTTGCAGTAAATTCTTAAATGAAGTGGTTTTCTACCTCTTTCTTTGTTTCAAGAAAAACACTAGACTAAATTTTTCAGGCCTCTGCTTTGAAGAATGGCTTCTGTTAGCTTACTAGCAACAGGCAAGCAATTTTTTTAAAGATGAATATTCCTTTCAAAAGTATTCAGAAGCTTAAAACCACTTACAAAATATGGGTAATACTCTAAAACGGTCAGGGGACGCAACAGGAATGTAAAGGACTGCAGCTATGTTGATATAATTGAAAAAATATTTCCTCCAGAATAAATAATAATAATAAAGGCTCCATCCACATCATTCTACTGGGCTTAAGCCTTTTTGTGCTTGCAGATTTCTCAATCCTTAAGTGGTTATTAACTTAAGGATAAAGCAACTCAAAAGTAAATAAGAAACTTGCTCTATTTGATGGAATGGAATTAAGCTGGCTATGCATCAATGCAGAATTATACAGCACTAAATATCACAAAACTTAATATGCAAAATGTCAATTATTTTTGAATGCGAGCAATGCAAAATAGAATATTTTTCTTCTGGGTAATCTGTGTAGATAAAGTTCTTATAGCTGGTTCAACATTTTCTGATAGATTGCTTTTCCATTGGAAAAATGCTATTTTATCAAAATATAAATATCAGTTCAATGATTTTTTCCAAATTTTCTCTGAAGTGAGAAGGTTGAAAGGTTTTGGTAGTGTTATGGTATTTGATTTTACCATTTTTGGATTGTAATATTTCAGCTGATATTTTTATCAACTCTGTTGTTAGCTTTTTTTTTTTTTATCTAGATTTTGAATGACCCAAGGAGAAATATGCAAGAGGAAATAAAAAAAAAAATGTGGAAATTGAATGATTCAGAGTTTCATTTCAATTTATGAGAATAAAATTTGATGTTGCAGTGTTCTGCATGAACCAACAATTCTCGTTGCCAGAAGTGCCTCCTCTTACTCTCCCCTTTCTCTCTCTGTGCCATTTTCCTCTGATTTCTAGAATAGAAGTTTTTTTGTTTGCTTGCTTGTTTGTTTTTGAAACAAAAATGTTACACAGGCTGTAACATCTTTCCCATGCTGGAGAGAAAAGGCTAATGGTTCATTATCGATACCCAACAGGAGAAGGCAAGGGGTAGTAAGATGTATCTTGTCACAGAGCATGACCTTGGGTACGGTGAGGGTGGAGACCTCACCTGCATCTGATCTCCCAAAACATTTTACAGTGGCACTTTCTGGAGCTGTTGGGTAATGCAGTATGCATTCAATTAAACTGAATAAATTGAATGCTGACATTTCTTGACAGCAGCTTTATCATATTGCTTGGTGTGATCTACAACATTATTTCCCAATCTTAAGAGACAAAAAGCATGGAGTCTGCATGTGACCATCGGTATAGGTTTAATATTAACAAAAGAAGGTTATTCTTAATGTGTACCTACCAGTTTTCTAAAGCTTTTCATGTGGGTGTAAAGTTTCAGCATTAGCTGGAACTTTCGATAAATAGCTGGGGGCACTGAGGAGTCAAGAGATGCAGATGGGTCTACTACAGGCGCCGTGGTTGGGTAAACCTCTGAATAACCAGGCTGTGGTGTCTCAGGTCGGCCACTAAAGGCCATGGGTGACTTGTAAATGTGTTCCTCCCCATTGTGGTTCAAATATTATACAGAAAATGGAACTGCATGTTCTTAAGTGTTCAGGAGTCCTGTCCCTGGCAGGACAGAGACGTGCACGCTTCTGGATCTTCAGCCTGGAGGTTCCATCATGTAACTCTGGTCCTGTTGCATTGTACCAAGGCATGACAGAAGGTATAACCAGCATTTTCCACCCTTTATCGTCTGACTAAAATGGAAGAAACCAGCCTTCCATATATTCCACCCAGTAACTTTTAGTTGCTGTGAATAAACATGACCATAACCACAGGAGCAGCTGGGCTGTAACTCAAAGCCACGTGAGAGGACAGTAAGCTAACAGTCACCTGCTTTTAAGAAGAAAGCAAGCCCTTTTCAAATATTTTCTGAAAGAATTTTGCACTCCTTGAGGTCTTTTTCTTCCTCAGAGTTTCAGAACTGAATTTCAGACCGTCTTTACTATTAGGGAAAAAAACCTCACCCTAGTATTTATCTGTCTATGCAAATAATAGATTTTTTTGCTTGATGTCAAAAGCTTATTTCAAGATTTTGAGTAGAACTGAGATGAATTTCCGAGGTCTCCTCTCCCCTTCCCCAGAAAAAAATAAATATTTAAATCAAATGGGACTTTTAGCTCTCCTATGTTAGGTATTATTTTGGAAGGGAGAGAAGAGAACAGATTTCAAAAGAAGTTTCAAATCTTAAACTTCAACTTTTTAATTTGAAAAAATAGCTCATTGATTTTTTTTCTTATTTTATTGTATTCCACCTGAAGCAATTAGATATACTTAGTACTAGTAAATTATTTCAAATTACTATAAAATGATTCCCTACCTGTTCTACATCATTTCTGAGTTTCATCTGCAAAATATTGTCAGATGAAAGAATGGCTGCTTGCAATGAGTGTTTCATGAATAATCATCACAAACAGCTTATGAGAAATCCAAAGGAAATAGCTTCAAACCACAAATAAATTTGGGAAAGCTGGCAGCTGTTTCCAGATATATTGCTTTTCTCCTGATCACAAGGTCTTTCAAATTATTAATTGGAGTTTAAAGTTGAAATTCTAGTCCACAATATAAAGGCAGGTAAAATGTTATTGTTTTACTTGTAAAAATGGCATGGAGACATTCTCTGGCATTTTCTAGGTTATCAGGGTGCATGTTGTATTCTGTAACAGCTTAATGATGAGTTGTTTTGACTGGTTTTTACACCAGAAGATAGACTTGATCCGAAAATTGTGTCTAAAATGGCAAGACACTCAAAGTAAAGGGTTTAGAATTTGATGGACTGCACTGCTGCCAGAATGTAGGAAATTATTACCTTTGGTGTTGACTTTGGAAGTGCTCTGTTCTTCTGTTAAGTGTTCTGTAAATTCTCGCCAACAATCCAACTTATTGAAGTACTCTGTTCTTAGTAAGCTCTGTAATTAATTGCTGCTTGGAGAAATACATTGATATATTGGATGTCATATGTGTCCTGATTTTTTTCCTTGATGCCCTGGGTAGGGAAATGAAATGCCCGCAGACCTAACATTTATTGAGCCACTCTTATATTTTCTTCCATTAATTCTATTATCTCAGTGGTACTTCCCTGACTTCTTTTGTGCTGCCTTTAATTAGTATTTGGAGGAGTTTCTTGATAGTGTCCCTTTTATTTTCCTCCTTTTTTTCCTCTCTTTATTTTTTTTCTTTGTTAACTATACTGTAATGCAGATGTTTGTCTTGCTTGGGTCTTACATATATTTAATCAAAACAAAAATATAATAAACATATTCTTGCAATATATGGAAAATATTAAAATGAGTAAGGGTAGTTATATCTTGTGAAGAAACATGCACACATTAGGAATGCAATTAAAAAAAAAGAGATCTTCTGAATTGTTGGCTTCTGAATAGCCTAAGCAATTGCGTCAGATAGTGCCTGTCATAAACTGGGAAATGAAATGCTAAATATAGAGACCAGACAAATTTTGGTCTTTTAGATCATGAGTCTTCGCTTCAGGACTGGGTAATCTCAGTAGCATCAGGGTAATTGAGATCAAAAATCTTGATTAGTGTTTAGTTAAGTGAAACTGCTACCCTCACTTTGATTACTGACTCATTAAGAACTGTGTAATTGGACCATTTTGTGTAGCCTGTTGGCAAACCGGGAATAGGGCAGCATCTGTTATGTCCGGTCAGTTAAGCAAAAGCCGTGGTCCATCTGAAACTACTCCGTACAGACGAGATGCAAACACGCCTGCTGATGAAAATTAAAGTTATGCTAAAAAGACTGTAAGATGCAGCATACATAATTTTAAGTAATTAATGAGAGGATGGGCAATGTGCTCTTGTTGAAGCAAGTTACAGCAGACCAATGAGTGGCTTTCTGTCCTCGTTGATCACCACGTGTGCTTTGGTCTCTCTCGGCTTGCCAAAATGTGTTCAGCCAGCCACTCAGCCAGACTGCATTTGGTGAGCGTGATTTATCTGCCTCGAGTTTGTTTGCAATGGAGTTTATCTGCACATGCCAAACTGGCTTTATCTCGGTTAACGCAAGTACATAAATAGACACTGACCTTTCCAAATGTAGCAAATGAAGGGGAAGGGAAGGATGAGATCTGGCTGCAAAGTGTTTGGCCCAAAGGCAAAGCAAAGGGTCCAGCCACCTTAGCTTAACATCTCTGTTTCCAGTCTGAAGTGACAGAGCATCAATCACTTTCTGTCCTAGGTAACAGAGGAGCTGATCCAAGTACACCCCAGTGCCTTTTGCAGACAGGCCCTTGGGTGTTCAAAAAACCACAGATCAATCCACTGCCATTTGGGATTTTGGGGATATGAGGGTGTGGAAGAGCAAACATGGTTCATCTTCTGCATTGACACTGAGCAGCACTTAAAATAGCATTAAAACCAGTGGGATCATCATGGAGTCCACTTAAGACTGAAGGGACATGAGGTATTTTCAACAGGGTAGTTCAGCCATGAGAGTGTTTCAGCTTTGAGTGAGTTCTGAATATTGGAAAATGCTTGAAATAGCACAGCTGATTTATTCATTTATTAGCACCCCGGGCTGTATGGTTACTGAGTGGTCAATACAGGCCTACTGAGAGTGAAGAGGCCGTGACAGGGCTGGGAACGTGGGCAAGGCTGGGTGATGTGGGGCTGTGCTGTCCCCAGAGAGGGGGCCCCGTGGAAGTGCATCCCCTGTCAGAGGCAGCGAAGATGCACGGCAGAGTGTGCTCGCACAAGTTTCTTCTCATTTGCTGCACAACTGAACTTTTCTACCTCAAGAGACATTTTTGACACCTAGAAGACACAGTTATGAATAAAGCCATGTTATGTTGTGGGACTGCAAAGCCCAGAGCAAAAAGACTCTCCTGAACCCAAAGATGAAGAGGACAGTGTGGGCTAGGACCACTGGAGAGGCTGTACTATGCCATGGAGATTTTATGGACTTTTGGTCAGTGTGGTCAGTGGACTTTGGTCAGCTGTTTCACAGGAACATACATTTTCTGCTTCATAAGCTAGAAATGTCATAAGCAGAAGAACAATTAAAGGAAGTGGTTACAGATGAGAAGCTATAGGAGCAGTGAGCTTCTCATGGCTACAAGTAATTACAGGGCATATGATCTGCTGTGCTGAGAGATAAAAATACAAGTAAGAGTTAGTCCTAACCTACCCAAAGGCACAGCAGTTAGATTTGGTTTGTTTGGTTTATGGTAGCTTTATGTAACGGATGAGAAGCTAAAAGGAAGTTTTTCTCAATGCATTTCTTTTTTCCTTTTTTTTTTTTTTTTTTTCTTCTGACAGTGATCTTTTTAATATACCAAGACTTCCACCCACAGGGCAATGAAACCTTTGCTTCTTTGGAAGTCAGTGTCTAAACCTTGAGTAAAATTTATCCTTTATATTCTGGCCACCTGTTAGCCTTTCTTATTATCGATGAATTTTAGTATAAAAAGTCACCTTGTTCAATCTCTAGACTTCTTATCATAAATGTGACTATATATTTTGATTATTCAATGATTATATTGGATTATATTAATTTGCTGTATTTGGTAGTTAGATTTTTTGGTGAAATACTTCTAAAATAGGCTTAAAATCAATACTGGTTTGTTTGAGACTAAGATTTGATTCCGTTTCATGGCTGGCACTTACCACCTGGCAGAAGCCTGAGTAGGGATTGATGAAACACTACATATTTGCATTTTTCATATAGTAGTCTGGTTTCTTGATGTGACTTGTAAATTGTACTGGAGTGTAGCAGTATATCAAATGATGTTCAGAAAGCATTTCACCTGCAACAAAGATGTAGTACCCCTGTTCTTCCAAGTGTTCCTAATTATGGGTGGAAGAACAGCTTAGCAGAGTCTGAAGGCTTGAAGAAAATCAGGGGAGGCTACACTACTACAGAAGCTATTAAAAAGGGGTAGCATGGTTACAAATCTTGTAGGAGGATTATATAGTGACTTTCAAAAGAACCTTTGTGCCTTCTTGCTTAGGGTGGAGTGTAAGCCCAGCTTTCCATTTAATGAGAAATCTGCTGCATTACAGTTCAGGAGTTGACTTATGTCGCTGGGCATGGTTGATTTTAAAGTCCTTATAACCTGTTATGGTATGGAGGAGAAGGACTGTGGTTCTCTTTCAGAATAAATTTTATCATCTGAATGGCTCCTGGGAGGCAAGCATTGGCTTCCAAATGACATTTCAGACATTGGGAAAACAGCACAGTAGTATTTTTTGTACATTAGGATGTACCAGAAAAATTCTGTGATGCTGGACATGCATGAGAAGTAATATTTAGCTTACTGTTGCTCATGTCAAGAATTCAGGCTGTTTCCTTTTTCTTGATCAACAGAGTCTATGCTTTTTCAGAGTTGTTAGGGGAGATGTTTTTGACAATGAAATTGGTGCTGCAGATTGTCTAACGGCCAAAAACTACCCATATGAGATGATAATTTTGTGTGTGCTGGCTAAAGGGATGGATTGTAGTGGCAAGATAACTGAAAGCACTGGTGTCTTTCCAGTTGAAATGAGTCAGTATATGATGTTTAACAGCCTTGTGAAATCTGGACTTGAGTAATATAAATGAGTCCCAATACAGAATGCTGTGACAAATAGTTCTTTCCAGCACAGAAGTGGTATCTTTTTTTAAAAGACTATGTTAGACACTTCCGTGAACTGTGGGCCTTTGGGGCTGGTGACATTTGGCAGTGCTAGTTCAGGTATGCTATGTGCAAGAGCAGCTTGCATATATTCTGTCTGGCTTTGCAGGTGTTTTCAAGGAAGAATATTTAAGAATACCAAGACTACGGTTGAGGCTCACTGGCTTTAGTGCAGTCCATCAATCCCAGGAAGGCTGCTGCAGGTATTCACAGGATGTTTTCATATGAAGTACATTTTTGCCAGCAAAATATTGCACATTTCTAAGTGAGCCATTGATCTATAAGCTGAAAGTCAGTTACAAAATCTCAGGGTCAGGGTTAGGCTGGAGGTTCAAGGTTCCTGGATGCCAGCAGACTGGCTGCAGCACAGCTACCTGAATATTGCCTCATGTAGACTCTGTTTCCAATGACTGTATGTTTCTCTGTGTAAAATGTACTGGACTAATCATCTCCAATTACAGAAAGCTCAGATGGAAGGCACTGGATTCCAGATGGTCATTTGATCAGCTGGGAATTCCCTGAATTATATCCCAAATACTAGCTCTGTGAAAGCAGTAATGTTTTCTAAGAACTCCACACAGATGGACTTAGGTACCTTTGTACTCTGGTGTGGGAACTGCACACTACAGAAAGAGCAAAACATACACATAATGGGGGGCCTGGCTTTTCCCTTTGTTCAGAAAACATGCCTCTGTGAGAAAGGGTAGAGAGAAGTTTTCTTTATGAATAAAGTACCTGTCTTGGTGTGAAGGAGTAGTACCTGTGGATGGAAAAGCCTGATGTGAAACAGCTCTTGGAGGTCAATTGTCTTAACAAGAGCCTACTGCCTCTGTCTACCTACTGCTGCCCCAGCTAGCCTGCCTAGCACAGGAGTTGTGTGGCTAAGGGTAAGCAGATGAAGTTTGTAATTCCTCACATCCTGTGCTTGATAAGTGTTTTATCAAGCTTTATTTTATCAGGCTTTTATTTTAAGACAACATCTAGATTCATGGAACAATTTAGGCAAAGGTGTATTACACTGAGAAGCGAGTGTGTTGCTGTCTCATGTTGATGGGGCTATCTAGTCAGCCGTTCAGTCAGATAGGGATTAATGTACTACGTAATGCTGATAGAACAATTTCTGATGTGTATAACATCTTCTTACTTATGGTTTTATGGGGTGTAACCACAGTGTCTGCAACCTATTAAGTCCCATGGTAATGAGGCTTTCCTACAGAGACCAAAGGAGAAAAGTCAGTGCAGTGAAGGTGGTAGCAGCGACACTAACATTCCTGCAACCATCTGTGGTATACATAGGCAGGCAGCTTGCTCAAACATCACTCCTTGCTCACCTTTTTTGTAACACCTCACTGATTTTGTTGTATCTAGTTAAGTACATAGTTGGCTGCAAACTTATGCTGGGGAATGGCTAGCAACCACACATGTTGACTGGGAATATGCTTGTTAGCTCCATCCTGTACCTGCTGTACTAGGACAAAAAGCACCAGTTATAAAAGAGCAAGTGCTCCAGATGTATCCCCTCAACTGGGAGACACCAAACAGAAATCAACATGAGCAAGCCTGTTTTCATACAGTTCCTTTTGCACTCAGAAGACCACACAAAGAAGTGCATTCACTCACAGCACGTAATCCAGACATACAGCACCCTTTATAATTTTACTTTTACAAAGCTAGGTTTTTAGGGGAAAAAGCCTTGCATCTTCACATAGGGATTCACTAGGCAGTGCTACACCAAAATACAGAGGTACTGACGTCCTGTTTTGATGGTATCATGTTGAAACCTGCACAGAATAGTTGTCTGTTGGGGGGGAAGGAGGAGTATTCAGAGGTCACTGCCCTCTCGCCTCTGCCCCATGGCAGACAGCTCTACCTGGGCTGTACCTGACAGATATTATCTAATAAATGATTACAGCTTCCACTAATGGGAATTTCACAGACAGTCCATTCCACTGCTTCTCCGTCCTAACATGTAGGATGCATTTCCTGATGTCTAACTTAGAGTTACCCTATGGCTATAACGTAAGATTTTTTTTTCTTATCTTTTCCCCATATGACTGCTAACAAGACTCCGCACAGTATTTTTCTCTAGGCTAAACGATGTCAACTTTTTCAATCAGACCATTTATTCTAATGCACTGAACATTTTTGTTTTTCTTATTGTTTGTAAGGAAGATGTGTGACAACTGTGTGGAGATGGTACAAAACATCAAGGGAAAAGCGCCTTATACTCTGAAGGGCAGAACTTACTGGCACCTTTTTGCTATAACAGGCTTGTGTTTAGTGTTGCTGTTTATTCCCGCAGGCTTGTGTTTAGTGTTGCTGTTTATTCCCGTAGCCAAAGATCACTGGATGTTGCTACTAATGAGAAAAACCTAGTGACCTGACAGACGCACAGTTTTCTCCCTGATAATAAGTGCAGAAGACAGAACTGGGAATGGAACTGAGGTGTTGTCATCTTTCCAGGGTAAGATCTCTGGAATAACAGCTCTGACAGTCTGTTTCAGCTGAACTTGTCCATCACTCCACCTCAGTAAACATTATGCTGCTGGAGACGGTCAGACAATTGTTAATGGTCAGTGCTCTACCCGGGGACACAGTGAAGATTGCATGGAGCTGCTATTGTACCTCTATTTCTCAGTTTATATAATCAAACTGAGTTAGACCTGCCAGCAGGGCATGAAACAATAACAAGCAATACTTTGTTAATAATTTTTAATTAGGTTGTGACTATGACAAGAATGTAGAATGGGAATGTGGAGTGTGTTCTATTTTTTAGGTAGGCTAGTCTTTTTGTAGGCTGACCATTTTATAGATTACTCGTCCATTCAGACATCTCCAGCCTTTTCCTTAATCTAAAATCCACTGGCTTGTCTCTCATCCTTTCCGTTGCAGCAAGACTTGGCATATGCACAGTGTAGCTTGTTGTTCAGAAGCAATGCTGCGAATTTAAGTGATGGGACTAGGCTTAATAGCAGACAGTTTAGGTGAAAGGAGGCAATAAATGCAAAGGCTACACAGATCTATTCTGTGATCCAATACTATACCAGAAGGAGAAATGAGAAAGCCAGAGATAAATAATCCTTGGTATGACTATGATGCTCTTTATAGCAATTCCCTGAGGCACTTCACAGTCATTCGAATTCAATATATGGTATTGCTGCACAGTAAAATCTATTCCTAGAAACCTCTGCAGACAATTAAAATGATCAGTTTTGCATAGGGAATATGTGGAGAAGAAATACCGCAAAACTCATTCTTCCTGTGCAATAAACAGATATACATGACGATCCACTATTCCTTTTGCTTCACACATACAAAGAAAAGAAGAAAAAAAAAAAGGAAGAGGCCTTGAGAACCCTTGTGATGTTCTGGCCTGTATGTGAATGTAGCAGATAGGAGCTCTTCTCTACTCCATGTCATTAAGCAAGGTCTTTGAAAAGTGGGACCACATCAGTTTAAGATCTTCAGCAGTGCTTTCCTAGCTCCAGTCTTGGCAGAATTTCTGAATTTTTGGTTGCTCAGTTTAGGGTCTGTTCTTCAAGTGTTATCCAGGGCTGGCACATCCTCATCCTACCATGGCTGCTGTGGCTGTGATTGGCACAGCAGTTGCACTCATCTTTTCAAGGCAGTCCCTCAGTGAGAAGTGTGGGTGCTGGGTTGTTATGCACCCAAAGAAGCATGGTGGGGAAACTACTTATTTTGCAACACAGATTGTTGCTAAAGTGAAACTTAGTTGTGTCAAAGTCAATAGCAGAACTCCAGTTGACTTCAGCATGGCCAGGATTTAGTCAACGGTATCCACTTACTGAGTACAATTCTGCTAGGGACATGTAGGTTTGGTTTTGTGGCTTCTTTCTGGGTGACATAAAAAAATACTTTTTTTTTCTCCCTCCAGTTCTTGGCTTTTATTAGCCTTTGCTTTCACATAATCAATGAATGATTTATCTTGTTCATCTAGTCCGACTGAAAAATATTGTTTGTACCCCTTAAGACTGACCTTGAGTGAAAGTGCAAGGCAAATTAGAATCAGCTCTTCAGATGAGATAAAATGGAGCTTTTTGTCATTATTCTTCTTTGCCTCCATCCCAATAGACAACATCCTTTATGTTACCTGTGCCAATAAGCAGGGCATCATCCTTGACTGATGGTTCAATGAGTCACAGAATCATAGAATCATTGAGGTTGGAAAAGCCCTCCAAGATCATCTGGTCCAACCATCACCCTACTACTAATGTCACCCACTAAACCATGTCCCTAAGCACCAGGTCCAACCTTTACTTGAACACCCCCAGGGGTGGTGACTCCACCACTTCCCTGGGCAACCCGTTCCAATGCCTGACTGCTCTTTCTGAGAAGAAATGTCTCCTAATTTTCAACCTGAACCTCCCCTGGCGCAACTTGAGGCCATTCCCTGTAGTCCTGTCACTAATTATCTGCGAGAAGAGGCCAACTCCCAGCTCCCCACAGCTTCCTTTCAGGTAGTTGTAGAAGAAGTCTTGCAGAATCTTTGCATGTTTTTCTAGTTCTCTGTCTCTCTCAATTAGCTGTTCTTACTCTAAAGCTCTTAGTTTTGTAGGGCAAAGGCAGTATTGTTTGTATGCCTATACACTGCCTGGAACCATGGAGTCCCAGTCTGTGCACAAGGACAGTGCGTGTAATGATCGACATTGCCATATTAAAGTGGGGTCACCCATAATTTTTTTGACTTCTGTTTTTCATTTTGTTTTTAAGAGGTACAGAGATCCTTGGCATGTGACCCAGTGAAAGAAGAAAAATCACATCTAGGGCCCTGGTTTCCTGAGGCAGTAGTGGAAATGTTATTTTTCAAAAGCTTTTTCTTCAGAGTGGCTCAGATACTATCCTTCTCAGGTGTGAATTTATACTGAATTTTCATCAGGAAGATCAGATTGCCCCTGTGTTTTTTTCTTTTCAAACTGAATATCTGATTGCTCTGGAACAGACCATCTGAGAGTGAAAAAGATGCAGAGGAAAACTGTGTAGTGGTAATTAGCAATGGTTGCTTCTCTTTAAAATTTGATGTCTGGTCCCATTGGGTGCCTGTAAGGCTGAATACTATTCCGAAACCTGCTGTTGTGTGAAGCCTACAAAATAAATAACTTCTTCAGTGTTTTTTTTTTTTTTTGTAATTTCAAAGGTGCTTCTTTCATCAGAGATGAAAAATGTGGAGGCAAGGTCAGAAAGTGTTTGGGGTGGTTCTACTCCAATGTAAATTAGATTCTTCCTGATAGCTTCATTGCTAGCGTTTTGATCATTCAAGGAGCATAGCTATCAAACTCCTGATTCACAGTAATTAGGCATGCAAGAGATAATCCCTGTTTTTATTCTTTTAAATGTAAGCTTTCAGCCCTTCTTTCCATTTTACAAGCACTCCAAATATCCAAGCATATCCAATATTACTCTTATTAACCATGTACACTTGAATTTCACACTGATTTGGTTTATACAATGCATGTCAATAACTATGTCCCTGTTACCCTACTTTTTTTTTTCTCCTACTTGTGAATACTTCTGGGTCTGCACTTTGTGTAACTTTGCACTTTATTCTCTTTGCCAGCTTTAGTTGAGGGTAATATTTGTCTAGGATAAGGTAAACTGAAAGGCCGACTTGACCTGACAGAGGCAGTAATGACTTTACCAACAGACTTTTGGGGATTCTAGCCAAATGCTGATTGGAATGGGAATAAAGATTTATTGTAACATGCTCTCTGTGAGTGTATATTTACAAAAAAATGTTAACTTGAAAAATGGCACCTTCTTACTCAACAGAAATTGAGGACTTCTTTCATTTCCCCAAGGTTGGTCTTCCCACTGAGAAAAGTGAGTTTTTGTTCCTGTCATTCCTTCAGAGCGCATACAACTACAGAAAAGCAAGTTATATTGTGTATTTTGCCATGCTCCTAACTAGTGCTGCCAGCTTGATGGTTTTCTTTTCATCATGCATTTGTTGGGTGCTAAGATTTTACATGACTGTTATCTTCTCCATAGAGAGAACCTCTGTACTCTTCTCTATAGAGTTGACAATGCACAAAGCAGATCAAAATCAAACCTGGTTTACAAAGACATCTAACAGAGGTCTTGATTTCAAAAATTATGTGTTCTAATAATAATCACTTTCTCTTTAAGCCTGTAAGAGCAAAACTCTGGCTTGCCTGTTGGACCTGATAGGATCCTTCTGTGCCTAAGCTGAAATTTGAGCTGGTGTCTGACTGAAGGGGAAAAATGTAAAACCACTGTACATATTCCTTTGGTTTGATAGCAGCAGAGTTTTCCTAATATAAAAGTAAGGTGAACTAGTACATATTCTATACTGTAGATATGTCTGTGCTTAATCCTATTACAGGTAAAACAGTGAGACAAAATCTGTATTTTAAAAACCCTACGCATTCCAGTGTACTCTTGTGGTAGCTCAAAGAGAATTGCCATCTACGGTGTCCCCTTTTCTGATGTGTAAGACTTTCGTCTTCTTTCCTGCTACACAGCACAAAGAAATGTACTCCCAGATACCAGAGGCTGAGCCTTTGTCTTGTCTGTCTGCAGAAGGAGTCTAGTTTATGGCTCCTTACTGTCAGCGTAACAGCCTGTTTTTCTCCTGAGTTTCAGCCCAAACACCCTGGACTAAGCAATTGACAACAGCTCCCTGGTCTGCTGTAAGTTCTTTTTTTTGCCTTCCTCCCCAGTTTTGTCTGGCTTTGAGATGTCTCATAGGTAGCCTCCAGCCTTCCCCACTTGTTGCCCCTGTTCTTCAGTCTTTACTAGCATCTCTTTATAAATGGTCTTTTCATCACAGTTAGGGGGTCAGTTGACTCCACCATTTATACTTTCTGGGCTGCTGCCATGCCTCATGGAGGTCATGTAGCTTATTTTACAGCAGTGTAACTTTTCTGGCGTCTGTGGGCTTACATCTCTTTTATACTGCTGCAGGAATTTGGATCATGTATAAAAATGAGACAACCTCCTTCCATTTAAGTAGATTAGCCAGATACTAGTGTAATTTGTATACCTGGTGTGAAATTCAAAGTGTTTATTCATTCTAGAAATGAATTACAGCTTTTCATTGTCAATTTTTCAACTATAGAGTGATGTACTCGTGATTGGTGTCAGATAGGGGTTGCAGTTGTTTTCCTATTGCCTATTCCTTTATTGTGTAGGTGTTTATTTATTTATTTATTTATTTTTTCAAGGTAATACTGTGTAATAATGTTCTCCTGTTATTCTGATAGCTTTATTGTGGATTTGAAGGTATAAAAACATAGATAAACTCTGTAAAGGGAGGTAATATATATATATATACATATATATGTTTTTTTACTAAAGCAAGGTAAGTGTAGCTCTTGTAGTGCACGCTTTCTGTGCGGATGCCACAATACAGACTTTACTGTTGTCCTCTGTTTTAATTTTTGGATGGGGAAACAATTTTCTAAGATGATTAGTAAAATGTAGAACAGAGCTACAGTTTAATGCACATATTTTTAATGCTTTTTAAATATTGGTACATTCTTCATTTACATAATTTAAGCCACAGAGTTTACAGTCTTTCCCAGTATAACTCAGCAATTAAAGACGGACTCTTTTCCCTTTCAGATTTGTGGAATTTAAACTCATCTTCTGTGCTTGATGCACTAACTTCTGAAGTTTAACTGGCTAGTTTCTAAATTTCATCAAGCAATGTAAAGTCAAAACAGTCAGAGTGTTTACTTATCACAGGCAATAAAAGGTGAAATGAGGATTCTGCAGAACGACTACACATTCAGTCAGGGCTTTTGATTAGTTGGCATTTACCTAGCTTCAGCTGAATTATGTGTTTCTTTTGTTTATTGCTCCGTAATTAGAATCTTGTTGCTCATACATATTTTGTGATTTTTTTTTTTTTGCCTGCAGTGAGGAGTTCTCTGTTATGGTGTTGCCCTATTTTAGTCATTGTTTCTTCTTGCCTGCCTGAATGTGCAATATCCCCTCTTGTCAGCCTTCTCCCATAACCTTAAGATTATAGGTACATTACAATTTCTTTCTCTAATTTTCTCAGTTGTTTTTTTTTTTTTTTTTTGTATTTTTGGTCTTTTTCTAGATCACAAAACTACGCCGCACAATTCTGAGTCCTTTCAGTTAATGTATTATGATGACGTTTGTCTGTGGAACTTTAAAGTAATTTTGATATTATTTAAATGTTCTGCAGATAAATTTTTTGGAAACCATATGAAATTATTTTGTTAAACATCTCATTGGCCGGCCAGTTATGGCTCATTTTGAAATCTCCTTAAAGCTTGAGTACATACAGAAAATCTAAGATGTGTAGCATTCATAGTTTGACAGTAATCCAAATCAGTCACTGTAACAGCCCTTTTACCTGTCAATTTAAGAAGTTTCTTCAACCTTCTGGCAAATGAGTCAACATCCCATCATTTATTGTTGTACTTCCAAGGAAGCTAAATGCAGTATAACTTGCAAAAATTTGACAAGTATGTGTGTGGCTTTGATGTGTAGCCTTTTCAGCAGAATTCATGAAAGTTCTCTTTCAAAAAGCATTTTCTCTGAAATTATGCTTTTAGGGCCTTTTTCATTTCACTAACATATGCCTAAGTACCGTTTACTGGCATGGCTCTCCAAATTCCTGTCAAAAGGAGTCAATTTAAAAAACACAGTTTTGTACTTTTAAATTTGTCTTTTGATTGCCATATATGTATGTTTTTCCTTCAACAGATGTCTAGCTACTTAGTCAAGGGAGAAAAAAGCTGTCTCTGCAAAAAAGATGAGCCGAGTAAAAATGATTTTATTTTTTTTTTGTGTTAAGAACAATTTACTCTGTGCATTGATATTCTTCCCACATGTTTGGGACATGTAGGGAATCATCTGTGATAGTTTCATTTGAATGAGGAATAGGAACTTTAATTTGAGGAAAGGAATAGAAAATAAATCAGTTCCAATAGAGTCTGTATTGCAGCCTGTAGGTTCCCTGTGATGTCAAATTCCTATTGTCTGTGCTTGGAGTGCCATGAAAAGGCTGCTTGCAGATCCTAAGCTGAGATGCGATGATTATTATTCTATGAGCCACACTTACTTAACATCTTTCTTCAGATATTTTTGGCACCTACAGGTGCAAAGTGCTCTGTGCCATCATCTCCAGTGCAGGAGACTTTTAAAGGCAGCAGGAAGCCTTTAACCCAACCTGACCTCCTGAGTAACTCCAGCTGTAGGGTGGCATCGAGCGATTCTTCAGTCTAGTACAGGAACGATGCTTCAATCGCAGCGTTACTGCTATGAGGCTGCAGTTGCTGTGCTGCAGCACAGGCGCTGCTTCTGGATACAAAAGCCTCTTTATGTTTACCATACCCTTAGCAGTAAGTTCCAGTAAATAACTGCTGCGTTCAGAAGTCTGTATCTTATTTCCACCATCCCTGGGAATACAAATGTGGGAGCAGAGCTGCTGGCTTTGCCTGCCAGACTCGCAATAACAAAATACATCACTATAGATTAAAACATAGATTTTTAGAAAGTTTGCTACCTGGGTCTACCATGCAAATGAGACACATGAAATATATTACTTTACCAGATCACTCAAATGCATGAACAATCAAAATATAAGTGAAATAAAACACACATCCAGATTGCAATCAGAATACTGAGAACGTGAGCCATGATCCTAAATGTAAAGTTCACTGTAGAAAAATATAGTTTTTATAGAGAATATATTTACATTTATACTTCTACCCCTTGGCTGCTCGAGCTGTTAACTGAATGATTGATTTTCTTTTCTTTTGTGCTTTAGGTTCTTTAGAGCACTGCTCTGGCTGTTCAAATGGGTAGGAATTACATCAGCGTTAAGAGACAATGAAAATCAGGATCTATTGGGTGTACAATCAGCTGTGGGTAGGATATTACCTCATCTGCTGGGTCAACAAAGAAAACTTGCTCTTCTGTTACGTTTATTGCAAAATCATTGCAATATTTGTTCCTTCATTTATGCTTGTTGTCTTAACTTGATTCATTGTAATTTCACCTATTTACTGCTTATCTCTAGCCATAATAGTAATAATAGTCTCTTTTATCATTACACCCTCTCTCTATAGGTATAAATGTGATATATATATATATATATAAAAATATAAAATTACATCATTCAATACTTTGGAAGTAATTGACACTATTGTATCTAGCAGTGAAATTTGTATTAAAAGCTCTCCATGTTATGGCTTGATAATTTTCCCTATGTACACGTGCATCTGTTTAGGAATTATAGATTTTTTTTTTTTAACCTAACTAAGGTGTGAGCTTTACATTAGAGGTTTCCTTCATATTGACCAGACCAAAATCTAAACCTATTTTCTTTGTTTTTCTTGCTTTATTTTTAACTTTCTCTTTTTCTTCCTTTTGGAATACATTTTTGTATGTTGCAGCAGGAAGAAAGGGAAAAATGCCAAATGCCAGCTGCCTGAGATCATGCATCCTGCTCTGTGATGCTCTTGGAAAGCGTGTCTTTTCACCGTTTACTGACTCAATGTTTGAAACCCTGTGCAACTATTCCCTGTGTTAATCAGTGTGAAGAGGCAAAGGGGGGCTTGTGGGGAAGTTAACTGTACAATAGTAGTGGATGTGACTGCATGTGGTATTAGTGAGAGGTTTCTGGGAGGCGAGGCTGCAACTCCTGGTGGAGTGGTGTTTCATTGGGTTTCTCTGAGCACAAGACTGTGGTAGGAGTCACGTGGCAGCTTCTCTTTCTCTTTAACACCCCCTGTGCTTGTCAGGCAAGCTCACTAAGGATGAAAATTCCTAAAGCAGGAGGATGGCTAGCTTGTATATTGATGGTCCCATAGTGGGGAAATGTCATGTAGGAGGGGACACATACGTGAGTCACATTTATAATATCTGAGGCTTGAGAAGTCTGAGGAAATGTTTCATCTCAACCCTAGATGACATGACAGAGTATGGCTCCTGCCCTAAGACACGCGGATTTTGTTCTTGTTCTGTTGTAGGATGAAATCTCTGGGTGTGCAGCGAGTTCTTAGCTCCACGTAGCTTAGCTCCTGTTATGTATCAATTACTGCGAGTTCAAATGGAGCTGTAGCATTTATTTGAGGTATGGAGTTTAGATGCCTGAATTGTAAGCAGGAATAGAAATGATTTAAACAAAATACTGTAGCCTGTGACCCACAGCTTTGCTGAACTAGATGTGAAAGACTTACCCATTTTGAATCCTAATGTGGAACCATTGCTAATTTATCTTTAGCATAGTGTTTTAAAGCAACCTTCTCCTTGTTTTCCTGCAATACTTGGAATGCAGTATCTGTCAGTCAGTTCTGTCTACAGGTATCTTCTTCAGGCTTAATGAAACCTTGGTGAATTTTTTTGCTGCTGAAATGAAAGCTGTGCTACTAGATTTTGTTATGAATAAAACTACAGGCCGTTAATTCATTAATATCCATACTTTAAGTTGAATATGAGCCAGCAGTTTGCCCTGGCAGCCAGGAGGGCCAACCGTATCCTGGGGTGCATCAATCATGGCATTGCTAGTCGGCCAAGGGAAGTGATTGTCCTGCTCTACTCTGTGCTGGTGCGGCCTCACCTCGAGTACTGTGTGCAGTTCTGGGCACCACAGTACAAAAAAGGACATTAAACTGTTGGAGAGTGTCCAGAGGAGGGCGACGAAGATGGTGAAGGGCCTAGAGGGGAAGACGTATGAGGAGCGGCTGAGGTCACTGGGCCTGTTCAGCCTGGAGAAGAGGAGGCTGAGGGGGGACTTCATTGTGGTCTACAACTTCCTCGTGAGGGGGAGTGGAGAGGCAGGTGACCTGTTCTCTGTAATCACCAGCGATAGGACCCACAGGAATGGTGTCAAGCTGAGGCAGGGGAGGTTTAGGCTGGACATCAGGAAGAGGTTCTTCACTGAGAGGGTGGTCGCACACTGGAACAGGCTCCCCAGGGATGTAGTCACTGCACCAAGCCTGTCTGAATTTAAAAAGTGATTGGACTGTGCATTTGGTCACATGGTCTAAACTTTTGGGCAGACCTGTGCGGTGCCAGGAGTTGGACTTGATGATCCTTATGGGTCCCTTCCAACTCAGGATATTCTATGATTCTCTGATTTTCAATTGAATCCTGATTATGAAACATTAGGAATTTCATGGGCTCGGAAGATTTTCATGCAAAAACTAAACAAAACTCAGTAGTTCTGGTAAAGTTTTCCTTTGGGATTTAATTTTGAAATGAAATTGCTTTTGAAAGGAAAGAAAATATTTCATGTCTGAACTTCTATATATTAAAACTGAATTCTGTTATCAGACTCTCTAGGCAGTTTTCTGTAGTGCTTTTACTCTGCCAGATGTCCAAGGGTGTAAGGGAGTTTGTCTTGTGCTGGACCAGTATCTGTGTTTTCAGGTTGTCTTTTCTGTCATCAAAGCTGGCAGGTCTTTCACTCCAGCTCAAGAAGGGACATTATCTTTCTTCTTCTCAGTGTGATGGCATGGGGCAGGTCAGAAACGTGGTCTCCATCATCAGCTCATAGGCTGGATTATGACCATTGCTACTATCATTCCGTACATGGCCATAGGATGTTAGTACCATGACCTGTATGCCCAGGTGCTCTTCTGTGCTAGCCTGGATGTTTTGGCAGACAGCATCCTTCTGCAGGTGGGTATGCAAAGAACTCCTGGTACAGTTAAATCAACCATGTCTTTTGACTGTGTCCCTGGGAGATGTTCGAGGGGGATAAGCTTTATTTGGGTGTTCTACATACACTAGGCCAGCTTGTCTAGATTGGTGGTAGAAACAATGAAGGTAAATACCCAAAAAGTGCCATGCATCACAAAGGCAAAGTAGACTCTGAATAAAAACAATGAAAAAACATGGGCTACAACCATTCAAGACAACAACAGTCCCATTTATTTCTGGTGAAAATAATACAGATACTTGTTGAGGGGCATGAAAACGTAATTAGGAGTAGAAAAGGGATGCTATAAAAACAATGTATTTGAACTACTTGATATCCACGTATTCTGAAATCATTATACCGTTATATAGCAGGGAAAAAAAATGGGAGAAAAACATGTTGTTGTTATTAACTTGGTTGTTACAATGGAATAGTCTAATAGCCTTTTGTTTCCAAATATCAGGAATGGCACTGTCAGGAGATGAGCACAAAAATGAAAGATCTAAATGGTCCACTTATGCTCTTACTTTGCGCAGAATCTTAGTAACAATGAAAATACGAAAAGAGGAAAAAAAAAAAGAAAAACACAAACAAACCCGATCTGATTTGATAATCACAGGTCACATTTTCAGAGGTTATATCCCTAGGAGAAAAAGCATCTTTTTGTATTTCAAGTGTGACATTTTTTTAGCTGGAAAAAAAAAAAGAGAATATAATGTACAACATTCACGATGTCATTTTACAATCTCTCTTTTTTTTTTTTTTTTTTCCCCTAAGTCTGCCCTTTAGAGGCTATCCAGACATGAGAGGAGAGCAACATCACTTGAATATCTCTCTTTAATTGACTGTCTGTGAGAGCTTTAAAAATAAACTTACAGATACTGTGGGGAGATGAAACTAGAGGACACAGTTACATGTCTTATCAAAAGCCAACAACCAGGCTGTCCTGTCTCTTGCCATGAGACTTCCTATGTGAAATAAAGAAACCTAAAGGAGAAGTT
Source organism: Cygnus atratus (assembly GCF_013377495.2). Lineage (NCBI taxonomy): Eukaryota > Metazoa > Chordata > Aves > Anseriformes > Anatidae > Cygnus > Cygnus atratus. The sequence continues at coordinate 76,989,370 of NC_066362.1, read as the reverse complement.
AAAAGATTAAGTTTTGAAAGTGCCAAAATCAAACAATTTTTTAAAGGGTGGAAGACCACAGCAGTCCTTGCATGACTTCTGTCTTTGTGAAAGGATTACATCTGAAGCAGTACAATGAGTATAACAGGCAGAGTGGAATGGTTTTCTTATCCAGTGTAACAAGCCTGGCAAGGATGTGTGTTTAAAAATGCTGTGTGGCAGCTACAGTCATCTGCCATGTTCGAATGTTCTTGTTCTATGCTAGCACGTGTGAGACTGGGTTCAGCACAAAGGCTAATTAATGACCTCTTATCCCTGCTGGGGACCCAAATGTTCTCAACTGATAAACTCCACATCCTGCACTTTCTTACTGCTGTCCTCTTCCGAGTTCCTTTAGCAGCCGAAAGAGCCAGAAGCAGGCCCCAGGAGCAAAGTGAGAAGGAAAGCCCTCCAGACCTTGAGAAGTTGGCTCATCTGTGGTGCTTAGCATGTAAGGAGTAATCAATCCAGCGCATTCTTGTGATGTTAATAGCTTCCTGTGGAGTGAGTCATCTTGATGATCACTAGATTACCTTTGAATTGCTTTTTGTTTGAGAATAGATTTTAATGAAAAATAAAGTTATTTTTAGTCTAGTAGCTGAAAAAAATATTGGAGGGTCTGACAATATCTTCAAAAAAGAAAAAAAGAAAAAGAAAAAAAAGCAACCAGAAAAGGAATATGATGTCTTACTAGCTACTCTGATTTTCACGGTGTTTTATTTAGTTGCCAGAAGAGATTTGCAGCTTATTAAAACTTCTGACATTGTCCTTTCCAAATTGCGACCTCTGACAGGGAACAGCACGTCATTTTTTGAGCCTCCTCCCTCAGAGCGTGTCTGTATACCTGTAAGAGATTTCTACTGACCAAACGTAACGGAGAGTAAGACATGAACAACGTGAACAAGATGTGCTAGAAATGGGCCATCAAGAATATAGGTGTAGTACTTGCTCAGAACAATGGGATAATCAAGGTATGCAGAATTATTAAGTGCTGTTGCACAGAGACCCACAGTCCCTTACCACTCTAAGTCTTCAAGTGAAAACCAGACCTAGCGCCCTCCTTCCATCATGCCAGCAGCTCCTTGGGGTGAGCTCTGCCAGTTTCGGGGCCCCGTGGAGCTGGCACTGTCCTGACCCGGTGGGTGGTGACTTGGGCCAGCCCCTGCCTACCTGCCCCCAGGCTGTCCCACTGCAAGGGCAGCCCAACAGGTTGCAGCTCCAAACTAGCTCCAAACTAGCATGTGGGTGAGCCTGCCTGGAACAGGAAATTGGACTAGGTATCCTGACATCCCTCCCAGCCTGAATTACAGTATGATGCTGAAACCAAGGGAAGCACCAACCGGGTGAAAAAAGGTGTCCCTTTAGGTGAAATTTCCTTTGTTCTGTAGTGCCGTGCAATAGGCATACCGTTTCACTAGTGTGTATAATTTAATGGACTTCTAATGTTCAGATTCTGATGTATATATTGCATTACTGAGACTTCAGTCTTAGGTTGGGTTTAGCCCCTGAGGTCTATATCCGTGTGGAGGAGCTAGCCCCAAATGCTCTTTTCTGTTGGTTTGCAATGAATGTCCTATTCTGTTTGTTTGAGGAACCTACACCCTCATATAATGAAACGATACTTTCCCCATTTTAATCTTATATTACTAGGTATTTTATTATTGATGTAGAAAAACGTTATTCAGACAAGTTCATGAATTACTCTCATGCCTCTGGATCCATGCTATCCTTTTGTCCAATTCAGTAGTGCATTTAAATGAACCCACAATTTCTGCAAAGATTATATTACGTTGGATTTTTTTTTTTAATATTTCCAGGCAGCCCAATATCATCAAGCTTTCTCTTCTGATCATTACCCACAGCATACTCTAAACACTTTGAAACATTAGAGCTCCTAAAATGTTTCCTAGCTAACCTTTCTCTGTTGTAGTTTACTTTGCTGTATATCTCAAATTACCTAGCTGGAACTAGGGGGTAATTGTTTGTTTGTTTGTTTGTTTTGTTTTGTTTTACTGAAAGAAATATCAGTAAAAATATCTGCATATGTTTTGTAAAATTTGGAATTTTTGGAGTTTAAAATTTGGTTTAGAATATTTAGATAGTTCCTTCTTACATATAAGATAAATGAAGCGTTCTTAAGAGGCTTAAATTTTTTTCATTAATGGAGAAGAAAAAAAAAATCTAGTAGAATTATTAAAGAAAGTCAACAGTGCTTCCATGCTGCCAGAAACCAAGCTCAGTGTTTAAATTCCACTCATATAATTGCAAATTTCCTAGAGAGATCAATCCTTGCTGGTTGTCTTTGATGTCTTTTTAACTAGTGATTCTCGATAGACATCATTGATTTATCAGAACTATTTAGAGGTAAAGCAAAGGCAAGAATAATTTTTTGATTAGTGGATCTTTTCTTTTTAGAAGCACATTGTTTAATATGGTAGCTAAAAGGAAGTGTATTGTTTTTAAGACATCTTAAAAAATAAAAGCGAGAAGCTTTAAACTTTTGTACCTATCATATGATAACTAAATCCATCTTTTGGTGCCAGTAGAAGTTGAACTGATTTCCTATGCTGCAACTCTTTATTCATATTAATGGGATCAGAGGGCCCTCAGGAATTCAGAGAGCCATGCCTTTAACTGTTATTGTCTTTTATACAAAGTAGTATTGGAAGCCCTTTATATTTTTTATGGGCTGAAACTGACCTTATTTATTGCATATACTGTGTGCTACTAATAGGATTTAAAGAACTTTTTTATTTCTGTAGCAGGATGGGCTTTTAGTAAATCAGCCACATATATGCAGATGGGCTTCCTGACACCTTCTTCAGAGTTCTCCTGCTTGCTGTCTTTCCTACCCCCATCCACGTTCAACGCAGGCTATTATTGCATTTCACAATTATTTGTATTCTAATCGTGCTATTGCAGAAACATTCATCCTCTATCAGTTCTACAGGGTTAGGAATGATCTCAAAATACTTAGGAACTGTGCGTTTGATTCTGGATTAGTCTTTGCAATGACCTTACATATGTATGAAACAGTGTTGTGAGATCCTTTGCTACTCATGGAAAATAAATGGGTAGTACCTCTTACTAATCAATCAGTTGGTCTTGCAAAATTCCCAAATATTTTGCAATCTTTGTGCATTGTTCCATCCTCTCAAAAGAGAATAATTCAACATGTGAGTATATTTTCTGCTTTTTCGTACAACAGGTGTAAGGGAGCAGATACCCTGATATTTTCCCTACTCTGTTTTGGTTTCAGCTTATTACTGTTCTTCCACCCTGAAATGACTGAGGAAGAAAGTACAGTTAGAATTGGAGGACATTGTCACTGGGCAATCATATTATTTGCATTATGTATGCATTTCTCTAACTAGCGTATTATAGTTAATTACTTTACTAAAAATTTCATGCCTGAAAGTTAAAATGAATGCCTACATACAATAACTTCCTTGGCTAGGAAATGGTATACTGCAATGCAGGAGATTAATTTAAAAATTTTTTACTGCATTTTTTTTTCAGGATTGCAGAAGAACTCATTAAAATCATATAATAACTACTCTTGTTGTTTAATAGATGTGCATAACATTAAAAAAGTAGTTCTTCCCCCTGAAGTGATGAAGTGCGCTTGTTTCCATGGAATATCTAGTCAAAACTACAAAAATTTTTAATTTTTTTTTTTTAATACTTGAGCCTAGAAGCATTGTATCAATGTAACCATGGCATACAGCATTTGATATACTTGACTTTTTCTTGTCTGCTCAGACTTGGAGTAGATTAAGAAAGGAATGGGAAAAGTGGAGGACTGGCAAACCCTTAAAAACCAGCATCTGAAAGTAAGGTCTCCAAATTCAAAAGATAAATGGTTGCTGTCAAACAGTCAGTGTTGTGCAATATTAAATAACCACTAGAATACCTGGTATGTTTGAACGTCTTTCTGCTGTATAGTGCCAGTGACCCAGAAGATGAATTGCTGTCCCACGTGTATGTGCTGTAAAGTGTGAGCTTGTAAGTCTGAGTCAGTTGAATTCTAAGCGAAAGGGTGTTGGCTGTGTAGCTTTTAAGGTGCTGGCAAAACAGAGCAGGCTTGAGAATCCCACATGTTTTCCTCTAAGCTCAGCATGGCATCTGATGTTGTCAGGTGGTCAGGTAAAAGAAAGGAATTGCTGAGTGTTTCTGTGGCTGCAGGCAGAGTTTATTGACTCATCCTATGAATATAATTTTATCCTTATTGTCACACAGGATAAAAAACCAGAGTTATTCAAGTGTATGGAAAGGTGTTTAGGGAAGCCAACACAGGCAATTAATAAATTCTGGTCAAGATGCTTTTGAAGAAAGTTGTACATTATTCTTCCATTTTGTACAGTTTACATGGAACTGTGTTTCTCCATGGAAAAGCTAAACGCAGCTATGTAGAATGAAGCCTATGTCCTTCGTGAGGCCTCCCTGTTATGGAAATCATAGAATTACAGAATATCCTGAGTTGGGAGAGACCCACAAGGATCATTGAGTCTGACTCCTGGCTTCACACAGGACCACCCAAAAACCAGACCCTACGGCTGAGAGCATCGTCCAAACACTCCTTGGACTCCAGCAGGCTTGGTGCCGTGACCACTGCCCTGGGGAGCCTGTCCCAGTACCCAACCACCCTCTGGGTGCAGAACCTTTCCCTAACACCCAGCCTGACCCTCCCCTATTGCAGCTCCATCCCGTAATGTAGGAAGCTATAACATCTTTCAGAGTAGGAAAAACCCTCCCCACACCCAGTAGGTTGAGTTCCTTTTCGTAATTAATCACATTTCCTTTTTCTTACTTTTATTCAAAGTTTGGGGGTCCTAGTGCATTGCAGGTTATAAAGTTTAGATCCAAAAATCTTACAGAACTTTGGAATTTTTCAACCATTAATTTTACCTAGTCATATAATTCACACAAAATAGAAGCACTCCCTTCCCATTCCTGGAGCATTCACTGTTTAAAATACTGTTTATGATATACCCTTGGTAGTCTGTTTTCTAAAATAAACCATTACAATTTCCAAATATGAAATTTTTCATAACCCCGCATTGTGCTATCCTGACTGTGTGAAGGCTTATTTAATTGAATTAAATGCCATGGTAGCAATTTGAAATGTTCTTTTAATCCAGTGCAAGTGAGTACTTGCAGTGACTTCATGCTGGGTGGAAAGCTATTAGAGAGCATACCATTTTGAAGTTCCTGCTAAGTACAGCTTGGACTAAAAGTAACTGCCAGCTAGTTACTGGCAGTACATATTTTTTTGTGTGAATATGTAGGTATGTTGCAAAGTGTTCTTTTGTATGTGACTGCTCTACAGTTAATATTCCATGTACCTTTTTGGATATAAGAGGTTTCCCTGCTGCGGCAGAGCACTGTGTTCAGTCTCCTAAGTGGTCTTTTGCAGTCCCATGCACTCCTGTAAATACAAAGTGGAATACTAATCTCCTGAAAAAAACTTACTGTCTGAAGTACGTATTTGCAAACAGCACAAAGTTTACGTGAAATTGAATGTTTAATTCCACTTGGATCCTTGATAAAGACTCTGCTGTCATGGCTGAGACATGCTTGCATGACATTGCAGAGAAGCTTGCTCCACCTGGACCCTTTCTCTTTTGTATGAGCAGTGAGTTTCAAGTTTCATAATGTGTCAATTGGCAGTGCCTCTGTGGAGCAATGAAGCTATTAAAAAAAAGCTATTAAGAAAAAAAAGCAGTAGCTGGAGGTTCATTTTAGGGTCTCTTTCCCATCTCCTAAGGGGATTTCATAGCCACTGTCACAGTTTCTTCCAATAATTTCTTTGTAGTCAGATATTGGGGTTTGGTAGTACCTGAGTCCAGAATTTGGAAAACCAAGCTCAGCTTATTTTTTAATAATTAGCATGCACACAAAAGGTCAGCGTGTTACATACCTGGGTCAGTCTGGCAGGAGTTTCATTCTGATCAATTGCACAGAATAAGTATGCTTATACCTATCGTTCTGTTTTGTGACAGTATTACCTTATGGGAAAGGTTTTTGGTTTGCTTCTTGCTTAACATTTCACATATTAGTGGAGCACAGAGAGCTTTATATGAGTTTAGCAATTCTCAGTGGAGCATACATCATGATTCTGACAGATTTTTTGCATGCAAAATATAGGTTTCAACAGTTTCACTGATGTGCTTTTGCAGTAGACCTTTGCATGAACACAAAACAATTTAGATTTCCTGAATGCTTTATAATTCCTACCAGTCACTGTGGTTTCTTAAAATGCATGCATCTTCCAGCCCCCAACATTCAGTCAAGATTTATGATAAAGATTTTCTGCCCTTATGGCACTCATACACAGATGCTTTCATTCTAACCCATTTTTCTTCTGCTACTCTACGTAAAAAAGACTTCTAAATTACTATTAAAATATTAGATGCCTTTCCAACTTTGTGCAGTTATTTCAATCAGTAACTACAAACAGAAAGGCCAGGTGGAAAATAGGGGTATGATTGAAAATGTCTGAAGTTATGAATTACTACCACACATGAGACTTCTTACGTAACAGCACAACCAATTTTAAAGAAAATCTTCCTGGAAAAAAGTTAATCTTTTGTTTTTCAAAAATGATTAGATGGTCTTTAAGGTCCCTTCCAATCCAAACCATTCTGTGTTTCTATCGTCACAGGAGGACTGTGGCAGGTTGGCTGAAAGGGACAAGTGAAATGCAGGGGAACACAGCCACCGTCCTCATTCCCTTACAGAAGACACACTATCCCTGCATAAGTGATGCTGATGCTTTTTGGAGAGTTGCTGTCAAGCTGTCGTGTCTTCCTGCTTGACAGCTCCACTGGAGGAAGAAAAGGCCCATCGGACTGAGGATGATTTGTAAACAATAAAGAAAGGAAGAAGGAGCATTTGGTACCCTACCATGTCTTACAGTGTAAAAACCAATGCCGTGTTACCAGTAGTTGACACAAAGAGAGCTGTCTTCAACTGTCAGACGCTTCCTTATGCAAAAGTGCAATAAAGCAACATTTAGAGCTGAATTTGGCTTCTTGTTAATTCTCAGGATTTTGTTGGCTCCTTAGGAACATTGGTAGAACCAGGCAATTTTCCTCATGGTGCTTTATTCTCAAAAGGGACAGAGAGCAGCCCCATGCTCATGGCAGCGCAGCTGGGAAGAGCCGAGGACGATGAGCTGCATCCCTTGGTCACCAGTGGTGCAGTGGTGGAGAAGTGTCCAGGTCCCTCATCAGAAAAGCCTTCCAGCACCGTGCCTGGGCCATCTCGTGCTCCCCACACGCACAGCTCCCTGAGCCCCCACACCCACCACAGCCATCCTCCGGGGCACATGTCCCCGGGGCACACCTCAACTCTGCTGCAGTGAGCACACCTCGCGGGGCCCCAGCTGCCTGATGTGGGCAGGGCCGGGAGAACACCGGGTGATGGCTGCAGGGATGGGTGCTGAGAGACGCTCCCAGCAGTCCCAAAAGCACAAGCCAGCACCCAAACCGACTGGTCACTTGACCTCCAAGCCTTGCGCACCCACTCAGTGTGAGTCTAGGCACAAGACCGCCTGGGCCAGGCCAGGCACCCAGATAGAAGCCGTGAGGGCCACGCGACACAGTCCGTCGCTCAGTCTCGTCACAGCCTGTTGTTGCTCAGTGGTGTCACTGTGATGACACTTCTCTTGTCTGTTTATGTCAGGGTATGATTGTTTATCAGACTCAATTTCCCAACTGAAGTCTACTTTGAGGGCTGTTCCGTGTCTTAAGTCTACATGCTTTATTTATTTATTTATTATTGTTTGGAGGTTCATTGTTGTTGATTTAAAGCTGTCACATTACACATCTGAAGGCTCTCAGGATGAATGGGTACCCCACGTGTTTCTTGGGTTTTTCAAATAACATCTTAAAAGCCAGTGTCTCGTTTGTTCTGTTACCTGTTTAAAACCATCGTGACACTGGTCCCTAGAATGGGCATATCTAGGAGTGCTTCTAAAATCTGCTTCTTTTCCTTCTTCTTGTAGAGTGTTCATCATGAAGGTATTCAGCGCTTCTCCTCAAACTCATACCACTTAAGCGCTCTGAGATCCTTAAAAACAAAATAAATTGTATAAACATGGTAGTATGGTGGTGATAGATTTGCTGGTGGCACTCCCTGGCAGGCTGGTACCACCAGCGTTGGGGCCCGGCGGGGCAGGAGGAAAGGCAGCGGGGAAAGGGGGAGAGCAGCACCACACTCATGGCGGCACCAACTCTGCTTTGAGTGAGACCGAGACTTTGTGGAGTAATCTGTATGTATGTATTTATTATTATTATTATTATTATTATTATTATTATTATTATTATTATTAAATTCAGGAAAATGTATGCCCTGCTAGTTCTGCCGAGGCAGCGGCCTCTTGCAGGGTGTAGGGAAATACTCCCTGTGTACTCAGCTCTCGTCCCCCTGTACTCGGATAGGCCGCACCTCAACTACTGTGTTCAGTCTTGGGCCCCTCACTACAAGAAGGACATGGAGGTGCTCGAGTGAGTCCAGAGAAGGGCAACGACGCTGGTGAGGGGTCTGGAGAACAAGTCTTACGAGGAGCGGCTGAGGGAGCTGGGGTTGTTCAGCCTGGAGAAGAGGAGGCTCAGGGGAGACCTTATCAGTCTCTACAGGTACCTTAAAGGAGGCTGTAGCGAGGTGGGGGTTGGTCTATTCTCCCACATGCCTGGTGACAGGACGAGGGAGAATGGGCTAAAGTTGCGCCAGGGGAGATTTAGGTTGGATATTAGGAAGAACTTCTTTACTGAAAGGGTCGTTAGGCATTGGAATGGGCTGCCCAGGGAAGTGGTTGAGTCACCATCCCTGGAGGTCTTTAAAAGACGTTTAGATGTAGAGCTTAGTGATGTGGTTTAGTGGAGGACTTGTTAGTGTTGAGTCAGAGGTTGGACTAGGTGATCTTGGAGGTCTCTTCCAACCTAGATTATTCTGTGATTCTGTGATAAATTGTATAAACATGATAATTTTGTGGTGACAGGGTGATGATAGATATGGTGGTGGCGCTCAACATTGGTAGAACCAGGCCATTTTCCTCAAAGTGCTGAATTCTCAAAAGGGACAGTAAAAGCCGAGCACCTTTTTGCAAATTTAGAAATGCTTATTTAAAAACCCATTTGATTTTAATTTATGCTCCCAGTGGTTTCAATGTTTTTGACATCTTCAGCATTAAATCAGAGGCTGAACACTGTAATTTTTCCTGTTTTCCCAGTGAGGACTTGGTTGGTGATTAATGTCTTTGGCAGTGAGTGGGCAAAAATTAACGCATTAACAACCTAACAATGAAATCAAAGTGAATTACAATAGCATTATCTAAAATAAATTTTATTTTGTTAGTACTATGTAATGTTCTTTTAACTGATGACAATGATTTATTTCTACTTAAATGAATGATGAAACTAATCAGGGAATTGCTGGATAGATGCTCCGTTAAATTACTCCTATATTCAACTGGGAGTCTTCAATCTATTGCTCTGTGTGCTTGTTTGTCATTGAATTCATAGGGGGATGTGCAGGTTCTTCTTTCATTTACATAAATAGGAACTAGAACATCTTCATTGGTTATCAGTGGAATTTCATTGTTTTGAACCAGGGAAAATGAGACAACAGACCCTGTCTTTAGTTTTCTTTCAAGAGATACCTTCCATCTAAAAACTGGCTCATAAACCTTCCCCTCCCCCCCCCCTTTTTTTTCTTTCTAATTTTAGTTAATGGTATTTGCAAATTATGTTGTAACGATTGCTTAAAAATGGGGGTGGACTGATCACTTATTTTTACATTTTCTCTGTTACACCAAATAAACTGATGCTGCACTACTTTTTCTTGTCCACCCACAAGAATCAGGCTGTTCATTAAAATATTATTAATGAAGAAAAATAACAAATGTGTTGACAATCAAAATGACACAGTTTCAGGAAGATAATATTAATGGAAATGCTTATGTTACAACTTTGCAAGCCAAAGCAAGCATTTGTCAGGCCAGTTTACAATTCAAAGGAGAAAAGCAACTGAGCTTTTTGTGAGTATTTAGCATAAATGACAGCTGGGTCCCCAATATGTGAGAACTTCTATTGCTGTTAAATTAAGAACTGACAATTTGCCTAGGAAAGAGTTCCACTGTGGGAGGTGAAGAGGGAAAGCATTAGAAGGTTTTTATAAGTCCTGTGAAACATATTTTGCCAGTAATAGACACCTAGAAGCAATTTTGGTTTTACTATATGGAATTCTCTCCAAATAGCACCATCACCTTAAAAAAGTAACATTAAAAATTGCCTGCTACTGAAATTGCAAGTATCTCCCAAGAATATTTTACAAAAAAAGTAAAAATGGTTTAATTCTTGAGCTAGTTGTAGCATTGTTCTACCTCTTCAATCCTAAAACAGCATGCAAAAAAAAATGAAGATGGATTGCCCCTACTGTGAAGATGGCATAGGATTATTTGGCATGGGGAAGAAAACAAATCATTATTGAAGTCCATCTTCAGTGTTTTTCACTCTTAAATGAAAACAAAACAAAACAAAAACACTGCAGGTTTTGATAGTTGATTACATGTTTGATTTCAACCTTAAATCCACAGTCTGTACCCTGATAAACCAGTGGTAGGAACAACAAGTGGATGCATGGAAACATCTCAGGAGCCCAGTAGTGGGGTGGAAAGATTTTAACAAGGCTAGTAATTTGACTACATGGTAGGGCTGGAGCTTCCTTATGGTTAATTGCATTGCAATTTTGCTTAAGCTGTCTGCACCTCATATTTTGGTCAGCCTCAAGGAAGGAGCTGAATGTTCATGGGAAGTCACAGAGTGAAGCCCACAGCACTTTGGCTTTGAAGAGCCTATAAATGCCTTTATCTGTGCTGTCTGTCCTGTGAGCATCCTTTTAAATATTAGTTGTCCCTGCTGCTTGGAGGCATTTCAACTGCTTTTACCCTAATGAAGAACAATTGCTTAGCATGCTCTGGGAGAAACTTGTATTTTTTATTTTGCACACGACTGTTCTTCAATGTTTTTCAAACCAATGTTTGACACTGGTAGTAGGGTGATGGTTGAACCAGGTGATTTTGAAATTCTTTTCCAACCTTAATGATTCTATGATACGGAGGGAAGTATGCCATCTACACTACCATCCTGCAGTGCTTTGAGCATGCTGCTGCTAACTGGATTAAAAGATGGTGATTCTTAACAGTTTCCAAACCAGGAGTTGGTTTCCTCCTGTTTGCCTTTTGCAGAGAGACAAAGAAGCCACATGTTTTGGACTTGCTTATAGGCAACACTTGAGTTTAAGTCTTGTATGATATGTGTATGACCGGACAGTTTGTTTGTATAAATGGGCTCAGAACAGAGTTCCTGAGTCTGCAGTCTGAGCAATAATACAGTTTGTAACTTGAATGTCTGAAGAACATTCAATGTGCAAAATAAAAAAATACAAGTTTCTTCCAGAGCATGCTAAGTAATTGTTCTTCATTATGGTAAAAGCAGTTGAAATGCCTCCAAGCAGCAGGGACACTTAATATTTATGCCAGGTTAGGCCACGGGTGATTTTTGTTTGTGTGTTTTTCTGCCCCTTCTGCCTTCCTTTAGCTCCCTCAAGTCATCTTGGCAGGCCTGATCTTGCTCTTCTGTCTGTTGGGCTCTCCTAAGGGCAAGAGTTTCAAAGCTTCATGTGCTTTTGGAAATGAAAGTATATATGAAAATGAAAATATATATGCAAATGACAGCTAGTATTATCATCTCTAAGCATAAAAGGATATAAGCATCCCTTGAAGGACAGCAATTCATCTCAAGCAATATCAAAGGCTGTTTGCAACTCAGGATTTTGAAGCATTTAGTAATTCCTAAATGTTTATTTTGGGTATATAAAGACATTCAACATTTACTGAAGCCACAGAAGTTATGTGACAAGAGTGTTCACAGCTCTTAAGTTAATGGCTTCTGCCTTTGTCTGTGATTTGTCACAGCCTTGCCTTCGCATAGTTAGCTGTCTTGAAAAGAGCTCTGACATACCTTGAATAAGAAAGGTACTATTATGTATAAAAACTTATCGCTTCTAAATTTTCATCTATCCTACTTCACCCCCACCCTTTGCTAAGCATATGAGCTCTCATTCGGTCAGGGTCACCTCAGCAATTAGAAGTCCTTTGAATTTCAACATACACTCCTTGTTTGCTTACTGGGTAAATTCAGAAATGTTCTTGGTAAGATAGATGTGGGATCAGAATGCAGCTGCATACTGAGTATTGCTCTGCTGGGCTATCCCTTCGTTCTCAACAGTGGCTGGGCCTCAGTAAACTACAATTGATTTTTCTGTTGTAGCATATGTTAAACCAGAATTAGGATATGCAGAATGCTTAGATTTATTTTGTTAGAAAGCAGGTTGTAGCTTCATACTAGCTAAATGGAATCTAATTTGCTGAGAAAAGATGATGAAACAAATACATCTAAGAAAGAAAATAAATGACAGTAGAAATAAATCCTAACAAATACAGTTTGTGCTATAATGCTGGGTCTGTTTTCTAGACCATGTGCACTGTTATAATGCCTGGTGAATACATTATGCAGTGTTAGATGTTGCTCTGTACATTTAAGTGACAATAAGTACTGCTACCATTCCAGCTTGTCCTCCAGGACAGAATAATTGTTTTGCCGTGCTGCATCCTGTCACTGTGGCATTTGCATTCTCAGAGACCCAGGCAGTAACTTCTGTCTGTGCTGCAAAGTCAGGTTTTGACAGGTTTGATAAATAAAAAATCCCTGCACAATATTTTGCACGAGGAGAATATTAACTCTTGTATTGTAGACAAATCCCATTCTTATAACTATAACATGCTACTTTAAATTCCCACACTGTTCCCCCCCCTTTAAAAAAAAAAAAAAGTATTTGCTGGGCTGCACTATGATGTGTTTACTGGGCTGCACTGATGTACTGTGTGCTGTTTAAATGACTGTCCCAACCCCACTAAAGGTGAATGACTTGAAGCTGACAGGAAGATGTTCCACATGTAGTTGAGATCCTCTGAAATGAAGGATATACAAATCTCATTTATCACTGATCACAAATCTCATTTATCACTGATGCATAAGATAGCACAACTTGACCTTGCAATTCAATGCCTGTCTAAGCTGCTACAAGAGCTCCTTAGTTAAAATGATTCCTTTCTAATTTTAATTTATGCTGTGTTTAAAAAGCTGCTGTCAAAGCTCTAAATATCTTTGCCTAAGGCTTCAGAGTGACCAGTCCCAGTGATAGAATGATGGAGGGATCCCAGGTGACTCCTGAGGCCCAGTGCCCTCCTGTAATCATGTTGTTCCTCCTTCCTTCCTTCCTTTATTCTCCAGAGCTGTCTTTTGTGTATGAGCTCCGGAATGTCACTTTCATGGTTTTTTTTTCCTGGTAATTTTTTTCCCCCTGTGTCTTTGCAGCTTGGCTAGAAGACACATTTGGACTGCCGTCTTTGTCATTATGTGCATCATGACTTTATAACTATGCAGTTTTGCTTATGCAGAAATGTTACAATCCTTTGTGTCATATGTTTGTTGCATTCTGGTTTGGGGAGTGGGGATAAGAACTGTCCTGTGTCTGTTTACCAGCTAATTTCAGGACTTTTTTCCTAGCTCCTAATTCTGCCTTTTCTTTCTTCATTTTGAGCCCTGCCAGCTCCCTGGGTTTTCCAGGAGCGGCTGCTACAAAGATGTATGTGTTCTCCTCAGTAAAACTGGTCCTTGTTTTGTGTTGCTAGGCTACACCCTTCCAGCTGCCACTGAAGAAATGCTCGGTGGTGGGAAACGGTGGGATTCTCAAAAAGAGCAGCTGCGGCAAACAAATAGATCAAGCAGATTTTGTCATGCGGTAAGACAGAAACCTCAATTACAAATTGTCTCCCCTTCCCCCCGCTCAATCTCTGACTTTTCAAAGCTATTCAGTTGTGATTAATCTGTTATAATTTGCCTTGGGTACTTTCTTTCTTCCCTTTGCAGGATGCTTTACACAAGTGATTTGGGCAGAAGAGTGAGGAGAGGCAACAGAGAGTTTTGGCTGGCTTCTGCAGATACATGTGTACTGTGGGGGTAGTGTGCAGATGGATGCATTGAGGTTGTGACAGCCTGTACAATGTCATAGACAGGGACTTAAGAGCTGCTTTTCTTTTTAATTATGCTATATTAGACAGGGTCTCATCCTGTACTGTGCTTCATCCTCCACAACTGTAAATGCCATCATATGAAACCCATTGAATTAATGATGAGTAGATACTGATTCATAGGGCAAGGCTTAAGAAATAAGATAGAACAAGCTAAAATGTTTCCATGTTTTTCCTCCCTCCAGATTAATTTCTGGCTGACTGGCTGACAAAAGGCCAAACCTCTTTCCTTGATGCCATTTTGTTTTTAAGTTCTCCACATATCCTTTCACTCTGACCTTTGTGAAGTTATCAGAATCTGTCAGGAGGGATGCTGAATCAGCTACTGCTTTCTTGACTGAATTTGGCACTTTCTAGATCTGCATTCTCTAAGGAAGAAAGACAGAAATTAGCTTCTCTTTGTTAAACATGAACAAGAAAAATATTGTGAGGGAGAAACTGGCGGACTTCTTCCAAAGAGATGAGAGATAGAGTTTCTTTGGGTTTTGAGGTAGATACATAATGATCTCCCACTTTAGCAAGTCTCCTTATTAAATCCTGATAGCTTACTATAAACTCATACAAATTTGCTCTAAACCAAACAATACTACTATAATTTCTGGTTTTGATCTCAAGGAACAAAAATGCTTTCAATGTTAAACAAAGAAATACAACAAACTAAAAACAAAGGAAATGTATATTTAGAACCTTCACAAAAGAGAATATGTAAGGCACAGAGGGAGAGACTCAGTGTGCTGATTGCTGTTACTGCAAAACACCTTGGGTGTTCCAGAGACTAAATACAAGAAACTGCTGGGTATGCCATGGTAATATTATGTAGATGCAATGGGAAGTTGAAATACCATAGGAGCAATCAGTTACAAAGACAATAGAAACTCCTTTTTTTTTTTTAAACAGCTCTTATCACTTGATCAGAAAAATGATTTTTTTCTCTCCAGGGAGGGTAAACTAGCCATTATCTGTACCAAACTTATTTTGAATTGTAAAGAAGTGGTAGGGAAAATCCTGCAAAAATCCCAGTAACTGCTGGCAGGCTGTTTTATATTAGTGATATGCAATCACGTTTATGGAAAATGTTTCAGTTCTTTTGGGTAGAAGCTAATATACCACTGGGAGAAAGTATTTTTGTAACATAGGATAGGATTTAGCAGATCTTTTCTAAATCTGATTTCTATAATCTGAGAGCTGAGAGAGAAAGAACACGACGACTTGTGTAATATTTTACATTTTTTCATAAGAAATTTGTGTGATGTCTTTTAAGTATTTCTGCAGTGTGAAATAATTATGCTAGGTTTTGCCATTGTTCTTTTCTTCTATTCATATTGTTTTTGATTTCACTTATGACAGAGCTTATGGAAATACAATTGCAGCCATCTTCTTTGATAAATTGTAATCACTAGGGTTAATTAATGAGTTTAAACTGTATCTTGTTGCTGAGCATCTTCTACAAGCACAGTTGTGCCGACATAGAGATTAAAAAAGCAGCAGTTTTCAGCCCCTAAGGCTGAAAATACAGCACACTGCATCTGCAATAAAAAAGGTACATGGCATATGGTCTACATGTTTAGTTAGTGTGGTTGTCATAGGCTTTTCTTGAGATACCTGGCTGTTTTTCAAGTTTGTAGTCCTTATTTTCAGGAAGGTTTTTTTGATTTGCCCTCTCTCTTCATGCAAGCATGTATTTTAAGAGAAGTGTTGGATACTGAACTATAAGCAATGCTTTTGTCTCTATTTTGACAGAAGAGACATGTTTTCTTGGCATTAGATCGTGAAGAAATATTTCTGTGTCTAATGATTCTTCCTGTCCCTCAGCTGTCTTTTGTCTCTGCTGTGGTTTGTACATCTGCCACGGAGAGGGTTTCTATCCAGGGAACTTGGGGGGAGTTCTCCAAGCTGTTGTTGGTGAATTTGGTTGAATTTGAATTTTTGAATTCCAAAACTGGAAGCCACTGACTAGCGGCTATCATGGTTTGGGGAGGCCAAGCTGTTATCTTTCCATTACAACGTGACATGCCATCTAGCCATACCAGCCCTGGTGGAGCTGGGGATATTAAATATGGTACTACTTTTGGGGTTTGTAGACAAGTCCAGAGAAACATTGTGTTCAGTTGCCCTAGGTAATTATTGTCTTGATAATGGCCAAGGTGCCACAAAAGAATAAAAATGAATATTTGAAATCATGTATTAAATACATACTAGTCCCTAGTGTTTAGTAATATGCGAATATACAATATATAAAGAGCTAGATAATCACGTAACATCTACCAAATGCACATGACATTGCCCGGCCAGGCTGCCTGGATTCTCTGCACCTGCAGGAGATGGACTTTTCTCTGGGCCAAACCCAGAAGAGACATTTCTGCCCTGTGAAGGTTGAAGGATCCCTCTCATTTCACTCTTGAAGGTGTTGCTACCTAGTGAGTTGGAAGTTCTCAGATGTCAAAAAGGCACACATGGACAGCTGTGCTTGTTGATATATTTTTTCCCCCAAATAATCTGTGTCTAAGCAAGGAGAAACAAAAGACCAGTATGTTCTCCTCTTTCATTTATGCTCATGTCAAAAATGCTGGCCTCAGACGCTGTCTTGGTACTTTCTTCTTTCATGTACATGCACACTCATGTACTTACTCCTTAGTACCAGGAGCAAGAGTAAGATAATTAAAAAGGTGTGTTTCTTAGGATGAATCTTTTACTTCTTGATGCATTCCTCAACTGCGCAGGGCTCAGCACGCTGCTGACCTGTTAAAGAAAAGGCCAAGAAGTTTCTGTTGATCAAGTGAATTTGTGATGAGTTTCCTGCTAGATACTTGGGCTACTTAGTATTTCATGCAGAATAAGCTTGCAATGAGATTTACTGCTAAAAGGAATTAGATGTGTTTAAATAATGCATCTGGAACTGGTTCGTGAAATAAATTTCATTATTCATATGTTAAGATGATAAAACTAGAGACAGAAGAAAAAAGTCCTTTACAGTGCTTTTAAATAAACTTCAATCAAAAATGGCTTCTTTAAAGCTTGCCCTAAAAGTTTGTGTTTATTTGAATCAGACCATTAAATTGTAGCCTGACAGAGGTCATTTATTCCATCTCTTTGCTCTGAGGCAAGATCTTGCTTCACAAATGTTTGTTTGACCTGCCATTGAAAACTGCTACTGAGAGGGTTCCTACACACAACCTCTGCAGATAGTATTATGCTGATTAATTTGTATCCTACTCAGTGCAGGTATAGAAAACAACAAATTACTTTTTCTTTTTTTTTTTTTTTAATTATGTAAACCTTTCTCAATTTCTAAAGTTTTATCACTCTTTGGGAATTAATCTTTCCCTATGCTCGTTTATTTTCCCTCCTCTGTTGTCTCTTATTTTTGATCCCTCCTTTCTGGCTTCATTTTAAGTTTTCTAGCTTCTCTTAAATTGTGGTAGATCAAATAAGAAGCTGTTCCCCAAAAGAGATTGTGATTCCTCATGCACATCTTAACAAATATGGTCATGAAAAGGAGCAAAGCTTTCCTGGAAATTTTATTTTTCATGATGAACCTGGTTGAATTAGTCTGTTACGTATACATAGAATGGTTCGGGTTGGAAGGGACCTTAAAGACCACCTGGTTCCAACCCCCTGCCATGGACAGGGACACCTCCCACTAGACCAGGTTACTCAAAGCCCCGTCCAGCCTGGCCACCTCCAGGGATGGGGCATCCACAGCTTCTCTGGGCAACCCGTTCCAGTGCCTCATCACTCTCTGAGTAAAGAACTTCTACGTTATATCTAATCTAAACCTCCTGTCATTTAGTTTGAAGCCATTACTTCTTGTCCTATACTCGCTTGTAAAAAGTCCCTCCCCAACTTTCCTGTAGGCCGCCTTTAGGTACTGGAAGGCTTCCATAAAGTCTCCCCGGAGCCTTCTCTTCTCCAGGCTGAACAACCCCAACTCCCCCAGCCTGTCCTCAGAGGAGAGGTGCTCCAGCCCTTTGATCAACTTTGTAGCCCTCCTCTGGACTCACTCCAACAGGTCTGTATCCTTTTTATATAGAGAGCCCCAGAGCTGAACTCAGTGCTCCCAGTAGGGTCTCACAAGAGCAGAGCAGAGGAGGAGAACCACCTCCCTTGCCCTACTGGCCATGTTGCCTTTGATGCAGTCTAGGACATGGCTGGCTTTCTGAGCTGCAAGCGCACATTGATGGATCATGTTGAGCTTCTGGTCAACCAGCACCCCCAGGTCCTTCTCCTCAGGGCTGCTCTCAATCCGTTCTTTTTTCAGCCTGTAGTTGTGCTTAGGATTGCTCTGGCCCAGGTGCAAGAGGACATACATATGACTTTGCTGTCCTTCATGGCGTTTTCTGATAATGTGAATTTAAGAATATGGTTCTGATGGCTGGTATTTGACCGTATTCTACCACATGCAATGCACTATTCTGGTGTTTTTAAGGAATGTGGGATGTTTGGCATTAAGAAAACTGTATGAAGCATACTGTGTGCACACACACTAGCACCCTTGCTGGGCACCAATACCACATGAACAACAGCACGTGGAGGTGCAGCCTGCAGCCTGAGTAGCTCATTTGCTGCTCCCAGCCACGACACTTGTGTGGAAGCATCCTGCCACTGCTGTGGAGGCCAGTGAAAATATTTGCAGGGCAGCAACCGCTATGGGAGCAAGGGCTTTCCTTGTCATAAAACATGTTGTCCCAGAGTTTCTGGAGTAGCACCCGGAAACAGCCCTAAAAACTGAAACCATGGCTCCATAGGTCCTGCTTCTCACTAGCTTAGGAAACAGGCCTTTGATTTAGTAAGATTAAAAACTGAATGGAATAAGCAACTTGTTGTTGCTGGACTCGAGGGTGACCAAACCGGTCTGCCTGGAAGATGAACGCAGAGATATTGCTGGAGAAGAGGAGTGCCAGAGAAAGTTTAATGGAGAACATGGTGAGAAATGAGGTTGACTTTCACAGGAGTATGACCTGCAGCAAAGAAACCCATATCTCCGTGGCAATGGGAAGAGACATGGCGAATTTGAAATAAGGGCTACCTGCAAGGCCGTGGGCCCAACTGAGTCCTGGGCTGCCTGACCCTGGGCCTAGGGCAGCTCCTGCCCAGCACAGCAGCAGCTAGGTGCTGGCTTCCTTCCTTGCCTTGAGCTCTGCTCCTCTGGGCTGTGCCGTGGCAAGGCAGGGAAACCAGCACAAGCCCATGGCGATCTCTTGATTCTGTGGCTGAGTTTAAAAAATCGAGGGCAAATTTGGTTATAATACAGGCCAAAACAATAGTTTTTTGGGGGGAGGGAGGAAACACCTCAAAAATAACCCAGCAGCACTAAAACACAAAAGACTTGTTACAGAAAAAATCCAAATCCTACTTTTCTCTGAGAATCTTTGTTTCCTTTTTGCCCTTTTTGCATTAAAAATATTATCCGTATCTTTGATTTTAAAAAGTTAGACAACTTTGAAATGGAAAAAACTGTTTTGACATCCATTTTTGGTGTCAATTTAGTGACCATTTTAGTTGCAATGTGTTGAGTATGTTTCTCCTAACTGTTATTTCTACAGCAGTGCACAGGCTTGGATACTGCTTGCATGTATTTTCACCTTTATCTACCACTCCTTCCTTCTTCTCCGAGGTCTTTACTCAGAAACATTTAGGACTGTGCATTGTTTGGAAGTTTCTCTCTACTTCTGTTTTTCGGAGCCTTGTCTTTCTGCTTGCCATAGTAGATCCGCTTAGTCACTTCATCGTTTTACGTTATCACCCTTGCCACCAGAACAACGCTGTGAGATGACTGATATGCACATATTAAATAACCACTTACATTTTTTCTGTTTTCTTTGTAAATTCTGGTATGCTGAAGACTACACCACAAAGTAATGTTAAAAAATTCCAGTTGCCCATTGCTTGCAAGACATATGTAATGCTTGTAAGACATATGTAATGCTTGTACTGCTACAGAGTGATAACAGTCAGGAGTGTGATACTGGAAAACAAAACAAAATGAGTAAAAACTTTTCAGAACTTGAGAAGAGGTTGAAAAATGTTTTTGCTATAGATAATAACAGCTTCTTCTACCACCTTTCAACCTGTCAGAAATGCCAAGTCACTGTCTATGTTTTTGATTAATAGTTACATAGGATAGGATCATTTCTGCAAAAGGTTTTATTTCTACATTTCCCTGCAATCTGGTACAAAAATGTCCTATTGTGCTTATAGATGTGGTATAGTAGGGAACATCGGTAGCTTGGTCTAATATCTGTACAGCACTTCTACATTTTCTGTCAGCTTGTAGTTTTTGTTTTTGAATACTGCAAATTTGCAGACTTAAAAAGACTGAGGTGGAAGCCTGTCAATCCCGAATGTCAGTTGAAATTTTGAATGTTTTTGTGTGCACAGGTGCAACCTTCCTCCACTATCAAGCGAATACAGCAAGGATGTTGGAACAAAAACCCAGCTGGTGACTGCAAATCCCAGTATAATTCAGAAAAGGTAGGGAGCATATTATTCTTTCTCTGGACTGGAGAAATCAAAACGAAAAATGCTTCATCTGTGTTATAGATATTAGTGTGCCAGAGTTATGTTCTTGTCCTGGAAAAGGTTCTGGAAAAGACGAAATGCACATTGGGTTGTTGTTAGGTGAAATAAACCAAGATCTTTTCACTGTAAGCATGGAAACTAAGGGAGAATGGCTTCCTGCAGAGTTATTTCTCCTACCATACTCCCCTCAGTGCTTGCAGCTCCCTACTTTTAACTGGATGGCTGGGTACATGCCAGAGGTGCTTTGGCTACTCGTAGGCCAGGCACATACCAATGGGTAGTCCGAACTAGTACGCTGGTGGGGCCAGCTGGCTGCTGCATTCCACGGTTAATGAAGAGGCTAATGAAGGAGCCACTTATTACTTCTGCGTCCTTACTCTCTTTCTGTTATTTGATGTTGACTTACGGGTACAAAAAAGATTAGAATAGAACCGATCAGCAGGTTGTGATCATACAAGCTGTGCTTCTTAGGAGACTGGGATAAAATTTTGTTGATTATTTGAGTTGGTTGAAATTTTCCAAATGTCAGTAGCTGATGAGAGAGGGGAAGAGACAAGGAAAAAAAAGTCGGTGCCATCTCTCTGATTTTGCCTTGCTGAATTTTAATTGCCATGTTATTTGTTTATCACCCGGAATGAGGTAGGTTTTTCTCAGGCAGAATGAGATCTGGTAGTAACCTGCCATGCTCACTGAAAAACACAGAGAAAAGGCATAAACCGAGAGAGTGAGCAGGAAATGATTAGGCATAAGAGAAATGTATAATGCAGGTACTGGGAGGTGAGGGATTGTGAAAGGAAGCAAAGTAGTGGAATAAAATAAATACTAGAAAGCCAGGTGTTTGAGAAAGAAAGGCACAGAACAGACCTGGAATTTGATGTCTGTTGGTATCTAAATGTAGTATTTTTCCTCTGTCAGGAACTGAAGGGTTGTCTACTTTTGTGTGTGGAAAAGATGGGTTATATGCCAGTCTTGGACAGAGTGGAAAAGGCAGGGTGAGCAAGAGGGAAATGGAGAAGTCATCAACTTCAAGAGCTGATTCCAAGCAGAGAGTGTCTGAACAGGGGAAGGCACAGAAAGGCTGTTGGGATAAAAAGAAAGCAAAACAAGCAGAATTGGCAGAGAATGGGACCAGGTGCCAGGCAGGAAGAGGGAGCTGCTCAGGGCAGTGGGCCCTGAGGGTGGGGGATCTGAAAATCCTATGGAAGGTACACAGCTAATGATGTTGATTTAAAAAGTGGGATGAAACGGACAGAGCATCAAATGGAGGAAAGAAGATTATCTTTGCAAAAGCATTGTGGGTAAAATGAAGAAGAGCAGTGGGAAGTACAAAGCTTGCAAAGGATTTTACAGTTGCCAGTGCAGGGGATTATTAAACTCATGGACATTTTCTGTCCCTCACACACCTCACCAAGGCTTAAAGTGGAAAGCATGCCGTACTAAATATTTTTGAACAGAAAGTGAAAAGGAAAAAGAGTTTTAGTGATGTTACAGGAAGACTATGGAACTACACTAGAGAGACTGTGGAGTTAACCAGCAAGGAGGAAAGGAAGAAATGAGCAGACGTGAAATGATACTCTGTGAGAGAGGGATATCAACAGGGGGAGTGGATGGGGAAGGAAAATGGAGAAAGTGAAAGTGAGGAAAGAACAAGAGATCAGAAAATGGGATTGTTTTCAATGTCAGTTTTCAAAATGGATGATAACAGTGATGCAAGACCTTCAATAAGAAAGTAATGTGGGATGTATATGTGTGTGTATTGATTAGATAAGGAGATGTATAGACAATTATTGAGAATGAGACAAAGAACAAACCCATAGTGCTGAAAATTGGCAGAAACCTCCTCAGGCTTGAAGCTCTTGAGAGATCTGACACTTCCTCTGCCTGTTCAGAAAGAGTTTCTTTTTTTTCTTTTTTAATTATATTTTACTAATCTTTCTTGTAAACTTATTATTTTGCCTTCTGCATGTTAAGTTAGAATTTGATAAAAGGTGCAAGCTTGGAAGTTAAAATGCAAAAAAGACTACTACTCTCAAAAAATAATCCGTTTCTATGGAAAGACGCTTTTTAAGGAACTAAGACTGCTTGTAAGTCCAGACTTTCATGATATTCAAGGACTTTCAGACTGGTGACTGGTATGTATCTGTTTCTAAGCTGAAAGTTAACTAGCTTCACATAATGGTATTATTCATTATCGTTCTTCCACTGTCCTCTTGTCCTTACTTTGAGTAGGTTGATATTGATGAGGCTTGACATCTCAATTATCTCTCAAGTGTGTTATGGCAGATTTAGTGAATTGGTCCTGCAATGCCATTCATTGCTTCTAAAAGATTTATCATTGCTAGATAATTTATGATTAGGCATGTTGGATAGGGCAAAGTTTTCATACCAGGGTTGTGGAGGCAGTTTTCCCTGTTGTTATAAAATCAGAAGGATTACCTATAGGAAACTAAATTGTTGCCAGTAATTATTGCTCAGTGATATCTGAGCTACCACTCTTTCTCTCTAGCTTTAGAGCCATAGGATGGGACAGTAAAAACTTTAGTCTGGGAGTACATCGACTTTAGTGATACCTTCTAAATGCTGCCTTTTGCAAAACTCGAAGTTGGCAAATAATAATAACAGACTTAGAGATCAAGTTCCTAATTGGTTTTAAGCAGGAAATATAACTGTGCAAGTAGTACAGTTTTATGTGTACCATATGGTGCTCAGTTCTCACTTGGATTTTAAAAACTCTGAGGAATTTCCTGCCCTAACTTTGCTTCATATTATACATGAGCACTGACAATAGAATTATCATAGAAATTTCCTTAGCTGACTAGAGGACTCATGATGACTGCCCTAATTTCTTTTTTTATCTAAAATGTGTCACAGGCATCTCCCTTCAGTTAGTGCTTTGAGCTTGTGTAAAGCTTCCTTTTCCACTTTACAGTCAAAATTTACTTCCCTGTCAAAGCTTGGATTGAGGTTGCAATTGGAACTGAAATGTTGTGTAAAGCTACTCCTGGGACCACCACAACCTTCCCCCCTCTACCTCCCCTTCCTGCCTCCCCCCCCCCCCAACCTTAATCAAATAGAGGACTGTAAATGGGTCGATGTTTCCAATTTTCCTTGATGTTTCCAGTTCATTCCCCTATCTTCCTAGTCAGCTATGAGTAGCAGCTGTATATCACTGCTAGGAAGAAGGCAGTGCAGTAGTGAGACCTGTGATGTGCATGTGGTGAACAAGGTAACATTATTTACAGTGATGGTTTTATGTATTCTGAACACTTGCCTACAACTGTGGAGTGGGACTAGTTAGAGGATCATGTGTGAACATAAAAATGCTTATGTAGACAGTGATGATTTTTGATCAATGGTAGAAGATTTTGACTAAGTGATACAAAGGGTTACTGTTTAGGATGTAGATATTACATGTTTCTGAAGTCACTGTTTCTGGGCTATTTAAGAGAAGCAAATTCTAGCTTTCTTACCATATTCAACATCTTTGGCAAATGTTCTGTAATAATACCCTTACATTTTGTCTAACGTTTCAATTAAATCTGCAAACAAATGCTGTTTGCAGCAGTCTTCCTAGTTTCTAGTTGCCATGCCTTCCTACTCTGTCTAACCTATGCAGACATATATCATCATTAATGTGGATATAGCTGTCTAAATAGATGTTTTCCCAGCATTCACTGAGTTTCAGATCTACTGATGTCTGTTGGTGAGTATTTTATCCACAATCTGTGTGCGTTTCTGACCTGTGTAGAAATAATCTCATTAGCAAATGGCACAATGAACACAGTAACATTCTTTATTTACGATAATTCAGCATTGTTATAACTAACAGAAGTCCCTGAGGTATGTAACACACTTACTGACACTGTCTTTGGGACATAATACAAAAACCAATTGGATTGTGTGAGGCTTTTCTCCTTTGTCCTTTCAAGGTTTTCTGTTTTATAAGCATCGACGGTGCTTGAAGGAGCACACTTTGCACTCGTGAGAGCACAGACAGCTGTGCAGCTGCTCTGTGGGCTGCTGCTGTTGTCAGCTTGAGCAGCAGATTGTGAAAGGGGACTTGGAGTCATTGCCCTCACAACCCCCTCTGCATGATGAGTGATTAGATCTGCTCCTTTTCCTGGAGAAGACCCTCCCTACCTCCTACCGGCCTCAGCCCTCCATGATGGATAGCGGTATGTGGTTGGAGAATAGTGGGGATTAATGCTGCTGGTCTAGTAAGAGAAGACAGCCCTTCTGTTGAAAGGAAGAGACAAGGTGCCCTTCCAAGGTACCTCCAGCTCCTCTGTGGCTGGCTTGGTGCTGTGGTTCCAGGTGTGGGAGCTTGGTGTGTGCAGAGGCTGCAGGGCTGGGCTCTGAGGCAGCACTGTGCTGTCCCTGTTTGATAACCTCTCACTTCATTGAGAATATTCACTTGGATGAGGACTGGGTAATTTCTGTATGTGTTCAGGGCTTTGGAGTCACCATAATTAGATTTGTTATGAAAAATTCTGTGAAATACCTGCACTGTCTGCTGTCAGAGAGGGGGTGTAGGCGACCCATGTGTCTGCTACTGCAGTGTGTCATGTTGCTTTGAATACAGAACACACTGAAGGGTTAGCTGAGGTGATATTGACCTTCACTGTTTGAAATGTGGATGTTTTTATTTAAGTCTTTATAGTGGAGTCTCTCAATAGTTGTATAACATTGCTAATGGAAATAGTCTGACTGAAACTTGAAGAACTAGCTTTAGGGTCACCCATCACTCTTGGCAGCTTGGTATGAACTTCTATTCACTGGGTGTGAATAATTTTTTTTTCAGTAAATTAATTCACTTTTTTGATCTCTGATATTTGACAATTTTTTTCTGCCTCCATTTCCTGCACTGAAGCAAGATGAAGGAATGAGACTAAAGGCTAACAAATGCAATGATTCTGCCTTGAAGCTTTGAAATGTCAGTTAAATATCGCAGTTGTTTATTAGGTTCTCACAAAATTTGAGTGGGATTAAATTGCTTTCCAGTTCTCCCTGCATCTAAGAGCCAGCTAATAATCTTTCCTGGATTCAGTCCTGAAGACAGCTTTGAGTCCAATTGACTTAAGCCATTAGGAATAAAAAGACTGAACTGAGACAATTGTTTAATTTGATAAAAGCTTCCTTCATCTTTGATTAAACAGATGTACAGTATTAAGCCCTGTTGTTCATGGCCCTGTTGCTCACATTCATAAAAATGATGCATCAGAATTCCTCTTGACTATGTCTCCATGTAAAAACAATATATTCTGTTCCTAGGTAGTTACATTTTAAGTTGGTAATTGAAAAAGAGCAGGAAAAAATAAGAAAAAGAAAGAAAGAAAGAAAGAAAGAAAGAAAGAAAGAAAGAAAGAAAAGAGAAAGAAAAAAAAGAGAAAGAAAGAAAGAAAAATAAGTTATTGAAGGGATATCCATCTTGCTCATCTCTTGTTCTTTCTTCAGCAATCAAGGGGATGAGAGGATCTTTCCCTGTGAACTCATTTAACCGCTGGATTTTAAATAATTCACATAGTGGTTCTTCCTTCATTCCTGGTACCCACGGTTGAGTATAGCTCAGGTTATTCCACTGAGAAGCACTCCAAAGTATTAATAATCATTGTTTTCATTCACATCACAAAACTGCCCTTTTATATTCTAAAAGAGTCTGAGAATGTCTCTGCCGACAGCAAGGGGATAATATTTCTGGGAAACAGTTCTTATGGGCAAGCTACAAAGTACAACAAACCTTTCTGTATACAGCGGGTGCTTGGAGCCTCATTGGCTTTTAATCAGTCTTTTCTATAATATGAAATTCATTTGAAAGCTTCAAATTTGTTAGCAACTGAAGCCGTAGTTTCTGTCTGTGAGGAACACCTATTTTTGTCCTAAGTTGAACAGAAGAGGAAGCCTAAGTGAGGTGATGAAAAGGACTTGCCAATGTTGCCATCAGGCCAAAGGCAGAACCAGGAAAAAAATCCAGAATTTCTGATTGGCTTTTGTGGATTATTAGCTGGCGCATAGAAAAATGTGGACTTGTAACAACAATCCATGCTGTGACGAGGATGATTTCATGTTATTATAGCCATGCCTTGAGCAAAACTAAGTTTGTTCTCACTTTCTGAGATGCCCCATTTAAATCAATGGCTTTTACTCTATTTTCTGCCCCCTCTCTCCTTGATTGCCAGTGTGGACAGGATTATAATCTATTTTAAAGTAAGAAAGAGATATAAAACACTTTAAAAAAACAATAATTTATTGTGTATTTTCTTTTGCTTCTCGCAGATGAGTTTTAGATGATTTTTCCTCTGAAAAGCTGCAGAGACTGACTGCAAAGTTATACTTTTTAGGTATCACCAAATCCTAACCCATGTAGGAAGACATAGATGGAACAGTCTTTTACAGTGCAATCAAACATTCCTAAATAATCTGGTTAATTTGAGTTAAGTCCCATATGTACATTTACAATTTTAAAGTCAGCTTTTGAAATCATAGCAGTAGATTAGTCACACTGAAAGGCATCTATTTTCTCAATACAAATATGCAGCCATACTATGTAAATTGGCATTGCAATTTAAATTCAAAGCTATGATGAAAAATTAGAGAAGCATTCTGAACTAAACAGAATGCTATCCAGAAGAAGCAAATGCAGAGGCCTCCACTCAGTAAGGAAAAAGCAAAAAAATGGGTGAGTTATTGGCTAGGTGGCATTTCTGCAGAAAAGAAACGTGTTTGATCCAGTGCCTGAGCATGAATAAGCAGTATCCTACTATTTAGATGATAGCAAATGCTATGTTGGGTTATCTAAAAAAATATAATACATGAAGAGATACATTTAAGCCCAGCCATGCCTCGGCTAGAGTACTGTGCTCAGATTTGGCACTTTGTGTTTGGTAAAACCCCGAATACCAAGTGTCAACTGTAGAGTGAAGTGAAGAGCAGAAACAAGAAGATCTCTGAAACCTGAGCCCCAAGGAAAGGATTACTACATCTAGAGGTATCTCAAAATACATCAGTGGCTTCAAAGAAAAATTTCAGTTGCTAGTGATGAGATGAGAAACAATGGGATGAAATTTTGAGGAAAATGAGAAATGAGAGGAAAAGTTAACCAACAATCTGGTTGTGGAGAAGGGGGAAATAGGAAAGACTGAGGAGAGCTATAACAGTTTCCTGGGGTGCTGCTAGCTAAGGTGACTGAAGGTGAGGCAATACTTCACCAGGTGAAGTGATTACTAGATATTAGAAAGAACATCCCAGAGAGTGCAGTGAAATCCATCTAGCTTTTGTTTAAATACATGTCTGATAAGTTTGGCTGATCAAGTAGAATTTCCCCTGAGACGTAAGGGCAGGCAAGATGATATTTTGGGGGACCCTCCATTCAGTTACTCTTCAAAAGTTTCCATGCTAAAATAATTGAAAGGACTAATTGATAATGGGGTGAAATGAGAAATTATAAGTGAAATGTCATGAAATTGTAGTTCGATGCTCTCTCTTAAAAAAATTCAATGTTTTATTAATGATTATCATATAGCAAAAGGAGAAGACATCAGGTTTAAAATAATCCATTTGGATTTCTGATAGGAAAGTCCTCAAATTTCATTGCTAATGCATATTTATTGTAGAAGTAGAGAAGCACTATCTTACATATGTGTTTGTACATCTCCTAGTTTAAACTGGGATTTTGGTGATAATTATAGTTATCAGTATTGCAAATGGCATTTTAATTGCAAATCTTTGTCTTACCAAAATCACCAGTGCTTGCCAGTATGTGCTGATATTCATTAACACATTGTCTCACACATTTTCATTTTCTTGGCAAGCCATTGCAGGAGAACTTGCTTTTTCTTTTTCCCTACCTCCTGCTATCTTAAGATGACTGTATTGAAAAGTC
Source organism: Cygnus atratus (assembly GCF_013377495.2). Taxonomy (NCBI): domain Eukaryota; kingdom Metazoa; phylum Chordata; class Aves; order Anseriformes; family Anatidae; genus Cygnus; species Cygnus atratus. Next base: position 76,960,796 of record NC_066362.1, on the reverse strand, counting down.
TACCAGCAGTACCAAACAGAAAGACAACCAGCTGTCTGATTTTCCATTATTAGGTTTGTGAAATGCGAGAGCTATATACGTCCTTGAGCAAGTAATGCTTTTAATTAGGGTGATTTTCTTCATCCTTATACTCTTGTGGAAGAACTTGATATGAGAGCTGCTAAACCTATCGCCTGTATGTGGAATAGTGTACCCAAGTACTGCTTTCATATTTAAGTATGCAAGTAATATTTCAAAGTCAGTGAAATAACTTGTATTTGTAATGTTTTTCTGTATCAAGCAATTTAATGTCATGTATGAGCAACCCAAGTTTGTTCAAGGTCACATCTCAAAAGTTTTTAAGAAACTAATCCCTGTTTAAGTAACTAATCTTTCTTTGCAGTCTTTGGTTTTAACCCAGATTTTTCTACTGCTATCCCAACTCTTGGATTTTTTCAGATATTGATTGGGAAAAAAAAAAAAAAAAAAGAAGCAAATGTATCTTTTTAAAGTGAAGATACATGACTTCCTGCAATCTAGAAGAGTAAAAATAATGAGAACACAGAAAACCACTTTTCTGTGGTCTGTCAGATTGTGACATCCTCTCCTCCTCACCCCCCCCCCAAAAAAAAAAAGAAAAAAAAAAAGAATAACTTCCACTTTTAATAGTATCTGCTGCTGTGTGATACCATAAACTTCAAAGAAAGACTTCAAATTCAGGAGACTGTCACAGGAGTGCAAGAATTATCCTAATGGGCTGAGCCACAGGCCAAAAGCTTTAGATTATGTATAGGCGTCAAAGAGGCAGGGAGAGAGGTTAATTAATATCTATTTTCTCATTAAACAGTCAGGGGATTGCTGGAAACGAGATAATCTAACTGATAAGGCTGGTGTGTTTTACTCATGTTAATCTCTGCTGATTTGTGAGATTCCAGCACTGCTGGCCTCCAGCAGAGCCTGATGTGCTGTGTAGGTGGTTATTCATCACTCTTGAGTCTTGGGCAGCAAAGTCAGTAGGGAAACCAGTTGCTAGGTTGGTCAACAAGAGCTTGTACCATAGAAGCCTCCTCCTAGATTTTATTTTGGCACTCTCAGCTGGGGAGGACAAGATCCAACCAATCATTTTCAGACAGAATTTGTTATAATGAATATGAAACTATTTGATTTTTTTTCTGACATTTTGGTGTTGTTTTCATAGTCAATATTTCCCTTCCCGTAAACTCTGGAAAGATTTAATTTTCTATTACCAAGATCATTTTTTTGCTCAATAAACATTTTATGACATTATTTCAACATGAATTTCAGTGAAAAACCTAAATCAGTAAAACTTAGAATAAATGCTACAGGAAAGGGTGAATGGAGAGAGAAAATCCAATACGGAGTCTTTTAGGGGTATAAATGATTGTAGCTCCCACTGCAGTGCTTTACACCAACCAAAAACTTGACACAGTTTTTTTTCTTTTTCTTGTCAGGGAAGGTTTGTTATTTTGTTCATGGACCCGTTGGCTGGACTTGCCTTCCAAGATGAAAAATCGCAGGGGGTGTGGATGAGGCACTCTCTTCTTCCTTGTCTGCTCTGGGGTCTAGGTAGCCTTTTCTGCCCACCCGTAGCCCCTTAGTCCTGGAAGTATAGCCTGTCCTTTGAGGAAGAAATGTAAGCAAGTTGATTTATTGGAAAACATCAATACATTTGTTGTTTTTTATACTATTATGCTTGCCCTATGATGAATGTGCAGTTAAAAAATCTAGGAGTGTGAGGCTGTGACTCATGAAATAGTTTTTATAAGCAAAAATTGAGCTGATTAAAAGGACAATTCGCTTGAGTCAGAATGTTAAAAAACTTCTCTGTATTTCTTACAAGAAGATGTTGTTAAATTGCTAGAAATGAGTCATTGGAAGCATCAGAGAACATTTTTCATCAGCAGCCTTTTATGTATGATCTAGAAACAGAATAATTTTTAGTGAAAATGCACCTACAAGTAGAGTTGGGTTTATTTTATTTTATAGTGAAACCGCTAGTTTTCTGAACAGAACAGTTGTAAAAATTGGCATTTGCATTTTATTGCTTTTAGTTTACTTCTGTAGAAATTTTGGGAAGTTGACAGCTGTCAAATTAGTGTTTTCCTTTTATTTGTTTAGATAAATGTTTAGCTGTAAAGATCCTTGGAAGGTAAGTGATACACTTTCTTCAGATGTGACTGAATACCGGATCACTTTGTGCACAGGAAGGTTGGTTAATATGGCATAGGGCTTTCAGCGAGGGTCAGCTGCTCTGGTTAGATGGGCAGACATGGGGGTCTCAGTCTGTTTGGACCTCAGGGCCTCTTCCTGGTGCTGGCTCTGAATAGTTATTTCATGGTTTCTCATCAGAGAAGGGTCTGTTGTCAGAAAATTGAAGTCAGTTGTAACAGGATGCCTGTTGCTCTCTGCATGACACATTTTTGTTGTCATTCTGGGTCAGGTGAATACTTGCAGCTGGCCCCATCTCTGAGATTTTATGAAGATCTGATGCTGAGCACTTCTACCCTCTCTCTCAAATCATGAAGAAATTCATTATTGGTATTCAGGGAAAGGAAAGCGTAATCAGAAAACTTTCCTGAAAAACAAACAAACAGTCCTTTGAAGAGGAACTGCTTCAAGAAGTTGAATCTAAAGGGATGAAGAGAGGATTAGAAAAAGGAGGCTGAGCACTTCTACCCTATCTCTAAAATCATGAAATTTATTATGGGTTCTAAGGGACAAAGGAAGAGGGAGTTACTTCCCTTTCTTCCATGTAATGTAGTAGTAAAAAGCTGTACACTTTATCTTACTGACTTGGACACTTGTCTTGTTTTATCTCTGTAGTTTCCTGTGAGTTACAGCTGTTAGATTTTTTTTTTTTCCCTGGAAGGTTAATGCTACTTAAAACAGCCTCATCCCCTTTCTTAATGCTCCATATTAAAAGCTGGATGTTGACCAACTATATTTTATTTGCTTATTGTTTACCATTTCTGTTCCTTGGATTTGCTACTTTAAGTACAAGAAGCAAACTGTTTTAGAGGAAATGTACTTGAAATGTTAAAAAATGACTTCGAGAGCTAGGGGAAACAGAGCACTAACAGCAGAGGGAAAGAAGCAATCTTCTAAAAACACTTACATGCTACATTGAATTTTTATCTTTTATAGTTTTCTGTTTCCATCAGTTTCTCTTTGTAAGGACTGAAGGGCACCGAATCTAGCAATTGCATGAAAAGGTTCAAAATGTGATTTATAAAATTCTAAATGAAAATTTTGCAGTAGAATTCTGAGAATTTGGTAGAAATCTATTAAAAGTGGAGTAATGCAATACCTGTAAGACAATACTGTGACATCATTGAGGAAACTAGAATTTGACTGTAAATACAGTGAAAGAACGAGGAAGAGGTAAGCTACAGCAGGTCTAGTGCCCAATAGTGAAGGAGTTAATGCAGAAAAGATGAACATTTAGTCCTAACAAAGGGTTTAGAACGGAAGTGAGAATGGAGAACAAAAGGTTAAGGGATCCCTAGGTAAATCAGAAATTAAAGGGATCGTGAGATTTTTTTTCTGGAGTTTTTAAGTAAGTAGCCAGAGCATTATCAGAACCACTAAGGAAAGATCTTTGGGACTGTTTTTTCCAAATGTCCTCAGAAAATAGGGGGAAAAAAAAGAATAAATAGTACCTGTATTAAGAGAGCAAGGAAAAATGAAGGTCAGAAGGAATTAGTTACTCTGACTTAGTTGGTTAGTGTAGTACATAGAACAAGAGTGGAAGTGATTAACATCGAAGGAAGTATCTAGATGTTCAGAAGGCCTTCCACAGAAGGCAAGAAAAAGTTAAATGACATCAAAACTGAGAAAAAAGTGTAATGAGGGATTAAAACTTGTTTCCAAAGCCACGGTGTGTAAGGTATGAAAGTCAATTTTTCCAGTTGGTGTCACTAATTTATGTTTCATGAGAAGAAGTCTTTAAAACTGTAAATAGCTTAATGTTGAGAACTCCAAAAAGCGAATTTAGACTCTGGTGGGGAAAAAGCATCAAACAGCTCTACTGAGACTCATTACTGTTCATTAAAAGGTCGTCAGAAGAAACGTTCTGACTTTATTGTAGAGATGTAGTGGGTTTACGTGGCAAGGTTTTGGTAGCAGGGGGCCATAGGGGTGGCTTCTGTGAGAAGGATCTAGAAGCTGCCGCATGTTAGGTAAGGGCCCCACTGCTGACCAGAGCTGAGCCAATAAGCAATGTTGTTTGCGCCTCTGTGAGAGCATATTTAAGACAGGGGAAAAAAACGCTGCGCCACACAGCAGCTGGGAGAGTGAGAGGAGTGAGGAACAGCCTTGCAGGCACCAAGGTCAGTGAAGAAGGAGGGGGAGAGGTGCTCCAGGTGCCGGAGCAGAAGTCCCTTGTGGCCTGTGGTGAGGACCATGGTGAAGCAGGTTGTCCCCCTGCAGCCCATGGAGTACCACGGTGGAGCAGGTTTCCACACTGCAGCCTGTGGAGGAGACCACGGTGGAGCAGGTGGACCTGCACCGATGGAGACTGTGGCCTGTGGAAGACCCCTGCCGGAGCAGATTCCGGGCCGGACCTGTAGCCCGTGGAGAGGAGCGCACGCAGGAGCAGGTGACCTGGCAGGAGCTGCTGCCCGTGGGGGATCCAGGTTGGAGCAGTTTGCTCCGGTGGGATGGACCCCGTGGTACAGACCCATATCTAGAGCAGTTCTTGAAGAGCTGCTGCCTGTGGGCAGCCCACGCCAGATCAGTTCAGCAAGGACTGCATCCCCTGGGAGGGACCCCACAGCACAGGGGACGAGAGTGACCGAGAAGGAGCAGCGGAGAAGTGCTATAGACTGACCATAACCCCCGTTCCCCCGCACCGCTCGGGGGAGGAGGTGGAAGAGGGTGGATGGGGGGGAAGGTGCTTTTGGTTTCTTTCATTTGTTTCTCACTTCTCTAGCTTGTTAGTAACAGGTAATAAATCTTACTGTCTCCTTATGCTGAGTCTGTTTTGCCTGTCACAATAATTACTGCGTGATCTCCTCGTCCTTATCTCAACCCTTGAGCCCTTTTCATCATATTTTCTCCCTGTTCCTCTTTGAGGAGGGGGAGTGAGAGAGCAGTTGTGGTGGAGCTCGGCTGCCCACCCGAGTAAAACCACCACAATTTGTACGCAGGCTGACAGAGTGAACAATTAAGTGTACGTGTATATGTGAAATTGGTAGAGTATTTGTGGAAGCCATAATTTCAAAATAAGATGGCACAGATAAAAAGACAGATGACTTTGTTACCAGAATGGCCTTTTTCTTTTCTTTTCTTTTTTTTTTTTTTAATGAGTAAATTATATTTGTGAAGAAACAAACTCAGAACTGAAGGATTTGGTGGCATATGACCATGTCATAGCTTATTCATGGAAAACTCTTTGGAGACCTTCCAGGAGGAGCAATATGGACAACATTCTCTCAACAAAGGGGGTACAACAGGTAGTTTCCTCTTTATTCATCATGTCCAGAAAAAGTTTTGCTTCTTTTGGCTTCCTTTTTTGCTTCCTTCTAGGAGCATGTACAGTTTCTTCTAAAAAGCAATAGTAGTATTTTTGTAGCTGTTGTAGTTTAGGGGCATAAAAGGTAAGGTCTGTAGGGAGAGAGAACATTAAGTCAAAATATAGACAAACATTTAATCATACAGAAGCTCTTCCACAGAACACAGACAAGAAAAAATGCCAAATGAACAACCATCAGTTCTGAGAACTATTTCTATTTTTCAAGATGAATCACCTGATCTAAAATACTACCCCTCCCTGCAGATCTCGCCTTGTTTATTTGCTGGAGAGGTAAAGTCAGAGGTTTTATTTTCATTCTCTTATGCTCCATCCATACCCTGGAAGTGTAGCAATAGTAATCCTCTCAAGAGTTGACCTCAGACCTACAGAAGGCAATAGAGTCATGACTGCATTGCAGTGATGGGGATGCTTCCAAACCAGACAGAAGCCAAATGTAAGGCATCTGCCCTGGCAGTCTGTGTCTTGTCTTCATGAGAGTTTTGGTAGTGCAAGCCTGATTTGGTTTAGAGGACATGCTTCAGCTACACCTGAAGTTGGACTTATGGATTCATGCCATGGGAGAAAACACAGTTTTGTTTTTCATGGTGGCTCTGGAGTAACCAGGAAGAAACAGTGAATCATGGTTGTAGAGTGTTTCTTTAAGGGTTTCCCTGGTCTGTGGGGATGGTGCAGAGGAACTCAAAGCGTAATGTGTGTGGTACAGTGGCATCCGTTCATCTGCCTCATCCACCAAAGAGTTTAGCAGCAACAAGTCCCCTGCAATATTGTAAGAGGATATTAAACTGTGGTTGCTAGTAACAGGGGAGACAGTCTAGTGATGAAACAAGTTTTAGTCTCAGTGGAGCTCCTGGTTTCGTTTTGATTGTCCAAATAGAGAAAATAGCAGAGATGTCTACATTTTGGGGAGTGATAGGAAAGACAGGAGAGGCTGTCATGCTTATTTGTAAACATGTAGGACTGTTTTATCAACCTATGGTTTCATTTTCTGACTTAGCTAGAAATACCTTATAAGAACACATCTATTGCTTCTATGCTTGGGCTTAAAGCAGGTTTATATACTGGTTTATAGTACCAAAGGGTGTGAGGGTCTGTTGAAAGAACATTTCTTTCCTCTTCCTTAATTTCTGAGTGAAATGAAATGGAAATGAGTTTAACAGCTCATGGGCCATATGTTGTGCTTTAATTTTTATGCTGTTTCTATCGTGAATTTTTAGGTCCCTTTCTTGTGAGATGGTCTTACAGGCTAGCAATAACCCTCACTGAAAAGAGGTTAGGGAGGTATGCAATGTATGTGGAGAGAATGTGAGAGGCCCTGAGGAAATCTTTCATTGGTTTTGCCTCATTTCTTCCCTCTTATGCAGTCCAAAATTCTGTTACTTTTTAGTCCCATGACTGAGGAGTTGTATTAATTTTGGACTAGTAGGAAAGATAGGGATGAAGTAGAGTAGGAAGGTGATTAAGACCAAAGGCTGCAGTTTAAGTTGGAAAATGCTCAGAATATGTGACATCAGCCACCTGACTAGGCAAGGATTCCCCTTGTGCGCTCCATCTCCCTTCTTTCCTTTTCTTGTGCAGTGATGAGCTCAGCTGGGCAATGTAGCCATGTGCTTGAACTAAACAGTGAAGACTTCCCCTGATTACCATCAGCTTGCAGGACTAATAAAGTACTGTAGTTTGTAATAGAGTAATGTAGACTTACACCACATGGTTGTATACACCACCCAAGAGAGTTGCTAATGAAATATTACCTTGCCAGACAAAGACTTGTCTAAAACCTGTAGGTAGATTTTACATACCCAAGTCTAAGCATGTAGTTCATAAAATTCTGCTTGCTCTCTGGAGAGCCTGAATGGATCCAGATTTTCATAGCTAAATTTACTTGCCCAAGTATTATTAAGTGAAATACTGCAAATATGCAATCAAAACAGCCACCATCTTAGCAGGATTGAGTTGAAATCTTTTTTTAACAGCTACGCCTGATTAAGTTTCACAGCAACACAGAATGATAGAGGTTGGAGTAGACCCTTGGAGGTCATCTTGTCCTATCCCCCGCTCAAGCGGGGCCGCCTGGAGCCAGTTGCCAAGACAATGCTCAGTTGACTTTTGAGTATCACCAAGAATGGAGAATGCACAAACTCCCTGGGCCACATATTCCAGTGTCTGACCACCTTTACAGGAAAAAACAAACAAACAAACAAAAAAAACTCTTTCCTATGTTTAAATAGAATATTTTGGTTTCAGACATCAGGTGTCTGTATCCTTTGAGGTGTTTCATTTGATAGGTCTGCTTAGATGTGCATAGCTGAGAATATTAACAGTATCTGCTAGAACCTGAACAGAAGCTCCATGATATAACCATGCCTTCTGTGAAGAGATTTTAGTATTCTCCTTCCCTCTCTCCCCTCTGCCGACTCCTGTCTCTAGTTCTTTCTTTGTACTTGCTCTTCCATTTTGTATTCCAACATATATCAAGGTGGCATTCTCCTTGTCACTGATACTTTAGGTCATGTACTCTTTCAGAGATGTAAAAAATAAATAAATTGAAATCTAGTCTAATGCATGTAGAAATACCCACAGTGCTTCTTCCACTCACTCCCAATGATTATATTAAAGACAGAGCTGAGGAAGCTGATCTGTGGAGCAGCGAGCTGAGTGGCACTGCTCTGGTGTATCCTGACTGGAGGTAAATCGAAACCGATTAGAAAGAGTAACTGCCAAAATGAGTGAAAGACAAAATTTAACAAGCAGAATAAAAGGGCAGAATGTAGCTTGGTTCTTTGTAATTTATTTATTATTATTTTTACAAAGGTCAGTTCAGGTACTGGAAGATCTGCTTTGTAAAAGGTAAAAGGGAGTGTTTCTTAGATTCATTAAACTAAACTTTGGTCATCATGTGGATATTTGGCTTGCTGTTGATATGCTGAAGGGTTGCTTTTCAGATATTTCTGTACAATTTATATCCTACCTTCCACTGTGTTTATTCCAGACTAAGCTCTGGGGGAAGTAGCTAGATTTGTATTCTGACAGTAGATTGGTTGAGCAATAGTCAGGGCAAGAAAAGAGTAAGCATTAAGCCTAATTTTTTAGGACAGGAAATGAATTATAAAGCAAAACAAAACAAAAACACACACATACACAAAAACACACACACACACAAAAAAACCCCACACAACAACAAACAAACTAAACTATTAGTTAATAGCAGGTGTACTATTCAATTCTGTGAGACCTGGGACTTAGAAGATAGAAATTTAGTCAGTTATATATCTCTTTGCCAACTAAAATACAGGGAAGACTCAGGATCAGTACCAACTTTCTTCTTAGGCTCCCATTATTTGTAAAAGATACACAGGATGAATAGTCAGAAGGGTAGCCTTGTAAATCTGAATCAGATTAGGGGCTAAGGTGTAATACTGAGCTAGATTATTGATAAGAAAATTATCATGGTAGGCATACAGCCCGTTTCCTGGATGCAAAGCACAGCTGTTTGAACCAGTAGAGCTCACTGCTCTTTAAATGGTTCGTTACAGGAGAAGTGCAGCTCATCATCTGCACATGTTCTTCCCATCAACTGACCTAGCTGAGGCTTTTGCAGGGACATGCTAAATGGATGCATATCCCGGGACTCCTAGTCACGCTCTGTCCAGCCATATGTCTCCTGGTTATGCTGATTTTCATCAGGCTGTGGTCTAGGCCAGTAAAAGTTAATGTAAATGCAGAATGGACTTAGATCACTGTCTGCAAACTGCTTTGAGGTAGAACAGAAATAAAAACAAGCCTTTGGATTGGCATGAAGGTGTCTGGATAGTGCTAACAAGTGAAATGTGAGGCAATTCAGAAATGCAGTTTCTTCACTGGCTGTCTTCTGGCTCGAGTCCCTTCATGCCTTGTCCCAAACAGCCTTGCAGTGACTCATGATATAGGCTGTTCTCATCCTTTGTGTCAGGCAGGAAGGAGCCTTCGGAAAAGCTGCAAAGTGTGAGGGTGGTACTAAGGCATGTTTGACAGCCAGCTGCAAGGTTTAGAGCTGGCCTTTAGGAAGGGTTTCTGACTGTTGAACATGAACTGTGGTGGAGAGCAGGAACTAATAGGCTTGTTTATGGGGCATGATATAAAAGTTTTCATCTCTGTCATCACTTCAGAAGGTGTTTATTTGTAACTGAAATAAGTTTAAGTCAGGCTGCTGTTTACAAACTGTTGTGGAGCAGTTAGCAAGGCAGATGAAATATCATTGCCCTTTATTTTCAGCTAGGATAACGGGAGCATGAGGAAGCAATTACAGCCGGAGTAAAAGTCCCGAGCAGCATCTTCCTGGCTCTTTGCCCAGCGTTCAATCATAGTTGCTTGTTGTAATACCTGGCATGATAAGCAGGCTTACATTCCTGGCTACTCATGCGATCTCTTTTATGAGTATTAAATCTGCATAAAAAGATTAATGGGACCTGCCAGAGAACCTGCCTCTGTCTACAGGGTTGCTAATTGCTGTTCACACGTTGTCACAATATTGCAGGGTTTGTTTCTCATCTGTGGTGCTTATTCCTGATATACAGAGGCATCCACCAAGTGGCAAACTTACTGTCCAAGCAATTTTCATCTAGCATGGACTGGCAGGACCCTGAGCATCTCACTTTCCCACAGAGTGGATGGTATCCATCAGTTAGTTGTTCAGGGATAACAGCCACAGCACAGAAAGACCTTCACCATCCTCCTTTTATTTTTGTTAGCGTTCCTGTTCCTGAATGTTGCTAGGTCAGCTCAGTTCTGGAGTAATATTTTCTCTCCCTCTCATTTTGCCCTTTGCAACCTTGCCTTTAAATGCATCTCTGTGAAATGAAGCCTTAAATAATCACCAATAACAACAGTCCTGGAAGCCCAAGGAAAAAAAATTATAAATTCATCAGTGGTAGCAAATGTTATTTACTTACCTGAAGTAAAGTAGGTGTAAGATATTAAAAGATATAAATGCTTTTTTATTTTCCCCCTGTGTGTGCTTACTAGTTGCAAATATTCTCTCCTATACAGTAAACTGTCTTGCAAGGGGCCAACTCCATCTCCAAATGGAAAAAGGCCTGCACCCATAATAACCTTCAAATTATGTTTCATTGTCTTCAGGTGGCTCTCATAAGGATCTGCTGGCTCTGTTAAGATGATGGAGGTAGGGCAGCTGATGCCCTGACCCCCCAGTTTTCAGTTTGAATTTTGCACTACTCAGAAAGACTTTTAATTCCCTGAAGGACATGTATGGTTGAGTGTGGAAGGGACATTGCAGTGGTTAGGGCAGGAACTAGAAAGTGAGATTTCTGTTACGTGCTAACTTTCTGATGTCAGGAAAGGTTGTTTTGCTTCAGATCACTTGTTTGAAAAGTTGGCTGTAAGGCCAAAAAAGTTGGCATAGTAGGAGTTGATTTTAGAATAAATGCGTACGGAGTTCTGGTGACCTCGGTTAGACTGCAAGTGACATCCTTTGGCTAAAGCTGAAGCGATACTGCTTTTGCTGTTGCAGCAGGGTGTTGTTCTTAGCAACCAGTGCAGGGATATTAGGTAATCTCACGCCAATTTTCTATTTTATGTTTTATTCTACTTTTCAGTCTGGTTTTATATGTAAAGTAGTATTGTGCAACTGGAAGGGTGTATGAGGGTTGAATCTAACCTTTGGAAAGTTTCTGTCTGGTCCATCTGCCTTCTCTGTGGATGAGATAGGGAATAGCTGGTTGAGCAGCAAGCGCAGTCTGGCTAGCCAAATGACTCATTCAGAGCCTCCTTACAGCCTGACAAAGAGGTTTGTCAGCAATGGCTGTTGCTGTTGAGACCAGGGAGGTATGGGGGGACCAGCAGCTACTGTACAGTACAGGGAAGGGAGCAGGAAGAGAAGGTGGCGTGAGAGTGGTTGAGAGATGCAGAGATCTAAACCCTAGGTCCACTTCTCATCTTTCTTGCTCTATTTTTTCCCCCTTTCGTGATGAAGCATTTAACACACTGAACAGATAATGCCAACTCTCCATGGTTGGAAGCAAAACTATGTAGGCGCCATAGAAGAGTTCGCAACTATAATGCGTGTGACTGATGTGGGGCAACGTGTGCTGCTAGCGAGGCATGTATTCCCTCTGTTTCTCTGTATTGCATGCTGACTAGTCACGAACATCCTGTGGCAGCTGCCTGAAAAGGACTCACTGCAAATTTCTCAGAAGGTACTTTGCAACTTCCTTTCATGCCATTTGCCAGAAGTTTGAGTCACGCAAAGTGACTGAGTAGTTGCATGCATGCATAGACTGTAATTGTGAAGTGCAAGCTGTTCAGGCAGCTCTGACAGCAGCAGCCTGAAGAAAGAGGACATCATAGTACATGATGAACTGACTGCTTTCAGGATGGTGGCACACTAATAGAGCCAGGCATATGTTGTCACCATTTTTTCTGTGCATATCCTTTAACTTGCTAAGCAAATTTGTTCAGACCTAGATTTTTCTTCCCTCATTACATTAACTTATAATGTATATGCACATTTCTTCTTAAAATGTTTGCTGAATCTGTAAATCTGCCCTGAATTCTGTGGGGGTGGGGAAAAAAAAAAAGTCGTTAAATAAAGAATTTTAAGATAAAACTGTTTATAGGGCAGCAACACTTTGGCTATCTCCCATCTTGTGGCAGTGTCGGACTTCATTCTTACTGAGAACAACTTGAACATGGAGGACTGAGTGCTCATAACAAAGCGCTCACAAAATGCACTACACAAGGCATTTCAACAAATCAATGCATTTTGATCACACTTTTGTGTGTATGTGGACTGCTTGGTAGCTTGTTTAGTAGTCCTATCAAAAACTATGCTGTTGGGTTTAATTGCTGTACCATATTCACATAGCTCTGAGTCATTGTGAGTTCAGGCAGAAATTATCTACACGCGTCTTCTTTGTATTTAAATTATATAAGGCGATATGCTTCATGCCATATAAGTCTTGACTCAAAGATCTGGCTGGATTAGCAATGCAGGCACAGCTGGAGTTACAGATAATGGATAACATCCTCAGCTGGTGTATTATATTCACTCTAATTCCAGTGAAGCCAACAGAGCTATACTAATTCCTACCATCTGAACAGCTATACTTCTTGCAATTGCTCTCTTTCTCTCAGCTGCCAAAGCTTATGTTTGGGCCTTTGTGCTTCTCCAACAGAACTTAATGATATCCCTTGTGCCTGAATAGGGCAGAGTGCCCTATAAACAATAGGTTTTCTTGCAAATGATTGAATATTAAAGCTAGGAGGTGCTTTTGGTTTTCCTCCAAAGTGAGGTGTATGCAGCACTTCTGGAGTACCAGATCTAGGTCACTTGTGAGGTATTTGTGATTTTTATGAGAGTTTTCTTTTGTAATGAAGGTAGCATTAAACTAAGGGTTGCTATTTAAATTAGTAATTCATAAAACAATGTCATCTTGTAACCCTTAATTAATCAGAGACGTTTCCTGCTTCCTTTACCACTTTCGTTAGTTAGACTTATGTATCTGCTCTCCAGATGTCTGTCCACAATCAAACATGAACAAATACAAATTACTGCAGAAATCTGTAACAAACAAGCCTATCGTTCTTAAAGACACAGGACAGTAATTTCTGAATGATTTCCAAATAGTGGAAAATTTTCAGTGCGGAAAGCAACACTCCAGCATTACTTGTGTGTTTGGCCCTGTCTATTAGAAAGTAATATGGTCAAATGAAGCACTTGTTCCAATGTAATTTAATAGCCTTGCATTCCATGTGATGACATAGACAATTTCATATTGTAAGTGCAATTGTTCAGCTGGGACAGCTGTAGAGCTTTGGATCCAGCTGCACTGCAAGTCATCTCACCTAACTGAGAGCATCACAAAGCCCAGGGTATCCTTGAGGCTTCTGCAGCTGATGGGAAGAGAGAGGAGCGCCCTGTGGAGATGAACTGCTCTCTGAAGGCGCTTATTGCTCTGAGCAGACAACAGGGGTACTTAAAATGACCTGTTTAGATTAAGACTGGTATTAGCCCTTCTCTTTTGTGTCAAAGAGAACAGGCAAGAGCATGTATGTTTTGGCTGAGAAAGTGCCAAAAGGAATTGGTTTGAAAAGCAGTGTCCTTAATCCAGTCTCGAAGAAAAGCAATTTATAGACAAGGGAATAGGGGATTTCCACTGTCCCAAATACTGGCTGGGACCTGAGGCCTGATTCACATGAATTTGAACTGAAATGTTAGAACAGTTCCTCAGCCTCCCTACTGCATATTATCCTTCTTTCCGTTGCAGTGACATCTAAAGAGACAAGGATGCAATCTGCTAGGCAACGTGTGAGTAAAGAACAAAAGGTAGTTTTCTCCCAGGTTGCTGGCACTTTCCATCATCTCTGGCTATCAGAGATTTAGGTTGGCTTTAAACTGATAAAAGAGAGGAGAAGCTGCCTTACCGGTGAACAATGTTTACAGCTACTGGGTCACATTTTAATTAGTGTGTTTGATAATTAACAGCAGCTTTCAATTTAAAAATCCTGTTCCATATCACAAATTTTGATTTATTACTGTTGTGCAATAAACTTGGTGTGGCTCTTGTTATCTGCTTGCTAGCACTGTGCAAACCAAAAATTGTTTGCTAATGATTGTTACTGCAAAGAGACCAAAACAATCAATCTGCACATGCCATTCCAGGAAAGAGTATAATAAACCCAACTCTCTTTCTGTTATATGAGTATATACGCATGTCTGACAGAATTTACTTCTGACAAACTAGCCTTATTGCTGTGAAAATAGCTGGTTATTTTGTTACCTGGAAGGTCAAAAAAAAGGAAAAATAATTATTTTGAGTTGCAAGAAATGTTTTGTAGGGATCAGACCAGAGAATTGCATTTTGTTTTGAAGCAATAAAAGTATTTCTATTTGAGAAAAAAAGAGAACTGAAATACAATTTAAAGTGAAACCTTGGCTCTATTTTGTTTAGAATATATCGAAATAGCTTCCCCTCCAGCTCTTATTTCAATTTCTTCTCCTGAATTATATTGTTTACATCTACATGAATTAGGGAAATTTGTGGGATAATTTGGATCTAATAATTTTGGATAGAAAGTTCCACCAAAAATGTTGCCTAATTTCCATCAGTTAAGGTCAGCAAACAGAAAAAAAAAAATCTGATTCAAACTCTTTAATAGCCTTTTGTGCTCACAGTAGCAGTTTATCTCCCAAGTGTTACTCTGCATTTGCAAATATGTCATTAAGAGTAGAATATGGGTCTGTTTTGTAGGAAACCTAAAGCTAGTAAGAACAAGAAGCTTTTGTTCAAGAAGCAGTTGAAGTTGTAATTTCACATTATTTTTATTCAGTGATGAAGAGATCCCTTCTAGCCATGGTTAATATTAGTAGATATCCCAATGTTTCCAAAAGGCTGTCACTGTTGTTTCCTGTGTATTTTGTGGTGCCTATACCTTTAAATTCATGTGATCTCTTTAGAAAGTGTAATCGGATATTTTTATTGTGTATAGCAGGGAATGCTGTCCAGTATTTTGAAAGATGACATTTTGATGACTACCCATAAAACAGCAGTCTGCTTCTGGCCAACAGAATTCTGATGTTCATTTTTCTAGGAATCAGCCAGCCCATAATAATGCGACAGCAGTAGCATATTATTTATTAAAAAAAAAAAAAAGAGGCTATACTATTCCATTTTTAATTTATTGCAATGCATTTATAGACTCCCATAAAAGCTTTAAGCCATAGTGTACATTCTTCTAAAAGGTTAATGCTATGACTAAGGAGATATGCTCTAGTAAAGTAGCCTTCGCTCTTAGGTACAACTTTGCAGCCTTAGAGAACGAGCACTGCTTCCTGTTTTGTGCTAATATTTTTTAAGTGTAGTGCGTGCAGCAGTTCCAATAATTGAACAATAAAACTGCCCTATCACACTAGTGACAGTATAATTGGTGTTGCCCATTACGGTTTATGAATTCCTCCTGCAGCTGAAGGTAATTACTGATATATTAGTCACCTTCAAAGCCAGTCTCAGGTATAGATGCAGGCACCGTCTATTCTGAACTTCACTGGAGCTCAGCTCCATGACCCAGTTTTCTGCATTTTTGTGGTATGCTGCTACTTGATTTTACTGTTGACTGGACACTTCGGTCAGTTTGAGTGTGAGGACAAGCTCCTTTCCCCGCCTTGTATTTAAAGGGACAGAGTGGGTGCAATCTCTGCAGTTTCAAACTACACTAGGAGTGAGGAGACAGTAGGTTAATTGATTATAGAGAAAAGGTGCAATCTTTTAGCTGAGCACTGGAAGTGACACCTGACAAAGAGAGTGTCAGACTGAAAAAGCCCACATGGCTGAGCTGGGTGGATGCGTTACATGTGGCAACACTGCCTACTGCTTCACCGTGTTGTAGCAGAATTGAAATATTAACCTATATCCTCTTGGCAGGGGATTATGAGGTCCTAATCCCCACCAGCTTGTTACTGAATTATGCTATGAACCAAGAAAATCAGCTTTTCCTTGTTTGCTTACTGTTCTAATGAATAAAAAATAAGTCAAATTAGTTTACACTTTTGAAACTTTTGATGTTTCAAAAAACAAATGAACAAACCAATTAACAGATAATCAGCTTATTTACAGATTTTGAATCACTGACTCAGGTTAAAGCATCTTTACAGTAGTTGTTGAAATCCCTCAGATTGTCTGTTCTTCAGGTAAGCTTTACATTTCTGGCCCCTTTCCATAGACTCACAGATTCAGATACCAGCACCTTATGCCTTAGATATGTATTTACTTAGAAAACACTTGAGGTAGATTTAAGGGCTACCTGTCCTATCTTCTTGCTACTGATGCAAGGCAAAACTTGTGGAATTTGGTGCATTTTCTGTGGCTTTAGCTCAATTCTCCTCTGAGTGCAGTGCTAGCAAAGTGGCAGGGCTTTGCACTGAAGTTTCATTTTACTGACTTTCCTTGGAGGTAGTAAGCCCTAGCAGGATGCAGGAACAAGCAGGAGAAGAGGTCATTATATTTTAAATCACCACAATGAATGTGAGTCAAAGCCTGCAGCAATTCTGCAAATCCATCCAACTGTTTCTGTTTAGCTTTCCATTGTGTAAGGTAACCCCTTTTAAATAATCATCGTTTTCATTGTCCTTCCTATAGGGCATGAAACCTAGAAGTGTTACTCTTGTGTGGCTGATGGTCATTTACCTCCATCAGCATCAGTCTCTTATTGTTGTAACTTAATCAACATCATCTAAAAAAAATCAGCCCTGAGACATAAGAAGTGATTTGTGATGGGTGTACATTGCTTAGGGGGAGGAAAAAAAAAAAAGAAAATAGGTACTGGGAACTCACAGTTGTTCAGTGTATGATAGAAGGACAGTTGGAATAAGCCATGCTGTGATGATATCTGGAGGCAACGTTATAGTCCACAATTCTGAACACTCTGCAGAGATCTTCTCTATTTTTCAGTAAGTGCCATCAGTCTGCTTGCTTCAGCACTGCAAAAGCTTACATGCTCTTACTGAGAGATCCTGGTATAGGATGAGAGGGAAGAGCTTACAGTAAAGCTTTTTCAAATCAGCAGAAGTGAGAAATTGATCCCTGAATTACACAACAACCATGCTAGCTAGGGATGGGTAGGAAGCAGCTGTTTTCAACATCAAGGATTTTCTCCCCAGATAACCCTTCATAAAAATCAAAATACCATTTTTTGTTATACTGATGATCTTATATAAACACATGAGTCAGAGTGTTTAAGGACTGAAAGGGGAATAGAGGTTGTTTCCCTCTCTGTTACACCAAGCCCTTGCTTCCTTCAGCCCTAGGCTAGCGTAATATGTTGGGTTCTGAGTGTCCAGACTTATTTAGCAGAGTCACAGAGGAAAGGACTGTGTGTCCGCCTTGCTTCTGGCAGTAGATCTGCCGCCCAGGAAAGAGATACTTTGAGCAACAGTTCAACAATGAAGGTGAAACCGTTAAAAATACTTGGCTTTTACATTTTTTTCTGCACTCACTTTTCCTTTATCTCAGTACAAATTAAATGAAAGAAGTTCTATAAATGTGTGCTGAAGAAATTTGGGAGTGAAAGGTGTTGTTTGAAATCCCTAAAATGATTAAAGCTTATTTCCTCAATGATCTTTGACTCAATTACAACATTAGAGTTTGCTTCCTGCTGGACGTTGTTTCCTGGGAAGCGAAAGCAAATACCTGTGGGTCCACAGCTAATAAGGCAGTTCCTTATTGGTTTTGGAGGCCTGTTTTCACAGCAGTCAACAAAATCAGTTCATGCAAATACTGTGTGTGTTGCTGTGTATTATTTTTGTTATAAGAGCCACCTGTGTGTTGTCATACTGTGGAGGATGTCAAATCATCAGTGAAAAATGGGGATGTGAAAAGGAAGAGGAAAGCACTGGGAAATGAGGTCTTGTTAACTTCTGGGAGTTCATGAGATGCTCTTGGAAGGCAAGGAGGAAAGGCAGACAGAGGAGAGAAAAGAAAGGGAAGCTGTGTGAAGTACTGTGTGGTGTAGGTATAAGCTCCAAAATAATTCATTAGAAAATGTTATGAAATTTCACTTTGTGCTAAAAGTCAATTACCAAGGGTTCCCTAGAGAGGTATGAGTTTTTTTTGGATGGGAGCATGTTACTGAACTATCTGAGTTTAATCATTACTTTGCTAGTGTTCCCGTAAGCAAAATAAATGATTTTGCTGTCATGATTGCAACTCCCATTTCCAACTGAATGAAATGTGAGAAATAAAAACAGGATTTATTTACATAGTTATGAATCCAAGCCCAGCAGAATTAGACATTTGCAGCAATGGTTAGGCTACTTTTTCTTCCCCAGAGCTGTGGGGGAAAGCCATTATTTCAGAATCTTAAATCTTTGTGAGCATGTTGCCTTATTTAATTTTTAATTATGTATCCCATTTTATTAAGGACCCATGCGGGTGTGAGTTTCTGTATTGTGTTTTTTTTTAAGGCTGTGCATTAACCTGAAGGAAGTTGTTCATATGTTTGAAATGGGAAATGGAGCAGCTTTAGCAGATTCACTGACATTTGGTCGTTCGTGCAGCCTGAAATCTCTAACAGACCACTGACAAATCAGTCTGACATTGGCCTAGCTACAAAATCACTTGTAAAGGCCTCTCCTCATCTACATAACAACAATGGACACCCTTGCCATATCTGGATATCGATGAGGAAAAACACTCCCAGCCAATAATGATGAAGACTAGATCAAAGGGCTGATCAATATTTACTGTGAAGTCAAACCTGCTCAGGTAATGCTCTGCAGTACTGACCAGGAGACAGATTGTCTCATTTTTATGGTTTGCTTGTTTTTCTTCTAGTGTGAGTGAGGCAGGTTAGGTAGACAACTTTCTGAACTTGCTGCTGGGGCTTTTGGCATATATGGAGCAAATGGACTTTGAGCATCTTCAGGAACAACTCTGATGGCTATTGTCACTCCTTGTTAAATTCTGCAGTTAGCAGGAGCCGTCTGGTTCCACTGGACAGCAGCTCTCCTTGGGTGACAAAATGAATCAAAAATTGCAGATGTATCCCATTCATTTCACATCAGAAACAGTTGGATGCAGTCTGATTTTTTTTTCTTCCCTGTTTCTGCCCTTTAAACCTGTTAATCACCAGTGACCATCCGTTTTCAAATAGTTTGCCGAGGAACTTGGCTGGTTATCCTCTTCCTTTTCCACATATTGTGCAGTGTTTAAAATACACTGCCCTTCCTTGAGAATGTTTGTTGCCTGTGTGCATTTTAATTTGCTTCTCTCCCCTGTGGCTTTAAGGGCCCTTCCTCTGAGGAGCTGAACATGTCCTACAGTGTGCCATGCATTTCTTTCCTTCTCTCTTCCCCTCCTTTCACCCAACAGTCTCCAAGAGAGTGATGGGAGTAGAGAATGTGTAACAACACAAGCAGGCCCAGGTTCCTATTTGTAATTATTAAGCTGCATTATGGACACGTACAAAAAACACATGAATAAAGACATGCGCAAACAGCTGATCTACAGCTGGGGTGAAATTGTCACAGCTGCAAACTGGAGAAGCTGTTGTATAAAAACAACTAAACTGCCTCATATTCTGTGGCACTTTAGTTATAGGTGTATGATCTATGTTTGTTCTATACTGTTTGCTGTCTCAACAGGACAACAAGGACTTCTTCAAATACCTGAGTAGCAAAAGAAAGACAAGTGAAAATGTGGGCCCTCTGCTGAACAGGGTGGGTGTCCTTGTGATGAAGGCTAGAGAAGGCAGAGTTACTAAATGTCTTCTTTGCTTCAGGAGTACCAGACCCTGGAGGCGAGAGAAAGTCTGGAGAAAGGATAACTTTCCCTTAGTTGAGGAGGGTCAGGTTAGAGATCATTTAGATGAACTTGAGACCCACAAATCCATGGGCCCTGAGGGGATGCACTCACGAGTGCTGAGCGAGCTGGTGGATGTTATTGCTAGGCCATTCTCCATCATCTTTCAAAGGTCATGGAGAACAGGAGAGGTGCCTGAGGACTGGAAGAAAGCCAATGTCACTCCAGTTTTCAAAAAGAGCAAGAAGGAGGACCCAGGCAACTACAGGCCAGTTAGCCTCACCTCCATCCCTGGAAAGGTGATGGAACAGCTCACCCTGGATGTCATCTCTAAGCATGTGGAGGAAAAGATGATCGGGAGTAGTCAGCATAGATTCCTCAAGGGGAAGTCATGCCTAACCAATCTGATAGCCTTCTATGACGGAATGACTATATGGGTAGATGAGGGGAGAGCAGTGGATGTTGTCTACCTTGACAAGGTAGGGCTTGTCACGGCTTTTGGCAAGGGCTAGGCAAGGCTTTTGACACTGTCTCCGACAATATTCTCATAGGTAAGCTCAGGAAGTGTGGGTTAGGTGAGTGGACAGTGAGGTGGATTGAGAACTGCCTGAATGGCAGAGCTCGGAGAGCTGTGGTCAGTGATACATCCTAGATTGAGGCCTGTAGCTAGCAGTGTCCCCAAGGGGTCAGTACTGGGTCCAGTCTCATTCAATTTATACATCAGTGACCTGGATGAAGGGACAGAGTGCACACTCAGCAAGTTTGCTTATGACGCAAAACTGGGAGTAGTGGCTGATACACCGGAAGTCTGTGCTGCTGTTCAGAGAGACCTGGACTGGCTGGAGGGTTGGACCATGAGGAACCTTATGAAGTTCAATAAAGGGAAATGCAGGGTCCTGAACATAGGGAGGAATAACCCCATGCACCAGTACTGGTTGGGAGCTGACCTGCTGGAAAGACAGGGAGCTGACCTGCTGCTTTTACACAGCCCTGTGGAAAAGGAGCTGGGAGTTGTGTTGGACAATGAGCAACCATGAGTCAACAGGGTTGGCCCGACGCTTATGGCGTAGAAGGGCAATGGTATCCTAGGATGCATTAGGAGGAGTGTTGCCAGCAGGTCGCGAGAGATTATCCCCCACCTCTACTCAGCCCTGGTAAGGCCACATTTGGAGTACTGTATCTAGTTCTGGGCTCTCCAGTACAAGGGAGATGTGGAGCTTCTGCACAGTCTGGTGGAGGACTACAAAGTTGGTTAGGGGACTGGAGCATCTCTATTATGAGGAAAGACCAAGAGAGATAGACCAGTTTAGCCTGGAGAAGAAAAGACTGAGAGGGGATCTTAGCAATGCATACAAATATCTTAAGGGAAGGTGACTGAAACACAGGATGTTCCACCTGAATGTGAGTAAAAACTTCTTTACTGTGAGAGTGACAGAGTGCTAGAATGTGTTGCCCAGAAAGGCTGTGGAGTCTCCTTCTCTGGAGATGGTCAAAACTCATCTGAATGTGACCCTGTGCAATGTATTCTAGGTGACCCTGCTTGAACAGGGGGGTTGAAGTAGATGATCTCCAGAGGTCCCTTCCAACCTCAACCACTCTGTGACAGTGTCTATAAGTGTGCTTTGTTTTCCTTCTTCAACTGTAAAATTTTCATTGTGTAGGCTATGTTGGGGGCATTAATAACCATTTCAGACACAACTTTCTAAGCATGATAATAGTGACAAAGCCAGAAAAAAGGAGAAATGTCTTAATCATTAATGATGTTTATAGAATTATAGGCACCATGTTGTCCTGTTCTTAATTAAAGTATCAGCTGATTGGCCCTATGGTTCTGTTTACTGAAAGTGGAAGAGGCTGGATAGTGGAGCTAACTTTTCAGCGTTGGGCCAACATCTAGCTTGTAGAGACACTGGTGGCCTTCTGGGTCTAGATTAACGTTCATTGGAGCTAGGAAAGAGAAAAATGATTTTGTTCAGCAGAGGTTAGCAAAACATGAAAAGGTTCAGAGAAACCCTGCAACATCTGAAACCTTTGCGCACAAACCATAGCCCAGAGAAGGCAATGGAGAGGTTTTGAAAAGCGTTCATACTTGCATATAGACCTGTGTCATTTTAGGTCACCTTTGTCTTTCTCACCCTCTCACAAACTAAACTCAACCTGTGACTCCCTTGTGCTTTGCACATCACTAGTTTTATAAATTGATTTCCACATCACTTCTTTTTAATGTTTTATTGGGAATTTGCTCACTCTGCTTTTACACAGCATCTCTCAAAGCATCTTTTCTCTGGTTCTGAGCTCAGCCTGTTCCTAGGTGGTCTATGTAA
This sequence comes from Cygnus atratus, assembly GCF_013377495.2. Taxonomy (NCBI): domain Eukaryota; kingdom Metazoa; phylum Chordata; class Aves; order Anseriformes; family Anatidae; genus Cygnus; species Cygnus atratus. The sequence continues at coordinate 76,938,654 of NC_066362.1, read as the reverse complement.
CCTTTGCATCTTTTTTTCTCTTCCTTCTGCTTGTCTCGTTATATGACAACCCCAGCTTTGCAACAAAGGCAAGATTAGCAATTTAAATGGCCTGCATCTGCGAGCTGATGTTAGTCTGTGTAGTTACCTCATTTCACAACATGCTCAAAGCACTCCAAGGTAGAGATAATTTTGCACTGTGCATTTTATTTTATTTTATTTTATTTTATTTTATTTTATTTTATTTTATTTTTTCACAGTGAGGACAGTGTGTTAAATAGATAAGTGATGTGTTAACAATGAAAAAGCTAGAGGATGGGCCATCTGCTGTGCAAGACCTTGTCTTAGGGAGTTAAAAATGGTGTGACGTTATTATACCTGATCTTTGGCCACTTGCGCTCATGCTGTACAAGCAGGCTTTCAGACTGTGCTGATGGGGCTTTGTTTTTATTCATGATTGCAGCTGCGATGTCTTCATTGCACTTATGGTGGAATTGTTTGTTTTTGTCATTCCTGGCACTTTCTGCATGATAGGCATCTCCACACATGTTCTTTCAATATTAATTTCTGTGTCTAAGTGGTTAGAGGTGAAGGAGATTTTTAAATGGCCATTCTTCAGGAGCAGCAGCTGATTCTTTGCACATCTGACAGACTGTCATTGACTCCAAAAGGCTTGGATAAGGTCCGAGACGCCTTTTCTCTTCCATTACTCCTTCCCCTGACAACCATGCGTGTTTGAAAATGCTGCTGATGGACTAATTGTGTACTAATTGAGAAAAATTCTGGAGTGTCTCCACTGAAGTCAGACATGACATCAGCAGCATTATTCAGGCAGAGGGAGCTGGGTCTATTGTTCTTCTGACACAGCACACTTCCCGTGTCCCAAATTAGTACAAGGTAACTACGTCAAATGTGTGATGTGTTTCAATACTAGGTGCGGACTCAGCAATTTAGGCACAGCACAGGGATTTGTATGCGGTCAGTGTTTGCACTGGCAGACGTTTTGTCCTTTTCAATAATTCTGTTGTCTAACCAGCTCATTTGATGTAAGATCCTGGCGCTAGATAAGGCATTATTCTTTGCTGGCAAGTAGATTACTTGTCATAGTATGCTCTGGCTGCACTGTTGCTGCATAATATACCTATCCATCATCTCTTAAATTTACGAGGATAAATGCCATCTCTCAACCTAAGCTGATATAGATCTTCTCAAAAGTACATTTACCTGGAATATATATCAGGGTAATATTGAATTAATCTTTTTTAGGTTTAGATAACTTCATCCCAGTGAATTTCTTGTTATGACAATGATGCAGCTGGATAGTAAGTCCACTTATATCAAGCAATGACAACCTCACTTTCTGGGGAATTGTTACCACTTATTTGATTTATGCACTGCTGAAGACAACAGGAATTTCTCTTTGGGATCTCTGGGAGTGGAATCAGACCCTTCAATTTGCAAAACGTTGTCGTCTCTTTTCTTCTATGGCACCTGTTTTTAGAGCATGACAGGGTGTTTTCCATACATCTCTGTCTCTGAGCTGTTGGTTTCTACATGCATTTTAATGCCCACTTCTGGCCATTTTCTCTTGGTCTCATTATAGCTTTCTCTGTCTTTCCCTGAGCTGATGAGGCATGTTTTTTATACAGTGCTTTTTTGCTCAGTCACTCTGAAGATGTAACTTGCTTAGGAGAACTGCTCCCTGCCATACAGCCAACATAGGTGAGCCTGCATCTGGGATCAGCAGTTTGAGGGTTATGAGGACTGCTTGCTCACTAACAGTCCCTGTTCATACCCTTTTCATCACAGATGAAAAGGGTATGAACTTATTTGCATCAGTGACAGCCTTAATCTAAAATGCTTCCCTTTTGCTTCCTCCAGTTGCAGCACATCCACTTTTAAAGGTGTTTTAAGTCTGTACACGGTTTCTGCCTCAGGTTGGCACGTCTGGAGAATTGCATGGGGGAAGCCTGTTACCTCAAGAGCATGTTTTGCTGGCCTTCCTCCTCATTACCCTTCTTCATGAACAGCTTCCACACACATGTTGGGAGGTGTTGTGGTTTAGCCCGGCTGGCAGCCAAACACCACACAGCCGTTCGCTCACCCTCCCCCCTCCCTCTCCGGGATGGGGGAGAGAAACGGGAAAGTGAAGCCTGTGAGTTGAGATAAAGACAGTTTATTAAGACAGGGAAAAGAATAACAATAATAATAATAATAATAATAATAATAATATTAATAGTAATAGTAATAATGTGTACGAAATAAGTGATGCACAATGCAATTGCTCACCACCCGTTGACCGATGCCCAACCTATCCCCGAGCAGCCGGCCCCCCACCCCAGCTAGCCCCCCCTATATATTGTTCAGCATGATGTCAGATGGTATGGAATACCCCTTTGGCCAGTTTGGGTCAGCTGTCCTGGGTCTGTCCCCTCCCAGCTCCTGCTGCATCCCTAGCCTGCTCGCTAGCAGGACAGAGCGAGAAGCTGAAAAGTCCTTGGCTTGGTGTAAGCACTGCTCTACAACAATTAAAACATCAGCATGTTATCAGCGCTCTTCTCATTCTAATCCAAAACATAGCACCCTGCCAGCTACTAGGAGGAAAATTAACTCTGTCCTACCTGAAACCAGGACAGGAGGCTTCTCCCTGGCTGTTACAGCATCTGTTGTTTAGGGCAGCAGTGTTTTGTTTTGGAGCATGCTTTCCTCCTGGTGTGTCTGTGCGTGGAGTAGGGCAGCTGTGTCCTCATCACTGACCAGTCTTTTCTCCTTGCTCTGATTTTCTTAGTCTAGTGCTCTTAGTTCAGTGTCTTTGGAGTTTAAACCAAATTTTTGTGTGTATGTGTGTTCTCTTTCAATACAGTGTTTGTAATTTGGAGAGGGTGGGTCAGAAGACAAGGGTCTGTTTTTTCATCAGAGCTCTGAAGCTGTGTTCATCATTCACCAGGGAATCTATGTCTTTCTTGTGCCTGTGGTTATAAAACGTTAATATATAATAAGTGTGATTTTGAATGTATCTTCTTAAAAGGATTTTCAGAAGCTGGATTGTTGTTGCTCTTCTTGTTGTTGGAAGTAGGATTGGGATCCATAACTCTTTTTTTTGGTTGTTGTTATAAAAAGGACCCAGGCTTTGGTGATGGGGCTGCAACTTATGGATAGCCTTGTGGTACATTTTTCAGAAGAGTAATTAATTAATTGAAAAATACAATTTACTACATTTCTGTAGGTTCCTTTCAAAACTGATTTCACAGTTCTTATCAAGACAGTAGTAGTTTATCCAGTAAATAGATTGGTTCATTTTGGTGTTTTCTAAATGGTCTGCAACAAAGATAACCAAAAGTCCAGAAACAAGCATAAATAAAGACAAGGTCAAAGTATAAACACAGAAAAGGAAGGCAGTCAGGACATTTTGAGTCAGGAAATGTTTTGTGTTGTGAAACATCATAAGATCCTTCTCTGGGATGTACTGAAGACACATCTTTAGATAAACATGACATGCAGGGTAACAAATCCGAACAGAGAATTTTCTGTTGGCTTGAATAAAAATATTTTGGGAAGTTTTATTCTTTTTGTTTGTCTCCATGTTACTTTGTCAGGTCTGTGTCTCAGTGTGTTTGGATTTTTTATCTTCCCCTTTTCTTACCATTCCACTTTAGGATTTCCTCCATCAGGAAACCTTGCTGGAATACCCTCAGCAGTCAGCGTGACCTTTGTTGGTCAAGTTTGTTTCCTTCCCTGTTCTTGTTTATGTCTTTCTCCTTTCCCTCTTTTTTTTTAATTATTATTTTCCCCTTCATTGAAAATGTCCTTGACCAGATAGCCTTAGAGGTGCAGATACTGTCCCTCCACATTTACTACATTTTGCCCTGTTTGTCCAGGAACTAAAGAATAGTTTTTAAATGAAATAAAACTGTGTAGTATCTTTTCTCAATATAAACTTTAAGAAGAAAAAGCTTTTATAAAACTGGTTGCTGAAGTATTTATTGAATTTATATGTAAGAACAATATGGATGTATACTAAGGAACAGAGAAGCACAGGCAGGGTACACAGATTTGTGCAATTGTTCCAACAACACCAGAAAAAAAGAAGTAGCAGCTGTGAAAATAATAGATTGGAGTAGAAAGAGGAAATAATATTTTGTGTAGACTAAGATAACTGGAAGTCTAGACAAAAATATCTTAAAGACTAACATGAGGGGAAAGAATGTTATGGGAAGTATATGCCAGTATTTTCTACCAAAAATGAACATCCCTTTCTGTACCTCTGTACTCAGAGTTCACGATGAATTGTTTCCTTTGTATTTGTCTCAAGCTAGCCTTCAGGATCCTCAGTTTGCTCTACCTTGATATTACCCATCCAGATTTAGTACCAAGTGCGGATGGCATTCATATGGGCTTAATCCTGTCTTTCAAATCATGTATCCTATCTTAGCCCATTAGCTTCTTTCAGTTCTTCAGCACAGTAGGAAATTGAAAAATCCTTTGAGGAAAGCATCATGCAATCTCCAGCACATGGAGAGTGATTTAAATATGTTGGCAATCTTGTTTTTATCCTCTTCTGGTACTCTGCAAGAAGCATAATACATTTTAGCTGAGCTCTGATCCATTGCCTAGAAACATCAAAATGGGAGGTGAGGAAAATCCTTACTAAGAAACTGAACTGCTGATGTGCAAAACATAAGAAAACTCAGCTTCCTCCCTGTCTTCCTAACAGAAATAAAAGGCAGTAAAAAGAGAGTAGCTATACTTATAGAAATAAGGAATTATGATTTCTGTACATGCTTTTGGGGTAGAACTTTTATTTTTAAGACAATTGACTAATTGTGGATTTCTTGTTAGCTAAACACATACGATTTTGTCTTTACATTTTATATCAGCAGCTGCACTGATCTGTAAAATTAAATATATAGTATTCCTTCCCACATGAATCTCCCCAGCTAAGTTAGACAAGTTCGAACTTAAAGATTGAGTTTCTATATCATATGTAGCTTCTGGGGAAAAGCTGAATGATTGAAATTAGTTCTGACTGTTTTACTTGGATAACATAGCAAATGGCACAGACTGCTTTTGTACTAAGTTCAGCTACTTTCTTTCCAAGGAAGTTTGTTTTAATCAGTTTTTCATGGCAGTTTTCTACCATCTGGTCTGGAATGTATTACAAGCATAACTTCTACAGAATTAGTTAAATGAGAGTTGTGCCACCTTAATGCTTGCTTTCTACTTCCTGTCTCCTTTTTTTTTCTTTTCTTTTTTTTCCTAGCAGTAATTCTTTTTTTTAATTTCTGATTTGAAAGAGTAAATAGTGAAAGCACAGTGATATTCAACATATGTGGAATATCAGCATATGTGGTAGGTTAAAGCTGATTTACAGATTTTTTTCATCTTGGTTTCATCTTTTTTCCACAATAGCTGGTTTGTTGGAAGAGGAAACGGAAGCTTGCCAAAAGCTCATTCCGTTGAGACAGAACCAAATGGTACTTCTGAAAGATAAAGCAGGATGAAGAAAATCAAGCTGTCAGTATGTATAGTGCAGTTTAACAGAGCAGAGATTAATGTAGTTCTCATGGAGGACAAATTTCCCCGGAATAAATTAAGAGTAGAATTTGAATCCACACATTTTATTTTAGTAGCAGTAAAAAAATAATAGCAATTTCAAGTGACTCTGAGAATAGAGGGAGAATTGGGTGGAAAAATGGATTAAACCGTTTCTATTTATCAATGCAGTCAATTCCTGGCATGTGGATTGCACAGAGAAATTTCCTAGTGTACCAGCTAAGAAGACTTAGCAAAATTATCTCTTAAGCCTCAATTGATTTCTTAGCTAATTTATACTTCACTAACAACAGCCAATAATCTTTAATCAAATGCCTAAATAGCAGGGCAGATGCTTAAAATTTTTATGCCACTGAAATATCAGGATTTATATGAAGGAAAATATGAGAGTGACTTGTTCCTTCATTGTATGTAATAAGCTACTATTAACTACTGGATTTCTTGGTGAGTTGTGGCTTAACCATGAATTCTCAAGGCTGATGTTAGAGGAATGTAAACAAGGAGCTTTTCAATACAAATTAAGATTTTAAGTTATCTGGAAGCTTTACAAAATCTTGCTTTATATTGAGAAGTGGATAACTGGTAACCACTGTTTTTTTTGTGAGTTTGTAAGTATTGTGATCCTAGAATTTTGTTGTTTATCACCATTAGTTTTCAAACACTACAAAGGATTTTTTAAGTGAGCTTTCTGTGTGGAAGGTAGGGGCTGCTGGTCTATCACATATACGTCATAAAATATAGCATGTTGTGAAATTTCAGAATGTTGTTGTAGAAGAAAATTGAGGGCTTTTTTCATGATTCAGGGCAGCAAATCTGGAAGTGACTACTAGAATCTTGCAGGAACTCTCCCCAAGGAAATGAAATGCAGGAGGATGACAAGCAGGATATTTTGGGTGGAAGATTGTATGCATATGGAAGTTGTGAGCATGTGAATGCATATAGCAGTATACTCAGAATAAATGTAAAAATAAAATAAAAAGCTGTTGACAGTGAACAGATTGTGCTGTAAAGGATATTACACAATACTCTGTCCCCTTCTGCTACAGTGGGGAGTATTGTTGTAAGGCTCTTATTTTCTATCCTGCCTAGGGTCCTTCCTCCCTGAGATAACAGCTTGGGACAGCCTGAGTGAGACTGGTGCTCTGCCCCTTCCTCAGCATTTAGTGGCCTTCTCCTGTTTGTTTCCTGCAGACAATATCTGAAGCATAAAGTTTACTCCCATTTTCGTATGTGAATCTGGCAGGAAAGCCAAGTGGCTTGGCTGGCTTAGCTCAGCAAGTCTGTATATGTGCTGTACCCATGCATAATCACAACCCTTTTATCAGTCTGGGAACTTGCAGTAGCGAAGTGTTCAGGGCTTTGCTTTTAATTCCCCCATAAGATCCCAGACTGGCTTTTGTAGACATCACTAAGGCAACCACGTTGGTTGTTCCTGGCCAGTGAAGTTACATCGACTAAAGACAGGTCCTCTGGCTGCCTCCATGTGCTGTGGTAGACTCCCAGTTGTAGTCCGAGAGCTAGCCTGTGACAATGGCAAATTGTAGCTTGTTTCTCATTTCTACTGCTCCACATGAATGTGCTTCTCTTATCTGACGTGCATTGGAGATATAGCTACACCAGTAAATAAAAGAAGGCAGGGACCAATTCATGGCTCCAATGCCAAGTAGCACAGAGAGCACAGACTGGCCTACAAGGGCATTGACTGAGTCTCTGCAGCGTATTTGTCTTGGAGAGAAGTAGCTGGAGCACTTGAAACAGAGCCAAGGGGTGAGCTAACAGCATTAAGCTATGTGAACAATCAGGAATCCAGTACTTTTACTTGATTTAGGGTTGTTTTTAATTTAACAGAGACAACTAATTTCTCAGTACTATTACAGCACTATGTCCCCAGCAGTTATTAGGTATGACTATACAAAACTGTCCTCCTGAAATGATATTTGCACAGGTTGCCAGTGTTCTTTTGGGTATGTGAATTTTCAGAAGGTGGCTTAGGTGGTTAAGGTGGTAGTGGTAGGTAGGTAGCTAGCCATCTACGTTTGGCTTTCAGTGTCTCAGCCCATGTAGGTCTGAACCAAAGGGGTACTTAGTGGTACAGAGCTGCGCCAAACCAAAAGCATGCATCAGGTCTTATAAACTGAGACCACTGAATTTGGAGCCATTTCGTCTGGGACCTGAGAACTGGAGTTTGAGTGTCCTGAACTGTAAAGGAGAAAAATCTAATAAAAGTGTTGGGAGAAAACTGATCTCTGCATCTGTGCTGAGCAAGTGTGAACAGCGGGTCTGCTCATAGCTTTTGAATTGCAAGCTACAGATGCCTTCTTAAGATCATCTGTAAACTTTTTTTTAACGGCAAGCATCATCTTAGTTTAGAGGCAAGAGGACATTGGTGATGGCCCTGATTTCTTCTGCTTTTTCAGCAGCATCTGACAGTTGTAGCATCTGATTCTTTATTAGAGGTTTATGGTGGTTACAGAACATCAGAAAACATTTCAGGGCTGCTGGAAGCTCCTATAGAGCTTTCTGAAGTTGGCATCTCTTACAGTGAAAACCCACTGAAGGATTTCTGACAAACTCTTTGCTCTGCATCTTCTCTGTTCCTCTTGCTGTTCCCCACTGGCATTTCAGCTCTGCAGAGTGTCTGCAGTTTATCTGTGTCCCAGCCACAGCAGAAACTGTAAACCCAGGTGATCCCTCCACTCCTTTGTTCCCGTGCCTTTGTTCCACGTCTGTTGGGGAAATTTGTACAAGTTGCTACATCCAACGAAGTTGTACACGAACAATTGCAGCTAGATTTTGCTGAAATAGATACTGCTGCTGGGCTGTCCCCAGAGACCTTGGTGGTTGGTATACTGAACTAGGTCAGACATTTGCCCTGCATATACCTCTAGTACTTCAGCACTTGAGGCTGCAGAGAATGGTACTGAGAAAAATAAATCAGAGAAATAGCTGGCATATATTGGGTGAACTGTTTTTGTCAACTGGCTTTCTGGACCGAAATTCATTAGGCAGATTAGTATGCCCTCATGCAAATTGTTTATGCTTTTGACTCCATGCTCCTAGGTACATTGAGCAGAAAATGGAGCTGGGTATGGCTGCTGAAACAGAGTACATGAGACTTTTCTGTCAGAGCCTGTGTGTTCATACAGTGTGCTGTCATATTTTTTGTCACTATATACTCCAGCACTGTTACTGCCATCCCTCATTTCTCCTGGTACATTAAACAAGCATGGCTCAGGAATGCAAATGATTATGCTGAATGAGTTGTCTCTATACTCTTGTGCATCCAGGTAAGATCATTGTCTTTAGTTGTATGTTCACAGTGTGCTTCTTGAATAGTGCAGTGTACTAGTGGTTTCTGAAACTTTAAGTATCTGGTGTACGATATCATGAAGTGAGCATTTGATAAAAAGTAGTGTAAATCCATGGATATCAATGGAATTGTGTCAAGCATCAAAAAAGCATCTTAATATTTCTACTTCATTTTGAGATATTTTTCAAAATAGAGAAACATTTTAAAATGTGATGTTCCTCAGGTTGTTCTTTTTAAAATAAGAAATGCAGGTTTGGAGGGAGGTGGAAGAAATGTTCTAATTTTTCCAACAAGCAGGACCAGTTTGAGAAGAACTTCTTGGTATTACAAGCAAAGTGCTAGACTGCTGGAGCACGTAAGTTTCCTGACTCTGGTTTGGCAAGGCAAAACAGCACTGTGCACTGTGGCTTATTAGAGTAGCAGCAATCAGGGAAGGGAAATTTGGCTTTGAGGCAAATTCAGATAAAAATATGTTGCTTGCTGAAAAGTAGATTTGTTCTTCAAATCATTATCTGGATAAAGAGAGCTTCAACAGTTGCTCCCAAGTGTTGCACATCACTGTACAAGGTATTCTGGCATATGTCTGTAAAACAGAAGGCTAAATTCATCAATTTTACTGTGTGATTAGCTGCTTTAGGAATATCTTACTGAGCTGCTAGGGATGTGAAGGTATAGCAGCCAAAGCAACTGATGGCTAAATGAAAACCTTTGGGAACTGTAACCATTTCTGCACCATTCCTCAAGGTGGGGTTTATGGACCTGACTTTCTTTTGTCCCATGTGATTCATGGCTAAGCTCAGGTTCTTCAGAGCCACTGGCAGATCTGACATTTTACAGCTGCTTTCAAACCTACAGTAGGGCCTTATCTGAAAAGTGCTTTGACCTTATCAAATGGATGCCCTTAAGACATCCTGTTTACATGTCACTGCTTTGTGCTGTGGACCCCTGGCCATTCCTTCCTCCTCACTCCAATATACCCTTTGGCCTGGTTGCCCAGTTCAGGTCTAAAGGTTTTTCAGGTAATGTGTTACTGCTGCTTCAGGGAGACAAACCACTAATGGATAGCTTTTGTTCCTGTTTGATTATTCAGTAATGATTTAAAATAATGGCTTAATCTATGTTCACATCTTTGGTGTTTTTTGTAATCGCATAAAGCATGTGGAAGTCATTTAGTATTAATGTGATTGTCAGAAGTCCTTGGATAGAATTTCTAGTGTAATTCAATATTAATTGCTCTGAGCATTAAAGAAAAGGAGCTTATTTTTTGTGCTGTCTGAATCTGAAAGAAATCTCCTTAATTCTGTAGAAGATGGAACTTGTTTTCCTTAATCATTTGAACATGAACACCTGTAACAGCTGGTGTTCTTTGGGTTTCAGAGGGACAAGTAAGCTTGATGGAGTACAAAAAAAGGAGTTTACAGCTTGATTGTTGTTTCACATACAGCACTTGTTGGGAAGGTACTTACCATCTCCTCTAAAACCCATGCAGTGTCACTTCAATCTAGCTCCTGTCGTAGTAATATTTTGATACATCCTTGAAGGGAATTGATGCGAAGACCTCTGTCAAACAAAAAGAAATGAAACTAGAGCTGGATGTATTTTTTACTGACGAAAACTTCCCGATAGTATAGTTTAAGTTGTCCCCAAGCAATTTACAAAATCAGGCTGAGCAGTTTCAGCTGAATGACATAGAGCTTGGTTCAGAAAACTGCCCAAGGCAGATGTATTTTATGTGAGAGGCAAATAGTCATCTCAGTCACTGAAGTTGTGTTAGGTCCAAGTTCAGTTTCCTTTTCTGTCTCTTATCTGGTAGGAGGTAGTCCTAACTATCAGGAAAGGGGTATGCAAGGTTTTCTTGCCTGGTATTTAAGAATATGAGAAGGCAGGACAACACCTGTGTTAGTGTATTATGTAAAATAAGAGACATAGCACTTACAGATATGTGACACAGGAAGAACACGGACTGCATTTACAAAGCTGCTCCTATATAATGTAGTTTGAATGCCACTGATCCTTCTCTGGCATTTGAAAACAAAAAGAATAGTGAGTTAAGTGTTTTGTTCCACTCTCCTCCACAAATGCAGAGAGGGCTGTAAAGTAGTCAGGGACAAGAACTGCCTTTCAAAAGTATTACTCTTCTCCTAGCAAACTAAATTCATTTCCTGCTACCTTAAAGGAAAAAAAAAGTTTATTTTTTAATTTATTAGAATTTTTACTTCTTTTATGCTGTACCTCCTTTGAATTAAGTTAATGAGGAGAAAAAGATGAAGGAATTCTAGCACTTTCAAAAATATCAGAACAGTTGAAGAGATTAGCAAAAGCTCCAGCGTATTTCAGCTATGTGTACTGTGCTTCTTTTTGTTGAGAGTGTTCTAGTTATTGCAATTCAAATTGAGTACAGGCTGTACTACCAGACAAGGAGAAACCTTGTCAGTTTAATCATGTTGAAAAGGAATTTAAGCAGCATTCTTGGCATTAAACACCATGCGTCTTAGAAAATGTATCTGGATGATTACTCAAAATAGTGGACTCTCCAACACATGCCATACTGGAAGGACAGTGCTAGGATCTGTCAAGCCTTAAGAAAAGGTAAAATAAAGTTGACATCACTAAATGGGAAAAGAAAAGGGAGATTACTGGAAACAGAAACATCCTACCAAAAGCTGAAGTTGTTTCCAAACAAAGGAATTGGAAATTATTATAATTTCTGGCTGATTAAATATTAAATATTAAATATACGTATATGTATGTGTGTGGCAGGCAGAAAAACTTTTCAAAAGCAACTAACTAGAGGAGTTAAAACCTAATGCTAAATCCTTCTTGCAGCAACAGCATGAGCCAAAAAAGCAAAAAAAAAACCAACAACCCCATCCCCACCTGCCATAATATGTGTATAGTCAATTGATGATCAGGTATAAAAGAACTGCTTAGAGAAGACACATCCATTGCAGAAAGGCTGTTATGAATTATTTGCACTTATGCTCTCTGCGGAAGAAACTGAGGACATTCCCTGTGCCAACAGGGAGACTCAGCAAGCTGAAACTGACGTAACTGAGGTTGAAACTCAGTAAGTTTGCCGAGGACACCAAGTTTTGGGGAAATGTCGATCTGCCAGATGGTAGGAAGGCCCTGCAGAGAGACCTGGACAGGATGGGTTGGTGGGCAGAGGCCAATGTGATGTTCAACATGGCTAAGTGCTGGGTCCTGCACTTTGGCCACAACAACCCCATGCAGCGCTACAGGCTTGGGGCAGAGTGGTCAGAAAGCTGTGCAGAGGAAAAGGATCTGGGGGTGTTGGTCGATGCTCACCTGAACGTGAGCTGGCAGTGTGCCCAGGTGGCCAAGAAGGCCAATGACATCCTGGCTTGTATCAGGAATAGTGTAGCCAGCAGGACCAGGAAGCTGATCGTCCCCCTGTGCTCTGCTTTGGTGTGGCCGCACCTCGAGTACTGTGTTCAGCTTTGGGCCCCTCAGTACAAGGACATTGAGGTCCTTGAACATGTCCAGAGAAGGGCTACGAAGCTGATGAAGGGCCTGGAACACAAGTCCTGTGAGGAGAGGCTGAGGGAACTGGGGTTGTTTAGTCTGGAGAAGAGGAGGCTCCGGTGAGACCTTATTGCTCTCTACAACTACCTGAAAGGAAGGTGTGGGGAGCTGGGGGTTGGTCTCTTCTCGCAGATAACTAGTGATAGGACTAGAGGGAATGGCCTCAAGTTGCACCAGGGGAGGTTTAGGTTAGAAATTAGGAGACATTTCTTCTCAGAAAGAGTAGTCAGGCATTGGAACGGGTTGCCCAGGGAGGTGGTGGAGTCACCGTCCCTGGGGATGTTCAAGGAAAGGTTGGACCTGGTGCTTAGGGACATGGTTTAGTGGGTGACATTGGTGATGGGGGAATGGTTGGACCAGATGATCCTGGAGGTCTTTTCTAACCTTAATGATTCTGTGATTCAATGCTTCTATGCTTCTAATTACGTGAAAGTAAACAGCAGGACTGGACTCACCCATGAGTACTGAAGGAACAGTAGTGTGTGTTTCCTTACTTAAAACTGTCTTGGTGCTTGCAGATAAGTAGGTATCAAAGGAACATTGATGTTTAAAAATAGTTCAAATAGGTCTGTAAGCCTGATAGTTGTACCAACCTAATTGGTACAGACTGTATTTTAAGATATTATTAGTGAACATATGGATAAATGTACATGCTCTTGTGGAGAGTCAGCACTGTTGACTCCAAGGGAAATTTTAGCATGTAAAACTTTTAGAGTTCTTGAATAGATCACCAAGTATGTGGATAAGGATTGTCTATAGCCAGTAGATAAAGTCTATTTGAATTTTCAAAAGGCTTTTGACAAAGGAATCAAGGCAATCATGTTGTAAGAGAGAAGGTACTGGTAAAATAATTGGTTACAAGGATGAAGAGAAAAAAATTAGGCAAGTACTTGGAAGTAAGATTCACTGGGCTTACTACACAGATAAACTATACCTGTATCAGAAAACCTTCTGAGCTGAAAATGCTTGTCTGTGGACGGACTTCAAATTTACTTGTCATGTTCTTACTCTTCCCTAGGTGTTCATGTATGAGTTGCAGAGTAAAGGGTAGGTGCTTTCAAAGATCTAGTGTGCAGCAAATCAACACATCACAAACATTTGTTGAAAGCCTTGAGAAACATCTCCCAATGTTTCTAGGCAGAATTGAACAGCACCAGAATTGTGGAGAAATATTGCTGTAAATTGAGATTAAATGAAAGTGAAGTATTTTTTTTCTTCAGAAGGGACATTTTGAAAGCTCACTGAAGCTGGTGCCTTCAAAGTGTAGGGGCACCTGCAGTCCTTGGACAGGCTTGAATTCTTGTGGCTCATTTCTAGAGATTTTAATGATGGCATGGACTCTTGTGCCAAGATCTGGAAGGGGTTTCATTGTCTGTTGGATTGTCAGTGTTTGTTTCACTCTTTTTCCATCTTTTTGCTTTGTGTCTTCCATCTTTTTGCTTTGTGTCTGGCCTCCACTAATCTAACTGCTCCAGAGCAATTTGTCACCTCTTCTGCTTATATTCAGGTGACTGCAACTTCGTTGCTCAGTAGCAATGCTCATTGTCCCAGAGATGCCAGAACAGGTGAAGTTGCCTAGGGGAAGCAGCTAGTAAAGGAAATACTTTTGCAGGTTTTATAGTTTTGTAAATTGATTTTACCCTGTTTAAAATATTGTAGATTCATCCCATATTCTTGTGGCCTATGAACAACTAATTTTCAGACTTTTAGTTGACAACATTCTTTAATACAGATCTTCACTCCAGCTGCAGGCAATGTGACATCACCTCAGGGACCACCAGTGATCCATATACTGTAGTTTACAAAACATTTCTTAGGTGATCATATATGTAAAAAAACAACAACAACAAAAAAAACACAGACAAACAACCAAAAACCCCAACTATCCTAGCTACAATTGTGTCATAATGCCTATCAAAGCATTTACTTCTTAAAATAATTTTTCTTCAATCTACACTTTTTGTTGCACAGGGCATCTTTAAGAAGAAACATTTTAATTCAAATATTGTTGTTTTTCTGTATTCAAATTTCTTTGGAGAGAGCTATAAGAGGTTGAAGAGAAGATATAGTTGAATGTCAGCTTCACTGACATACGAAAATTATTAATATGCTAAGGAGGTCATGATGTTAAAGGCTTAGTAAACAATCAAGTATACCTGCCAGAAAGTGTCCTCACTTATAAATTAGTCTTACATCACTGTAAACATAGACATAAAAATATATGTTTTATATTTAGGTTACAAAGCATTTAAGGCCAAAATGAACAGACAGGAAAGCTTAATGTTACTAACTTTGTATTTGCTGCAATGCTATAGCAGGCAGTGATCTCTTGAGACTCAAGTCTGGACAGCATTGGGGTTAGAGACCTAAAAGTACAGGGGATACTGCACTGTTCTTTTCCTGTTTGGTTGCTGTCTATAGACAGAGTGGGCTGTTTTGGAGACTGCATGTTAATCAAGAGTAAATTTTCCAAAGACTGTATTTTCAATATTTTTATGAGGTAATCCTAAAATCTCTGGAGAGAGAGAGAGAAAGGAGGAAACAAAAAAGAGGAAACAAAAGTGATCAGGCCAAATTTATTCTAGAACTTAAGGGAAGGGTAGCAGAAATGGCTTTGCTATAGGATTTGTGTTCTGTTGGAGTTCTGTTTTCCTTTAAAACCTGAGAAAAAGTATGATCTGATCATGTTTCTTCTCACAGGCTCACTCTGGCATGCAGTCCAGTAAAATTGAATGCTAAAGATATCAGGCTTAGTTCTGTAACTTTTTTTTCTAGTTGATTTCTTTGGTTCTCATTTCAATGGTTTTCTCATTCTCCAGACTTTCAGTTGTAAGTGCTGTGAAATATTCAGAAGATTTAGAAATACTAGGGAGCAATTTCATTTCTACAATGCAAGTAGTTTACAGTCATACTGTTCTGCCTATCCTTTTATATTATTTCCACTTCTGTGTGACTATAGCAGCCGCAATCTTCAAAGAGTCAAACTAAGATGAACAGCTCATCTTTTGAAAGCTAAGATTCAAACTGTCAGGCAACAGAATGGATTGATGTTTAGCTCTACTGGTTTTGGAAAGAGTAGCTATTAAAAGCACATTCTAGTTTGAGTTGGCAGAATGAGGATCACACACAGTCCCAAAATACCAGTGAACACTGATTTTAATGTTTCGTTGCTTTGGTGTATAGGATAGCTCTATGTTCATTGAAAAATAGAGTCAGCTTTCCCTTGGCACTATATATAGTATTCTCAGCATGACAGTGTAAAAGCAGTAATTGGTGGAGGTTTAGAAAAAAATACCACAACACTAATTAATATGGAATCCAGTCCTATGATGAGCTTGCATCTTCAAAGGGATTAGAGTCTACGTCTGCAATGTCTAACTGGACTTGGAGTGCATCAGATTATTCTGAAGGTCATTTGGTAAGGACAGCATGTCGTTAAAAAACAGCCCATCTGAGAAAGATGTATTCTGCAGTCACTGTTGAAAGAGTGTGTCTCCTTGCTTTGGGGTCTTTGGAGCTGATGGTAGGAGTGAATGTAATCCCCGAGCTGGAAAAAAGCCATTGAAAAGGTGTGCAGAAGGAGAATCAGGCTAATTTGTTTGATTTTAATCTTTGGGAGCAGAGATGAGAGCATAGCACAGGTTCATCAATGTTGGAAGCCTCTGTCCATATGAAAGAGGAGGCAGCATGGAGTCTTGGCAAGCTGTGTGTAAGGGATGAAGTAAAGTGAGTTCTGGGAGGAAGGAGCATCTTCACTGAGAGTCTGAGTGGAAGATTTTCTGCCTTTGAGTCTGTAAAGGTCAATCAGGTGTGGGAGGGAGGAGAGCAAAGGGAAAGGAAAAGATGGGAATAGCATCACCCCACCAGTGTGGTCAGTTCTCAACTGGGTGACCATGCTGCTTGTGGAGGGGGACCCACAGTGAGAACAGGGGAGAGCTCCTCGTGCTGAGACCATTTGAAATGAAATTAGGCAAAGTGTAGGGATCTACCACCAGAATAAAAGCTTCTGTATTGATGAAGAACATTTAGCATCTCTGATTTTACTGATTTAATGATCAGTCTTTATGATTGATCTTGTTACTTCATACCATTCCTAACCACTCTCAAGTGCATTGCATGCCTGATTTTTTTTGTTGTTGTTTTATTTGAAGCTCTGAGCTTCCACTGAGATTGGAGCTGGTTTTGCCACTGACTTTAATGGGATTATACTGAATCTTAAGTAAGGTAGCTTTCCCTAGGCTAAGGAAACAAGGGTTTGTATAGTTGGGGAATTTGGGATAAAATGAGAAATAGGGTGAATTAATGGTACTTTAAGTGCTTGTTTCTGGCTTCCTGTGTGGACAAGTAAAATAGTCTACCTTGCATGTAATGCGTGCCTAAAGTGCCTATGTGGAGAATAGGTGCGCGGCAACCAGTGTGCTGTTAATTCAGGCACAATCCATGGTTTAGTAACATTGGCTACAAAAGCCCTGAAGGGGTGAATAGTCAAGAAGTGCATGATATGAATGAATGTGTAGGGCATTAAAGGGGACACCGCTATTTGAAAGCACAAAAGCACTCAGAACTGAGAGCAGTAAACTCTTGTGTCACAGCAGTATGAGTTCAAATGTGTGCTTGCAAGCTGACTCATGACACCAGCTGTAAGCATATTGCAACAGCTGCAGCAAATTGCTTAATCATTCCTGGCTAATGCTGACATCAAATTATCTAAATAATATTTGTAAGGTTATCCCTTGCCATAGGGACGAACACAGGTCTTTATGGGCCTTCTGCTCTATTCCCCTGAGTTCTATTTATCTTAATTCTAAAATAATACACTATTTCATTGGCATTTGAGCTGCTGCTCCCTTCATAGCTTTTTTTTTTTTTGTAAGTCAACTTGCAATTAATCCAGAATGCTGAACTTGTGACTTTGCAGATGCCAACACAGTAAGTGACTGAGATATCATCATAGGCATGAGACAGTGACTCTCAGGGGAGATGAAAAAGAAACTGAGATGCGAGAAAATGCTGCCATTATTAGCTGCAAGTAGGTTAGCTCAATATCACTGCAGCAAGTTCTTTGTGGTTATGGAAGTCATGTCTTAGTACCAGAGAGCAGTCATGTCCCAAATACCTGCTAGAGGACATCAATAAGAACATTAAAAACAGTTTAAAAAACAAAACAAAACGAAACACTTAATGCTCTTAAGTCTTTGATTGTACTGTCTTAACAATGCACTGTCTCTGGCAGTTTTCTCTTGGATGCATTGTTCTCTCTGAAAAAGTAAACCACATCTGAGGGAACCTTACAGCTGGTATAAAGGAATTTGTTTTTTCTTGTATCTATGCAGCTGTGCCTACATGTGCCTGTTGCAAGTTGTGCTTTTTAAGTTGATCTGTCGTATGGAACTGACAGCAAAAATGTGTTGCTGAGGATTTCATGTGCTTGCTGGCCATTACTGCATGTAGCGGAAGGGAGGCGCCCAGGCTGAGCAAGCTGTGATCTGCTTTCACCACTGTTCACAGTCATTGTTGCCTCTCTGGGCTGCTGTCAAGCTGCTGGGACACATTACTGCAAATTTCTGAACAGCTCTTGTCTTCTTCAGGTGCTGCTCAAGGCTCGGGAGATTCCAGCTCCAGTTTTATCTAAATGTTGGCAACCTGCCATGCGTTTATAGGAGCTTGACTGCAGAAGGTCAGAGGATGACTTTGAAAGCAGTTTCACTGCTTCTTGCTCAGAGCCAAATTGTCGTCTGAGATGCACTCTTGCACAAGGGGCTGGATCATTTGACAGGTTTATTTTGAAGACCCATGAATGCAGAGGAACTGCACAGCTGCCGCTGAGAATACTGAATGTTCAAAACATGTAGGATAGAGGCAAGCAGACATGGACTGGAAGTTGAACAGAGAAGCACCAAGGCAATGAAGAGACTGGAGCACCTCTCCTATGAGAAGAGGCTGAGAGAGCTGGGACTGTTCAACCTGGAGAAGAGGAGGCTCAGAGGGTTCTTATCAGTGTGCGTAAATACCTGAAGGGAGGATGCAGTGAAGATGGAACCCAGGCTCTTCTCAGTGGTGCCCACCGCCAGGACAAGAGGCAATGAGCACAAACTGGAACACAGGAGGTTCCACCTAAACACCAGGCAGTACTGCTGTGCTGTCTGGGGGAGGGAGCACAGGCACAGGTTGCCCAGAGAGGCTGTGGAGCCTTCCTCCGTGGAGAACTTCAAAAGCCACCTGGACGCGGTCCTGGGCAGCCTGCTCTGGGTGGCCCAGCTTGAGCAGGGGTTGGACCAGACGGCCTCCACAGGCCCTTTCCAACCTCAACCCTCCTGTGATTCTATGAAACTCTAACTAGGAACCAGTGGCCAGGCAAGGATTGGCAGAAGGGAGGGTGTCTGTGTGCCCATCCGGATGTGAGGACTGTACCAGGATGGCAGCATTCATGCCAGGTCAAGCAGGAAGAAACCATACCATCACGCTCACGCATATGCCTCAGAGCTGATCAGATGCAGAGGAAAAGCCCGTCTGGTCTCTCTGTCCTCGCTGTCTGCTGAGAAGGATGTGGTATTGTGCCCCAAAAGCCACTGCTGGAATGGGATTGCCTGCAGGACCCTCTGTCTGCATTGGTTATTAAAGGAAAATGTGCTTGAGCTTCAAGTACAGTAACTTAAAACTTCTCAATGTGTAGCATTTGTCCCCAGATTTCTCAGTCTCTATGCAGCCTGTGAAAAGTCAGAAAGCTGGACAGAGCTCCTATTTTTACAAAAGGGGAACAGAAAATATCATTTGCTTCTGATATCTCCCCTCATGAGGAGCGCAAGATGGGCAGCAGCTTTTTGGCTGTTTTAGGCTATCAGACAAGCCATAATCAGCATGTTTTATGCTTGTGCATGGGCTCCTGGCCACCTGTGTAATGTCCGTCTGTTGAACTGAGCATGACGCCTGCCGACGTGGCAATCTAGATCACTTGAAAAAGGCACGGTTTTCCAGGAAGCGGTGTTCCTGAAGGGTGGCCTGCAATTACGCGACAAATGCCATCCCTCCTGTATGAATTCCCCCCTATGCACCATTATCATAGCAGTGCCATTCACTTCTTGTTACTTCTAAGGTATTTTGGGAAATTCGTGTAGAATAAATGTAAATTTGTTGTGGCAATGATGGCAAATGAATATTCAGAGACAGTCCCTGTCCTTCTATAACTGTATCTGAGCATTTTAAATGTATTCATCTTAGAGATGCACAGTGCTTTGCTGTGAATAGTAAATTTGCTGAATAATGCAGCTTTAGAATAACCATATCTATTTGTCATCTGAAGTGAAAGTTGTTAACCAGCTGTAAGTGGGAAAGGACATGATGAAACCGGCTTCCAGGACTGGCAGAGGGGCTGTCTCTTTTCCCCTCCACCAAAGAGAAAGGACCCCATTGCTTCAAGACAGTGGGAGTTGCATGCTCAAGTTCCCTGTGTTGTGAAAGGAAGTTTGAACCTGCATCTCCCACCGCCTAGTGGGCTCCCCGCATCATGGAGAGTGATACTCCGAAAGCCTGCTACAGACCCTATTCTACCTTTTATAAACAATTAGAGAGTTATTAGGACAGGGTCTGAGTGTATAAGTGAATATTGAAAATGTTAAGCTAGATATTATTTTCCCCTTCGGTGACTGTGTGTCCTGATGACAATGGAACAGCTTTGCTAGGATTGGCCCAACTCCTAGACCTGATGATCTGACAGGGTGTTCTGCTGCTCTTATGGTAAATGCTGTTTGGGGGAACACTTAGTTAAAGGTCTGAGAGGGTCCATACAAGAAGGCAGAGCCAGACAATGATTTTTTGCCAGGGCACTTTGGTCTTGGCTGGCATTCTACTTATCTTATCTCTTTCTGCAGAAAAGAATGCCAAATTCAATGTTATGAAATTATTATTATTATTATTATTGTTATTATTATTTAATTTATTATTATTATTTGCTTTGTATGTTCAGGTTGAATCCATTTCTTTGAAGGGGCTTTAAGTTAGCTGCTCCATGCAGTAGGAGCTGGTCTGTAGAGAAGAACAGTTAGTAATGAAGATCCATGCAGATCTCAGAGGGTTTGCTTCAGAACAGCTCTACTTTAATTCTACCTGAAGGAACTTGTGGCAAATCAGGAGACCAAATATTGCACTTTGAAAATGTCAACAAAACCTTTTCCACTTACTACAAATATTTTGAGTTTGCTGCCAGAGCAAAGACTTCTAAGAACCTGATGTGTTCATGAGACATTTCTGTGCTGTTGAAGCTGTATTTTTTGTTGGCAATTGCATCAGCTGTAATTTTATCTGGTGCTTGTTGTGGTCATCTGGCATCCTATTCAAACCCATGTATCATGACCTACTTGTGCTTTGAAGAGTACATGGATTCTGGAGAGGAAGCAGGTAATCAAGGGTGAATCATAGTGAATTTCTCATGCAGAGGTGTTCTCTAGCATAGCCCACACCTCAGGACAGCAAATGCTCTGGTTACTTAACAAGTTTGTGCTTTAGGTATTGGATTTTACCTGTCACTCTGGTGACAACTCTGTCAGTTACTTCCAATGGTGCTTATTCAGGGTACTTTAATATTTTACTGAAGGTGGTTTATTTAGTGTCAAACATCAGTGAAGGCCTTGGTGTGTGTGCACAGTCTACAGTTTCCTGCCAGATGTCATGTGTATCTTGGTATGTCCAGAAGTACATGGCAAGGAAAGGTTATATTCATGATAAAATACTGTTTCTGGACTAAACAAATTACTGAATTTTGTCAGGACTTTCTCTGGGTTCAGGAAAGATGTGAAATGAACTACAAATCTGTGTATGAAGAGCAGCTCGTAGCTGGATTTTGAAACAAGCAGAAAAGGTTTTGTGTTATCAACATGCTTTTCTCTCTTGTTTTACAGGTTCCAGAATCTGCTTTGGTCTCGAAAAGCATTTGTGGACAGTGTGAAGGTGTATAATCACAGCTACATCTACATGCCAGCCTTCTCGATGAAGACAGGGACAGGACCCTCCCTACGTGTCTACTACACCCTGGAGGACTTCGGTGCCAAGCAGGCGGTGCTTTTTGCCAACCCCAATTTCCTGCGTGACATTGGCAAGTTCTGGAAGAGCAAAGGTATCCATGCCAAACGGCTTTCCACAGGACTTTTCCTAGTCAGTGCCGCCCTTGGTCTGTGTGAAGAAGTAACAATTTATGGCTTCTGGCCGTTCTCAGTGGACCTGCACGGGAAGTTTATTAGCCATCATTACTATGACAATGTCTTGCCCGATTCTGGATTTCATGCCATGCCGGAGGAATTTCTACAGCTCTGGTTCCTTCATAAAAGTGGTATACTGAGAATGCAGCTAGAACAATGTGAGGACCCTTTAGTCCTGTCTTCTGCCTAAGGATTGTAGCAGTCAGTTTGGAAGATCCAATAGTTTTTAATTTCCATGCTCTCCAACAGAGAGTTCTGTTTTTCTGTTGATTTTTTTTAAAGGGAAGATAATCACGGATCTGCATGGACCGTACAAATGCTACTTGAAGGCCAAATGGAATACGTCCTTAATGTATAGTGTTTTATGGAACTGGGGTGGGGGGAAACAAATCTCTCCATCAAGTCCATTCAGCAGTATTGTGAAAATAATGTCATAAGCGACACAGCTGAACTTTCTGGGTGATATTTTTAAATGACCAGTGTAAAAAGGGCATTAAGGCTCGGAGAGAAACAGGGCCACCCACAAGCTTTTGCTGACAGTGCCAAATATGACTGTCTGTACAAAAATCCATTTCATTCCAGACTGGCTCCTCATACAACTTCCTTTTTTTTTCTTTATTTTCCTCTGTGTGTGTGGAGTGGGGTGGGGGGCGGGGGTGGCTATAGAGGAAAGTGTGTGTGTTGTCAAATTTCTTTGTTTCTTTCTTTTTCCTTTTTTTTTTTTTTTTGTTTTCCAATGGAAGAAAGGGGAAAGGTGTAAAAGCCAGAGGAGCTGAGTACCATCAGCTCCTCCAAAAACTTCGGAGAGTGAAGGGTGTCAAGAATCTGGTAGAAGAATGTCCTGGGAATGTCCTGCTACTGAGAATGGATGTACCTTCCTGTTGTAGGCTTTATCAGGATAGTTTAGGTCATTGCACTTTTAGCTATGCTAATGCTATGCTATGGGCAAGAGCTGACTAAGGGAAATTGGTTTGAAAATAAAACTTGTGTTACAAAAGCAGAGGTGAAGTGCAACCAGATTTCAGTTGACCTGCTGCAAGATTTCCACAGTGACTTTTGTAGCAGGGATTGTTCCTGGCCTGTTTTGTTGTCCAGCCTTTGGGATTAATTCTGTATTCATTTGGGCTCCAGATGTTCACTGAATATCAAGGGGATATGAGGTGTTTAGTGGAATGCAGAATGAGGTTCTCCGTGTGCTTATAGCAGAAAAACTGCAGAAATGAATGTAAGTGTCATTTAAAATGAGCTGAAACTTTGAAAATCCTTTCTCTTTGTGCAACTAGCTCTTCTGTTTGGATTGTAACATTAGCCTTAAAGACTTGTACTTTTCTTGCAAGATTGTGTCTTGTTAAAGAGAGTCTGAAAAATAAAACAGCCTTTGGGAGCACTGAAAAAATACATAGCCAGCAAGAAAAAAACAAAAACCAACCAAACAAAAAAGAAACACACAAGGAAAAAGCAGGCACTTACATAATGCTGCTGCCTTTCTCCTCGCAATCAGTGAGTTACGTAAGTGTGCACATTGCACTCCGGCTGCTCCAGTCAGTGCAGTGCCTAAAGGACTGTTTTATTTTTGGGTATTACTTGGACAGCGGATGATCCTATTGCCATGTAAATGAGAAATCTTTTGGTTTGTTTGCTTTGGTTTAGCACTGTAGGACAAGAAGAGAAAACCAGATCAGTCCACAGTGCAATTTCAGCTGCAAGATGTTATCACCATTAACTTTAAAATCCAAACTAATGTTCTCTTTTTTCTACTTCTATCATTAGTAGCTGAAATTCTAGTCAAAGTGTTGAAACAACAAAACTGTCATCAGGTTTCCACAACAATTTCCTCTGCTACCTGTTTTAGCTCCAAAATGCTAGTGTTTTGGGGGATGTGTCCTATCATATGTTAACAACCTCTCTCTTTGTAGACTACCAGCTGCAAGTTATATAGATATAATTAAAAAAAAAAAAAGGCAAAAACCTTGGCTCTTCTTTAAATATGAATAATTTGACTATCTGTGTAGGACACTGAAACAAACAAAATTACTGTTTTGCTTTTTAAATGTTTCAGAATAAAATCTTTCTAAATATGAATATTCCAAGCATAAAGTGGGCATTGTTCCACAGGATTACAGTGCAGTTCTAAACTGCAAAGTGGAGGTTTGGATTAAATGCTGTTTTAGAGATTGTTCTGATAAAATCTGAATGTGCTTCTATAACCCATTTTATTACTGTCCACTTTTGCTTATGCTTTTTTAAAAGTACAATTAACAGACCAATAGCACATCATTTGATAATTCATTCACTTGGGTTATATTTATCTTATCTATAATGTGGATACTCAGCGAGAAAGGATTTGAAAGCAAAATATTTTCTTTACTGGCAAATTTTTACTGAGCTGCCTTTCTTGAAGAACAGGTGCCTATATGGTTTTTATTAGATGCATCAAGCGTTGCACTTCCTGGTGCTTTAAAGATGTTATCTGTGAGAACAACTGTCAAAATGTGGTGTTTTAAGATGGCACTTCAGAAGGATGACAGTATTTCCTTGGGGTTGCAGGGGAATGAGGAGAGTAGTGAGAACTGTCCCTCTGCTGGGCACCGTTTGGCATTTGTACCAGTGCTTGGGAATTCAGTTCCGAACCTCTCTGATGGTTACCCAGCACTTTGGAAATCTTTTTTTCCCATGTTCTGGGAAAATAATCTGAGTAGTAGAAGAAGAGAAAGTGAGGATTTTCGTAGGAATGACTTCATACTCAGTGCAGTATTTCATAACATCTGTCTTGTTTATGTGCAGCCAGTGCCCTGGGTATCCGGGGCTGTTTTATTCCCCGTCTCTGTAAGACTGAAGCAGACTGAACCTGTAGCCTGTGGTCTTTGTGAGTCTCTTTTGATGTCTGCAATACCGAGGTTTGCAAGATGATAGGTTTAAAAAAATCATGGGGACAGAAGAGACCCAAGCTGTGTGTGATAAGTGTGGCTGGTGTTCCAGAAATCAGTAATTCTCTCTGTATTTGCATTTACCTATAGTGAATATAACTGCATCGTAAAATGACGACCTTATTTATCAGGGAAGTAAAGGCTTCAAGGATAAATAATTTTCTGTAACTTGCAGAAAACTGTCAACTTAGGAAAGAAGAGAATCAAAAATAAATGTCCCTTTTGAGAGCAAGTCTACAGTGTGAGCTCAAAAAATACCTGTTTTAGTTGGCTGATTTGTCAATCCATGCAGATACTGGCCAGCAAGGAGGCTTTTACCCTACAAGTAAAAATGGGATACAGGATGGTACTGTAAGCATTTTGTGGCAAGAGCAGTCACAACGAAAATGAAAAAACATCTGGGAATGTGAGAGTGGCAGCTGCCTGACAGAAATCTTGGAGTTAATGCACTGCACCCTTTCTGTTGCTTAGGGTGAGACTTACCTGGTTTAAGTCTAGGGGATGTGGGTCATGTGTACAGGATCATTGATATGAAATGTGGAATTACATGTAAGGGATTGAAATAGTATCCCATTTTGGGAGGAAGGCTACGCCACAGGATAAGACTGTACTTCTGTTCAAGCACAGGTGCAGTCAGACCCAGGAGGCTAACATAGGCATTAACCAAGAGAAATCAGCATCTCACAATTATAGCAAACTTTGGACAGAGTAATTATATTCTGGCATTTTCCTATTGATTGATTTCAGCCCATGGATAGTAGTGCCCTTAAGTCTTGTGTTGCTATATTTTCATAGAATCATAGAATGGCTTGGGTAGGAAGGGACCTTAAAGATCATCTAACTCCAACGCTCCTGCCATAGGCAGGGAGGGATGCCACCCACTAGATCAGGTTGGCCAAGGCCCCATCCAGCCTTGCCTTCAAGTGAATTTTCCTTGAATTGAAATCTTAATTTTGTTGGTGAAATTCCCCGCTTTAGCGCCTTTATTTCTACTACTAGCCACTGAATTTCTCTGGTAGTGTAGCTAGAGCTGCACAAGTCTGTGCCAGGTTAAAAGCTACTGAAATTCATCTTCAATAAAAACTAGTTTGGGCTTGCCAAACAATTTGTTAAGGTTCTTAGTTATTAATTTTATCATAGAGGTGCCAAGATACAGAAATGTTGGAATCATTGCTCTGCATAGGAAGTACTGCCACCTGTTTGTAAGATGAATGAATTAAATCCCTTTACAAGAACTGTGCATGGGGGATATTTGGCACTGAAATCACTCTAGGCATAATCTTTTTGGGTACTTGTATGTTTTTGAGTAAAATAAGG
The DNA here is from genome assembly GCF_013377495.2 of Cygnus atratus. Lineage (NCBI taxonomy): Eukaryota > Metazoa > Chordata > Aves > Anseriformes > Anatidae > Cygnus > Cygnus atratus. Next base: position 76,912,831 of record NC_066362.1, on the reverse strand, counting down.
CCAATGTATAAACTTGTTCTAAATCTATGTAAAACTCCTCCTTTCTGTTTATTATGAATATTCTGAAGCTCACTCTAAAACAGATAATCCAGCAGACTAAAATCATAGAAAATGATTATATGTGCTCATGAGAATAAAAATATTTATAAATTTTGCACAGGCCTTTCTAAAATTTAAAGGACTCTTCTTCGTGAATGCTGTATTTCTGTATTTTTGCTGATATGAAAATTATCAAGTTTGGGGTGAAACAACTACAAAAGTCAAAGGTCCAAGCCTTTTTTACAGCTTAACTTCTCTAGAATATATAAATATTGGCTTTTTTTTTTTTTGACTCGAATACTTTCACTGTTTGTTTCACCTGTGACATTGGAGTGGTGTCACAGAATCATAGAATCGTTCTGGCTGGAAAAGACCTCTTAAGATGTCTAGCCCAACCTTTAACCAAGTACTAAAGCCCACCACTAAACCACTCTACTAAGTTCTATATCTACACATTTCTTGAAGACCTCCAGGGATGGTAACTCAACCACTTCCCTGGGCAGCCTGTTGCAGTGCTATACAACCCTTTGAGAAAAGAAATTTCTCCTAATATCTGACCTAAACCTCCCCTGGTGCAACTTGAGGCCATTTCCCCTCATCTGTTGTAACATTCACTGCTGAGTTTGCATCTTTGTAGAAACTGAAGCTAAGCAAAGAATCTGCTGTTTTAAACTGAATCTCTGTACTGTGGTAGTTGCATAAAATCCTCCATACATATTCATGGAACTGGCTTAATATTTGGCTCACTCTATCCCCTAATTAACAATGAGAATAGGAGTGAGGAAACTTTTGATCTAGAAATGAGGACGGTGAAGGAGGTGAATGCTATCTCACCATTTGCTGCCTGCTTTGGTTCTCTTCTTTAGCCTGACAGATTAGTAAGTGTTGGAACAAGTCCAGGTTATACAAAGGATAAGCAGTTCCTGAAGAGCTGGATGAGGATGGAAAAAATGAAGATCACATCAGTGGTGTAACAAATTGGACTGTAGCATTTTTTGATAAAGATCCCCAGTTCTAAGCAACTTTAGAACATTTTGTTTTGTTAATGACTGTGAAAAATGGACTACCTATGACCTACCTAAGGTTTTCTGCAGGATGGCAGCAAAGCAAAATGAGATGGCAGCTATTGCTGTGAGATAGGGAAAATTATTAAGCAGAAAAGGAAATACAATGGAAGTATGATGGCAAAGAATCCATCTTTCTCCTCTCTCCTTCCATTCCCCTCGAAACATAAGTATAATGGACTATTATCCTGAGTCACCATCTCCTTTTTGAAAGGATACGGTGAGATTTCTGTTAGATGATGTTTCTTACTAAAAAAACAACAACATCAAACCTTGTCCAGAAATGCCCAGTCCCCTGCTCTGTGGCTATTTAGGGGATGTTCTGGTGGCTGTGGCTCCACTGGTGTGCTGTGACCTCTGTAATGGGATCTGCATCTAATATCATGTGTTCCCTTCAGACCTCCATCTGGGATCATCTTGGTTTGTATTTATGCCCCAGGTCATCCTAATGGACCTCTTTGCCATCTCCTTCCTGCTGACCATCCTCATTGGGCTTAGAAGTGTGATTAAAAAAATCAGCCATGAAGTTAGCTAATATACTTTGTCATTTTGAACCATGTTTTCTTCAAAAGTGATTGATATATCCAACAAGAGTTAGCTGCAAGTTGCAAATATGACTTCTGTTAGGTGGTGATAATTCTATCACTGGTGAACAAAAAGAGAATGGAAGAAGGCTGTGTTTTTCTTACCAATTGTAGAATAACTTCTGTTCCGTGAATTCCCAGAATTTGTCATTTGGAATTTATCATATGTTTGACTGTTTAGTAGTTTTTGAACAGAACAATTAGACCTAGTGGCCTGTTTGTTAAATATCAGCAAACTCATTTTTCTAAAGGAAATATAAATACCCAATAGGAGGCATAACCTATTCTCCCTAGCTGATATTTCCTTGGCAGCAACGAGAAGTTAAACAGTTACTTATTCCTCCCTGATTATTCATTTCCTTCATTTTTTATTACAGCAGGTTGAGCCCTAGTGTATTCAGCCTCTTTAGCTTAGTGCATAGACTTAAAAATGAATCTCGCTCTGTCTTTTCAGCTGTAAAAAAAGAGGTTACAAAAAAAAAAAAGTGTTCTTAGTTGAAAATGGTTGCATGGGTTCTCTGCAGTCAGGAGAGAGATGGGCACCTCCAAGTGGTGATTCATGCTTTTCCTGAACATGGGCTGCATTTACTGAGGTCTCCATAGGATTGTGAAAACACCCCAACTGTGTTTGTAAGACTAAGTGGTGAAAGGCAAGACATAAGGATTTTTTTTTTGCCAGTGCCACACAGTTCGCTTATAAGCATATATTGCTGTGGCTTTGTTGGGCATCTACTGATGGGGAGCAGAGATCTGCTCCCCACAGCCTGCACAGAGGAGACCAGCCTGGCCTGAGGAGTTCAGCTGAGCGTTGAGTTCAGCAGCCGGCGGTGTTCAGCAAGTAGTCCTTGTGTGAGTCGGCAGGTACGGTCAGGACAGCATGGACTGCTGCCTGCGGCTGGCGCTAGGCAGTCACTGGAGCGGCTCCATTTGGATCTACTGTGGGTGCAATTCAGCAAGTGCCGTTGCAGAACAGGTCCCAGAGGACTGCAAGGTTACCGTTCTTCTTCTTCACAGCCAGAAGTGCTGGGCTTGCTGGAAAGGATCCATATGGAAACCAGCCTGCTTCTCACCCCGAAACACTTTTGATCCCTGGCAAGTCTCAGAAGTTCCTGTTAAAACGGCATCTTAACATAATCCCCAGGTACTCCCTGCTGCTGTTGAGTCGGTCAGCATTTTGTTGAGATGAATATTTATCCTATTTTGGTTCCTCTAAGGCAAATTAAACGGTAGCACACAAACCACCTAGAATTTGTCGTGTTGTTTGGTGTCTTCACCTTTCAGGTTTCTTTTAGACTAGATATAACTGTTGTGAGTGAATCCAAAGCTGCTTAAGAAAGCAGCACCACAAATAATTGTTCTCTGGGTTTATGAATAAGCCTCTGTTCAATAAAACATGAAAGTACCTTTTGAATAGTTCATGGTGATTTCTAATTGTACATTCAATGAATTGTTTTGCTCAGATGGGGCCCATAGCAAAGATGAGTTGCCTCATTTTCTGCTTATTGGAAGGGGCAATTACAGAGGCATAATGTATTTTAAACTAAATTCTTAACAAGAAGCTAGGAAATCTACATATGCTATGAGAAGCTTTGTTTTTGTTTGACTACCTTTGTAGTAAAGGAAACATTTCACTAAAAGCAGATGCACAGAGGAACGGAGATTTTGATTGCAAAAATGTCATCTGGAGGACTGAGACCCAGATTTGAGTCTCTTGGGGATCTCAAGAGCAGGATCTCACTGTGCTGCAAGAGTGCTATAAGCTCATCTTCTTTTTATTCTCTGCATATGTGTATATATATATATATATATATTTGTAGAAAGTGCTTGAAAGCTTTATTTATCCCTATATTGAAAATAAATGCTCCTTTTTTTTTCTTTTTTTTTTTTCTTTTTTCAAGAGTGTAGGTTTTCCTTTTAAATACTCATAGCATTTAGTGTGCTCAGCAAATCTGACCGAAGATGTCCACTTTATAGGATAAAGCTGTTTTGGAGTAGTCTGGCAGGGCTCCTGCAAACTTGCGTGTTGAGTGCTGCCTCTTGAATTGCAGAGTTTCAGCAGATGGTATGGAGTGTGTGGCACTGGCAAAAAAAAAAAAGATGTTAGTTGCAGCTCTGCCTGCTCAGCATCTCCTCTATCCTGAGTGGCTTTTGTCAGTTCTGTGAGGGCTCCTCAAGTGTGGACTTCAATCCTGAAGATCATATGTTGATCAGCTTTAAAGGACTGGGCTTTGAATGTGTTGGAAACTAAAATGAACATCGAAGTGACTTGAAACGAGTCTTCTGTGGTCATACGATACTGTTGCACTATCAGTATATTAAAGCCATTCTATCTGAGTATGAGAGACTTACATGTGTGAGGAGGACAGTGAAAGGTGAACATCTGATGATGCATAGGGCAAGGACTTCCAAAAAACGCTGTTTTTATTTATATGAATAATGAAATCTCCATTGAGCCAATATTGAATTAGGTCAGCATTCAGTGCTCTTGAAATTACTACCCCATAAGCATTTTCAAAAATTCTTCCCTGTGCAGGCAGAAATAGGAGACTTTTGCTTTGTTCATGCTCCTCACCTTGTATTAAAAACAGACAAATATAAAACAAAACAGATAATAGGCTGAAGTTTATAACTCAAACACTGCTGAGTATATTTAAGAATTACTACTAAATAATTTATTGAAAAAAAAATCACACATTTGTATATGAAAAAGCCCCCCCCCCCCTTTTTATTTTTTTTTTTGCTATAATGCATCAGTAACTGACCAAGTGGTTTTCAAACTATTCAGCACTTCCAGCTTTGCTACTCAAGTCAAGAAAAAAAAGAGAAAACAACTCAGGAGAGTGGTTCAGGTCTTCTGAAGTCTGTTACTGTCTATGTGCTGCCATTTAGTAGTGGTGTCTAAAGAACTAGACGAAGATCAGAACCGACATAAACAAGAAAGAAAGCAGTCTCTGTGGTGAAGAGAAGGAGATACAAGCTTATATTTCAATGCGTTGATGAATTGAGACCTAAAGTTATTAACAGATATTATGACTTTATTCTCTCACTTTTCATTTCCTCAGTTCTTGTGGTACTGCGGAGGAAACCTGCGAAGTCCACAAGTTGTTTCAGATTTCCTCTGCTCTGTTTATTGACTGCAGTGAACTTTCCTCTAGGCACTAAATCTAAAAACACAACACAGAAACAGAACATTTTAGGTTTAATAATGTTGAATGTGACTAAGCTTGTATGCAGCATTTCATGTCTTTCTAGTACTAATTACTGTATTAACTAGAAAGTAAAACAGTCTTTCTTATTTCTGGTGCCACTTCTCTCAGAGTGTTTGATATCTTTCTTCCTCCTGTGGTTGCTCTCTCAGGTGAACGGAGATTACATTTAGCTCACCGAGAGATGTTCTAAGAGTTAGTTAACTTACGTTCGGAAAATAATGTAAAACAAACAAACAAACAAACAAAAAAACATATTTTATAAAATACAAAGGTTTATCTCTTTTGAACACTAAGGCAAGCAAGCAAACAGAGATTTTTCTTTGACTGAATTTATGCTTCCAGGTTAAAATCCACCCTCATGGTTAGTAGGTGCAAGGACATTACCTTCAGATAACGCATAGCTTGTAAGAAAGTGAAAACTCATGAATTTTAATGAGAAAAACAGGTTTTCTTCTCTCTGCCCAGACCCTAATTTATAAGCCAAATTCTCCATTCTCTTCTACCACTCCAACTCCAGTCAAATCGATAGAATTGCATAGATTTTAATCATCTGTCTGTTCTCAAACCTGAGGGAATTCATCCAACGAAAATTTTAAATAAAGCTGTTTTAAAGTGGTGCCAGGTTATGCTGCCTAGTTAAAGGTGCCTATTCTGTAAGCTACTGTTTTTTTTTTTCCCCCACAAATGCAGACCATGAGTGTTTTCTGCTATTCCTTGGTTGTTGTTGTAAGGCAAATATTTTACTGCATTTCAAACATCTGCTGCACTAAGGTATCACAGTCTGAAATCAAATCGTGATCTTAGTCATGTCCTATATGAGAAACCGTTTCTGTAAGTTGCATAGAAGTGATGCATGTGTTGCTCAGACTGCCAAGAATATTGTGTGAGCTGGATGAAAATGAAAAAAAGGGTTTTGCTTCAGTGTGAAACCTCACCATTGAGTGACTGTATCTGAGAATTAGATATCCTCCGGTAATTTATAGTCTGTGGTGGATCTGAAGGCTGCTAATGTTTCCACTCATTGTCAAATAATTTTTTTTAGACTTTGATAATGCAATGATATGATCTTTTTCCTTCTGCTATTCCAATGCAGTTTATATTTTCTGATAAGTTTTGCAGGGAAGAAATTGTCTTTCTTATTTATTTATTTCAGTCTGCCTGTAAGTGTCCAGGTTTCATCTTAAATTGCCTGCAGTCAGATCTTGAATTTTTGCATTAATCTTTGTGCACCCATAGTCAAATCAGGCATCAGTAAAATACAAACTCATTTCCAAATTTCGACCTCAATACAAAACAAGGATTCTTTAATAAACCTTCATAATATTGGCCTGTCACTACTGAGGTGTGAAAATGTTTTTTATTTTCATTGTATGTCTCACAACAGTTACTAGATTAGACAGGGACATAAACAACTGAAATCAGCATGTCTAGTTGTCTTTGTGTTTTTGGTACATGTATTCATTGACCTGTTTTTTTTTTTTTTTTTTCATCTCTGGCTGTCTTGCAGATTCTCATAAGTGTGTATCAAACACACAATGTAATGCCCTATCTCTAAATAAGAAGAATGCACATCTATCATCTGAGAGAGCACTTGCATATTTTTTTCACCTGGGAATTAGCCTATGCTTTCTGTGTATCCAATACCGAAATTATTACCGAGTGTAATGTACAGGAATTGCACTTTGTAAGATTTCTGTTCCTCTTGGGAGTTACTAGTACTCTGCATTTTAAATGAAGGTGATTTAGCACTTTTCTTGAGTGATTGGGTCAGAAAGCAAGGCATTAATAATGCTGCCTGGGTCTTGCCTTGCTTGCAATTCAACAGCCATGCTGGGGGGCTGACTCCTGGCTTGTGACCCCCTAGGGGCTTTGGGCAAAGCTCAGGAGTGCTGCTGGGGCTGTACCTTGTGTCGAGCAGAGGTTGAGGTAGTGCTAGGGGCTGATGGCTGGTATGAGCAGCTCATCACCAGAGCCAGGCGTTGGGGACCAGCCCTTGGCCAAGCAAATCCTCATCCTGCCCTGGGACCTGAGCTGCAGCCTTCTGAGTATGCTGAGGGACAAGCCAGCAAGTGTCTGGGCTCTCTTAACAACAGAAGAAACTTCATGTGCAACTGCTATGGTAACCAAATTGCTACCCTTCTTCCTTTGTTGTGGAAGGGAAGATGGTGCAAAGCATTTACATGCCATGCTTTAGCCCCTTACAGGTGGAGGTCAGGAAGTTTGAATGTGCAAACAGTTTTCTGTGAGCTCTTATTTTGCACTCCAAGCGTACGGTAGATATGTCTCCTCATTTAGAAATCTACATTTAAAAAAGTGTATTCAAGGACAAATTTGGGTATCTAAGTTAGCAAATGAAATATTGTAGGGTTGTTTACATCTTCTCCAGCTCTGGCAGTCCAAGATGACACAGAAAATCTGCCTTCACGTGTAACTTTCAGGGCTTGTAAGCTGTTGTGTTTCCTATTTATACAACACACCTTGCTTTAACCTGTGCCAGTGCTGGTTCCATCTGGCTATTTCTGAAAGCTCAAGGGAAAAGCAAACATACAAAGATATGAAGGAAATTAAAGGTGCCTCGGTGTGATATTTTTCTAGAGTGGTACATTGACTTTGATAATGAACTGTGAAATGTAGCATGTGGATGCTGATGAATGTAAAAGACTGCATGTGTTTTTCTTTTAATGTTGTGTCTATGAGGTGGATTATTAGTATGAGCTCTATGTTGTGAAAACGCTGAAAAGAGATGTATAAATGGAAAGGAGAAGATATTTCTAGAAATTTATAGACAACTGTATTCTCTTTGGTCTATCTCCTTTTTCATGACCAGACTCAGATTCTGGTAATGTAAGCTTTGCCATTACAATGGTAATAAACAAACTCACAAGAGGAGTAACTCTCTTCCTAAGATCAGATATGCTTCCTGTTAGCATTGTAAGGGAGTATCTGTACTTCCATCAGATCACACTTCTCAGGCTTGGGCTGGCAGGGATGCATTGGCTGGGACATCACCGGGGCTCACTAATGGTGCCATATCACGCGTCTCCTGCCTGCAGAGTTCTAACATTTGTTGCCAGGCCAAGAAATAAGTGACTGTGGTTTGCTGCAGTCTTGAAATACTTGCCTGGTCACCGGGGCTTAGGGTGCCTGCTGCAGCTTCTGGGGCCTAGGGAGCCTCTAGAGTTTTGCTTTGGGAACAAAGTAGGTTGTTTGAATGAGAGCAGCAGAGAAAGCATAGCTTGATAGGCTTCTGCTTGCCTCCCCATGTAGCTGCAAGGTCCCTGCTCTCACCTTCCCTGTTACACCATCCATGCATCTCAGACCTCCTGCTTTATATCTGACCCTACTTGCAAGGCTGGTTATGAGGGAGGCTTGTTTGCCCAGGGCTAGCCTTCCTTCTGGTGGGCTGCTCAAGTATGTGACACTTGAATCAGTGGTGAAATAGAGCTTAATTTGAAACACCACACACACAGGTTTGGCAGGAACTCAGTGTTTGGTTGACACAAGTTGACTTGGGATCAGTCTGTGGCAATTACAGTAATGCTGGTGTACAGGAGCACAGGGAGGACAAGACAAGGTGTCTCCTGTCTTTTAGGAACTGGGCATAACTGCAGATTTTGTTCTCTCGCACAAGACTGGCATCAGCTATTGATGACATCACTTATAAAGGAGCAATGTGATGTGGGACTTCAGTGTTAGCTGGTGATTTTTGCCCTTGGGTTATGCTAGTATTTTGATTTGCATTCCTTCTTATCTTGCCCACTTTATTGAAAAATGTGATGGTGATGTGGTAGTTCAATGTCTTGAGATGGTTTTAAAGTGGATAAGCAAACCATTATGCCTCTGAGGTTGTGTAATTCCATGGATTTGTTTTACCTCCAGTGACTGACATGTAACATTTATTGTATCATTTAATATGTATGTAAGCTTTACAGGCTGGATGTTGTGTCAAAATGATGTGGGCACTTGGGTAAATATCTCTTTGAATCACCATCATTTTGGCACGCTCAGGGGCAAAGGTACTTGTGTTGAGTGTTTTAAACATCACAAAGTGTGTTGCTGTTTAGAGTCTTGTGATTAGGGTTTCAATCTAATTCTCTCCAATGTAGCAAATGTTTGCTGATGGCTAACACTGTTACAAGGACTAAGGGGTTGAATTTCTTTGCCTGGCAATAATGTATTTTCTATTATGTCAATAGAATCTGTTCATTTTCAAGTAGTGTGCAGTGCTCCTTTGAAGAATGTCTCTTTTTTCAGGTGGTTTCATAGTGACTGTACCCCGATATGTTTAGATGTCTCTCAATAGCAAAGATTGCTTTGTTATTGAATGTATTATTTATTAACAGTACCTTGTTGTCTTTTTCTAGTCGCATTTTACAAAATATACCACAAGCATCTCATGTGATTTTTATAAGGAAATCTTATTTATAATATTCATGCTAGCGGACAGAAACAAATCTCAATTTTATAGTAGTTCATGCCTTTTTTCATAGCTGAAGAGTCTTAATGAGCGTGATCAGAAGGGACAAGCTCATTGTTTTGTTTAATTTTGATGGAACTTTTCAAAGGTAAATGTTATGCTATTTATAATTTGGATTTACTTATCTTAACAAATAAATATCTCAATTTTAAGAAATGAAAATATTACTTGTGGGACTTCTTTTTATTCTTTTCCACATTCTCTAATTCAGTATTTCTAAACAATGAAGGTCATTTCCTCCTCCTCTTTATTTTGTCCTGTATAGTCTATTGTCACATCAAGATTTATGTCCCTTGTCCTCATCTGATATTTCTGTCATGTTGGTCATTCTGTTTACTCAGTTCCTTCTCTTTTTAGCTTAGTTAGTGAAAGACAACTTTATTTGTAGTGTGTCTGAGAATTAACCTGGCACTAAACTTTTTACTTTCTCAGAACAACCCCCAGAAACAACTTTGGGCTCACATCGAAATCCCAAGTAGATTAGAGCCATTTTGTCAAAGAGGTTCCCATTCTACACTCAAATCAGTGTAACTGAACCCCACTTGCTTGGACTAGATGTCCCCATACTTAGTCTAATACTTGCATAAGATATTTTTACTATATTTCAACAAGCAAATAGTGATTCTAGATATCTGAACATCTAATTGACCAAGTTTAGATGTCTTTAGATTTTCAAGACAGTTTTTCCAAGTACAAATTTTCTGTGCACCAGCCTCTTTGAGGTAGGTAGAGTTTGACTTCAAGATCCTTTTGAGATTACGAAAATACCCTGTCTCGTTTGCACCCCTCCTTTAAAACCAATGGAGGATAAACAATGAAATGGTCTTAACCATTCCAGGGACAGCTGGAGTAGGGTTTCTCATTCAGGTAGATACAATCAATTAAGCATCTCTTTATCTTCATTTTATAGCAAGAATTATCCATAGAAAAGGTGGTCTTTGCTGAAAGAAGATGAGAAAACAAAAGCTACTTTGCCTTTAGCTGTTTATTAGCTATGATTGTTCTATTTCAAAAAAAAAAAAAAAAAAAAAGCTAACTGAAGTTGTATGAGAAACAATTCAACTTCCAGTTGGAAGGAGTCCCAGTGACTATGGTTATGTTAGAAATCCTCACATAATGCTATAACTTACCTTGACTCTGTAGCACTTTTACTTCCTTTCCCTAAATGCATTTTCATACCCAGTGAGTAAGTAAGAGTTCTTCACTTCTCTCATTTAGTATTTCTCTGTTTTCAGAATATGCCATCTCTCTCTAGGTCAATCACTAGATTTCTCCCCATGTAGAGGGACTGCCTGTTACGATGAGGGACAAATGTCAACAGGGGCTCAAAAGATGACATCTTCTTTCGTCCAAAGACTTCAGCCAGGTGAGTTGTCAGTGGGTGGCAGCTTCTGCACAAGGGCTCTCTGTTGTTTACTTGCTTGTTTAGTACACATTTGCAATACTGTCTTGGACAGTGGGAAATCTAGGTCAAACCTCCAGTTCCTGAAGCTACATTTCCCTTTCAGCTGGTGAAGTGTTACTTGAAAGCTTTATCTTGCAGCTACTGCTTTTTTTTCTTTTCCTTTTTTTTTCCGTTTTTTTTTTTTTTTTTAGTTTGATTGTTTGTTTTTCTTTGTTTTGTTTTCCTTCCAGAATGGAATCATACCTTATCTATACCAGTGACAAAGCTATTTTTTCAGACCTGTGTCTCTTCTTCCTAGCCCTTTAACCTTGATAACCCCATTTTCATTCCTTGTATGAAAAAGTTCTGTGGAAAGGCAAAGTGACTACAGTAACAGTACCTCAGACTCCCTCCATCAGGCTATAATAGGAGATGCTTGAATGTCATAGAGAAGATTGTAGCTGCTACAAGACAAGTTTGCCGAATTCAGGAAACTTTCTTGGTATCTTACATCTCTTATGCCCAGAAGTCCAGCCCAATCTCACATTTCCAGATTGGAACAGCTAGGTGAGGGAGTTCTTTAAGCACTTTGATTTCTGAGTGTCTGTTTCCTTTACATACGTTCCCAGTTCACCTCTTCATGGCATTTTAGTGGAAGTGTTACGCAGTTTCTATTACTTGATCTAGATGTCTAGTACAAAATACACTCCAGAATGAAAAGACCATCTGTCAGTGAGAACTGAAGTGTAGGTATTATGATATTAATGAATGCAGCTTAAAGATGTTCCCATCTGGTGTGATTCTGCCTAACTCTAACTGTGTTCAGAAGATATAGGAAGTTGTTACATCAGACTTTTGCACAGGGAGTTACCAGTTGGCTGGAGCACGTTTGTTCAGCAATGAAGAGATTTTAGCCTCCATCAGGTAGTAGATGATGCATGGAATATGTTGTCTTCCTAATGACGAGAAAGGTGTTTTGTATATAACAACTTCAAATAAAGTTTTTCAGGAGAAGACATTCACATGGGACTTAGGAAAGAGTTCTTTAGTGATTTTTGATACAAATTGCCTGCTTATACCCTCATACTGTTTAACCTCATTATGTCAAATGGCTGCTGTCTGTCAACAAGGACAAATTCTTCCCAGTCTCACAGATGTTAAGTTAAAATATTTTTAACATATTTTGAAAAATGCTAGAAGAGAGAATTGGACTCTTGAAAACTGAATATGGTTGAGTGCTTGTCACAAGTCACCATGACTTTGTTTTGCTATAGCTGGTTAGGGAATATTTCAAGTGTACTACAGCCATAGCAGGTTGTGTTATGAACATGTTGTTTAAACTGATACTTCATAAAGCATTTCTCTGTGTTGCCCATTCAGTGTGGTAGATAAATTCCCATCATGTCCTGCAGCTTTTTCTCCATCTATCAAGCCAAAGGCCCTGAATCCTCCTCCAGACTAAGATTCCTTAGCCTATTTAGTTGTTCTTAATGAATGTCATCCAGTAATCTTGATTATCTTTGTTGCCCTTCCCTGTGTTTGTTTCTGGTTCTACTTCTTACTTTTGAGATGCAAGGATTAGAATAATATCCATTGGATATTAAATTAAACATGTGTCTTTCCACTCATCTGAGTGTTTGTCAAATCATCTTACTCATCTTTTTTTTTTTTTTTTTTTTTTTTTTTTCCACCCGGCAAAAGATCTGCAAGTTTTGCTAGGATATCAATTGAAACTAAGTTTTTGTCTTTTTTGTTGTCTTGTTTGTTTCTTTGGTTGTTTTTGTTTGTTTTAATGTTAATGTCAATGTTAATGTTCTGTTTCATTTCTATGCACATCCTCTTTTGTTATGAGAAGACTTAAGATAAAAGTAGATTTCTGACTAAAGAGAGATCAAAATTGAAACATTTGCTATTTGGATGTTTGTGGAAAGAAATTATTTTAGAAAGACACAATTGTTTTGTATCAATACATTTGCAGGGCTTATTTTCTAAAGAGGAGAAAGATTGAATTTCTTTACCATGAAAGATACTGTGAGATGGAGTTGTTGACTCTAGTTTACTCTGCTAAGGCCTACTTTTATTTTGTAGCATTTAACAGTAATCAGACTGTAATGTGTTTTAGTCTTTACCAAACCAACCTGATCCAGTTCTCAAAAATCTCCCTGTAGTATTTTCAGTTCTTGATCTGTCAATTCATCCACTTCGTATTTTTCCTTTATTATGTGCCCAGAAATAAGTGTAAAAAGTAGGATTTTTAAATCAGTACCAGCAATGTAGATAACTTGCAAAATGTTAAAAAAATAGTCAAGAGCATGTATATACTACCAAAGAAAATTCAGTATTGCAAAAAAGATGCCAGATAAATGGCAGCAGGATATACACATAGATTTCTTGGAAATTTGTAGTCATTATTTTGGATTAAAATTGGTGATACATATGTACTTGTTAAAATTAGTCTGTAGGCATGTTATTATACAAAAAATGTTTCGTAAGCCATAGAGGACTTTCACAAGATATACAACATTCTTTTACTGTGTTATGCAGGCTTACTACAAGAAAAACATTACAGATCACGAGGAATAGCTATTCAGCTGCTTCAGAAACGATCTGTCGTAATACTAAAAATAAAGTGCAACAGTGTATGCCAAATCATCATCAGTGTGTGTGGTGTTTAAATTTAAAAAGAAGAATTTTAAAATAAAACAAAACACTTAAAATCACGTGAATGTAACACTTTCCAGTAAAGAGATAAAACTCTGAAAATATGCATTGGAAAGACAACAGAAAGTTCAAAGCAGTTCTATCACAATCTCCTTTACAATCCCATGCAAAAGCTGAGCATTTTTATCTTGGGTTAATGTATTTTCCAGAGTTCCTTTTAGAATACAGATCACTCAAAAATTGTTTCATTCGTATGATTAAAAAAGCTTTAATTTGAAGCCTGGTACAGGTTGAACATGTATTTTTGGCAAAGGCAAATTAAAAAAATCCAAAAACCCATCTAATGTAGATGAGATGCCTTGCTCTCAATTGGGTTTCTTCAAGTTCTCTGTCAACAAATCTACTATCCATTGCCATTGCAAACACTCACTGGCTACTGACAAATGCTCTATGAGAAAAGCCACCCTCGGCGACATACTGGACATGTCTGGGAACAGGCAAATGACAAAAACATGACAACAAAAGAAAATTGTGAGCGACAGTGGTATGGCCTTAGGTTCATGGATTGACATACCACTTTTGGCTTAGATTACATGTGGCCCGTCAAATGGGGTTTAGCTCTTGGAATTATTAACTGTCTGGATGAATTATTGTTAAAGATATCAGCCATCAGCAAAATTATCATTATGGCTCATAGAAAAAACACAAATGCCAAGTTTTTCATGTGGGACAGACTCCAGCAGACTGGAGCACAGCTTTTGTAGCAAAAGGGCCTGAGCTCCTGTGGTCAGCAAGTTGAATGTTAAGTCAACAGCATGTGCTTGTAATGATGAATGCCAGCCTCATGGTGTGGTAAGGAGGATGAGAGAGGGGATTTTTCCCATGTGAGGCAATTTTGAGTCTGCTTCTGGAGTATTGTGCCCAACGCTGGACCCCCTTGTATAACAGATACTTAAAAATTGGAGTAAATTCATGGCTGTGGGGTGGGAGCACAGGACACCCAAAGAAAGCAGGGGCAGCTTCGTTCATCCTGGGCAAGAGAAGTCCGTAGGGGCAGCTAATGGTGCTCTTCAGCTTCCTGCTGGGACAGCAAGGGGCAGGACAGCTAGATGCCTCTCAAAAGTACACAGCGAAAGGATGAAAGATAGCAACTACAGGTTGCAGGAAGGGAATCTGCTATTAGGTATAAGAAAAAAAAATCACTGTGACAATTGTCCAACACAGGGCCAGGCACCCAGGCAGGCTGTGGGGTTTCCACCCTTGGAGATGTTCATCCAGAATATGAGCGGGCAAGGCCTGAGCAACTTGCTTGAACTTTGAAGATAGCACTGAGCTCCAGATATCCCTTCCAACCAGCGTTACGTGGTGAGCAGTAGAGCTGGCAATAATATTATTGTGTGACAAAGCAGGTCCCAGAGGGAAAAACCTAAAACTTTTATGGATGTAGGGTGCTACAGCAAGATGTGAAGCTCTGTTCCTGTGACATGGGACTGCCAAGAAAAGGAGTAGTGTGTTCCATGAACTGCAGGAGACCAGAGCAACTATATTGTACAGCAGAGGGCAGAATGCCTTCCTGAATCTCTTTTCCATTCCAGCTGGACTTGTGTAAGAGACTTCTTTTGATATTTTTGGCCTACCAGTGTTGAAACAAACTGTGATAGGACTGCTGCTATTCCTTCAACAGTCTGTTGAAGACTGACAGACAATGAACTGTCTGTTCAACAGCCTAGGGGACCTTGCTGTTTCCATTTGCAGACCTAACTTTTGCAAACCTAACTGTTCTTTTGCTCAAGCTGAACACGGAGGAGTATGATCAGGTGGCTTACAGGTGTGTACCTCCTCCATGGGCAGTATGTGCTGATAGGACAGTGCGTGAGGGTTGCTGGGACTGGGGGAAAGATGCTGCTTCCTCTGTGTTTCTGTGGGGCTGGGGCCTCAGTGGGTGAGAGCTCGTTCTCCGTTTGCCTGTCATTTTCTGTGCTCACTGCTCGCTTCCCACTCACTTCCCATGCTCTGGCCACAGGCTGCACATCCTCTCAGCTCCCCACTTACTTCCACCCAGATCCCCATGGGTGCTGCTAAAACTGCCGATCTGCATTAAAGATATTTGACACGCCAAGGCAGATGCTACAGGGAAAATGACACAAGTAGCCTGAAGGAAGAAAACTGTTTCATCAGTGTGTATTTTGATGGTATGAACTGTAGAAAGCTCAGGGCAACTGCACTACACATATACATACATATATAAAAATATATATATATATGTAACTGTTTATTCAGTGTACAAAGCAGAGATTCCTGTTTAGAAAAAAAAAAAAAAGGAAAAATTATCCAACTCAGTATAGACACAGGGGAAGTGGAAGGAGCTGAGGAGTAAAGTTAATGGACAAACATAATTCCTGTATTTTCTAATTCTGAAGTGCTTGGTTTCATGATTTAATGTGCTTTGAATGTAGTCTTTTTGGATATAACTTTATGTGCATTTACTCGGACATATATTAGTAATTTTGAATACTTGTTAGGGAGGGAGGTATAATAAGTAGAAAGCAGAGGTAAATGTGTAACCTTAGCTTAATGTAATCCACTGACTGTTACTGTATAAAATTTCACAGGTACCCAGCTGTAGGTAGGTTGTGAATCAAATCTAATTATTCATACTAAGGCTTAGCAGTGTTTTATCTATCTGCATGCACTCTGCTCTGACAGTCTGTACTCAGGTCTTCAGACTAAAACAGAAGAGAGAGCACACTAGCCACAAGCATATGAGGGTGTGAAGAAAGTGAGAGCAGATAAGACTAATTTTGATCTTCATTCTGGACTGAGTTTGTCCTCCTTTAGAACTGCTCAGCAGACTCATCAGCTCCCCCTCCCCCTAGATTTAGCCTTATAGTGTTAGAACTTCACACAGAATCTTCAGGTGAAACTCAAATACAAATTATATTGTTTAATAATACTATCATAATATAATAATAGTGTAACATGAGATGCTCTTGTCCCTTTAATTTTCTTCCTTTGACACTTCTACTACTTCTTGAAGCAGCTTATCCATTAGAAGTACAGATGAACTTTCAGCATTGTACAGTATAGTGTATCAAAATCAGCACTAAGTGTGCTCCTCTTGCACACATTAGTGCCTTATATTTTAAAGCTCACTTCATGTTTGTCTCAGTGAAGTGTGTGGTCTTCCAATAAAAAGCAGCACTGGGAATGCCAGAAACTGCCAAAATTAAATATGACACCCTGGGAGGAAATCTGCCCCTTTCTCCCTCCAAATAGAATAAAGCCTAGCCACCAAAAGAAACCCAGCCCTTACTTATTTTTCAGAATATATTGCTCTTTATTTTATCTTGTAACAATAGCTGGTACTATATATCCTGGGCTTAGAAACACAATTTAGTTCAGCTTCTTCACAGGCACTCAACAGATTAGGTGCCTCTTAATAGCACCTAATAGTAACTGGGACCAACACTCCAGCTGACTTTTGTAGTCTTAGTGTATCTCTCCCAATCAATAGCTATCAGTAGAAATGAAATATATTGAAGTATTAGCTGTCAAGAAGCGTCACTGGTAGCTGTTGTGATCCCATCCCCAAAGTAAAGTTATCAGATAGCCAGACCTGGCCTGAACTGACTTTATTTGATGGTTGTGTTATCGATCACAGCCATTGAAGTAGACTACTTCAAAACTATGAAAGTGATGCTGGAGGCACACAGCTGTGGGATGGAAAGTCATGTGATGGTGCTGTTTCTGCTTGTCTTGCCATCTCAGACATCTCAGAGGGTCTGGAGATTTCTCCTGAGGCCCCTTGAGAGTCCACTGCTATTGCTGTGAAAGTACAGGATACCCGATGCTTGTGAGCTCCTCCAGTGACTCTGAAATCAGCTGCACCTCAGCATTCACAGTGAAGTTCATTCTCTTTTGTGTTTGTATGTCTCACTGCAAAATCTCCAAAATCATTTCAGGCACCCGTCTGTATACGGTGTGCTAGAAATGGTCATGAAAGAGGAAAGCAATACAGTTTCTCGTTTACCACTGCACTATGTCTGTGCTACACTGTGCGCTGCTCCTCTTCACGCTCTCTGTAACCTTGTGTGGCAGCAGCCCTGGGTGAGTCAGGACTACAACCCATGTGTACCAGAGTGTGCTGTGCAGTGTAATAATGGGGAGAGAAAGAGGAGTGCAGAAAAGCAATCCTACTAAAAGAGTGCTTTTGTAGATGATGACAATGTCATGCTTCTGACAAATATTGTTATCCGTCCATAATCCAGATGGGTATTAGCGGCTGTATGAGCCTGTCATAAAACTTAATACTTATAAAAGCATGTGCAGTTCTGAGTGCATAGATGCCCTGGGCTTAATTTTGCAAACCATGCTGGCACCAAGCAGAGCTCAGAGCAGATGTATTTAGAAAGTGGAAACAAATATTATGCAACTTTTTCCACAAATGCCTGGCACAGGCGGACCACCTTCAGTATTTACTGACAGCAGTACAAACCCATTGAACAGAGCAGGATAGCTGATATAAAATACTCTATGCACAGTGGCAGAAGGAAGCCTTGTAAATAAAAACAGTTATCATATGCGATCATGGGTGGTGTCTCGTTGAACAAGCGTGTGTCCTCTGTCAGGACACCCCTAAAGCAGCATGTCTGACAGAGGTGTCACAGGCAGCCAGGACGGGGCCTGGAAGTGTTGATGAAAATTTCTTTCATATCAGGTGAAATCCCATGCACAGTAATTACAGTGCTGCCATGGGATCCTTCACCAAACCAGATAGTTTTTCTTGCTGCTCCCCCCATTTCAATGCCAGTGATCTTAGCATTTCTAATAAAGGCTATATACACAAACGATAGCTTGGGAAGCCAGCTTGGATAAGGCCCAGTGGTCTCAATGTGTGTCAGTGAGTTGAGCCAGTAATATTTTTATTACAATGTTAGCCTTGAAAAGATTGCTGTCTCTCATGTTTGCTGCTGAAGGTTGTCACTGACTCTCACTGTTGTTACTGCTGCATCAGAGACTGCAGCTTTGTAAGGAGGGGTGGCTCGAAGAGGTCAAGGAAAAAGGGATTTGCTGGCCATGGAAGTGTCCTGTCTGTGCATGGAGGAACCATCACTTTACTATACATGATAACAGACTTGACTAACTTCTGTGACCAGGGTTACAAACACTTGAAAAGGGGTAGTTTCTTCCATCTCTCCCATGTAATTCAAGAAGAGTCTCATAAGCAAGGTGCAAAGCCCTCAACTGAAAAGGCGTCACTTGGTCATACTGGAGAAATAATTTATAGTCTCTGGAGCCAGCAGGTTAATATCTGGAGATTAAGGAAGACAAAGTTTATGGAGGTGGTTAAATAAACAATCCCCAGCATAAATTTGGTAGTAAAATTGATTTGCTTAGGTAGGCAGGGTTTGGGAAGGTATCTGTGCTGCAGATGAGACAGAGAGGCTGTTAATAATAAAGCATTCAGCCAGTTCAGAATATGAAGCTGGATGATTTTTGTACCTTTATTTAATTTATTTATTTATTTATGCATGCATGCATGCATGTCTCAAATAGCTGATTTTCTGGACTGAAGTAATCTTTGCTTGGTACAGGTTCAAGCCAGAAAAGAATTCATCTTTTTGCTGTTGAAATAATGGCCCACTACGCACAGTGATAGCCTCTTGTTCGACTCATTCCATCAGCAATACTCTGGCAATATGGAAGCAATTAAAGCAAGGTCTTTAGATCTTTGCTTCTTTTCTTCTTCCTTTTGTTTGAATTTTTTTACTTTTTTTTTTTTTTAAATTGTATTAACAAATTGTCCTGCTATCATTTACACATTCTTTAGGCTTACTAAGGAGCTAAAACAGGGCCAACTATATTCTGTGTCGGTCTCCCTTCTGTGTTGAAAAGATTGGGTTTTCAAGGCTCTCACTTGGTTCCTGTCCCCAAAATGCATTTTGTGTATATTCTCAAATGTGTCTCTGTCTTGAAAATGCTGAACTTGAATCCAGTTAAAACTAAAAGTTTCACCAAACAAAACTTCAGGAAGAAAAATTGGATATGTTCCTTGTGTAGAGGAAAAGGTGGACCTATTTTTGCACATTTCTTAGAGAGCAGGGCATTTGCTATTTCATAACTTGCCAGAGTAATGTTTTCTTCTGCTTCTCATTAAGAAGTATGATGGTTGAAGTCTGTCTCAAGGTATAACACAATTAAAAGGAATGAGTTCATATTTTAATCCATTTCCAATAGTTCATAAGCTTTTTGCCATGCAATTAATGAAACAGAATAAGAACAAGATACTTCGGACTTCAGATTGACCATGAACCATATAAAACTGATGTGCGAAGGCAAAAGTTCACTTCTGTGCTAAAGCAACTTGTGGACAGATGGTTTGGATTTAAAGAGTAGCAGGATTTCTGGAAAAATTACACAAGATTAATAAAAATGTAAGTTGAATTCAAGCTCAGTTCATGAAAAATCTAAAGGCAAGAAAATTAGAAACTCTACTTCAGTTTGATTTGTAAAGAACAGAAATGGAACTGCCAAGAAACATACATTGAAAGATCTTGTTTCTCATTTACATTTCTGTTAAAATTTCTGGGAATTATACATATCCTTGTAGGCACTTAATATTGATGTTATGTTCAGATTATTATTTTTTAAAGGTTAGTATACATTTAACCTTCAGAGACAGACTTCCAGAGTAAGATTTAACTGTACGCAGTTACTACCAGAGCAGAGTTGGAGAAACACATATGAAACAGAAATCATCAGTGGAGTTTAAAGTTGAAAGTTATTACTCTCTCTTAACTTATCCTTTTTCAGATGTGAGAAGCTGAGTAGTAAATACATGATCCTAACTTCTTTTTTTTTTTTTAAACAACAAAAATTAAAGTCTGGGTTTTCAGAAGGATCCAGTAGTGGTTTAACTAAGTGCTGCGCAGCTTCCAAATTCAGCCTGGGGCTTTGCTGGGACCTGGTTTTCAGCAGATATCTGTTTTACTCTTTTTAAGAATGCTCTTGGACAGGTTCTTCCACTAGAGCTCTCAAAAAAATGATGCTTCCAAAATCACTAAAAAACAAAAGAAAAAAGCAGCTGGCTTTGGGGGTGATGTTTTGTTTTGTTTTCCTGAAAAACAAAACAAAAAACAGATATCCTCTACAGAGCTCTTACATCATTGTGCAAGAGTTAGTACTTTAGTAAATGCAGGGGTCTCAGAGGGCAAATCCTACATAACAGGTTAATGTAACCATTATCCACAGCCATTGACACTGGCTGACATCTGAATGCCAGTGGGAAGTTTGTATAACACTTACAGGGCCATGCAAAAAGCTTTTTGTCTAAACACATGTGAGCTGTTTGGCAGCTGTGCAATGACTTGATGGTAGCAGTGGATGCCAGAGTAAGAGGTTCATTTCAGTAGGTTGAGATGGGTCTCAGTGTAGCATGACAAAGTGGCTCCTGGTGTTTTGGGTTGTCCTCAGTGGATTCCCACACTGGAGAAATGAGGATGAGTTATGATCTGCTGTTTGTCATTGCCAGAGACTTTATGGCTGCCTCTGTGCTAGTAAGCTCCATGGTGCCTGGGTTGGCTCCCAGACATAGGAACCTCATCACTCATATCAGTAAGCTGTCAGTACAATCCCACGCCTTTGCCAGCTGGGGCCCTCCCAAATGGTTGCCAGGCACAGTTTAGGAAATAGAGCAATCCATGGATCATTCCCCAAAACATTTTTCATGTTATGTCAGTCCCTTGTTTTGGGCAGGACTTTCTTCATATGGATGTGGGAAAGACCAGTGGGAAATCATTTGGTATAGTTTATTGGTATAGATGTAGTCTCTGGGCCCAAAAGGTTTTGGAAAGTGGTAATGCTTTTAGTTTCTTCTTTGTGAGTGTGAAGAAAATTGTTGCCAGTAGTTATGGTAGGCATAAGCAAACCAAAAAGCATCTGCAAAACTCTTATACTCTTCAAGATCAGAGCATGGGAATTGGGTCACTTACAAAAAGAGATGAAGTAGTTTGGGACTTGTGTGAAGAAAAAGTGGTAGATTGGTTGGGCTTTTCTTATTATTGTTTCCATGCCTGACTTTTGACACTGATGTGTTATGATGTGGAGTGCCACAATATCAGCCCTGAAGGGTCACACAAATTACGGGCTTTCTGTTCATGGACCTGAGGCACAGTGAGGTGGTGCTCTGAGTCTGAGAGCAGATTAAACTGTGCAGTCACACACGCTGTCTCCAACTAGATGATTATACCTTCTACCTCAAAAGAATATAAAAATAAAAATAAAAATAAAAACAAAAACAAAAATAAAAATAAAAATAAAAATAAAAATAAAAATAAAAATATTGCTAGCATTGTCTGTGGTATATGGTATATACCGGCAGGTATCTCAGTAGCAGTATTTGAGCTGACAAGATACACAAAGGTGTCTTTCTAAGTGCTGGGAGCGCTTCTTGCACTTCTCCCCTAGACAGACATGATCTACAATGTGGGACATGGAGTGCAGTGCTCTAGTTTGAATCGGGTCAATGCAGAGCTTACCCACTTCCCCCTGCCTTACATGCATCATCAAACCAGAGACTTTTAGTAGCTTTTAGACTTCCTGCTCCATCCTGCCAAGAGGGTCCTTGGGCAGAACATGGGACATTCAGCTATTTGCAAGACACACATTAAGAGTGTGTAAACAAGCCATTAAGAAAGGAGTTGTCACAAGAAAGCAGCTCTTTCTGCAGCAATTAAGATGACCTCCACAGAGCAATTAGATATGAGAGGATTGCGCTGGCATTCATCTACTATGACCTGATAGATGAAGGTAATCTCTTGCAGTGTGGTCAGTTTTGGTGTAGGGGGGTTACTCTTAGTTTCGTAGTCATGCTGTTCACACAGCAGTGGCCAGGAAGAAGCTCTTAGGATCTGTGTTTTTGCAGAAGTGGAAATTATAGTTAGGGATTCTCTGAGAAAGGACATGGATAAATCTGTAAAAGGAAAAACATGGCTAATAAACACTGTTCTGTCTGAGGCAGATGTGTTCAAGACTAACTGGAGGAACAGCATCAGCGAAATGTGTGAAGCCAGAGCAATGGATGAGCATGTTAACCTGTTTTGGAGAAGATCATGTTTTTGTCTAATCAGCAGCATGATTTTTATTAATTTGTTTATTTATTTTCATGAAATGCAGACTGAAAATATCAGGAGGATAAGTCTTTGGACAATATTCCAAATATGTCCTAGCTGGAGCAAAGCAATAATGCAGGGACCCACCTTTGCTGTCTTCCCTCTTCCTTCTCTACATCTAGCTGGTGTCAGCCCTGGCTCTAGTTTTGGTCAGCAACTGAGGCTGACTCAGGACTGGCTCAAGGGAGAGATCCTACTGTGATGGAGGTGGTCACCTAGTGACTGGCTTGGAAATGTCCAACAGTTGAGAACAACACATTTCAGTTTTGCTGAAATATATATATATTTTTTTTGCAAAAATAAAAATGAGGTGTAGCAGGATGTCCTATTCCCATGAGGAGCTCAAGAGAAAATCAGTGAAAAATCTTTTTTTGCTTGATTTTTAACTAGCTTTGAAAGAGTGAAGGAGGACCTATACTCATTTTCTCTCTTAAAGTCACCCTCCTGCAAAGCTGATGTCATCTGTTTCAATCTACCTGTAATTTAGCCTGCAGCTCATTTTTTATGTAGATAGATACAGCCTCTTTCCTTTTTTGGTTTACTATTTTCTTCTCTCTCTCTTTTTTTTTTTAAATTGTTGTTGTTTGTATCCACTTCAATCATAGCTTACAGTTTAAAACATTTTTTGTCTCTTCTGTAAAAAAACAAAACAAACAAACAAAACAAAACAAAACAACAGAATGACAGCTGTGGCATGCTGGTCTGAAGGCTGCAGGGAAGCAGAGGTCCTCAGCCAGTCCTCAGCCCTGCTGCCGAGGTTGCAAACTCATGCTGCTGGCACCCAACATGGGGTGGGCGGCTGCTTGCTGGGGTCTCTAGTTCAGCTGGTAGCAACTGTCCAGAAACTGCACCTGGTGGTGATGCCTTTGGGTTAGCACAATCTTGTGGCTGTCAGTCTTACCAATTATGCTTAACTGGTGAAGGTACGGAGTTGCACAGGAGGCCATGGATGCAGCAATGTGATCCAGGTTTTGAACTAGAAACAGTCCATCCCATATTTTCTCATACTAACAGGTTGCCTTCTGCAACTCTTCCACCATGCCTGGTTTTTAGGCTCAGAGTTATTTCTGATACTATGCATGTCCCAATGCATGCGGTGCAATTATTTCTCTTGCTTCACTTTTCAAATGTTTTTGGTTTACTACCGTGGCTTTTCATTTACTTTTCCTGTATTTAATGCTTTTCAACACAAATATCTTCTTAATTTTTATTTTATTTATCTAAGGATTTTTTTTGGTCATTCGTATTCCTATTTTATTTATCTCAATTTACATTAAGACCATTTTCCTGTTTGCAACATCCATTTATCTGTAGCTTACCATGACTAGTCTGCCGTGAGTAGTACTAGAATGATTTATTTTGTGACCGGAACTGCAATTTGCCTCCTTCCAGTTCCTAAATTAGCTGCCATCTTTAATAAAGTCAAATATTTTACAGCACAAAAATAAAACATCTTCACATCTATTCACCTCTGGGTTATCCTCAGTCATTTCCCTGCAGCTGCTTTCCTGGCCGTGGAGCTCCCAAGGAAACACTGCCCCCCGATGTTGCAGACAGGACGAGTTTTGCTAGTCCAAATCCAAACTCGGCAGTTGTGCTCAGCCAGATTTTTTTCCTTTTTTTTGGCTGTTTGGAGCACAGATGTTGAAACTGCCCGGGCATTTTTCAAAGCTGGCTCCTACTGTGTGGCAGCCGACATTACCCTCACTGGAGCATAGGCAGAGCAGTGAAGATCTCCAGGGAGAAAACTGCTTTCTGGGGAGCACTTGTCCACATCAGCATCCTCTGCCAGTGAGAAGCACCTTACATGGAACTGGAGCAGGAGCAGAAAGAGGTGAACTGGAGCAGCCCTTCACTGCTCTCATCACATCCTTAAATGCAGCCATGCAACTGACAGGGATTTTTCTTCCTTTCAAAGGGCAATTAAGCCTTTGTTCTTTTGTTCTTGCTCATGTTAGCTTGGTAGAAGTGGAGAAAATAGTAGCAAAACAGTTATTTTTCTGTATATTCATTACATTCTCATGATATCAAAGCTACTCACAGGCCCGAACTGCCTGTAGCTTACTGCAGGCTATTGCGAGGTTATCGTGCTCAGACTGACACCGTATGTCAGTATACAGCTCTCTCATGGGAGCAGTGCAACAGCACCCACACAGAGGTGCCTTTCTGCAGCACTTACTTAGACAGTACTCCCCTCTAAAAGGCAGAGCTGAAAACGTGGGAGTGGACATTGAGCAGCCTCATGAAGAAAGTGGGAATTAAGGATCCCAGGGCTGCTTGATGGGGTTCCTGTGAATGTGAGTTCAATGCCATCCTCATGATGCATGTGTGTGGTAAGCATACCATCCTGGGAAAGAGGAGTTGTCTTTACTTGGATAGCATGCCCTACTCAGGGAAACATACTTTTGTATATCTTAGTGCCTCCACAGGAGAAGGTGCTGCTTCTGGAAGAGCTGGTGGCCCTTGTGGTACTCCATCTGCGCTGTATTTCAGGGGCTGCCAAGTGCTTCAGAACAATTTAGAAAGGAAAGTCATTATTGTTTTCCAGGCATTACTGGGAGAATGAGAGAAGCACCTGGTTCTTACTATATAACAAACAGTGATACATACTGTAGGCTGGGTGCCATAGTTTCACACGCTTTGCTCTGCAGCTGAGAGACATCTTTTAATAGAATACATTTTTACAGCTCCCTGGAGTCCTGCTGTTCACTTCTTCAATTTGTTTTTGTCTCTCATTTCTCTCTCTTTTTCTTTTAATGTCTCAAGACCTACTTGAAAGAGAGAGGAGTTTTTGTTGGTTTCCTTTCTAAAACAAGCTGACAATCCTGTATACCAAGACATTCTCCTGCACAGGTACTCTTACTCTTTTAGTCTCCTTTGGTTCATTATGTGTTGTTTGGGAGGAGGTCTGAAATAAGGTATGATAATCCCCTGACTCTCATCCCACAATACAGGTGTTGACACTGAGGCATTCACCAGCACATGTAGCCCACCCCTACTGGCAAAGTTTTTCTGGGCTATCCAAAGTCTGGGGTCCCTTTTTCCTCCATCGTGCAGTAGTGCACAATGAAATAATTCCTGTAGCCATTCCAGGTGGCATTTTCAAGCCTTAGATTGTGTTCTGCAGAAATGTGGGATCTTTCCCTCTCCTGTCACTGATGTTGAAAGTCTCTGCCTTGCATGTTTCTGCATGGCTAAACTAGCAGGCCCCTCTGCACACAAGCAGGGCCAGCCAACCCCAACATCCCTGCCTGTTTCTGCACTCCTTGGACAGAGGTAATTTTTGATTTGGCAAAGCATTAAATTTTCTGACAGAAATCTGTGAAGAAATTGGAGTGTCAGCAGGTAATTTTATAGCTCTTGGGTTTCTTTCTGTAGCTGTAAATAGCAGAAGAGGCAGACCAAGATTTGTCCCCTCTGAGGATTCTGAATGCTCAAGTGATAAAAGTCAAGGCTGTAAATCCTACCTGTATGTATTATCAGCTAATACTGAAAAACAGATTAAACCAGTATGTTATAATTAAAACAGAAATCTAACAAGCAGAGCCCTGTGGACAAAATGTGGTACTGTACATTGACTAGGAAAGCCTGCAGAAATTTTTACTTTTTATAACTTCAGTGACAGGATGACTTGTGAGTGATATTTATTAAAATAGTGATCTTCTAGATGCTCTGTCTCAGAACAATAAATCAACCAGTGTATCAATCTAACACATTTTTGAGAATTGACTGACAAGTTAATTTACCTTACTTTCCCTATAATGGAGAAATAAATATTCAAAGAGGTCTTGAAAAGGCTTGACTAATTTTAATGTATTGAACCGATTGCTTTTAGAGGTCACCTCGTCTGCATGTGAAAACAGTTGGACTGTGCCACTGTGTTCATTTGACACATCATCTGTATCATTTTCCTTTAGTGCCTGCAAAAGGGAAAGTACCAAAAGCACTGACCTGAGAGATGACAGTATCTGACTTGATCAAAGAGCAAGAACACGGCAGGCCCACACGGCCCTTTGAGGGAGGGGAGGCCGCTGTGGGGAAGAACTGCATCAGGAGGACCACAAGCAGCCCTTGTGCACACAGGAAACATGGTGGCCATGTAAATCTTAGGCATGATCCCTGTTGCCTGCTCACCTACATCAGGAAAGAGCTGATGTCATGATCCTTCCTCGCCCTCCCTTGCACCCTAACCCTCACTGAGAGCTTTTCCGAAAGAGAATACAAATCTCCTGACTAAATCCCACAAACCTTATTAGGATGAATGTTACTAATGTGTTACTAATTAGAAAATTATCCAGAGAAGGAAGATTATGTGTCGGGTTTTTCTGAGCCACAGTGAAAACCAAGGTCACAGCCGAAATAAAAATATAGTCTCAGGTTACATGCCACGTTCATCAGCATGAAACACAGTAACCTCAGCAACTGAAAGCAAGCCAAACACCTGGTTATGGAGTGTGCTCTTCTGCTTTCCTGTGCTACCCTGTAGAGTAGATGCAGGAAAGCTTCACTAAGTAGTTGCTCCAGGGCCACAGAAATAGTCTTCACACGTTTTGTCTCAGAAAGTGTGGTCATATGAGAGCAGATATTTTTAGTGGTGTCATCAGAGGTGGAGGCTGTGTGCAAGTGTTGTGAGCAGCAATTCCAGCTCTGCTGGTGACACAGCAGCTCTGGTAGAGGAAAAGGATCAACTATAATTTTCTCTCTGGCCAGTCTCTTTGTAGCAGACATTACAGAATAGATCAGTGCTCTTATTCTCTCAGTGCCACAGTTTACACCCCACTTGAATTCCTGATTTGCCGCCTACTAAAAAGCTGAGTTTAAGCACTTTTTTTTTTTTTTTTCTAACACCTTCAGGGCTCTGAACCTCCTGAATGTTCTCAACAGCCTGTGTTGGGTTGGCTCCCTGCCTGTCCAGGACTTCTGCGTAAGGCACTAGGAACATCTGAGACCTCTGCCAGGGAAACTGGCAATGAGCACTGAAAGATCCTGCTGTCCTACTGTGATGCTTGTTTAAAACTGGTCTGTAATGGCCTTCATCATGTGGAGATCTTCCCCTGGGAGCTGTATTAGAACATGATGCTCCCCAGCATCGTCCTGGTTGTACGATGGAGAAATGATACACAGTTGAGAGGCACTGCTCAGGCAGTGTCCTGTTCCCAGTGTTGTTATCCTTGGTGCCAATTTTAGTCTTTTACAGTGCTCAAAAAACAAACAACAAAAAAAAAACGGTTATGAAACCAACAGGAAGCCTGTGAGTTTACTATTTCCAATACTATAATGGGTAACTTTTCCCTTCAGAAAGAAACCTGAAGGAAAGAATGGCTTAATTAAGGTATAGCAATTATTTGAGGCAGTACCAGTTTTAGCCACGGAACCTTTGGAAGGCATCACAGTAGGTATTACACGATATATTATCATGTTATGGTCTCAGTCCTAGCTGGTGGGTTGAAAGAACCATAAACCCTACCTTAGTATGGATGCAGATCTAGCTTGTGGTGAGCCAAGACCCGGTTTGGTTTTGCAGATCTGTGTGGCCATAGTCATATTTGTTGAGAAAACTGTTTCTGAGCTGTGAGAAAGTATGTGGGCTGAAGCCATACAAGATGAGATTGATGGTAATAAAGTATTAACAAGTGGTTTTTATTTTTATTGTTATTTTATATATATATATATATATAGTATTTTTAAAGATGGTCTGTCAATGAGAGTAACAGTGAATCTTGGAAATACTTGCAGTGATGAAATAATTTCACTGATAATGTTTTGCACCTCATTTTAACTCTGAAGTTATCTGACTTCACGGATTTCATGGTCATTGGATTTTCTGCCGCCTGCTAGGTTGAAGAAATCAGGATCACTGCCTGCCTGCAAGGTTGAAGAAAGCTATATTTGTACTTATTTGCCTCTACAGAAATATATGCAGACCTATGATCATTATTCTCCTACTGCCTGATGAAACTTAAATTTGAGCTCCTCAACAGTGTCTGCAGTATGTATTGTAGTCCTTTAACAACTCAAGATTGCTTTTTCTCGGCTTTTTAATTTTTCAAAAGATTTCTTGAAATGTGGGCAGCAAAGCAGCTTGTAGTATTCCTAAATCATTTGTACCAGTACTAAATGCAGATTTAATAAAGTATGAACCATCATTGTTTGGATTTTATCCTAACAGAAGGTTATATTTTAATGACATCAATTCATGAAGAAGTTTTTATTTCCTTCCTTCTTCATAGGGCTTATTAAATCATTTCATACACTGACAGCCTAATATTCTTATAGATCTCAAATGTCACATCAACTTTAATGGGTGTGTTTAGATTGCAGCGCTGTTCCACAGACTACGCCTAGGCCTCAAAACATGATCAAAACCTTATTAAGTGAAAATGTAGTCAGTTACTCTAAGCAGGCTTCTTTTTGCTACCAGCTAACCGAGTCAGTTGAACGATAACTGTGGTTTGTGCAGTGCAACCACAGCAGCCACACTAGTATGGGCAAAAATCACAGGGCGGAAAGCAGTCTGTGCTTCTGCACAAGCAATTTTATACTCTTATAGTATGTATGGGAAATTCTGTCCAATAACTTATAAAGATATTTTTATTTTGTTCTTTGTATTTTTCACATGGTGGATGTTTGGCTATTACTTTTGGCTAGTCAAACTGTTTTGCATGCTCTCCCCTTCCCATGCAATGTGATCCTCCATGTAAAACAGAATTTATGGTGCAATAGTCAGCTGTGTAAGTCTGTTGGGATAATCAAAAACAGGAAACTTTTTCAGCTGTCAAAAACAGTTGACAGCAATTGTCTAAATGGGTAAATTACAATTCTTTTGGTAATTGTTATTAGTTTAGCCTAGAGCAATGCAGATGTTTTGCTGTCATGAAAAACATACTTGGAGATGGGAACAATGGGCTCAAATTAATTGTCATTTCAAGTGAAAAACATACTTGGGAAACACTTCAAACATTTAACTAATGTCACGGAACGAATAATGAAATCCCTTATTCCAATGTTATTGCTACTACATATGCTGTAGATCTAATGTAATGATGTTATATTTTCTTCATCCTGTTACTACCTTTCTACTTTCTCCCCAAAAATGGCTTTTTATTGTTTTATGTTCTGATTAGCTGGTCATTTAACAGACCTGGAGGAGAGGACAAGCTAATCAGGTGGTGTAAATTCCAGCTTCCACCCTGAGCCACGATACTTGTACTTTGATCCCTTGCAGATGTCAGCAGGCAGCAGGACAGTAATGCTTCCAATTTCCTTTCCTTATTAATCATGGCTGCAAGCATGGGATCTAATCTTTGTGGCAGTAATTCCATTTGAAGCAGGAAATTTTCCAAATTAGTAAGTTTCTTATGAAATCTCTCCTTTAGTGAGAGCATGGCATCAACGCTTAATGAATTGACATGTAGGGAGAACACATTTTATGTGCGACAGGGCTGAAGAAAATATGAATTGCTGGTTCAGATGGTTATAGCTGTGCTTCAATTCCACTGATTCATGAGACAACCTCCAGCCAATAGGTCTTTGTTTCACACAGGCAGGCTTGCGTAAGTTCATAAAGAATTAATCACTAATGATTTTACATTAAAAAAAAAAAAAGAACAAAAAAAAAAAGTCTAGTAGTCAGTGGGAAATTACATTTACAGGCACCCAGCATGCTTCCAAAGGTAAGTGAAGGGGTACTAGAGCCAGGGGACAGAAATACAGTCTGGCAACATTGTTTTCAGATTAAAAACATTTAGAAAAATCTACTACTGTCTAAATATATTAATTTTCTCTTAGATTTTAAACAGAAATACAAACAGTTTGCTGCTTCCACCACCTAGACACATCTCAAAAGTCAGTTCCAAACCTGAATCTAAAAAGGTTTTTACTGAGAACTGCTTGTTTACCTGGTTCATTTTTATTCATGTGTTTTCTGGTATATTTCTTGCAGAGGACTTTGATAATAAAGATATAAAAATATATTCCCAGTTTAGTTCAAAAAAGGCCTTGAGAGTATGATGTAGTGTCAATCTACCATGACAGAGTGATTGTGCTGGTTTCATAAATATTTTGGGCTACCACTTCTCTATTTTTTTTCTTTTTCCTTTTCTCTTTTTTCTCTGCATTGTGAGATCCTGCACCACATCCTTAGTGTTTCCCTGTGGAAAAACATGTTGAGAAGTCCTCCCCACCACAGGGGCAGTCAATGCTCTTTCATATCCCAGTTTCTGATTTTTTTTTTTGATGCTCCTAAGAGACGATTATAGCACTATAGTGCTTCTGTCTGTTAATATTCTTCAAAAGGTGCTGGGATAATTTCTTCGTTTTGTTACAAACTAGAGGGAAGTTACATGAATGGAAATATAAGAGCACTAGCTATGCTTTTCCCTCATCCTCTACTCCTGTCTGTATAGACCTCATTTAGAGTCTTCTTACCAAGCTTCTCTGGTGGAAGGCTCCATTGCCATTGCAGTCCCACATTGTGTTCTTTTGGCAACATCAGTTAGTTTTTTGGCCACAGCTGAAACTCAGCTGTGGTATGAAATGCAGAAGAACTCATGTGACAAATTCACTTTTAACAATAGAGTTTGTATATAAGTCTTGCTTGGTTCTGGTGCCCAAGGTGCAAAAGAGAAATAACAGGGAAGATGAAACATGGTGAAATACAGATGAAATAACAGTAGGCGGAATCCATGCCTTGCTAATGTGTCCTTGGTACAGAGCCAGAGCTACACCGTGATACTGAATCAGTGAGTAAAAATAAAACCTAGATGCCACAACATCCTCATGATCAATGTGCTCCTTTGCAAGAGCCAGCTTTTTCTACAATAGAAGTAATGATTCAATTTCTCTAACACCAAACCATGAGCTGTCTACTAAACAAAATTAAGCCAAGGAAAGTGAGAAATCTAATTATCACACATATAAATCCTGTTTTCAATAGTCCAGATCTGGAATTTCAATTTTAAGTGCAAATAGCTGTAGCTGTAGGTCTAATTTAGTGATAACAAAAGCTGCTTAAAAAACAAAAACAAACCAACAAAACAGAGCAGATGAGTCATGCTCCTTAGTGTATGAAGTTACATTTAATTTTATATTGAAATTATTGCATTATAATCACATCAAATTATTTTGCTTTAGCCAAAAAAATACAAGTCTTCTGTGCTATTTTATACAAGTTAGTAAGCAACAGTGGTTGGAAACCACAGAAATGTGAGGAATCATTTCCAGTTTTTGAAGCATTCCTAGTGCTTATGACAGAGGTAATATAATGACTACTCCAGTTTGTTTTAAAACCTGGTCATGTTGCAAGTGATTTCATAACTCAAAAGGTAAAAGGAAGGTTTCTGTAGGTCTCAAACATCTGAGTCACTAGATGCGTGTGGTATATATGGAACTTCTTATGGGAAAGAGTTTAGTATGGGTGTAACAAGGCATGAGGCCTTTCATATCCGTCGAGGACAAAAGCTCATTTTGTAATCATTTATTTTGTAATCAAAAGTATTCAATGCATGGTTCAAAACCACTGTGTTGTACAGAAGCAGAATATTTCAGTTATGATACAAATAGGAGGCTTTGATGTAGGAAGAGAAACTTCAGTCAGTGTAAAGTAGCAGCTTCACAGTTTTAAAAATATGGTAATAGAATAATTGAACTGATGCGTTGCAAGCACTAACCCTCAAACTATGTTTCTGGAAGGCGGGCAGAGAAGTCAACATATGTTTCACTGCATGTTGCTGATATTTAGGCAGATGGGTCTCTTTTGTACTTATACAGGTCTGAGTTAAGCAATGAATAACGCACATCCCCTTGTCATTTTGATTTATCAGTACTGATAGTTTATTATGCATGGTTACTTACAGAACTCAATTTGAAAAACTAAGACAATGAGAATTAAAGCAAAGTAATTCAGAAGGTGTCATGTCAGTTTTTTTCCTTGAAGTAGTCTTCACCCATTGACCTTTTCTTTCCTCCTTAACTAGTGATTTTAACAAAAACCTAAAATGTTTTTTTATTCTTTGTGAAAAGTGGAGAATTGTGTCCAGAGAAGGAAAGCATTCACATTAACTTGTTTCTTAGAGCTTTAGAAGATTTAGAGAATCTAGAGAAGAATCTAGAGTTTAGAAGATTAACTCTCTATTATGAGTTTTTGGCCCCACTTAAATGAATGCTGAAATCAATACTAAAATTGCATCCACTGAGTGTGATTAATACAAAACTAGCAAAGTGCATCAACAGTGGTGTTCCTCTTACATTGAAACATAGAAGGCTGAGGATGTTAATGCCCAGAGACAAGAAGTAAATGCATTTCTTTCAAAATGCGTGGGAGAAGATAATCTTC
The DNA here is from genome assembly GCF_013377495.2 of Cygnus atratus. NCBI lineage: Eukaryota > Metazoa > Chordata > Aves > Anseriformes > Anatidae > Cygnus > Cygnus atratus. The sequence continues at coordinate 76,879,910 of NC_066362.1, read as the reverse complement.
TAGGTGTATTATAAAGTAATCTATAATTGTCATTGGTTCAATTACAGGAAGCTTTGTGCTAATCCTCTTCCTTCTTGTCCAGGAACTATTCATCCAAAATCTGTGAAGAATCATATTCAAAAAAGTGCAATTCTTGTGTCACTGGCATTTCCTGGGCTGCTCATTATACAGTGTTTGAAAACCCCAGGAAAAAGAACATCGCTGAATATCCACAGGCATGTTTTACCACACTGCTGCTGCTGGAACTATCTCAGCAAATGACAATTGTAACAAACAGAAGATGCATGACAGAAAGTGTCAGAACTAGAGCAAACCAAAGCTGGAGAAAGAATAAAGTCAGAGGGACAAGCAGGAATGGCAAATGCATGCATAGGTATTTAAGAAGCAAGTTTCTTTTCAAACAGAGACACTATAAACAGGACTGATATATGCCTGGCTTATACCACTGTCCCACATATTCCAGTCCAGCTCCAAGATCTAGTTTCTAGTTGCTGAATTTTCCTTTTTCTTAAACAAAAAAGCTGTGATCTGCAAATGGTAATATCTTCTAGCCTTACAATGTTTTTCGCCTGCTCTGATATTATCATTGGGAAAATAAGGTCTGAGTCCAGCCAAACAACATATGTTCAGCTAGCTCTCGCCCACCAGATGGTATTCAGGACTCTCTTGGAAGGGATTAGTTTTAATGGATTTTGCTACTTTCTGCAGTGATTTCATACTAATTGTTAGTTGCTTTCACTCATTTTTTTCCCCCTCTTTCTAATTGAAGTTCTCTGGCTTTTACTTTTAGCTATCACTTCTTACTCTGCCTTTTCTAAGCAACATTAATAAGACTAAGAGGACATTGTCTGAGATGAATGCAACATCTAGAAGACTCCCTTCTTCTCCAGCATTCAGTTCTGAACTAATCCACTTCTTGCTTCAAGGTTTAACTCCACTATATATGAATCTAATACAAAAAAATGTAAGTATGGTTGAATTCATATCGCTAAACCTCTCACTTTTTGGGAATATGATGTATAAAAGACTGTTGGCAAGTCTACATCTCTTTTTTTTTAATTTAAAAGAAATACTGATAAAAATGTTGGGGAAATATGAATTTTATCAACAGTATTACCTATAAAGGAACAGTGGTTTTGGAAGAGAGTGGAGAGCCAGAAAATTATGGTCTTAATTTCCCAGTAGGTAAAATGGATTTTATATGTGTGAAATTGATGAAGAATCACAAGTCAGAAGAAAGTGAATGACAAGATCAGGAAAAAAAAGTTTGTTCCATCTATATCAATCTGCTATATAATCCCCATCTATGTCATCTTGTTAACAAAAATTCTTGTAACAGTTGAATGGCAAATGAATGTTCTGAGATGGAGAAAATTGATTTGTCCTATACGTATTTTGGACTAGATCCAAAAAGAGGTTTGATCACTGCACTGAACTTGTGCTGGCCCCATTTACTCTCAGATAGCATACCTAGTGCTACTTACATGTGAATATTAAGTAGCTCTGAAGCACTTGGGTACCTTAGTTCACATTGCTAAGCACTAAAAGCATCTCTCAGTTTTTACTGTCATTACTCACATTCATCATGCAGTGCTCTGCCTCTTCCCAAATCCCCAGGGAGTGCCGGCGTGCTCCCAGCTGCTGTACTGCACAGAACCTGCCTGCGCTTTCCCCAGAGCAGCAGCAGCTACCCTGGCAAAAACACTGCCACACACACTTACAGAAGAGATTTTGGCTCTGCTAAGTACAGGCAAGAATAACTATCCCAGGGGACACGCAAGTGATAACACTCTGCTTGTTGCTGCTGTCAAGGCTTACCCACACTCATTTCCATCATCTCTCCAGGAAACAGTAGGAACCACAGATGTGAGATCAATACAACAGGAAAATTCCAAACCAAAGCCAAAAGACCTTCCTCAGACCATATCTGCTGTCCCATCTCACTGCCATGAGCATTAGCAGCTGGGTGTGGTAAGGTGGCAATGCCAGCAGCAGCAGGGATGCAGGAGGGCATGAGAGAAGGGAGGGGATGGCTAAGTATAGACAAAGACAGGAATAGCATTGCCTCCCTCTCCCCTTGAAAAGTTGCAAAAACTTTGATATCACCTTGAAGAAGGTCTTCCAACCTTACAGAAGTAGCAGTCCCCGGGAAGATGGATGCAGCTAACAGGCTACTCACTTAGCTAAAGCAGCACAGCTGTCTAGCATCTCTTTGCAGCATGCATCAAAGCAATCCATTTTAATGACCCACCATCAGGCACTTCCCTAATAAAGATGAGAGAGGAAGGTATGCAAGGTGGGAAACAAATCACTACAGATGCACAATGAGGATGTGAAGGACAGTGGCATAAGTTCACTTCTTATTGTTAATTGCCTTGCCAATAATGTCTATGTTTGAACCCTGCACAAAAAGAGCAGTTTATACAAATGTGCCTTCATCCATGAGAAATCTCAAAGAGCACTGGTCAGTGTAAGCTTTTGGAAAAACATGGCTAGTATTAGAAAAAGAACCTGAAGGCACCATCTGGTCCTTTCTCGTATGCCAAAGTCAGATCAAGTCTGACCTGAGCTATATCAAAATATGTGTAGGCAATTTTTCTTCTCCACGGTCACCTCTGTCAAATCTATTCCAGTGGTTTACTGTCTTCATGATTAGAAAGCTTTTTTTTTTTCTTTTTTTTTTTTTTTGTAATGACTACCATAAATCTCCCTTACTGTAATGATGCAGGCCCATTACTTCTTAAAACTGATGAGCTCTAAACTTGGAGAACCAATTGTCCTCATTTGCTGTAGTTGTGTTTTTTGTGTTTGAGCACTGTCATTGCAGCTCCATTCAGTTGGCTCTTCTTTGACTGAACAGTCCTGATTCCTGCCTGGAACAATGCTGCATTTTAAAATACTTTTGTTGGCAGGGATCAAACTCCAAGAGACTTTCATGACTGAGATGCACCTTCCCCTCTATTATCCTCAGTGAGTTCCAGTTATCTCTGTGGTTTGAATAATAGGTCCTGTTACTCCCCGTTTAAAAGGAGTACTCTCCTTTGCATTCTCATTTTATGTTATGTCATGTTGTATTATATTATGCTATTTGTGTTTGTACTCACTAACTCTTTCTGAGCAATTTCTGGTCAGTTCTGCATGGCATTTTTGACACTTCACACACAGGGCTGCAATTTCCTGCCTGCTGTAGGAGCACAAATGCAATGGAGATGCCTCAAGGCAAATTGGATTTCTGAATTTTAAAATTGCTGTCAATGTCCCCTTTCTAGGAGGTGTAATGTGAAACCAATGCCAGTAAACCCCATGTTATTTCTGTGAAAAACAGTCAGAGGAATTTTCACTACAAGTAGAGTCCATGGATAGATTTGTTTATTTTTGTATAAAAGGCCTCAGTTCACTTACAAATGAAGTTCAATCCCATTTTGTCAGTGTATTGCAGGGCAGTAAAATCTGAGCAGAGTGGCAGTAAATTCTCTCTAATATATGCATATTTATTTAGCTTTAAGTAGCTTCATGGTTCCTGGTTTCATAACCTCCCTTAGCTGCTTATTCTAATGGTTATAAATTTTTTTCTCTCATTTAATCTGAATTTTCCCAACTGCAGTTTAAGCTCATTACTACTTGATCTATCTTCAGTACTAATGAGAAAATGTTTTACCCTGGTCCTCTTTAAAGCACATTTTTGTCCATTAGGAAAATATTAATGTCTCTTCTCAGTCTTTGCTCTCCTCTGCTGAAAATCCTCAGTCCTCGACATTGCCGGGCCTTTTCTAGGTCCTTTGTTTCTTTCTGTGAAGTCCTTAAATTGTGTCCCTTAAAGCAAAGCACCCAGACTGTAAGTGCAGTACCAGGTTGTAAGTGCAGTACTCCTGTTTGGGAGCCAGCCACCACCATGGAGAAGTATCTTGTCTCCTGGTCTATCAGCACTGCTCCTCCAGGCAGCACAGCAGAGCGCTCATGACTTGTGTGACAATGCCAACTTGCCTGGAGTTATCTACTGGGATAATAAGATCCTACTGTGTTACCATTTGCCATCTGCTGGCCAGGAACTGACTACAATATGACTGCTTTTGATATGAGTATTGGTTGTTTTGTTGTTTCACCAGTTTTAGATTTCTGAGGCTGAAAGAACAGATTTTGTCCAGCTGGAGCAGGTAAATCCACCTGTCTTTAATCCCTTAAATAAAGGTGATCTGGGACCTGTGAAATATCCAGGGCGAGAATGCCACCTCTGTGCTCCTCCATGGGACATAAAGGACATTGTGGTGACCCGCTGGCTGGCTGGAGGAATTTCCTGAAGACCTGGTGTAGGACCCTTCAGGCAGTAGGCAGGGGGACAGGAAAGGTGAGAAGCAACTGAGGAAGCAGACCTGTGGTGACTAGTACGGTGTGCATCATCAGAATGGTTGAATAGAATCACCTACCACGTCTTTCAAGACTGTCAAAATGACATGAGAGGCCATTACCAGGGCAGCCTGCAGCTGGGAGAGCTTTGCTTTGTCTCAAGAGGAGTAAAGTGGCATAAGAACCCAGCAGTTTTGCAATGCCGCACTGTGGGCTACATTTCCATCTGGCATCACTCAGCTTTTATCTTCAGATATTTACAATGGCTGAAGATTTGGACAATGTACATACCTGTTTGTGTATGTACCAATGCATTAGGTTCGCATAAGACGTCTTAATAGTGATGCTTAAGGCCTCTCTTTTATAATACCCTCATTTCAAATGAATTCATCATCTTGTTGGACTGCTATCTTTACAGCAGTGGTTACTAAAAACTGGCAGTATGCTAAACTGCTAAGAGATTCCATGGTGCTGTACCCTCTTGATATCCTGGCTCAGCCCTGTACTCCTGGCATATTATTTCTGTGTATAATTTACAACTCATCATGCTTTGTCCTTTGGGAAAGGACTGCCATTAAAACCAGAGAAGTAGCAATGCAATTTATTTATTTTCCATTCTTGGTAATGACTCACTTTTAGTTAATGAATTGGAAAAAGTACATGAAATTAATGGGGCGAGGTGTAGTCTAACTGTAAAGCAGGGAATGTGCTTCTGCTGGTCCTGTGATTTGTTCACAGGTAAAGGTCAGGGATTTGCTGACTCCGGGCAGATTATGCTTTGTAATTCTTGTTCCCAGCTGAAAAATAGCACCATCAGTCCCATGACCTGTGGGATTGGAAGAGATTTTCAAAGCAATTGGGTCTTTAACATCCATTGCACAATAACAGGTGCCTAATTCACATTTGTCCTTTAAAAAAATCTCTCCTAATTACTATCTTACTGCCTGGTAATCCAGGGATAAAGATTCTATTTATTAAAGGATAAGCAAACATTAGGAATCCTAACTCTATGAGCTGCTGGGCAGCCAAGGGTGTAGAGTTTTGGATGGGGACACCAGATCTGCTCCTATTTGCAGCTCTGCTAGCAGTGCTGTAGGGCACTGAGCAAGCCACATTCCCTTCCTGCTGCCAGCTAGGGGGTAGGCAACTGACAAAGTAACATCTGATGCCCATGTTGTGACCTCTCTGAGGTCAATAGGTAAAAAATACATTCAAAATTTTTGCAGCCATTGTCATTAGTTATTTTCTTCAGCACAGTGGGATTGTACTGGATTTTGCAATCATTTTATCAGCTGTTGGCTTTGCTAAAGTTTACTGTGTCAATTCAGGTGTTTTAAAAATAAAACTTCTGAGTATTACTCATTTTGGCAATGGCTAAATAGAAGTAGAGAAAAAATGGGACATTGTTCTTTAACAAACATTAGCCCCTTTAATAAAATTGAACCTACCTGTTCTACTTAGAATATGTGGTTAGCTTGGGAACATGGCTGCAGCTGTGACATGCAGAGTTAAGGCTCACAGGGGAAGTGATTGCCTCTTGTCACAGATGATCCAGTATGAATCTGGGAAGCAATGGGGCAAGCAGAGTGCCTGCCTGAACAAGAATTAGTATGCTGTGAAGTCTGTGTTTCTCTCTCAAGATTTCATTATGCTGCTTCCCTGGCTTTATGGCTCTTCTCGAGTATGGATCCTAGTGGTCAGGGATCTGTTTCATGAAAAAAATGAAAAAGAAAAGAAGAAATTTCTTTGGGAGGCTTGGCTGAGAAATGAGACTCTTAGCAGACATAGCATGTCTTCCAGAAACAGCCCTATGAGGCTGGTTTGAAGTACTTAAACAAGATTTCCTGTGGAAACTAATAGTGTACCTGAATCAAATAATAAAAATGGTTTGTTTTGTATCCACCCTCTCCCTCCATCTTATCCTTATAAATACTTGTTGTGCAGGAACAACAGTGAAGGAGACTTACTGAAGTCTGAAGTGATTAAGAAATAAGAATATACCCATAACTGGGACACAAGTTGAAACAAAAACCCTTCCAGATTGAAAAAAAAAAATGGGGTGGAGACTCATCTATATCTGAAGGCAGAAAATGTCTTTACCAGAACCTTTAACCAGGTTTTGAAGTGCCCCTGTGACTGGTGATACTGTTTTCATTTGTGTGCTGTGTGCTGTATGTTACAGCCTTTATAAAGGCTGCGGGGCCATGCCCTAGAAGTAGGGATGGTGTGTGTTGTGGTTTAACCCGGCAGGCAGCCGAGCACCACATAGCTGTTCACTCACTCCCCCCATTGGCATGGGGCAGAAAATCAGGAAAAAAAAAGGGTAAAAAATGTGGTTGAGATAAAGACAGTTTAATAGAACAGAAAAGGAATGGGATAATAATGATTACATTGATTAAAAAATATACAAAACAAGTGATACACAATACAATTGCTCACCACCTGCCAACCAATGCCCACCCATCCCCAGGCAGCTGCAGACACCCTCCAACCTGGCCAACTCCCCCCAGTTTTATTGCTGAGCACGATGCCTGCTGGGATGTGATGTCCCTCTGGCCAGTTGGGTCACCTGTACAGGCTGTGCCCCCTGCCAGCTCCTGGTGCACCCCCAGCCTCCCCGCTGGCAGGGTAGCGCGAGGAGCTGAAAAGGCCTTGGCTCTGTGTGAGCCCTGCTCTGCAGCAGCTGAAACATCCCCCTGTTATCAGCACTGTTTTCATCACAAATCCAAAACATAGCACCGTAACAGCTACTAGGAAAAAAAAATTAAATTTATCTCAGATGAAACCAGGATACTTTGCCTTACCTGCTGACTCTGAATTTTTCTCCGTTTTAAAAGTTAAGTTTCTAACATTTATTTGAATACATTTTGGCTAGAGTTTCAAAGCCTTTTGACCTTTTTTTGGAGAGCTTATTCTAGGGTAAGTTCAACATGAAACTCATTTAAAGTATGTCAGAGCCCAAAGACAACCTTCCCCCAATCTGTCCTCCTCCCATTCTTCAAGTGTTATTGTTCTGTTATTGTACTGTTTTCTAAGACATTAACTGATGAGAGAAAACACTGCTGAAACTCCATTTGTTGTCATTTAGCAATGTCTAATAAACACGAGGTGAAAAAGAAGATGGTGTGAAATACCGCTTGCATTTAGTATGATAATTGCAAGTGGGAGTCTAATCTTGCTTCCTTTAAGTCAATGAGGAAGCTATGATTAACTTAACTTAGACCCAATACTATTTTTATTTACTCAATTGGCTTCTTCTAGATAGTTTTTCATGAAACACTTCTGCGAAGAGCATTTAGAAACCTCTTAAGCTCTGTAGAAATTACTTTTCTGTTTCCTGGTGGCTCTGTTTTTGACAGAAGCCAGAAACACGTGGGAGCTGGCACTCAGAAGTCGTGGGAAGAGCTGAATAACATCTATCCAAGGCTGACAGATTTTGGTTAAGTTTTGCTTAAAGACACATCTTATCTAGATCCAAAGAGATCAGAATTTGAGGTCTGATCCACCTCCAAGGGCCTAAAAGAGGAGACTCTCTTAGAACAACCATGCCCTGCTGTTTGCATGGGGAAAAGTTTGACATGTGTTTTTCAGCAAAATGTCTTTTGTATGTCAAGGTTATTGCAGTACACAGAAGGAAATGAATCACATAAAACCTGCAGTCCTTCCTGCCCTTTCCAAACTAAATTATGAGAATGTCTGGGCAGCAGAAAATATCTCAACTCTATTGTATTTTCAGAGGTCATAACGTGTTCCTAACAGCCTAGCAAGATATTTTATCATTGACTCATTTATTATTTAACATTGATATTTTATCATTGTAATACTTTTCTTTAGACCTCACACCTGAAAAAGAAAGGATCCAAAAGTATGTGATATCTGGAAATAAGAAAGTACTGCCTGAAGCTGGAAAATCCAGAAATAGAAATTAACATTAATTATGGCACTGATTAAATTATTAGGAAGGTATAGGCCATGTTAGCAATGAATGTGCAGAGAATTGTTTTTTAGAGAAACAGTTACATAGAATATTTTGAAATCTGTTTATCTTTACTTTTGTGTGGCTAGGCCAGGTTTTATGTCAGTCTAGATAGAAAACACAGACCTGCTTAGTATAGCAGAGATGTGATTTTCAAATATACCTCAGTCTTCACATGATAAGTTCTAAAGTTCAAAGCTGTGTAGCAACTGAGGGTCATTTCAGGCAATATAGAGGTGGTAAAGAAGCTTGCAACAAAAATGAATACGAGGTGAAGAGTGACAGGTGTCTGTACTGGTCTATGTATATATAAACTGGAAGTTAGTGTAGCAGTAAGCAAAATTTTCCAGTAGTATCCCATTATGTTTTGAAGAAGTACCCAGCGGTCTTCCTTCAGACATATTTTAATATGTCTCCTTTCCACAGGTTGCTTTTTATTTTTTTTAATTCCAGAATTTTAATATACGACACTTTCTGTTTCCATTTTTCTCTGACTTACATGAGACTGAGAACTGTGTCAATAAAATATTTCAGGAAGGAATGGCCTCTTTGATTTAAATAAATTCATGTAGTTATAACCTGAGAGGGAAAAAATAGCATAAAAATTATCAGTATTCATGTGCCAGCAAAAGTAGTTCTGGAAAAATGGTCTGGGCCTGAGGAGGTGGCTACAAAAAGGAGCTGTTGGAAACTTTCCTTTAGTCCTGGTTGAATGTACTGCAGCAACTTCCTAGCTTTGTCACTCCATTTTTGCTTTGAAAAAGTCCCAAACTGGTTATACTGTACCATAAGCAGAACATCTGCTTTAATATTACATATCTTTTGGGGAGGGACTCTGTGTTACTCTCAGATTTTATTTTTCTATTTATTTTTTGAAAATACCAACATTTTTGACGTTCTGCACTGGAAATAAAAAGCTGTTTGACTACTACTAAGCTTTCCCTATTACTTACAATATGAACCTCTCATTATCTACCTTCCAGCTAAGTGTTGTTATTTTGTTTCCTCATCACATTCCACCATGAAATTGTTACATAATATTAATAGATGCTTTATATAACATTTCTGAAATACTAGAAAATGTGTATATTTAATAGTTGCCATCAGAGGCTTCAGTAGCTCTAATAAATAAGGATAATGGTGACCTGGTAAGATATATTCTTCAGTAAAGTTTCCAATTCCTCGCTGGTTTAACAAATTACAGTAGCACAGATTTTGTGTTTGATGTACACTTTGAGTAAATTATCACGTGTAAAAAGCCGTCCATCATCTCTCCTTCTAATACCAACTTTACATGGTATTGTCTTTTGAGAAGGGCCATTTATGTACTGATTTTGTATTCACAGAGAGCAAACTGGTTTGTGTCATGAAGCCCAAGAATGTCTTTTTAGCTGACAAATATATTGATATTTGCAACAGAAAATATGTGAATGTGAGCTTGAGATTTGACACCAAATCCTTATCATTTGCAGTTAATCCTTCCATTGTAGTAATTTATTCAGAACAAGTGAAAAAGTTATTGCAAACATCCCTGAAAGCAGAATAAATAGAAAAATATCTGGAAGTTGAATGTGTAGAATTAAAATTCAGATCCTTGATTATCATTTTGTCATCAACCATATGAGAGGGATCCTCAAGCCACTTATTACAGTAGATTTCCTTCAAGATCCCAGTGACCAGTCAGCTACTTCTGCCTAGGATAAATCTGTGGCATTCTTAGTTATTTATTCATTTTCAATAATTTTCAGTTTCCATTTTTTTTCCCATTTAGCTATTCATCTGAAACAAATTGGTATTTCTGAATAATTTGTTTGGATTCCTGTTGCAGCTGCTGCTGTTTAGAATAGTTAATTTTCCCGTATGAGCAATGCAAGACTTCTTATTGATCACATCAGTATGGATCAATAATTGTCAGATCTCTTTTTCTGGTGATACATTTATTAGTATACATAGCTACTATTTGTATGTATTGCCAGTGCTAGGCATCATAAGGAAACCAGATTTAATAAAAGGTGGAGGGCCCTCATTATGTCAGATTGAAGTAATTTTCTGTGTTTACGTCACAGGCCTATACTTCTGAATGCCTGGACTCTCCAATGTGCTCTGGGCTCTATGTCAGTGCATAGATGAGGATGAGAAAGGTTCATGTGTTTCTGATGCTAGTGGATAGCTTGGCATTATGGAGTGGGTGTTGGTAAAATATTCTCCTACATTTTCTTGCAACTTCATTGGAAATAAGCAATTTTTAGTATTGTTGAACATGGACACCTCAACAGGGAGCTTTCTGTGCCTTACAATTTTCTCACAATAAAACCAATGTTATCTAGTCAGTGAGATTAAGTATGAGTTTTCTTTATCCATCCAGTTTGGGAATAATCCAAGTGTCATCATTTCTGTAGGTCAAAATGGGATACAAACACTAATAAATATACATTTAGGATGTATATTTATGCAATATATATTTAAACAACAGTATAATTTTAATACTCTTAGATACACTGAAATTCCAATGAGTTGTGATAAGGTCCTTAAGTAGGTATTAAATGTTTTGACAAAAATGATCTCCTTGAGATTTCAATGTTTTCCAGTTTTGCTGTGTAGTGAAATGAAGAATTTTGGAAGCTTTCCATTAAAAAAAAAAAAAAAAAGAAAAGAGAAAAAAGAAAAAGATTATTTAATCTTTGTTTCAGATTACTCAGGGGCTTGAACTTCAAGCTCCCACATTGCAGTAACAATGTGCAGAAAAGAGATGACCAGCTAGCTCCAGGATTCTTTATGCAGGAGGGCAAAACTAGTCTCTTGGTTCTTGAGGCACTGGTTTTGTACCCTGCTATTAGCTGACCTGGGCAGGGCAGCCTGGCTTTGCTTTTTTCTAGCCAGCCTCACCTCCATTTGTCCTCGCTTCTCTGATCCTTCTGTGGATCTAGGCTGCTACTTTCTCCACAGTCTGTCTGTGAAGAGAGGGTGCACAAGGCACTAGGATTCAGCTGTGCTGCGCTTCCTCTCCTTCTCTTTAAGGATACGCTTACTACCCTGAGCAGGAGGGGAGCAGGGCTGGTGCTTGCGGCCCATGGCTTGGTGGGGCTCAGACAATGCTGTGCTGGTGGAAGGGTGCCCAGACCCAACTGGCCGTGGAGCAGGGTCTGCAGTCATGGGTCCCTTCAAGAGGTCAGATCTGGCAAGCAGGGGGAACAGATGGTTTGGGCAATAGGAAGAGATTGGTATTACCCATTGCCACTGTCCCCTCAAACACCATTGGGCTGGCGTCCAGAGGTTTAATGGCACTATACCTAGCAATGAGACATTTCTTGATATTAATCTCTTGAAAAAAACATATCTATCATAATATCCCAGAAAATGGCCAAGTAATGATGCCACTGATTATAGCAAATTGGCTGAGAACCTGAGTGTTTGCCTTTCTTATTTTTTATATGAAATACTATTTTGTTCTTACTTTGTTGGCAGGCTTTTGACCAACTTTGTTTAGCATATAAGCAGTATCAGTTAATGAATTCACACATAAGGGAGAAGCTTAGCATCTTGCTCTTCTCCATCCATTCAGGAAATGATTGATTTTATACAAAAGTTTTAGACTCTATTTGCCTAAACAGTTTTCCTGTTTTGGAACCCTCTGAGTCCCTTGGTCTTTGGTCTATTTGCCGTGGGCTTTTGTGCCAACAGCAGTTTGCTGGATTACATCTTTGCTTGTCTGCCTGGAAACCAGAGTCCACCATGGGGATACTGCAAACTGCTCTTCCCCATGTTTCATAGTCCATGTTGGAGAGTTGAGCTGACACTTGCTGGATATCACTGCTGTCTTAGTCTGGCAATCGGCTTGTTGGTGCTAATACAGTTTGAGCAAGAAGCACCTGTGGGAAGGAGCAGTGCACCTTTTCACCTGTGCGGTGAAGACATTCCTTTCTCTCATGGAAAGCTGCCTGACTTAGGGACATTCATTTCTCTGGCAGTCAAACACTGTGACGCTTTGATATTTGATTTGGCCAGAAGGAAATGGAGCTCTCAGGGTAAACTAGTAGGGCATCAGATCCCAGTAGGTATGATTAAAAAACAAAGAAAGAAACAGAAAAAACAGGGTGTGAGAGGATGGTAGTAGCACACCATCCAAGATATCACTGAAGAGTTGAACAATGAAGGTGGGGGTACCCATATGATTATAGGATTTGTATTTTTTACATCCTTATCCACTGCTGGCATGTCAGCTTCTCCATATGAATTACCTTGCAACATAGTAAATTGTTTGTCTATTTATTTTTCCTGAATTTTTTATTTTCTTAAACAAGCGGACGCTAAATTGTACATGAACTTGATAAATACATGTCAAGACGACTCTTATTTAACATTTGTGGTTTTTTTCTATGTACTTGAGTGGGCTATATAATTTATTAGCGAGGTGTTTTCAATTTACTTTATGAGCTTCTTTGTCAATTGTCTGAGCCAGATGCTATTTTCACATTTTATATCTGTGTTGACTTAATCTTTTCTTTGGGGAAGAAATTACTGTACATAATGAAAATTACTGTAGCATGCCTCTTTACATGAATATCTCAAATCCTTTCTATTTCCTTGTATCACACACTTCTTCTAGGCCTTTTGTTCTGTATTTTCTCACCTTGTGTATGGTCCCTGTTTTGTATTACTTGGCTGTCCAAGTACTATTTGTCTGTTTTGACCTCTCTTCCTGTGGATGAATGTGTTCCCTTCATTCATGTTCTCTCTCATGTCTTGCTTGTGAGGGGTTGTCTGCTGCCTTTTTGCTCTCATTCTCATCTTCTAATTTTTATTTTGTAACTCAGCCTTTAACTGGCTTATTTGGGGGAACGCTTGAGAGGAGCAAGCTTGAAGCTAATTTTCATCTGAATGCAGTTACAGATCTGGCATAAGTTAATTACCCTTGTCTACTCTATTCACACTCATGCATTTTCAAAAGACCTTGGCTATTTATACAGGGACACCTCTTGCTTGTTCTGAAAAGGACTTTTTCAGTTTTCAAGACTAATATCTTTTTTTTTTTTTTTAAACTGGTGTATGTTGAACGCTAGGACTTTGCTGACATCTAATTTTCTTTATGTGGAGACTTGCTGACCTGGATGACTCATCAGCCTGCTGGCTTTATTCTTATTTACTACTTCTGGGTAAAAAGTTCAAGCTAGGTTATGAGCCCAGTTCCTGTAAATTTTTTTGAGGAGGAAGAGTGGTGTTGGAGGCCTTTGAAAAATTCCCATCTGGCTTTAGTTCCCTGAATTCCTAAATGGATTGCCCAAAGTAATTTTTCAAGAGCTGCTGGGATTTGTGGATGAAAGGATTTGAAAAAAGAAGTTGTTGTCACACACGTTCATGTACCATCACACTTAGGAGAAGCTGCAATTGAGAGCTCATGTGGCTGCTTCTGCTCTTCCCTCTTTTCCTTTATTTTTATTTTATTTTATTTTATTTTATTGTTTCCCAGTGTAAATACCTTATATTTGGAACAATTTTGGCCAATATTCTGGACTACAAAAATGCAATCCTTTGAAACTGATTTCTGAGTCACATGGGTGGAAGGCTTCTACATTTCTCTGTCTTCTAAATCTGATTTCCGGTACCCTTCCACCTTAATGCCAATGTTCAATGAAATCTAATGCTCATTTATTTAATATCACATTTATTGGGAGCATTCTTGCCAACTCTAGTTCATTGTGGTTTTATCAAGAGGGGCAGCATGTAGACTGCTAGACAAGGTGATGAGCTGGTGCCTGGGACCTTTGCTCTCCTCTCTCACTGGCCCATGGTGCAGACTTGCCCTCTTCATCTTTGTTTCTGTTCTCTCCCTTTGTCTGGTCTGTCTGTTTAGACAATAAACTTTTTTGTTTGTTTGTTTTGTTTTGGTGTGTGTGTGTGTTTTAATGTTTTTTCATGTTTCAGTTTTACAGTACCTCCATCACTTACAATCACAGATGGAGCCCCAAGGTGTAGTTGTAATGCTAATCTTTAAGAATAATTCTATGATTCTGTGAATAAACTGGTTTCAACTGTTTTGAATGACTGTTCCTTCTTCTGAAGAGGATAATCCCCAGAAATAAGTAGGCAAGCACTGCATATAATGACTCCAATTCTGCAGTTTTTTTAATTTATTTTTTTTTATTTTTTCTTAACATGAAGCAAATCTCTCTGAGACTTTTAGAAGGCAAAATTTTTTGTTCACCCCATCTATTTTATAGTCTGTTCAACTCCCTACTCCATCCAGATGAGGTCTGAGGAGGACATTTTCAAAAGCTCACCTCCTCAGTTCCTGTTATGGTCAAGAGCAGGTCAGAGCTGGGGAGTAATTGCTTTGAGTTGCCCTCAGAGAGGATCCTGTTATGATGGGGAGAACCATAAGAGTTTGCCTCCCTAAACTAGTTGTAGCTTCATGATATTACTTCTTAAGAACTGTGCTTTCTTCAGAGTCTGTACAGGTGTTTTGTTGTCTTTTTATTAACAGGCAATCCCTAATGGGAAACATGATTACAGAGACAAGTTACAGTTGAAACCAGTGTTCACCCTCTTTCACAGCTGATCTAAGACTTGCAGAGCAGTTCTTCTCTCTTACGTTTCATTGCTGGTTGTGTGATATTCGCAGACTGCCCATAGCCATGCTGCACGTGAACAGGAGTTGCAGTCATTAGTTATAATATTCTGATATGGCGTGTGTAGGGGTGATGGCCTTTGCTCACAGTGCCTTTACGGCTACACAAGGTGAGGTTTTGAGCTGCCTTGTTCACCTATGCTTATCTAAATCCTTTGGAGAGCCTGAGACAGCGCTCTAAAGATAATAGAAAAACTCCCAATTCCCTCACTGGGCTTGTGCTAAGGCTCTCTTTAAGTGAGATTGAGATCAAGTGATTTCATAAACCTCCAATGCCTCTCGCTTCTGTGCAGACTGAGCAGTACATTGGCCAATCTTGTACAGCTCTGTGCAGGCCTTTTCAGTTCCACGTGCACCCTTTCCTGTCTTCAAGAAGCCTGTGTCACCTGCAGCACGAGGAGGCGGCAGCAGCAGCATTGGTTTTCAACACGTGTCCACCCCAGCTCAGCACTAGGCTCAATTTATCTTTCCTTCTCGTCACCTGGGTCGATCTAATGCTCAGCGAACCTTGGCCCAAAATGAATCAGCGGTGCAGCCAGAGCCCTGCAGGGCGGTGGCTGTGTAGGGATGTACTGTTCAAATCTGTCCTGGGAGATCAAAACGAGTTGGAGGCAGTGTCCTGGATTAGTTTGTCAAGTGACATGGCTACAGGACCTTTCTAACCGTACTTGTTCCTTTTCTATCAGCATGTCACAGCTGGTTTAATTTTTCTTGCCCTTCATACAATAATGCCTAAAGACTCTTGTTTAGAGAATCTGAGCTACCAATACGACTGTCATTTTTAGGTGCAGGAGATGAAAATACTCGTTCTTTCTAATCGCTTTATGTATTTCCATTTGAGCTTATAGGATGAGAACAAGGCCCTGCCTATGGATTTTAGGATAATGTCTGATGTTAAAATTCATCTCCATTTTACAAGAGTGCAAATCTGAGGGCTCTGTTAATTTGCTATGCATAAAAGAAGGGCAGGACACTAAAATTTTATATTCTAAATTTGCCAGAACACCAAGAGTATTAAAGAATGAAGAACTCAGTTTTTCCTTTGTCAGTGGAATAATAGTAATAATAACAATGTGGTTTTTTGTTTGTTTGTTTGCTTTTTGGTCTAAGAAAAACAATAATAAAAAAGTTATTGTTTATAGTTGTCCAAAATACTTCTGTTCTGTCTCCTAATGTTTTGCTTAATTATAATTACTGAAATACTTTGAAGACTAAACTTAGGCATATCTTGAAACAAAATATTTTGTCAAGGAGTCTGAAAAAGGACACATTGAATTTCTCTCCTTTCTCTCCCATCCATGCCCATTGCTCCAGAGTAAAAGTCCTTCTTGGCTAAAAGCATTTGTTGGATTTGACAATGGCTGCAGTTGAAAAAATTCTGACAAATGTCACGCAGCCTTTCCCCTGGGATCATGGAGCAATATATATGGTCCCTGTCATACCAGTAAGAAAAGAATAATAAAGGGATTTTTTTTTTTAATCTGATTACTTGTCCTTCTGTCTCTGACACATGCTCTTCCTGTTGTACAGTAACTTTTTTTAAACACTGAATTTTCAGCCACAGATCAAACTGTCTCCCTTTAAGATGCTCCTATTGCTGTCCATTTGAACCAGGAACAAGAACACAACTGCCCTGGTTTGGGGTTTGGGCCCTGATTTTGCTCAGTTTTACTGCAAACCATGCTGATGTGTACAGCAACTTGTTCTATGGCTGACTCATCTTTGTTGAGTCATTTTTGTGTCAGTGTGGTGTGGTACAGAGGGCAATGAATTCATGTCCCCATATGTAGCCTGTATCTTAAAAAAACAGATGTTCTTTAAACCCATGGGGCCTGCTTCCAGAGCTTCATTCAGCTCAGCTGCCTTACCCATGCTCTTCTCTGTACCACATCACCTTTCCAGAAAGCCTGTTCTTCTGGCAAGAGGTGTCCGGGGTATAAATAGACGCACGTGCTCACCAAATGTCTCCATTTGCCAGGGCTTCCAGTTCCCTATATAAGAGCCTGCATTCTTATACACAGGCTTGCTTATACCAAACCAAAAATGAATGTCTACAGATTTCTTAATTTCCATTTTTTTCTCCTCCATGGGAGATGCAGCTGCTACATCTTCTGGGAATCTGCTGTGGAAGAAAAAACACTTATTTCTGACATTCAGATCAACAACTGGTATGATCCCTGCTCTCAAAATCCCCTTAAAAGTCTTAAATGAGATCTGCCTTCAGCAAAACACTATTGAACTCATAAAAGTAAAGACAATGGTGACCACTAATGACTTTCTATATTTCTTCATTCTCTCTTTGGCTGGAGGGGGATATGGGCCACCAGCATCACAAAGAGAAACTTCAGTGCTTTCTGTTGGGAGAATATTTAGTTACGGTGGTAACTAAAGTAGCCTCACTTCTTTTTTTACTGCCTAGTAAAAGGAAAGGCTGCTGGGGTGGGTGGTGGAAGGAGAAACCCCTTATGGCTAGGCATGCTGAGTCCATAATCCCTTCTGTGCCAGTGGAGCAAAGAAAAGGAGAACATCAGTATCCTCCTCAGATAAGGAGGGAACATCTCGGGGTGGTGTGCTACTTGGTGGTGTGCTACTTGGTCTGATTTACTTGTCCTCCCCCAGTGATGCTTGGAGCTATGATTGAGAGCATCATAGCTGAAACTGAAACTCAGTCTAGAGATTAGGGTTGCTGAAAATTTATAAGGGCAGAGTCTTGAGTTTTAAACATCATAGCACTTTGCTTTGGAAAATGTATATGCTCCTTTGACTGCATTATTACCACAATACTGTATGAATGTCCCTTGAAGTCTGACTAATAGCTCTTTTAATTTTGCAGTACTGTTGATATAAGCAATAAAGATCAATCTGTAGTGCTTTAGTGGAGTTTTTCTATGTATGTTGTAAACTTGACCATTTCAGTAAGGTCAGACATAGCTTCTTTTCCTCTTTCTAAAGTTTCCTGGTAGATTTTTGGAGTTATTTTTGTCTGGTGGTTAGTTTGTGGTGTGAGGGCTTGCAGACAAGTGGAGAGAATGTGAAGGGTAGAAGTGCTACCCTTTCATCTACTAGTTGACAGACACAAAACTTCATTTCGAAACTCAGAGGAGACTATCCAGGTTTAAGACTTCCTTCAAACACAGTTTGGGTTAGTTAGCTGGCTGAATTGTGGTTGCACTACCAGCCGCTCAACTTTAGACACTTTCTATATGAAAACAGATACAACAAAATGGCCTGGAATAGACCTTGGTGTCTGGACTGTGTCTCTAGGAGAACCTCAGAATGGATGTCTGTACCCATTGGAGTCAAACAATAAACACCGTCTATGTCACATGGGCAACAAAATTTGCACTTTTGCCTTTTGTCTTGTGCTGAAACTTCCTTGGAAGCTTTGAGACACATTCTTGCACCCTGTAGGATGATAATAAGAGGCAGCAATAATGGGGAATAGCCTCAGTTTCAGGTACAAACACTGCACAGGCATACATCACTGAACACTACTGCAGCATCATATTTACCTTCTTTGTTTATAGTGGACTTCATTTAACTGGAAGGAAAAATATCCGTGAGCATTTACTAGTGGAACAAATCAAAGTTGCTTTCTTGACACCAGTCAATATGATGATATTCACTGATTGATTGTCTATTTTAACTGCTCTGTTATTGTATGTGTACTGATAGGGATTGACGTATTGACAGAGTTATCTCACACAACAGTTTTCTCTAAAGTGCTTTAATAATTTTGTTTCAATAAACTTACTTAGCATGTTAATCATTACTGTACAACACAAGTCACATCCCTCAACACAAGTCACACTCCTTTAGCTCAAGAGATGTTAAATAGGAAGATATGCTTTTTAAATGCAAAATAAAATCAAAGTTCAGAGAGAGCAAAGAGGTGTTAAGATAGCTAGTCTGATTTTCTCTGCCAGTGCAAGATCATTTCCTGAAAAAAGACATTGTGTATGCATGTGTATATGTGTATTTACATTTGAATATGAAATATATGCATTTCTTCTTTCTGTGGAGAATCCCCTTTCCATGGAGAAACCCTTTTAAAAATGAACATTGAGAAGAGGTTGGCCCATAAAAGAGAATCTACTGTTATTTATGTTGCTAATGGCTGTCAATATAAGCAGTAAAATAGAATGAATACATTAAAAATTAATTATTCAGCAGCACCTGCTGGTGTCCTCAGAAACACTGCAGCATATTTCTGGTAAATGTTTCTTCATCGCCCTAAATTTTTTGCTACCTAACCAGTCAGTGAGAAGATTATGATACAAGGAAAGGAAAAAAATAAATATTTTCTTTTAATAGACGTCAATTCTTTCTTTTATTAGGATATATCCCTCCCTAATGGAGCTCTGCCTCTCCAGGGAGCAGCAAACCAACCACAGAGGATGTTGGTCCCATCTGTGCAGTAACAATTAGAAGCATTTTAACTCTGTGTGCAGAGGGATGAAATTACATTATTCATGAAGTGATCCCTTGCAGCTATCTGGCGTTACCTCAGTTTGCCTCCTGGAATTGGTTCTCACTCCCTTGCAGTAAGTGGCAGCTATTAGCAGCTCCATGGCCACCCCCGGTTGCCTTAGCTCATGCCCTAGAGTCAAGGAAGCACCACCAATTTTAGCAACAACATGGAGCTTTAAAAATCACTTGTGTTCCATAGGTCAGTAAGTTACCTACTCTCATTCCCTTGTGGACAAAATTTCCATTGACTCCACTGAGAGCAAGTAAGGCTGTTATCCCATTAGGAGCTTTTCTGCATTATTAGAGAGCTTCTAGTATGGCCAATTTGCCAGGCTGGTTTAAATTCTGGTTTGGGTACTGCTGGATCTATTTTTGATGCAGAATTTTTAATCTGATCTCCACGCACACAGTAGCAACCGTATACATGTGGTATGTTTAAGACTTGGAAGTATCTGTTTTTAATGAAAAGACATTAAATTTTGCCCTTCTTTTCCCCTGTTGACTAGAAGCAGCAGGTTCCTCCAAATTTGCTAGTTGTAATTTCTGGTCAACCTCAGAACCACTTCTTTCCTCTAGGACACCAGAAGTTACAAAAATGCCTGTCTCTTTCCTGGGGGTGGGTGGGTTGTAATTTCTATTTAGCATCAGCTCCTGAAACTGCCCTTTTTTAAGGAACAACAAAGCCAACATGGGGCATCGTTGTCCCTTCCTTTACCAGGACAGCCTCAGTGGAGAAAGGAGAAAAAAGATCACAGAAAAGGGAAGGCTCTAAGTCATTTACTATGAAAGTAGTCCCACTTTACTATTAAGTGACATTAACTGTAAATGTGGATATTTGTTATTGTTGTTGTTTATTTTCACTGATCATAAGAGTTTGTTATTATAGCAGCTACTAACCTACTGTGTTATGTTCACTGGTGAGCTGCTCAGCACTGATTCTTTCAAAGTCTGAGTGTATGGGGAGATGTGCTTGCTCACGGTATGCTCTGCACACTCAAGCATAGCTGTGAAAGGAAAACATCTCAGAATCTCATAAAAAAATAAGAAAGAGCTAAAGGATGCAGTTTGGCTCACACAGCAATGCAAAGACATGCATGAAAGTAGGTACTTCTCTCACAGCTTTCTGTGGGTTGCCAAAATAGAGGGTCGGGCTGACGACATATGTGGAGCTTTGGCTCCATGTACCTACCAAGTAGATAGAAGAACCAAGCTGTCACGGCAAGAGACCTCTTCTTTGCTCATTTAGTATTGGTCCTTCTTTCCTGCTCTGTAAAGAAAGCAGAAAAAATTAGGGTTTCTGCTTCCAGTTCACATCTGTGGTATGAGTTGCCCCTTACCCCAGCCAGGGTACAAGGTACCAGGAATCTTAAGAAGGTAGCCAATTGTCAATTATGGCTTGTAAACTGCTCACTCCACTCTCCCTAAATCTCTAAATCAGTTGTTGTCTGAAAAGGGCTACCCTATCAGCATAAAGTCCACATCAATTTGTATGGGATCTAGCAGGATTATCCTCAGTAGAAGGGTGTGTGTATGATGCTATATATAATGTGATGTCCCTGTTCTACAGATATAAAAATGAGTGAAATAATGCCAGTGAAAAATATTTCTTTTTTGCTGATGGCTCGAGGAAAAAGAAAAAAAAAAAAAAGAGAGACAATAAGCCTGTAAAGTGCTGTACCTTCGAGAAAAGTAGTAGGATGAGTGCTAGCTCTAGCTTTCAGCCACGCTTGCACTAATCCCATGTTGACAGAGTTTGCCTATGTTTGACCTTGGAAAAGCCGGAGGTCATAAAACAAGAAGAGAAACCATTCAGAGATAACAGGAAAAAAATCTATGGTACAGAGCCCATGTTATGACCTTGGTGACTTTTCTGAAAACAGAAAATTTCTACTTATCTGAGTTGTTTTCTTAAAGAATTCCAGATGTCCAGCACAAAATGGTTGGAGTTGATGGTCTTGAAGGTCTTTTCCAAACTAAATGATTCTTTGATTCTGTGAAACAATTAAGATACCTGTTAAAGTCCATTCTGAAATCACTTAAGTCCTACACTAAGTTGTTTATCCCATTGAATCCAAGCCAGACAATGAGACTAGATTGATTTCTTCTCATGCAAGCGTCTAAGCTGTTAGAGAGCACTGCTTCCTGAGAAATGACTGAAAGCAGGGGCCACTAATTATTACTCTTTCAGCCTGCTGCAAAACTCAGCCATCTCTCTCTGTACCCTCTTGTTTCAGGTTGTCATTAGGAATGAATTGTGCTGACAAGGGCATCCTCATTATGATGAACCAAAGTTTCTCCACAAAGAAATGCAATTCATTCAGCAGAGACTGAAAGCAAATCACATCCAATGACTACATGACTAAAATGGAAAAGTTAAAAGGAAGGAAACAACTGTAAAGGTAACAGGGCTTCTAATGAAATATTGTGAGGAAAAAAACCTATATTGTTAATGCATATCAAACTCTGTGAATCAGAAGAAGAAATACAAAGACCTGAGTATAAATATTGCAGTGAAATTTTTCTAAGTGTTTTTCCCCTTCTGTCTTTTCTGCAGCTGCCAGGCCCCTGTGGGGTGAGATCTAAGCACTCGCTGAGTTTAAACTAATTGGGGGGGGGGGGGGGGGGAAGGGGAGATATGGAGCACTCATTGCTCTCTCTGAGCTGCACAACAAAATAAACATGTGAAGGAAAGATGTGTTAGCTTGGGGAAAAAAAGAATCCCACTGGTCCAATTCTGCCAGGCCTTAAGACAGTTGAGACCACAGGTGCCATTTTGGGAGAGAATTATATTAGAATGGAAGAACTCTTTCTTTTTCCAGCTTGACAATGCAGCTTTTCCTGTTTTCCTTTTGGCTCCACAGTGCAGTTAGTGAGGCTCCAGGTTAGGTGCCAGGATGCAAGTATGAGGGGGTTTGAGAAGACGGGGATGACTAGAGGGCTACCAGCATGGACAAGCTTCCCCCCAGCCAGTGCTCAACCTCTGCTGTCTGCTGTTTTGTCATACAGAGGGCAAACATTCCACTGAGATTTATCATCCTGCTAATTAAGCAGCAGCTGCGGACCTCCATGTAATTTCATCTGCTGGTGGCATGCACGCTGTTTGGAGAGCTGTGAATTCCCTAGTCATCAAGTTTCTCTGGGTGTGAATTTGCTCCCTCTGATGCTAGAGCACTATATAACAAACTGTCAAAGCTCAGGCTCATTTTACCTTAGCATTCTTGTGAACCTTAATTGCATATCTGATTTGTTTTGCTTAAGACAAATAAGTAAGTATAGTCCAGGGGCTGAAATATCAGCTTCTGCATAAACACAGATCATGTAGTTACAAATTATTTTATTGATAGTGATACATCTCCAGAATTAGTTTTTTGGAAGGTGCATGTGCAAGACTATAGGTAATATTTAGACTATAGTTAGCAAGCTGGTTTTGTTTGCTCGGTATTTAAACACTTCAAACTGAATACGTTATCAGGTTTAGTATATGTCAGGTATTTTGTTTTACCTATTGTCATTTCCTTTTCCTTTGTCATTTAGTATATTAAGCTAAACTCAATGCTGTCACTGTTGTCCTTCTCTTTGATGAAAAAAGTTCAAATCAGAATGACATTTTTTCTAAACCAAATGCTGTGGACACACAAGACAATGAAGGCAGAGATAACCAAGTTAGCTCTGAATGAACATAGTCACATCAATATGATAATTTTTCTGAGGTAAGTGGCTGAGACACCCATGTAGTTAGCTCAGGCACAGGTTAGCCAATGCTAGTACTCCAGTACCTAAATAGACAACACTGCTGGGATCAGGCTTGCAAGGCACCATCACACATATCTGTCCATCACCCCAAAAGATACTGAAAAACTGGAGAGGGCTTCATAAATCTATGCCAAAGTGACTATTGGGCTTGAAAATCTGCATTGTACAGAGAAATTTAGAAATTCAATCAATTTATCTCAACAGAGAGAGAATGAGGGCATAAGTTGATTGTACTCTTAATCAAATAGACTTTTCTTTAGATAAAATTGTGGAAAAATTAGGGTCCAGGTAAAAGGGTGGGGGAAGAGATTCACCTTTCCAAATGTAGATTTCCAAGTGTAGAAACATACCTGAGGCTATATATCTTGGAGTTCAGATATAGAGACACTATACAGGTGATAAATATACATCTAGTACATACACCTCCATGCCTGAACAAGATTCCCTTTTAACCAATGAGAGAACAAGAAATAACTTGTCTAGGTCACTATTTAGCTGATCTAAAATAGGTCAACTGAACTGTGCTTTGGGAATGCCTGTTTTTTTCCACTGTCTATAAAGAGTCTATCTCAGGCATAGGTGTCTAGAAATGAGAGAAGAAAATTCTGCTCACAATGTACATTTTGATACAATATGGGTCACTGTGACCTGGAGCATGTTGCAAAGGGAAGGGGACAGATTTTTTATACTGTTTGCTATCTATAAAACAAGACTGGTTCCTTTTTTTTTTTTTTTTTTTTTTTTTTTTTGAGATATGGTGTCTTCCTCAGCCTAAGCTCTATACAAGAATAATTAGGTAGGGCATCTTGGATGGTGACATATAGTTGTTACTATTAAAGCTATTGAAGTAATTTCAAATAATTTCTTTGCCAAAAAAATGAAATAACTTCATTGATGATAGTAAAACTCTGGAAGGCTTTATGGAAGCCTTGATTTCTATGTGCAATATGCTAATTAGATACTGACTGTGCTAATTTGTCAGTATACCAAATTCAAACTAGTCAGCTTCACTTTGGTGTCCTCACACACAGACATAAGTCAGTATGTTAAAAGTAAATTGTTTTTGAGCATTTTCTGGTTTTAAAACATAAATGACACTACCAATAGATGAAAAGAGACATTAAGTTTTAAATACTGTTTATCTTCACTAAGCACAAATGAATGCAGTTTTATCAACTAACATGAAAATAAATTCTAAGCAAGTAGAGGCATGCCAATAAAAATGTCTCAGTTGCTAAATCCTAACCAACTGATGAACTTATTGTCTTGCTAGAAAAGAAACAGTGATAATAAAAAACGTTATATTTTCTATTAAGCTTCTTTTTATGGCTTGCAGTCAATTTATACATCTGTATGTAATATCCTGGAATACAGAGGTAAAAATGTACTGCCTGAATGTTCAATTCACTTTGGGAAAGCTGACAATGATTCTTGATGAACAACAATTCACTGTTTCGACTAAGTGTGAATGTCACAACTGAAATCGGCTGGTAAAGCCTGTGAGGAGTTTCGGTCCATATGTTGCCTTCCACAAATGCACTTTTCTCTTGAGGTGCAGGAAAAAAAGGTAATTTTCTTTTACAATCATCAGCTAAAGGGTGTAGGAGTTGAACTAACTGGCAACAGGTTTAAATGCTTACTAAATTTTAAAATTATTTCTCAAGCAAAGACCATTTGTCAAATGAAAGGTCTTTCTCAGTCCTTCTCATAGTCCGTTCATCACACTCAGCTTGTGCTGGCAATTGCTGCTGGGGGCAACTGGGGAAATGATCAGGTCTGGCAAGTGGAATATTTCAGTAAGTGTAGGAGGAGTCTCAGGTTTGTTTAGCTGAACAAGCATACAATGAATTTGCTTTTTTCCTCTTATTTAAAAAAAAAAAAAAGTAAATTAAAAAATGCAATTGTCTTTACTAAAAAGTCTGTACCATGCAACAGACTGTACTATGCAATTAGCACAGCTGCTAAGGAGCACCTGGAGTTTCCAACCAGACTCATTTTACAACCCAGGTGCAGGTGTCTGCAGGATACATGCACTCCATTAAAATGTTGGATGCAAACACTTGCTGAGAATGAGCCAAGCAACCCCCTATGCATAGCACATGTTTACAGCCATCAAGCTGGGATCCAAGATGCCTTAGCACCAGGGACATGTACCCTTCTCTGTACAGTGTTAGGTGTCTAGGAGTTCGAAGGGGCTATGGTGAGAAGTCAGAAATGCCACAGGACCCAAGTTCCATGTCAGTCCACCCCCCTGTCCAAGCCCCCCCCTCCCCCCACCCTTTTTATCTTTTTTTTTTTTTTTTACAGGGAAAACTGAAGACTGAGCACTAAGAAGCAGATAAATTCACTGGATTGAGAGATCTTACCTGCAGAATAGCAATGGGCTGAGGGGATGGCTGTGGCTGTAATGCAGAGCAGCAACTGCAGAAAAATGGAGTGGCAGAAGAGTCAGAGAAGTTGTGCAGCCCAAATCCTGCTTCCTCTCTGAGGCAGTCTGAGCCTATAGTAGATGCCATGGAAGGATTACGATCTCTTGCTAAGCATTGCTAGCAGATACAGCGTGGATAATCTAGACCATTTTAGATGGGGAACTTGTATGTCTTTCCAGCTACCTGGTCTGGTTTGAGCCAACACAGGTATTGAAAAGTTCCAGTTACTTTGTATTTACAGTGAAATAATTTCCAAGGAGGTGATTGAAGTGACATGACCTGAGTGGTTTCACAGTGCAGATCACCTTTTCTCTGTGGTAGAGAATGGTGTCAGACACAGTTTTATAAGGGCTCAAGCCATAAAATATCCAAGCAAAGGAATTAGAGCATACCAGTGCTCAAGTTGGCCAAACACAGTCTGCCGGTTTATGTTACCGTGGCTTTATATGTATAATTACATCATTAAATGGTGCTGCATAACATACATGAGTAACTGCAGCAGCATCTTCAACGCTTCAACAGATGGCTTTCTGATCTCTCAGACAGAGGCAACTGGAAGTAATGATCCAGTCCCAAAATATGAATGAGCATATTCAGGTGGCTGAATACACACTTTGTCAGCACAGCTGGATGTTAGTCCTACATGGGCTGAGGGCTTGAACTTCACTGAACAAAATAATTGCTTGTTCTGACTCACACAGTCTTTCTCGTCTAAAAAAAGTTGCTCAGGACGTGTGGCAAGGATTTGGTTTCCCTCAACCAAACTCAGAGGAACTTATTTGGAATACTGCATATATAGTTCAATCCAGGGCTAGTGCCTGTGAATTAAAGGTGGAAGTAGAAGGTAAGAGGACCTAGTAATGAAACAAAAAACTCGAGTTTCTTTTGATCCATCCAAAGGGTGTTAATTAGATGCATGATTAACAATAATTGACGAGGATTCACTAATCTCCGCCCCCCCCCCCCCCGAAATCACATTTCTTGCAAGCATCAGAGCATGTATATTTTTGGAGAAGGACATTTGAAAAAACTAAAATATGTTATTTTGGAAAGCACAAGGAGTTATACTTCTAACACCACCATCTGTTGCACTCTGGTCCTGCCAGCGGGGAGTCCTATCTGCCACAAAACATAGGAAGATACAGCCTTTGGCACATTTCCAGGCGTGTTACCTCATGCTGTTGCCACCAAGAGGCTGCAGCAGTGAAAAACACTCATGAGTTGCTTAGAAGCTATCTACAGATCCTTAAAAGGGAGCTCTTCTGAGGGGTTATCTGAGCCCTCAGATTTCCGATGTGGTACACAGCATGAGAGAGAAACACAGTACTCTGGTGCAAAGTGAATTCTAAGTGCCACAGTTATATACCAAGTGTAGATACTCTTTTATTAAATGAAAAAACAAACCTAAATGTCAACATGTATGGGTACCCAGCACAAGTTCTCACTCTGGTCTTTCCAAGCACCATAAGAGGAAGGTGGAATTAGTAAATGGGTTTAGCAGATCCCTTTTGATGTTCCCTGTAATAGCAAGACACGTGATCTAGTATCACAAGATATTTATTGGAGGTTAGGGAGCCACTGTGTCTCAGACTATTAGGTTTGAGTTATTAGAGGGTCATACTAGGCAACGTTATTTTACCTTCTGGTGATCAGTCCTCCAACATTGCTCTGAACCTTGTTTATAGCATAAAAAGTAAATGCCTTCTGCTTAAACCTTTTGGTTAAAATGACAAGTAGAAGTATTAATCATAATGATAAAAACCAAGGTTTCTGTACAAAAACCTTGGTGATAATTGTCATTTGTCAGAGAAATAAACTTTTAACTAAACCTTTTTCTCCATTGCTTGTCTTCCACCACTGTGTAAACACGTCTGATAGTATTAATTTCACTCAGTATGTCTAAGCACATAGGTTTTCTTTGTGGCATCATAAATATGGATGGTCTCCAAGGGAGATTTACGAGCTAATAGGTTCCATATGTCCAAACTACAGCCTGGCTTCTGCATAACTGTTAATGGGAACATACTTCCTTTCAGCTTCACACCCAAGCTGCTCATACAATATAGTGACAACACAGAAGAGGGAAGAAGATTGTGACTGAGGCTCACAATCCAGCATAGCAGACAGCCCTTTCTCTCAAAGTCTGAGAAAATGCACACATGCAACCTGGGATGCCAAATAGGCCCACATGTTGCAAATGCTGTGTCTTCATTGAAAATGTTTTGGGTCTAACATCCTGACTTCACTTCAAGGAACATCAAAGCATTTGCTAACAAGGAATGCTGGAACAGCTTGGAAAACTCTCGGAATTTCTTTCTCACATAGATCATCTATGCAAGATTTCACAGGGATTTTTTTTTTTTAATGGACATTTGTTACAATTATCAACAATTTGAACTTAGCACTCACACTTAGGAAAAGCATTTTGACAATGTGGGTTCTCCCTATGGATCAATCTGATAGTTTAAAAGGTTGTCTAGTTTATTGGAGACAAATGAATTTTGTAATGGATTTCCAAGCAATAAATCTAAAGGTATAAATGCTTTGTTTTAGTCACTTTTGAATGAGCCACAAACAATTTGGTCTCTGTGTCTTCCTATCAGAAATTGTTTTGAACCTGTAGCTGCTCATTTGAATTTGTGAGAACAAGAAGTTTGGGGTATTGCCAAATCTCAGCTATACAGATCAATATTACACATTTGGTGCTGTTGTGTAGAATTATTTTTTCCAGTTTGTGGACTGCTTTATTACTGTGATGAATGCAGTGTGAGACTGATGGTTGAAGGAAAGTCAAATAGTTGCCAACTATTTCTTCTAAAGCATTTGTGCAACTTGGAAGGTAATGCAGTGACTGGTGCACACAACATGCAGTGGAACATATTCCTTGTTATAGACTTGCAAGGACACTGACTTTTTTTTTTTATTATTATTTTTTAAGAGTTGATGCTGTTTAAAGTCCATATTTGAAAATATAACCAAAATTTACCTTGTGTTGCATCTGACATAAGCCATTTTATGCAATAAGAACATGATAGCAAGCCTTAGTCTGTTCTGTGAAAGCACAGGGTGAGCTGTGTGCTTAAGGTAGGGTTTCAAAATGTAGCTACAATGGGAAGCTGAAGTTCAGTAGGGCTTGGGTGTCAAATTCCAGCAGGTTCCTTTGAAATTCCAACTCCAGTAATTTGGCAAGAGGTAATAAGCTTCTGTTTACTTTATTACTGAGTCTTAGCAGTGCTTGTCTCACTAGGAAGGCCCCATTTTGGGACAGAAGCAAGTGTATGCCTAATTGCACATGAGTAGCCATTTTCACTTCATTATTTAAGCACATGCGCAAGAGCTTTCCCAACATGAATACTTTCTTGAAGTTTGCTTTGGGACTTGTTGGCAAGTGTGCAAAATATTATTTAACTTATGGAAGTGTCATAAGGCTTATTTAATGAAGAACAACCACCTGCAGTGTTAGGAGAAACTGCACAGGTATTGTAGATTCTATTTTCTATATAATCAAAGGATACTGTATAAATTGCAGGTTTTCTGTATATTTTACTTTTTTGTTAATTTTGCTTTTTGTGATCAGATCTTTAGAAATAATCCTGCCCAGAATGCCACTGCCAGGTGATTTTTAATATCCCTTTTCAAAATCATTAGGATCAGAACAGTCTGAATTTTTTAGTTACAAAAGGAAGAAAAATGCAGTGGAATAGATGAAGAGAGAACAAGTGTCCACTTACTTCTTGTTATACAAGAAACAGAGTGCACCAGACAGGCTCATGGTGCTGCTCCTGTGAGACTTCTTGGAGTTTAGACACAGATGCTCTGAAATACTCAGTATTTACCAAAATGCAGATGCCTGCACTCCTTCAGTGCTGTGGGTGTCCAGTGTACTTGTACATTTTTTTTTTATCTTCAAAGAGCACTGTCATAATTTACCAGTTTATGAGGGGAGATATATCTAACACTCTAAAAGCCTTGAGACATTACTGTAATAGTGGAGGGATAAATACTTTACAAGAGGTAGCACTGTAATAGATTGCTCTATTAGAAATCTGTGAAGTGTGTTGTCCAATGATAGACACACAGACACAGACACACAGACACAGATTTCTAGGTTGGAAGAGACCTCAAGATCATCGAGTCCAACCTCCGACCTAACACTAAGTACTCCACTAAACCATATCGCTAAGCTCTACATCTAAACGTCTTTTAAAGACCTCCAGGGATGGTGACTCCACCACCTCCCTGGGCAGCCCGTTCCAATGCTTAATAACCCTTTCGGTAAAGAAGTACTTCCTAACATCCAACCTAAAACTCCCCTGTCGCAACTTTCGCCCATTCCCCCTCGTCCTGTCACCAGGCACGTGGGAGAACAGACCAACCCCCACCTCACTACAGCCTCCTTTAAGGTAACTGTAGAGAGCGATAAGGTCGCCCCTGAGCCTCCTCTTCTCCAGGCTGAACAAGCCCAGCTCCCTCAGCCGCTCCTCGTAAGACTTGTTCTCCAGACCCCTCACCAGCTTGGTCGCCCTTCTCTGGACTCGTTCGAGCACGTCCATGTCCTTCCTGTAGCGAGGGGCCCAAAACTGAACACAGTACTCGAGGTGCGGCCTCACCAGAGCCGAGTACAGGGGGAAAATGTTAGTTGCCTGTCTCCACTGAAGTTGAACTGATGGTCTGGGTCCTTTATCTCCATGTTTTCAATCACTATCGAAGCATAAAGTTGCAGCACCTTGTCAGATTCTGGGCATTACACCACTGTCACAGAGGTGTCCCCATTGGGTGTTCTGTGCAAGAAAAAAATGGCAAAAATGTGATTTTCTATACAGTTGTTTGGCTAGCTTCACATACTGTGAACACGTCACTGCACATTAATAGGAACCAGGATAATTGGATGGGGTGATTAAGAATTAAAGTCGTCAAGTTAGAGAACAGGAAAATCAATGTGCAACGTTCAGCATGAGACAGATCATGCAGGGGGAGCCAGAATTTGACCCATCTCTTCCTAATTTAAATGAAATGTGTGGGTTGTACGTTTGTCTATGTTATATCCAGATATAATGATATCAAACCAGATCAGCATAGATTAAAAAAAAAAAAAAAAAAAGCCTAATTGTCTTACTCATAAAGGAAGCGAGAAGTAACACATCCCTGATTTGCCTTTCCTTCAGAGCAGATGCTCCTTCTGGTTTATGTACTGAATTATTTGTATCACAGTGATTTGATATGAATCACTGTGAATGCAATGTCATAGGAACTCTGGCATTCTCGATATGCCCTATCTTAAATGGATGCTGCAGGAAGTATAGATTTGTCACTGTGATTGTTTTAGATGAGGTAGCATTTACCATTTTTACAAATTATTGTTTGAATTTTTGTAATGATTGCTATTTATGTTAACACACAACAAATAAGTAGAGTTCAGGGTTTCTTAGCCACCCATGTTTTGCTGGTGTGAGGCTGTTCTGTCTGCATGGATGCTAAAGTAAAGAGGTCTTTGTGAAAGTGAACATTCGTGCTAGAAATGCTGCACACTTTACAGAAAAAAAAAAAATAGAGAAAAATAATGTAATTTTGGCCTGTAATTGATATCCTCCTATCTGAATGCTCCAGAAGTTTGAAACTATACTTGTTAAAGGTCCTGCAGTGGCCAGAATCTTATATAATTTCCATATATAAAATTGTCATGCATTTAAAATCAGGTGGAAAAGGGATGTTTTTAGGATTAGATGAAAGTGCTTACATGTCTCATACAGATATTGTAGCACTTACTGCAATGGGGAGTTGATAAAAATCAATAATTACAGTTTTGAGGATAAGAGCTCTCTTCTCCAACAGCTGTCGAAAGCTTCCACTTCATTTTTGCTGTGTTACTCAAGACCACAATGTTGCAAAATCAAGTTTGTTTGGAAGTAATTCTATTTCCTTCTTTCTGTTTTCCTTTCTGTTTTGTGTCTCTATCTTAGCGGCATGGCTGAAAAATTTCAAAGTGTAAATCCTATTTTGGAGATATGAGAGGCTGACTTTTCAAACCCTAGGTGCTGAAAAGCTTGAGATGCTCAAACAAACCCTAGTAGCAAAGGATAAGGGGTCAGAACTGGGGGATGTGAGGCAGTGCTAGTCCTTGTGGTACCTTGCTAGTACCTGTGCTTCAGAGCAGCAAAGCATTTAACTGTGGCTAGCACAGTTAACTCACCATCCTTCAGCTTAATTCACTCTGATTTTAAATCATGGTCGTGGGTTTTGCTTAATATAATTTTTTCTTCGAGGACACTGTTATTTCCTATTTGACAGTCCCTTGCGAAGGCACCAGTGCCTTAATGTGCATGTATTAGGCATGCAGCTGCTGCACACTTTCCATTGGGAACAGTGCTTTATAATTTATGGATGTGCTTTTTGAAGTAATAACTCAAAATTACATTCTGTTTTATTTAATCTTTTTTAATTGGCATCTCAGAGGCTTTGCAGGAGTCTGGCTGCAGATTTTCCACTTTCTATTGGATTATTCTTTTTTCTTTCTTTTTCTTTTTCTTTTTCTTTTTCTTTTTTTTTTCTTTTTCTTTTTCTTTTTCTTTTTCTTTTTCTTTTTCTTTTTCTTTTTCTTTTTCTTTTTCTTTTTCTTTTTCTTTTTCTTTTTCTTTTTCTTTTTTTCTCTTTTTCTTTTTCTTTTTCTTTTTCTTTTTCTTTTTCTTTTTCTTTTTTCTTTTTTCTTTTTACTATTAACTACTGCATGCAGAAAAAGTACACTCTCTGACAACAGTCCCTGCATGAAGATTCTTAATTAAATTGCACGCAGCGTGTTGTAGAAATTGCACAGTTTTGGAGTCACGAGGTGCACGTATAATTTGGCATTTTACATGACAGCTTTGCATTTCAGCAGGATTCCAAGACACCTTCTTTGCCTCCAACATAAAATATTGTTAGAGGAAATGATCCAAAATGTGCATATACTTTGCTTCTCTTAAGTTTTAATTGCTTATCTTTCTTAAAGGTTTTTAAATAAGCCCCTTACTGTTGATGTTAGTATATATATCACATTTATTCATGCATACAAAATAGATTTAGGATATGGATACATTTCAAAGTCACAAACACACATCCATTGATACATGACTCCAGCTGCTTTATTTAGCAGTTTAATTTTTAAAAAAGGAAAAAAAAAAGAAAAAAAACACAACAGAACTTTCAAAAGGAAATGGGAAGAAAAATGTGAGCAATAACTCCCATTCATCAGACGCACTTTGGATTTCTAACCAGTTCTATCCATGGTGCTTTATACCCATAGTACCTTCATTCCTTCTATGTGTATGCACATACATATATGCATGCATGCCAGAGAAACACAGAGTGCTGACAAAGGAGAAAGGAGGTTTTAGGACTATTCCTCACCCCAGAATATAATACCTCCAGGCTCCTTCTTTTTCAGAATAATTGCAAGATAGCAGCTGACTTCATCACTTTCATTTTTGTATGAAAATACTGAATTAGCTCCTGGATCCTGTGCCTTTACATATACTTAGCTAGTCTTCAGGGGTGATTGCTTTTTCCTGTCTGAAAGCGGCTCTGAGTTATGCTGTTACTCTTTGATCTCTCTTTGACGTAGTGTCTACAACCCTGGTACCAATTAGGAGATGTTTCCAGGGATGGCAGGGGAAGGCCACCAGCTCCCATGACATGGCTGCCTTCCCTCTGGATTTCTCATCCTTCTCTTTTCCAAGAGCAACATTTTCAGACCCACAATAAGAAGCAACCCCACAGCCCACCAAGCCTCTTCCCAAGGAGCTGAGCAGCCTGCAGTCATCATTGGGAAAATACGTGGGACGGGGATATTTACTGGGCTGCGGGTGAGCAGCTTGCAAAGAATGGGTGTGCAAATGTCTCTTCTCACATGTTTCTCTCCCATGTCCCTGACATGCCTGTAGCAGTCCCATTGAGAGAAATCACATCACAGTTTCTGAAGTCTTTTTTCACATTTGTGCCCACACCATCCAGTGGGACAGTGGGAGGGAAAATTAACAGTGACTCTTATCTGGGGCATGCTGTGCTGGCACAGGGGAGCTTTCCTTTCCCTTTCTCTCATCTGAGTGACGCTTGCAGGCAGGCATATCGGTCTGACACCTCCTTCAGGGGCTCTGGTGGATGGGAAGTGACCCCTGCTAAGATGCAGCAGACCTGCTGCTCTGCATTCAGGTGAGCCTTCCCTGAGGCTCTGCTCCAAGAGGGAGCCTGACTCCGAGGCAGCATGGGGAGCAAAGAAAACAGCAACATGATCTGTCATAACACTACACAGTTCTCAGCAGAGTACAGCCTGTAATACAGATTTGCTTTTAAGGATCTGCCTGTGAATTCAGGCCTTGTAGGGAACCCCTGGCTGAGGTCCTTGCAAAGTAAGGATGCTACAGTGTTACTTACCCATAGCCCATCTACTGTAGTGTAGGCTATCTGTATCTGCAGATGTCTCCCCTGTGGTGTGACCTGTGGGGCATTCTGCTAGGAGATGTCCAAGCAAAGCCATGACCTGCAGCTGGATTAAAAATTAAAAAAAAAAAATAAAAAAATCTTTAGTAAACAAATAGTAACAAAAGTAATTTTCATAGTCAGGCTGTGGCCTCTCACTATGTCTGGTAACTTGTGCAGACTGGATAGTTTCCTAAACTGACTTGCAAAGTGGAAGCTCAGCCCAGCTTTGAGTGAAGATGTTGGCTCATGTCTGTCCTACCAGTCCATCTATCCCTGCGCTTCTCATGGTCACTCATTATTCAGTAAGATCAGACAGTGACAGATGCATGTTTTTACAGATAGAAGCTATTACCCTATGACATTTGTGTGCTTACAAGATTAAACAATTGTTACATGAAGCACAAAGCAATCAAATAATGCCAATTCCTGCCTCTAATACATACAGATAATTGTAAACTGGAAAAATCTATCAGTTTTTGGTGTCTACTCCAGTGACTGACAGACATTCACTTAGGAAATTTCTCTATTGGTCCTGCATACTAGGCATAACAGAGATACCCATTATTTATCTCTATGGAGAAGATTTCATGCCAGTCTAGCACATCTGGATGCAACTTGAAGTACTCAGATACCCTACAGGGAATCTGAAATAAAACCCTGCCAGGCAATCAGCCAACTACTATTTGCAATAGGCTCAATATAAAACAGAAACGAATTTTCTCTGTTTTATTTTCCTCAGAAAGGAATACATTCTCCAGTCTTCAATATCCGGGTCTCTGACCAATCACTAATCTGGCATAGATATTTGATGGAGAAAAGCAAATTTGCAACACTTGCAGGATAGTTCTCTAGGCTGTGCACCTCTTTCCCGCTTGTGTACTGAGAAAACCTTGTCCTGCATCTAAAAAACAACCTCCTTGCCAACATTATAATAGCTTACTTTTGAATCAAAGGTCTCTATTAAAAATCACTGTGATCCAGATATGCCTGTTACTGCTTCCCTGCAGTGAGCTCTTCACAAAAAAAAAAAAAAAAAAAAAAAAAAAAAAGCTATTAGGACCTTTATAAATTCAAGTAATTTATAAGAACAGCTCTCTTCATTATTTCTGCAACAAAGTTTTCTCTGCAGTATAAGGGTGCGTAGGAGGTAATTCTTGCAGGGAGGTAAAGAAAACCCTTATAGTCTCAGGAACATGCTAGAAAGCTCCAATAAATGCTTTCAGCACAAGATTTATTTATTTGGCCATTTTCAATTATTGCAAAGAATAGGACAGAAATACATCCATTGTAACCAAAGAGGAGCAAAATAGCAGATTTGCTGTCTCCCTAGCTTGATATGAACATCTGGCTCTTTAACTCTCAGTCTTCATTTGTGGTGGTTGTGTTTTGATATGACTTATAACTCAGGAGTTGGACTCGATGATCCTTATGGGTCCCTTCCAACTCAGGATATTCTATGATTGATTCTACGAACCTTGTTTATCTTGAGCAATTTTTAAGCACGGTCCTTCTCGAATCCCAAGGAGCTGGCCTGGATCTTTTGCTTGCATAAATCCATGTTAACACATGTAGCTAGCAACAGAGTAAAGCCTGTATCTGATCCTGATCCAACCATGGATTGGTTTTTCTTTTTGTTTGTTCGTTTGTTTACTTTGTGTTTTTTTCCTTAGGAAAATCAGTGTGAGGGAGGCATGTGAGTGCTTTGGTTTTCAAGCTAGCATTACCTTGGTAAGGTGGACGTCCTTACTATGCAGCATGCATTTGTTTTGGTTTGGGCTATGAGGCTAGAGGCTCTGGGCTGCTTTCTAATTCACTGTTTTCCCTGTGTATTAACAAGTTGATATTGATGATTTGAGTGGGGTCCCTCTGGATGCTGTGCACAGAGAGGCTGATTCATTCCACATAAGAACCTGACCTAAGCAAGTGGCCTTGTGGAAAGAGAAGGAGACTTATCTTCCCATCAGTCAAAGAGGAGGAAGTTTCCCCAGTCAAAAACATTAAAGAACCTCCAACCTCACTTGAGGCTTAACCTCACAACTGATATTCATTCAAGCACGCAGCCCAATACACTCCAATTTAGATTTCAGATTAATTTGAGCCACTTGTTCATTAAAATAGTAGTTAATTAGTTTCGCTGGTAGCTATATTCATTTCTCAGCAGAATAATAAGATATCTCTTTCCTACTAAATCAAACCTACATGCAGTATATCAAAATGAATAAGACCATCTATTTAATTTCCCAGGCATTAAATAATTAAAGCTTCCTTCCAGGGGAGGACAGTGTGCTACTGCCACTGGTGAACAGATATGACAGAGATATACTTTCTTAAGGGAAACATGCAGAGGCTGAAATATCTCCTATCTGTGTTTGCCCTGGCTTATCTCCATACTTTTCATTTATTACTAATGAATGCTACTAATTACCTATGTTAAAATACCTCTCAAGGTAATGTCATGTATCTGAAGTGTGATATTGTCAAGTGCATCATTTCAGGATACGTGGAGCTACTGTTTGTCAGTCTTCCAGATAAAGCCCACGTGCAATGCACTGTGCTGGAAAGCAGCATGAGGAGCGCTGTGACAGGAGATGCCCCAGCCAGGGAATGTCCTGTAGTAACACTCCTGTTGCAATATGCTCACACAGGGCAAAGCCACCCCAAAAATTACTCCTTTGTCATGTTAGTCTTGCCATGAGAAGTTAAAAAGGCTCCTGTCAAAGTCGGTGTATACAAAGGGGACAGGTATTAGCTTCATCCTATTCTCTGTGTTGACCAAGCTGCAGGAGAAACTGGCACTTTGAGCTGTCCTGACCATGGCAGGGCTCAGGTTGGCTCTGTGTGTGCCAGCATGATGCTGACTAAATGGACTGGGGAGAAAACCAGAAGACTTTACCTGCCTTCCTGGAGCCCATCCTTGGGTATTGTCTTTCCTATCAGGAAATAAATTGGCTGAAATCTTAAAATGCAGTAGTGACATTTTTTAAAATCTGAGGTGCTTGTGGTGTTTTGGCAAAAGCCTGGAAAGAAGGAAAACTACAGCTGGTTTCATTTTTTCAGGATTGACTCCTCTAATTCATGTCACAAACCACCCATGACTGGGAGAAGTCTATAGGGACCTGAAGTTCAGTTAAGCAGTGTAAACTAGAAAGAGGAGAGAGGAAGAGAAAATTAAGTTTTAGAAAACACTGGAAATAACATGAGAGCTCTACCATGCAGTGCAGTGATGTTTATGTAGCTACCTGGAAGAAACTGAAATATCCTGATGTTTGTCCTCAGGATACAAGAGAGATACATCAAGATTTGTTCAGGAAAGAGAAGTTACCACAGGGGAAGTCATGACACACCATCTATTGAGATGGAGATAAAAGGTGGAAAGCAGGATGTGTTTTGAGGACTGTAGTCATCATGATAAAAGGCCTGTGAAGCTGACCTGCAGGCTTTTTTTTTTTTTCCTGCTGAGACTTGTTTTCATTTGTTCTGTTCATGGCCAGAAGACCCCCGGTCTGATCAGCTGAGGGACGAATTCAGGCACTATTTCTCATACCGCTCGTTCTCATCCTGCATCTGGCCCTTCAGCTCAATTAACTTTTTTTTTCTTTTTTTTTTTCTTTTGTCTCTGAAATGTTTAGCTTGGCACAATGGAGATTCAGTGTAACTAAGTGGGAGGACATAAGGAGAGGGAACAATGGTGTGTGCGTGTGTATTTTGCTGTAGGATTCAGCAAGTGGTGCAGGGTTAATGACCCGTTTCTCCTTATGACAACTTGTGAACATATCCTGTCCCACGACAGAGCTATGACTGCAATCACACAGCTCATAATGATCTTCTTTATTAAGATTTTTGTGGTAGTTTATGGATTGCATAGCAGGGTATGCTTTCCACTTAAGCAGTGTACTTGTGATTTATTAAAAAGTAATAAATGATAATTCTGCAAGTCTCTGGTAAAAGTTCTGAAGGGAGAGGACAATATGATCCTATTGGTACCTATTCAGCAAAGCTGACACATCAGGGGTTGGGCAGGAGAAGATGTTCTTAGAAGTTGGTACTTAGAATATTATGTTCCAAAGAAGATAAAAAGCTGGGGAAAAATAGCTTCTCTGGCTGTGATGATGCTCAGGAATTTTATTGGTTTCTTTTGTTGTAAAGAGAGAGATCTAGATAGCGGAGTATTACGAAGATACATCAAAGCTTTCCCACTTGAGATGTTGCAGCTTCAGAAATTCCCCAGGCTGGTAATTCATGTCTGATTAATTGGGTTTTAAATCGCTTTAATCAATACTTAGTGAAGTTGGCCAGCACAGCCAACAAGATTTTATTCATTCTAGCAGCAAGAAGCAGACACTGTTCCTAGCTACTCTGCCTCCATATATGAGGCCTTAGCCACAGAATGGCTGCACAACACCTGTGCATTGAATCCCACTCTGAGACTGGAGGTCTCGGGCTCCACCAAATGAGCAGCTTCAAAATGCAATTTGGGTATGTCTGTTATGACTTCAGATTGCCATGCTATGATAGCCTCGGTCATGCATGAGTGAAGGTTGATCATTAGATTTGTACTAACACATTTTCCTCTTTGTTATCATGGTTATTAATCTTATATGTAATTCCTTGATATACTTACAGACATTTTCTTTTAATCTAGGTGAACAGTCTGTAATGTAACCATCTTAATCTGTTGCATGTATTTAAATCCATTATCTGATGACTTTCTGATAGCAGTGTGGAAGAAAATAGGATTGGATCACCACAATTAGTGGCAAAATGTCTCAGTGACATTCATATGAATTATTCAGCTTACTTCACAATCCATAAAGTTACAATCATTTTACTATATGAGAAAACCAATGCATTAGAGACTATGGAAAAGATGAGTTATATGTGAAATGTGAAGCTTTATTAATATCATTGCTTTCCATCAACATTCTTTAAAATCCATCCTGACATTTTAAGAGATCATAATACTTCATCTTTCCTCATCCTTCCCTCAGGAGAATTACTTGAGCAGTACATCTTAATACACAATAAAATAGGTTTGCCAAATAAAGGGTAAGCATTAGCTTTCCTGGTCAAGTTTCAGCTTCCATTGCATGTATATTTTTCATTTTTGTCTGAAGGTAGACAGTCTTATGTATCATTGCACTCCAGGGGAAGAGGGTTGTTGTTTTTTTTTATTAAATGGTTCATAGTCTTGCCAGTATCAGAATGACCCAACACTTCATTTACATCTCTATTATGTTGATAATATTGTGCAATGCAGTGGCTGTGGTAATACAATATGTCAGTGTTTTTATGTGCTTACATGGCATGCCAATGGCAAAATCTCTTGCTGAGTGATTTTCTTTTGATACAAAAGATTAATTTGGGGACAGCTGTATCTAACCAGCATTAGGTTAAACCAGAGTGCTGTTGTATTCGATACTCCACTGCAGGATATGGATAAGGCTTTTATTCATTGTATTTCTTACTAGCAGTAGAAGAAATTAAAATTTTCCACATAGTTGAACATATATTTTTAAGGGTGATGTAGCTTAGCAAGTCTCCATCAGCCACCTGAGCTCCCACAATTAGCAGTGTGTTCTTCCAGTATAATTTAAAAAAATCAAAAGCATTAGTTCAAGCTGTCTTTATTCTTGTGACCATATACTGACTGTGATTAACCATTTTGGCCCAGGAAGCCAAAAGTATTCTGGGCTGTATCAAAAAAAAGTGCAGCTAACATGTTGAGGGACGTGATTCATGATTGTCCCTCACTATCCTGTTATTGTGAGACCCCATCTGGAGTACTGCATCTAGCTACGGGGCCTGCAACTTAAGAAAGACATAGATCTGCTAAAGTGGGTCCAGAGGAGGGCGACAAAGATGTTCAGAGGGCTGGAGCACCTCTCCTTGAAGACAGCCTGAGAGAGTTGGGGTTGTACAGCCTGGAGAAGAGAAGGCTCCAAGGACACCTCACTGCAGCCTTCCAGTACCTAAAGAGGGGAGACAGGAAAGCTGGGGAGGGACTCTGTCAGGGAGCATAGTGATAGGACAAAGGGGAACGACTTTAAACTAAAAGAGGGTATAAATTAAAGGAGAGTAGATTTAGATTTAGAAAAATCTTCACTTCTAAATCATTTAGATTTAGAAATTCTTCACTCAGAGGGTGGTGAGGCATCAAAACAGGCTGCCCAGAGAAGCTGTGGATGCCCCCTCCCCGGAGATTTTCAAGGCCAGGCTGGATGGAACTTTGGGCAACCTGGTCTGGTGGGAGGTGTCCCTGCCTAAGTTGGGAGGGATGGAACTAGATGGTCTTTAAAGTCCCTTCCAACTCAAACCATACCATAATTCTATGATTTACCTTAAAATGCTGCTTCTTTTTCAAGTAAAGAGTCTAGGTTTCAGTCTCTAACACATCAAAGTCTAAGATAACTCTTTACTTCTTATATATACAAGGAGAAACACAAATAAACTTTGTCTCCACCAATGAAAAATTCCAGTTGCTTTTAGGAAGTTTGTTGTGTCCCTTCACAATCAGGAGACTCAGCCGCTGTGCATGTGGCATCGCAACCACCCCACAGCAGCAGATTATTTTGCCAGTCTGTACTGTTCTCACACCTGAACACACAATAAAAAAGATGAAGGTAGATTTACACAGGTGTTTATAGAATGTGTACATCTAAGTATATAAAGCATCAGCATATTACCAACTGAAATACTTTTAGCTTAATTAAAATCCTCCTTGCTTTGATCTTTCATGACTTCTGTAATTCTTTTGCTGTTGTCTTCCATATTTTTCTATCTTGTACTTCTATCTGATATTACTATTCCTTCCCCTCTTCTGTCCATGCCATTTATAATGAAAGAGAATATGACAAGCCCAGATCAAGGGTGGGAAGATTCAGAAAAGAGTACAACTCCTGCAGAAGGTTGAACATCCTCAGCTTTCACAACCATTCCTTTCACAACGTTAAATCCAGTCTCTGCTGGGAATAAACATATCAGCTCTTTTCTAAATATAAATGAATAAACACCACTGTTTAGGAGAGAAAATAACAGTCAGGCCGGAAGCTATGGTGGCAGGGAGACTTCAGGTACTTCAGGTAGTAGAAGTAAAATATTGAAAGAATTTGCTGTTATAATTAAAAACTGCTGAGAAAAGAAAGCTACTCAGTGAATCCTAGTTTCCAGACTCACCAGAGCATACCTGTACAGTGATTCACTGTGCAACACATTGTGTCCAGTGGAGACCCTGTGGTACATTTTGGTTTAGATTATAGCAGTTGAACGCTTTTTCCTAAATCTCTGTACCCTGTGGTTTCTCACAGAAAATGACTCTTTCAGCAGTACATCAAGCAGCTAAAATGTTTCATAACAGCCCACATCAATGGCAGCTATTAACACATTATTCGTTACTTTTCTCCTTCAGTACTTCATACAGTAAATGGCACAGCTGTTGACTTCATGCAGACAGCAGTGTTAGAGAAATGGACGTGCT
The DNA here is from genome assembly GCF_013377495.2 of Cygnus atratus. Taxonomy (NCBI): domain Eukaryota; kingdom Metazoa; phylum Chordata; class Aves; order Anseriformes; family Anatidae; genus Cygnus; species Cygnus atratus. Next base: position 76,838,385 of record NC_066362.1, on the reverse strand, counting down.
TCAAGATGGTCTCAATGGAAGTTGTTGTGTTGTGCTTTTTTTCCTAACCACAGGATGTTAGACTCAGATTGCTGAGGTACAGTGTCCTGATAGGAAATCTCCACACTTCAGATGTCAAAATAAGCACCCTCCATGCAAGTAAATGATTAGATGACATGCCAGAGGTATGAATCTCAGTGAGTATCAATTTGTTTGACTCAGGAGCTTAAAATGTATCGGTGCAGCTATGCTCCCTCAAAAATTTTTTGTCAGTATTATTTTAGGCCCTATATCTTAGCTAGTCAGAAATTGAAAGAGCCTCATAAATAGTAGGTGGTAGGAAGAGTGAGGCACTTAGCAGCTGAAGCAGATATCAGAAAAAAGAAGGGATCAGGGGTGCTGGGAATGCCCTTAGATTTATAGGATTTCAAAGGAAATCAAATAGATCACAGGAGAGCAAGCAGTCAGAGCTTCAGTCTCCCCATAAGTTATTCCTGTTTTAGGGCCTTAACTGGATCCAGGATGTAGTCCTGAAGAAAACAAGGAAAAATCTACCTTGATATTTTTGCAATGTAAGCAAGTTAATATTTTCTTGACAGTAGGCTCTTGGCTTATCCAGTTCATTTCCAGTTTTCTTAGTACTTGCAGCTGCTGAGGATTATTGCAGATGCTGTAACAAACTGATAAGCATTGTGGCTGAAGCCCCCAGTGAAGAAGTTCAGTTTGCTTAGCTTGTTCATTGAAGATATATCTGTTGCCTATAGCAGCTGCATCCTAACACACTAATTGCATTCAGAGTTTAATTGCACCGAGACTCCTGAATTGTAAGTCAGGTGGGGAGAATGATAAATGTGAAAATATGGAGGATCATATAGATATGCAGAATATGTCTACAATTTCTTAGGGTCATGGACTTTGCACAGCATAAGAAACAGCACATGAATTCAAAGGCCATTTCAAAACATAAGAGCTTTGCTTCTTAGAATTCATTGACTCTGAAGCAATAAAAAGCCATTTAAGATTTTGATTATTCAGTAGGCATTGTTTTTGAGAAAAGAAGTATTTTTGTTCTGGTTTTGGCTTTTTGAACAAGAGTAGCCATGCACAGAAACTCATATCTGAAGCTAAAGATGATACAATTCTTTTTTCTTGACATTTTTCCCTTACAGAAAATTACAGCTTTTGAACAGTTCAGCCAAGCTGCACTTCAGAATATAAATAGGTCTTCATCACAAAACAAGTCCGTCCCTCTCCTGCCAGCTTCTTAATTTCCTGTGGTAGCAAAAGCCTTTCCATACAGGGTTCTTCCTGGCTGGTTTTCAATTAGTCTTCTCTGGCTACCCAACTCTTTGTGCAATGGAGAGGAAGAGTCCTGCAGTCCTTAATGAGTAAAAAAAAACACTCCATAAAATAAAACAGCCAAGGTTTAGTCTTCTGAAAAAAATCAGAGAAGGCAGTCATTAATCAAAGTCAAACTTGAAGAGTACTTTGTATGTTGAATAATGCCAAAGCACTGTTATCCCCTCACTAATCAAGGAGACGGAGTAAAATATCTGATTAACAGTGAACAGCAGTGTTGCATGAAAGTTTACTACAGGAAGTCGAGAAGAAGAAGGGGAATGTTCTGAACTGACAACACAAGGGAAAATCTGATATCTTGTGCCTTATTGGCTATGTGGGAATTAAGGTCTCTGCAACCTGAAGAAAATTTTATGATTTCAGAATTCTAATCTATGTCTGCTTTTTGTTGTTGGTTTTCTCTTCTATTCTGAGACACAAAATTTCTTCATGGGGTTATTTTCTGTTCTTCAGAAGAAAAGAAAGCAATTATTGAATATCCTGTTCTCCGTCATGCTAAAACTCTTTCTGGTCTTCCTTCCAGATACCTTTATATTCATAGAACACTTGGGGGTGTTGGTTGACAAGAAGTTCAACATGAGCTGGCAATGTGCACTTGCAGCCTGGAAAGCCAACTTATCCTGGGCTGCATCCAAAGCAGTGTGGCCAGCAGGTTGAGGGAGGTGATTGTCCCCTTCTGTTCTGTTCTCATGAGACCCCACCTGGAGCACTGCGTTCAGCTCTGGGGCCCCCAGCACAAGAAAGACATGGACCTGCTGGAGCAAGTCCAGAGGAGGGCTATGAGGATGATCAGAGGGCTGGAACACCTCTCCTGTGAGGACAGGCTGAGGGAGCTGGGGTTATTCAGCCTGGAGAAGGGAAGGCCCCAGAGAGAGCTTATAATGACCTTCCAGTACCTAAAGGGGGCCTACAGGAAAGCTGGAGAGGGACTCTTTGTCAGGGAGTGTAGTGATAGGACAAGAAAGAATGATTTTAAATTAAAAGAGGGTAGATTTAGATTAGATATAAGGAAGAAATTCTTTACTATGAGGGTGGTGAGGCACTGGAACAGGCTGCCCAGAGAAGCTGAGGATGCCCCATCCCTGGAAGTGTTCAAGGCCAGGCTGGATGGGGCTTTGGGCAGCCTGGTCTGGTGGGAGGTGTCCCTGCCCATGGCAGGGAGTGGTGGTGTTGGAATTAGATGGTCTTTAAAGACCCTTCGAATCTAAACTGTTATGTAATTCTATGATTCTATTTCTGGTCTTCCTTCCAGATACCCTTAAATTCAGTTCCATTCTCTGTAAAACACAGGCAAAAACATAGAGCTGGCTTGGCCATCATGTGGGGAAAAATACAGCATATGTACACAAGCTCATTTGACAGGCTTCAGTGGTGTCACTTATGTATTTTCTATTCCAATTTAGCCTTACTCATACCTGAAGGAGTGCCACACACCTAGTGAAATGAAGAAATAAAGGCACAGAAAAACAACAATGGAAGACCCACAGGGATGCATTAGATTAACTTTTTATATTTGCCAGTAGTCTGGAGAATTATGAAGATGTTGCTTTTCCTAGGAGCACAGATAGAAACTCCAATTTGAAAAAGCAGTTCAATGGATACGTCATCTTGTTCTTTATGACTTATATGCATCAGCAGAGAAACATACATATGATGGCAGAGAAACTTCCCTCAATAGGGAAGTAAACTGCAAGATAATAGAGATTTGCAAGTACATTGCTTTTCTACATATTTACAGCACCCACAGCTCAGCAAAGCTTTCCATAATTCATGAGCACTTGTTTCCTTTCCTTGTTAAACTACATGCCTCTGTATCCTACCCTTAGGACACAATCTTTTGACTTCAGTCTGTTTATTCACCATATACAACAAAATATGTAAGAGACCTTCCAAAGAAGGGGTATTGTTAGGAAATGCTGTGATCTCTCCTACCTGAGTTGTGATGTGGCTGGTTCACGCAGAGAGGTCAAGGTCCTAATCACTGATAGCAGTAAGCTCACCTTGCTTCTTCAAGGACATTGCTCGCAGAGATTGCCAAACACAGAGGAAAATCAGTGACTTTCTGGTAACAATACTCTAGTTTGTCTGGAACTGTTGCAACATCTAAAACCAGACAGCAGACTTTCCCAGAGTTTTATATAGACGTATATTTCTCCTCTGTTTGTTTCCCAGATCACAGCACTGGGAACTACCCCCTCCCACCTCTGCAGGAGAAGAGCAGGAGGAAAAGATCTGGCATCCTATTTGGGGTCATATAATCAGGCATCACATGTCTGTCTCATTATGTGACCTGATACAGGGACTTTCCCTTGATATTTTCATTTGTTTATGGAAATAATCTCCTCTTCTAGTCAAGACAATCCTGTGCACTTCAACACACTTTAGTTAAATTGAAATAGGTTTTTTATTATTATTTTATTAAAGTTATAATATTACAATTTGAGGATTGAGAAAGGATGAATATTTCCCTTTAGCTGGTGTCTGTATTTTCCTGCTTTACTGAACTGTCACTACTTCTCATTTGAATTTTAGCTTCTGGCCACTGAATATTTTTACTACCTGTGTTCCTTTAAAGAACTTTTAAAATTAGCTGTTCACTGCCCAGGTTCATGCAGACCATGTCTGAGGACACCTGTTCTGGAGTACTAGGCCTCCTACATCTATTAGCTTGTGAGATGGTAAGTGAGTGTGTAGGAGGACAGAAGAGGCATAGTTAGAAATGAGTCAGAAGCCCCCACGGTCCTCCAGCCATGCCTGACTGCCTCCCACTGCCTCTCCGTGTAGAACTAAGTCATGAACACAGACTTCCAGAGGTCAAAAATAGTATGTACGTCTATGTCTTTCCAACATGCATTTCTGCTTTCAGCACAAGATATTCTTGTATTTAAAGAACAAGCTGTCATGGCCCATTCAAGTTCTGTGAATTTAAAGTGGAATGGAGCAGAAGGAGGACAGACCCACCATGCGCTCCAGACTTGAGCCTGTGGCTTTGTTCTGGGAAACTTCCATAGATGTAGTATTGAAGATAGGCCTGACTTTTAGAAAAATTGGATCCAGAAGTAGAATACAGAGTGTTCATTAAAATCAGCTTTGATTTGTCTGGGCTTCTCTGTTTTAATGCTGATCTGTCTTACCTGTCTTCTGTGTGACAAATGGCAGCAAGATTTCCTTGCCACCAGCTTTGAACCTAATAGTTCAGTGGTTGAACCACTGAATAATTTACCTGATGAATTTCATACTGTTTTTGAAAGACTTATCTCTGAAAGTCGTTTTTTACTTTCCATATAGCTCTGCCATATAAGTTCTAGAGGAGTTCCTGACAAATTTATTGGAAGTAAAAGCAATTACTGTTAGCAAACAGCCTTCAAAGAAACATATGCTCCTCCATTTTAGTCTTGCCTGTGTTGTATATCTAAAATTATAACATATTTTCACTGGAGAAGAGCCTACACTGTTACATCAGTCAGTGGACTGTAGCAGGATACTGCCAGCCAAGAAAATGTATTTTTTAAAAAGTGGACAACTCTGGCTCTTCTGAAGATAATTGCCTTGGCTGTTTGAGACAAGTGATGCAGCTCTTCTGGGAAGAAATATGTATTAAATGAAATGCCAGTCAGAACACTTGAAGAGTGATCCTTCCTTCCATGGAATCATTGCTTTTCATCTTACATTAAGGGTTTTTAAACCTGTCTTAATAAAGGAGGTACCTCACAGAATCATTGCGTGTTTCCCTCTGAATGAATGAAATGTAATGCATCCACGGAGAGAAACTTACCGTCTCCATCTCCACAGAACCAGGCCAATGTTTCCATCGTAGTAAGACAGATGGTTTCCACAGCGGAGGATTTTTTTTTTTTGGTAGTGGTGAAGAAAAGAAGTGTAAACATATAAAGCTTTCAACAACACTGAAAAAATCCTCCACCTGGGAGCAGTAGTGTGGGAAAGACGGAAAACCTTTTATTTTGTTCCCATCAATGTCCTGATACTTCATTTACTCCTGTTTTGGAATGAAACAAATAGTGAGATTTCCAAGGCAATCCTTCTTGCTTTTTATATTCATATCCACCTTCTAATGAGTGGAAGTGTAAGTTTCTCTGTCCCTTTCGTATCTCTTCTGATTCCTCCCCTCATAAACTGGTGTTCTCCTTCTCCTCTGCCAACCCACAATTAACTTAATGAGAAGTATCTGACTTAACAGACAGTGCTCCCCCTCCTGGGAACATGTACAGAATGTGCAACAACTCTGATGTCCCAATAAATTACAAACATGCATATATGAATATAGTGTCATGTGGGGGAATAAGAGACCATGGTGCATAGCACTCACCTGTCTTTAGGATGACATATATGCCTTACCTTGCTAAACATGTGAAGCAGATGGACTGGGGGATGCAAAAGTCTACTGAGAGAATGGTCAGGCACATCCAAAGGTAGACATTTGCACGCCTGGGAAACACTGACGACAGAAACTTCTGTGAGATACATCAGTGCCTAAAATGGAACTTCTTCACCTAAATCACCTAATGTAAAGATCCCACTCTAGAGTCTTACCCCAAATCCTTTAGCAATATCATGGTAAACATGGGAGCAGAATTCAGGTTTTCTGGGACCCAGGAAAGGTAACTTGTCCATATTTTTTACCTACTTTGTTACCTTCTTTAGTGTCAGTTTGGCTTTGTTCACACAGTGACAGGGAGCCCTTATTTCACACTTTCACTTCAGGATTAAAGCCATTCAGTTATGCACATAAATTAATTGAATCCAGAACAGATCTTTAATCTACAGATTTAATGCAGGATTTCCTCATATTCTAATGAATTTTTGACTTCTGGAAAGGAATATCATTTATTTTAAGAATCTGTAGTAATTAACATACAAGCAGCATTCCTAATTGCTTCAGAAGCCAAGAACAAGATGGTGATATCACGTTGTGTCAAGAGACAGCAGAACAATTTCTGAGAAAAATTATTTTTCTTTATAGGTGCTTGGCTTTTCCCCCCTGTGTCTCTTGTAGCAAAACAGGTAATAATACCAAGCTTGTTACAAGATGCTTCATCTTCTCAGAAGTGCTGAAAGGATGCGGGCACAGGCAGTGTTTACTTTCACCTTGAGAAAGTGATGTTGTTGGTGTTTTAGGCCTTGGATTTTTGATGGCTTTCCTAGGTGGGACCTTTCACTCTCTCTCCTAACGACTATAAATTTACCACCTTTTATGAAGCCACAATGGACTGCTAAACCTGTTTACTGCAGGACATAGCTGATAGTAGGATTTGGGAACTTAATGCTTCTGTTTTTGTCTTTCTGGGGCCATACACCTGGCTTCCATGGCAGCTGGTCCTGCTTTTGTGAAAGCATTGCTGTTCATTATCTTTAATCTCTGAGACATCAGTTGACTTTTGAAGGAATGTACTTCTGTTAGGAAATTGAATATGCCACTAGTTTTCCACTCTTCCGCTATGGCAGGTTGTAGAGAGTCAGGTTTCTGTACCTCTTGCATGCAGATCACCAAAAAAGACAACACAAGCTATGGGTTGGTGCTCAACTGGTGCTCAAGCCAGAGATAATGGAATATCTTATTCTTACCTGGAGAAGTGGAAGACCAGGACACAGTCCTGATAACAAGTTTTCCACAGAATTTTCAAGGCAATGTATTTGCAGGAAGCTGATTAAAAATTTCAATGAGCAATCTTGTAAGAAATCTCCTGAAAGGTAAAGTTGTATTCCTTTAGCCCCGGAGCAGAAATAATATAATGTGAATATGTGACTGCTCACAACCCTGCAGTGCACCCTGAATGTCTCATTTTTAAATAAAGTAATAATAGAAACAAAATCTACGTTCATACACATGGCTAAGACAAGATCTCTTCTAGGAAGAGTGTTTTACTGTTGTCTGCAAAGAATTAATTTCCAGTAAAAGGAAGTGAGAGCAGATGCAGTAACACTGCCGGGGCTTCTACTTAATGAATTTTACACTCTTTGACCCTAGCAATGCCACTTCTTCACCCTGGTGATCTGCAAATTAAAACAAACTTGCAACAGAGCAGCAGAGCTAATGAAGCCAGATTTCCTGGATTGGTGTGCTACATCCTCTCTTCCTTCACTGCTGCAACCACCTCAGCTAATCATCCCTGTTCCCTCTGAGTCCTCACTCTACTTAAAATTTGTGCTTCTTTGTATGCCAGTTATTCCTTCTGATCCATGGGAGGAAATCCCCTGTTATCAGCAGATATCATTCAACAATATCCAAGAACATCAAGGAAAGATCAGAATATTTTCACTGATTTCACAGACAGGAGGAGGTAGGTTAAATCTGTCAAAACACATTTATAAGAGATGATTGGGTGTGCATTGCTTGTGCCTTTTCTTTGTCAAATTGGACACTTAAAAACTAAAAACAAAAACAACAACAGAAAACAAACCAAACACAAGAAAGCATTTGTGACACACTCAGGTTAGTTACAAATGCTCATTAGCAGACAGCTGGAAAGACATACACTTAATAAATTAGGAACCTGCCATCATGAAATACCTTTATGGGCCACGACCTTGCCCCAGTGCCTGTCTACAAAGCAAGCTGATATTTGCAGGATGTATAACTAGAAGTCTTGTGGCATGAGACACCATCCAGATTACATTGCACAATTTTTTTTTGGTCACAAATATTTTCCAGAAACATGAGTGAGGACTTCATATTGCTCTTAGTGACTGGCTGTTTGTGTCTTGTCAAGGTAATGTACCATTTATAAGTAACCTCGTGTCCATATGAGGTATGGCTGTATGTTCTTGGGAGTAAATGAACTATAAAGGGTAAAGTATAAAGAGGTTTCTCTGCATTGTTCAAATGTTTCCTCATCCAGTGGGAAGGCCTTGCTATAATTACCTGACCCAGCATAGTTTTCTGTGACACAGATGTCCCTTTTTGGATTGTTTCCCAAGTTCCTCTATGATCAGCAAAGAGAAATTAGCTTTTCTAGGGTACAGTTCATCTCAGACGGTTGTTCACTTCTAAATTAGGTGAGCCACATCCTGAAATGCCTCTGTCTTGACATGGACAAAGTGAGCCAACAGTGACCACATCAGAACCCCTCTGTACATACCTAGTAGACTAGCTATCTGTTATCTCAGAGGGAGCTTAGCGAGCAAGCTCATAGGTCCATGAGGGTGGGCACTAAAGTTGGGTAAGATTAATCCCAGTGCAAATGATTCTTTGTTCCTGGTTTTCAGAAGCGTTTGCAAACCTTTGTTGTCTACTTTTCATATATGCTTTGGTTTATTTTTGCCTTGGCCTGGCTTTACCTAAAAAGGATATTTAAGTAATTGACTTATGTCAAATAAATCCATCCTCTCCAGGACATTGAAATATCTGGGGCACTGAGATCCTAACAAACTTCTAGCTTCTGTGTAAGGTTTTCCAAGGTAACTAAGAGCATGCTGCTTGTGACTTATCTTAGGCTGCACTAACCAGGGTGACATTTGGAGGCAAGTATCTGAGGCAGCTGCTTGAAGGTGCTGCTTTGATTGGCTCGAGCAGCCCCTGTTGTCCCTGAGAACTCATGCTTACAACTCTGCCACCCCTTGCATGAGGGGATCTGGATGCGTTTTGGGAACCAAGGAGGAGAGTTAGGGACAGGAGTCCTCCAATCCATGGCAACATGCATAGTTTGGGACACCACATGCAGAGGAAAAGCATCCCCCAATGACAGGCTGTGACCACTCTTTCAGGTACAAGGTTGCAGGTGAGCAACCCAGCATCTGGGTTTAGGGTGCAGTGCACAACACATACTGGCAAGAGGACTATGATAGGACTATCTTTTGTGTTTCCAAAGACTGAACTCTGCAAAGCATTACAAATATAACAAGAAGTTATAAGTAGTTTCAGATTCCTTTTTTCCCTCTCTCTTCTTGAGAGAGGAAATAAATAATCTCCACTTGATTATTTTGTCAGTATTTTATTCTGTCTTACTGGATCAATACTACAACTTGTTCAAATACACATAGCCATCTGTACGCAGGAGTCAGAAAAAGGGAAGAGAGCTAAGACTGCAAAGCTCTCACACTGATGCCATCAATACAAGCTTTTACCTCCCAAATAAAACTTCCAAATTCAACTTTATTGGTCTGTGAAAAGATGTAATATGTTGCTATTAACTCACTGCTTTGAGGAGAATAATACCTGGTCCTTCTGTAATGTCTTTTGACTCTAGATCACACAGGAGGTCATTACCAATATCTTGTTTCACCTCTGCTGCACAAACAGTGGCAAGGCCATTGTCACCCAGCAATTGCGGAGTCAAGGGCTGAACTCAGGAGTACTGAACGTTAATCCAGTACACTTCCCACTGCCTAGAAAATGCCAGTACGCTATCTAGATGAAATTTGCTATTATTTTCCTTAGGGATCACACAGAAGAGAAGTTGAATAAATTCTTTAAATGCTCAGTGGACTTCTTGCTAAAATCTTAAGTGTTTCCAAGCAGCATTTCTTTCTTTGCAGGAGACAGACAAACATGATGGAGAAATCTCTTCAACTTCTTTTACACACATACTGGATGTCTCACAGCACAAAAAATGAGGTTCAGTGTTGACATGGAAATCTGCTGTGTGAGCAGTCAGGGAATATTTCTGAGGGGAAAATACATATCCCAGAGAATCAATAAACTTTGATGTGGGGAGTAGCCATAGCAAGACAACACGTTTGCAAAAGCCCAGCCTCTGCAATTTTTGCTGGTGGGGTCAAGTGGAAGAAAATTGTGATTCACTTCTGCTCTCATTAGCTGAGTTCAACCTTTCTGAGAGAAGTGTTTCTCAGAGGCAGGTAGCTCAGGAAAAGCTGATGGCATGCAGAGTACTGGACAATCAGCAGCATGCTATATGTATATTTACGCTTCTGGATGCTGGATGGAATAATTCAGTGGCCTGATCCTTATTTGGGTTTCATTCATCAGTGGTGTCAATCAAAAGTATTAGTCCAGTGCAAGTTAGCTGAGAAGGAAGCTTTGCACAAGTACAGGTCTGCAATTAGGCATTCTTCTCGAAGTAATAAAATATAATAGATTCAATTTCATCTGATGAAAATATGTGCTAAAATCCATGGTACGTCACTAGCGTCACTAACATCACTAACTTTATCCCTCAGAGTTACCCCAGTACATGGCTCTTCTCCTGGTCCCTGTACTAAAGCAGTGTGGGCCAGGTGATAAATCCGAAAGCCTATATGTATTGTGAGGGAAGCTGTGCTGTGAATTAAATGCAGTGTTGAGACACACAGAGGAACAGGCAGCACCTGGCTGCCCTTGCACCTATGGAGGCAGCACACCTCTCTGTGCTGAGATGGCTCCTCGAAGTGACCACACATCGAACAGCTGTGATGAGAAGGTTCCTGGGAGAACAGCTGTCAATGAAAAGGTGATTTATCTTCTTTCCAGACCCTGGATGGATGGAGGCCACTGGATGGAGGCAGGCCTCAGTTAAGTAATAAAAGCATGTTAACAATGTCAAAGACAGAAAGAATCATTGACAAAAATAATGAAATGTCTTTTTAGAATGGCAATTATGTTTAACCAAATAGTAGGGGGATGGATTTTATAGGGAGAAATTTAATATCAACACCCCAAAAATTGAGGCAGTCAGTAGATTACTTAAGCTTGCCAGAATCCCTTTCCCTCATTCAAATAGCAGATGGAGCAGAAATTGGGATACGTTAGTTCTACTGCTCAAACATGGAAATCAAAAAAAAACTAACTGTAAACAAAGAATTTCAAATCCTTTGTCCAAAACAGGCAGTTGGGGTTGTCCTATAGAGTTGAAATATGCTTTTTCCCTCTGCAATTTGCTTTGAAATTTGTAATGCTGTCTCAAATTAAAATATTGAGTTTCTGCTATGCTTTGGGAAGAATGTAGTGTTTATGTCTCTGGGGGTCCTGAAGAAAAATTGCTTGGGTAGGCTTTACATTATTTTGCATTAACTGGGGCTGATGTGATTGTATCAACACAACAGAAATATGACCCACCAAAAGTACACTAACTTTGGAATAACTTCTCTCAACTTATTTTTTTTTTCTTTCAATTTTATACTTAACAAGTCCCTATGTTTCACTGCAAACGCCTCTAAACCTTTGCGTGCAGCTTCAGAGTCCACCTTGAAAGTTAGCTCAGGGTAAGCTATTGAGCTATACATTCACAGCCTGGCTGAGTCAACGTTAGCTTATCCAAACAGGCAAGCCTGCAGCCAGAGCTCTGATTAGACACCACAAATGAACTGGCTTCGTTTCAATGCTCCATCAGGCCACCGAGCCTGGGGTCCCAAATCTCCCACCCTGGTCCAGACACCAGGGTGGCAGAAGCTCAAAGAGTGTTTCATGCCCAGATTTTGTCCTTATCAGGAAACTGAATCTCCCGAACAAACTAGCTCATCACCTGTAAAACCTTCTCTTCACTCACTTTGTTATTAGTCCATACTGCTGCAGCCAAATTACAGTCAAACCTTGTAGACCAAACACAAGCGTCACAGGTATATTTCCCCTGAGTAAGATAATACATGTACACTACTGCTAGGTACCACAGTGATCATTTCTGCACGCCTGACTCTGAAGCATTGGTGCTTGCACAAATATATGTTTCAGTAGCAGTCTTTGTACATTTTAAAAGAAATCTTTGTTCAAAATAATCAGTTATGGGCATATGTAATATGTTTTTATATGTTTTAGATGCGTATACAATTATTCACCATAAGGTTCCTGGTCTCCTTAAAAAACCTTTGATATAACTTCATCATAGCGTTATCAATAGTTTCATTAACACAATCATACTTCCGCACTGCAGGGTTATTTATTTTGTTAGGCCCTGAAATTGGTTTCTCTCACAGTTGTATTCCTGTAGTCATGAGTAACCAGCCACTCAAAATGTCTGTCTATAAGCCTGGGGCTGCTTGCTTCAACCTGTGCCTGCACTCTCTAAATCTCTCCTACCATCTCATCAGAGTTTGCTCTACACATTCTTATTTTAGGGTCATTGATATTTCAGTCTGCATGGTAATAGTAATTTAGAAGAATTTATATAAACCTTTGGTAAGCGTCACTAATACTACTTAGCTACGTCAGTATCACAAGGATATTATCAAAATTGCTTTACAACTTTATGTAATGTACAGCCATGCTTCTGAAGTGGCTGATAAGGTAGAAAGCTCCTGCCAACCTACCACCTGCTTTTCTGCAGATGCTAGCTGGCTTTTGTGTTGCAATGCTTTGCTTCTCCTACATCCATCCACTCACTCATGCTGGAGAAGTGAGCTCGCAGAATGGCTGGGTTAGGCTTTGAGTGTCCGCACTTCTTTTCTTTCACATCAGTCATTTTGGATGGCCTCATTTTGCCTCCTTATTTTTGCATGGTTTATTCTGCTTTCAATTTTCCACACCACACCTTTTTTTTTTTCCCCCCATTTTCGCTCATTTCTGAGTAGCTATCCTGATTACTATTACAGTAACTTGGTTCAGAAACTGTGGTGTCCCTGCCGCTGACTATTTGCGTAACTGGGATATTTGTTTTTCAAGACTGGCATCTTCAGTGTTCTCTCACATAGGCTATGTTTTTGTTTCTGCACAAGGTAAAATAAAGGTTGCAATGAGCAGTTGAAGGTTCAACTGTGAGATGTGGGCATGCTGCCAAGATTTCCTGTTCAGGAATTTATATATCTATATCTATATCTATATATATATTATTCCATTTAGTTCACTTTGTAATCAGTCTGAATAGGCATGTATGTATTTCTTCCAGGGTCCATGATCTATTAGATGAGAATCATTAAAATATTATCCCCATGCAGAAAAGACTCTGCAGTGTTTCTGCGGAAAAAAATAATGTTGCGGGAGGATGGGGCTGTATAAAAACTATAAGCTGAAGATATTGTTTTGATTAATATTAA